>NW_024524600.1:3345886-4545886 GCF_017590135.1 Pyrgilauda ruficollis
TGCAGGCGCTCGGCGTGGCGGGAGCCCCGGCACGGCCGTGCGCGCTGGGGGCGTCCCCCGGGAGGCGCCCGCGCCCCGCGGCCAGACAAAGGGATGCGGCAGCGGCGGGGCCGGCGGAACGCGAACCTCGGCCGGGCTGGGCCGGGCGCCCCCCGCCCCACGTGCTCGGCGGGCTCACCTCGTCCTCCCGCTCGCTGCGGAAGCACAGGCACGCCGCCCGCTTCTTGTAGCCCTCCCGGTCGTACGTCCGCGTCTGGTTCGGCTTGAATTTCATCATAGAGGCGGTGACACGCGGGCTGCCCCCGGCCGCCGCTGCCGCCGCCGCCACGGCTCCTCTCTGTGAGCGCCGCCGCCGCGCCCCTGGGACACCGGCGCGGGGCCCCCGCTCGGGAGCGGGGCTGGAGGAAGGCCAGTCCCAGCCGCTGTCACAACAGCGCCGCGCCGCCTCTGCCGCTGGTGCCGCCGCCCCGGGAGCTGCGCCGCGCCATGGAGCCTCTCCCGGCGCCCCGAGCCGCCGCCGCCCGCCCGCGGCGGCGAGCCGTCGGCGCCGCGGGGCGGGCGCTCTGAGGGCCCGGGAAAGCGGGCCGGCCCCGCGGGCCCGGCGCAGGCGCCGCTCCAGGGCCGCTGGGCCTTTGCCCGGTGACCGGCGGGGCGCGGGAGGGCGGCGGTCTGTGCCGGCAGCTGCTGTGGCACCGAGCCCGCGTAGGTGTGCGAGGCGGGGCGGCTTTCCCTGCGCGGTACGTGGGGTACGCACATGGCTCGAGTGCCGTAATAAGAGTATAGCTTTGGCAGTGTGAGCTAACCCCTTTTGGAAATAACTTGGTTTTGGAAAACATGCTCCATGTAGGCTGGGGTGCGGGCAGCTCAGGCTGGTTTTGTTTATTTTGTGTTTTATTATTTGCGAGCTCAGGATAGACAAAAAGGCCCCCCAATGCTGCCAGTAGCATCCTTTTACCCCAATGCAAAGGCCCCCCGATGCTGCTAGCTCCATACTTTTACTGTAATCAGATAATTGTCATAAAAATACCCCAAACTACTCACAAAACCCATCCAAAAGCAAACTAGAAAATGCCACTCCTTTCAATGCCCCGGATTGCTGTCAACTGCAAGCAGTCATCAATGCATTCAGTGCTTGTGCATGAAAGATTACTCAGCCGTGTTGGCAGACAGAAGGTAGTTTGTCCTTATTCTAGTGGCATGATTGTAAAAAATTCCCATCTCAACTGTCCCATAAACTTTTTCCTTCATCCGAACCTTTTTGCTGTTCAGCAGTCTCTCTTCTGCTTCTAGGGTGGACCAATGTGCTTTAAACTTGTATTCTGCTTGTTTCTTGCTGTTCCAGAACACCTATTTTTTTCATCCTAGTATTATTTTTTTCACAGTTTTGTTGATCTGTAACAAGTCAGACTTTTTATGTGCTGTTTATGGCATGCATTGAAGGGAGATTGGATTGTCATCACTGGTTGCTCTGGTTCTTAGTGAAATTTAGACCTTCTCTTCTTCAGAATATGAACTAAGTGCAATGAATCAGTGCAACGTCACGCTTCAGAACCATGAAAGCTGAAGGAAAGAAAGCACAATTGTAATGAGTTATATTATTTTGCCAAAGTTATAATAAGCTGTAAAGTCAAACACACAGAGATTAAGAAACTCCATATTTAATTTGCTTTTCCACATTAGTTACTTGTATAAACATATATGTTTAAGAAGGCTTCTGCCAATTTGCCACTTTTGCCGCTTAGCAAATGGACTGGCAGATAAGGTTTCTTCCTTTCTGCTCATTCAGTGCAGTTCCAGGTCTCATTTATTGCTGCTTGTTACCAGTCAGGCCGCAGGCTACACATGATTTTAGCAATTTAATAGCTCTTCAGTCAGGATAAATTCTTATAAGTTGGTTTTTTGGTTTTTTTGTTTGTTTGGTTTTTTTGGTTTTTTTTTTTTTTTTTTTTTTTTTTTTTTTTTTTTTTTTTTTTAGGTGCGGGGGCAAATTTTTTTTTTTGGTTTTTTTTTTTTTAATATGAGGGAAGGACCAATACTTAATTAGTGTCTGAAATTTTTAGTTCAAAGGTTACCAAGTTAATATTGGAAGGCTTTGAGAATACTGAGTAATGGTTTTGATGCTTGTATTCATAAATTCGTCCATGATACAGAGCAGGGAGTGTGGTGCAGTCTGCTGAATTCTCATGTAGTTTAAAAGACACATCTTACATCTCTATAAACCAGGTAGATGTCATTCATCAAATGCATAAAGCAAAAAAAAAATCTTGTCATTCTTTTGCTTTTTCAAACAGACTAGTGTAGAACTCATTTTGGTTTGCGTGGTTCCTTGAGCTAGTGTTTCAGGATTTACCTTTCAATTCAATACAAACCCATTTTTAGTCTTCCACATGGATCTTTCTGAATTAACTTATTGTTGTTGTTTTTGGTTTTGTTTGTTTGGAAGACTTCATCTCTCATGGAATTGGAGGAGGTTCAAAAATAGGATTTGTACTTAATGAGAGCACCGTCCAAAGATCAGATGACCTTAGGCCAGGTTTTCCACTTCTGTACAGCTCACCCCTCCCACCCCCCAAAAACAAACAAAACATTTGACTGCCAAATCAGAACACAACACACAAATCTATCTGTTGTGAAACTCGTGGTTTCCTTGTCACGTATTGCAGAGGTAAGGGCTGGCAGACAGAGCTCTGTGAGACGGGCCAGTCAGTGGCTGGCTGTAGTTACAGCTTCTAATCCTTTTGTTTGTTTTGTTTTTGTTTTTTGTTGTGAGAGAGAGAAGCTGAGATTCATTGTGCTGTGAATTCATCTTAAGTGCCTGAAATGACTAATTTTTTTTTTGTTTGGAAATGTGATCCTGAAACAATCCTTGGTTTTTAGAGTTGTCAGGAGGCTTGAATCTTCAAAGTTTTTGTATTTTTTCTCAATTGCTTCTTTTTTTTTCTTGTAAATCTAAGTAATATGGTCTGTGTGTAGACTGAAATCAGCATCAACTGTGTGAAAAAGTCATATAATCAGTGTATAGTCGATATTTACAATGCTATCAGATACTAATATTCGTAATAGTTTTGTAACAATGCATTGCATTGTATTTGCTTAATGCAGTGTATGAACAGTGGGTATCAAATGGGATATATTACTGAAAGGAACTGCTGCAGTGTGGTACCAAAGATCTGTTTTATTCAATGATGGGGGTTTTTTTGTCTGCATTTTTCTGATGAGTGTCTCTGGATTTTGTGTTTTAGCTCTAGTAATTGTGAAGTAAGTGGTGATACCTTGAGGACAAGTGTGAACTAGAGCTGAGTATACAACCCAGGGTGCAAAGAAGGAGATTCAACAACCTCAACATTCAGGGAAAAATTATTTCTCACCTAGCTGTAGTTACACTTTGAAGTGAAGTCTGCTTAAATGAAAAGGAACAATTTTCTTTTCCTTGAGAAGAAAGAAGCAGGTTTAAAAATTTACAGAGTAATTAGATTTTCCAGTTCCCTTGACCTACATTTATTGCTGAGATTAGAAACTGCAGTGTTCAATAACTATGTTCTGGCAAGTTTTATGTGACTTTCTTTGCCACTCTTAGTTTATTATGGTTAATAAAAAAGAAATATTTGCTTTGGAGGTACTTTTAGTCCTTTACTTAATATTTGCTCTGGAGAGGAATGGATACCTAAGATTTTTTTGTCACCTCTTCAAATAGCACATCCAATTAATGACTTTATATTAGGGAAACCAGTGTCTTTAGTTATTATTCTAGGTGATCATTTGCTCTGCCACATTTAAACATTTTTTTTTTGTTATTCAACAACTAAACCAGCACAAAAATCCCAAAGTTCAGGAGCGAACAGTGTCTTAAGAATGCATCCCTCTAGTGCTGCATAGCATGAGCTTTTGGAACAGTAGGTCTTCATTCAGCTGCTCTGAGGCCAGGTGAAAGGCTGCCTGGAGCTGCAGCCTAGTCATCATTTCAGCAGAAGCTGCAGTAACTGCAGTGTTGAGGCTGGAAAGCTTATCCTGACAGCCAGACTGGTTAGCAGCTTTCCCAAAACTAGAAGAAAAGTCTTGAACATATGTGAATATAAGAACATCTGGTTTACAGAAAATATAAGAATTCATTGGGTTAGTTCTTATTTAAGTTGATTTACTCCACCAAGATACAATAGGAGGGAGTAGTGATTCTTCTGAGATTTTATATATTTGGCAGGAAAAAAATTACTTTAGGTAAGCAAGCAAGCGAGAACTGTGCCAAGCTAGCTTCCCTGCAGACTTAAAATATTATCTTTTTAATGATTTAGCAGTTATGAAAATGCCAGCATTAGTCTTAAAATAATTTGAAGTGCCAAAAAATATGCAAAAGGCTTGCCAATTCATACATGCACTCTCTTCTGGTAAACAGTGAACAGGAAGAACTTTGAAAAATGGAGCACTTACATATTTCTAAATCATGCTGCTACATAAAGAAGCTTTTATGAAGTAAGTCCCACATTATCTTTTCCCTTAGAATGAGATTGTCAGCTGGCTGTTGTCAGCTGCACTTTGAAGAGAGTACACATACATGGTCACTATAATAGAAGTTGCATTCACCATCCACAGGGCTCCCTAATTTTCAGGTGAATTTAGACCACTGCTACAGCTACCAACAATTTTTTTTTTCCTTTGGTTTATTGTTGTTGAACAACAGGTACGAACTGTATGCAATTACACTGTTACTGTCTGCCAGTCCAGCTTTATAATCTTGGCTTTTATCAAAAAGTATAGTTAGCACTGCTTTGATGTCTGGTAAAAGTGACCCTGCCAGTAAAGATAGGGATTAATATCAAATGCTTATGAATGGGGATGAATAATAGTCACCATTTAATTGAAAGGAGGAATCAATTAAATGCAATTATGTTCATTTGAATGTAGACATCTGAGCATGTTATTTTTTATATACTTAGAGAACTGCCTATTTTTTGTGCTTTTTAAAATGTTCAGTGAATTGTGATTGATTTGGATTTGCTTAAAATTGAACTTTTAGCAAAATAGAAGAAGTACAACTTTACATAACTGTTTAGCATATATTATTTGGCTTCTGTGATAAAGTGTTTTGACAACACTCAACTTCATTCGAAGTACCTGCAGAAGATTTTTTTCAACTAATACAAAATTCTTTTATCTTTTTCACAGAGACAATCTGAAATCTGAAGATTTGTCCAAATTCTGTGAAATAAGTAAATAGAAATTAAGATCACTGTTAGGTATTTCAGATTTTCTGTGAGATAATGTAATTTTAAATTTGGGGTAAGCTCCTAAGGGCATAAAACTTTGTTAATTGTATCTCCTGTTGTTTAAAGTCATAAATATTCCTCCCATGAAAGGTGTGTTTCACAATAGGGTCCTTAGTATTTTCTCCTCCTTAGTTATGAATTCATTGCCATAACACTTTTTAAATTCAAGTTTTGATTTAATTCTGGTAGTAGACTACTTATAGTGCAAGTGGGTGTAGTTTGAGAGGCTATATGACGGACTTACAGGCTTGTTCAGTGATAAAGTTATGCCTTCTAAGTGATTGCAACGAAATTCTGATTTATGTGCAAAGAAAATTAGAAGTCTGGTTCCATAAGATTGTGATAGTATGATCCTTTGTTGATCCTCATTCAGTTTCCTAGATTAAAAAGGGTAAAATATGTCTAGGTTTTGAGGAGTTTGGCTTATTGGAAAGATAGGACTTCGCTTATTCAAAGCTGTGAAAATACCCAAATAGTTTTGGAGGTCTACCTGTGGTTAAGATGTTATCACTCCCAGAGCAGCAGCGAGCCTGTAATAAATACCAGCTGCTCCAGTGTCCTGGCTTAATGCACAGAGGAAATTGGACCATGAACTGAGTTGCCAAGAGATGGACACATGTTCTGTTTGGCTAAATCTGTGCAGTATGTTTTCCAGCCATGGGCTGAGGGAAAGAGTTTATAGTGGCCTTACATCAAAACCATGCAGCTCTTTCTGGCAGAATCTACTTAGAAGCCAGGTTAATAATAAAAGGGTAGCTGTATTATTATCAGGTGCATAAAAAATGGAAGAATAGAATGTAATTTACGCAATCTTCTTTCCTAATCTAACAAAAGTCTTCTTGGCTAGACTTGGCACTCAAGTTTCATAGAACAGGTTATTTATTTATTATGTTTATTTTGTTATGTTTGTGTAGCCAGGTTACTGACTATTTGATCCTGTGTATTTCTGATATGACTTTACATAAATCTAGCAGAAGAGTTTGAATGACAATGCACGTCTTTTTTGACTGTAGAAAAACGTAATTTGTGGCAGAAACACAGGGGGCTTGACCAAGGTATGTTTTATGAGGAAATGTGCTAAATAGCCGTGGAAGTTATTTTTTCTCCCTGTGGTTGAAGAAATACTTGAGATAATTATTAAAGTTAATTCCACATGAGCAGTAAACACTTATTAAATTTTACTCTTATATCTGGTAGAATTTCAAAGGTAAATGGAAAAAGTGATTACTGCAAAGGTGTGGTGGCAGAGGGCAATAAAAAACCCTGAGTATCTTCTCCATGTTTTCATCTGAAGACTTAATTCCAAAAGGGTTTAGACTTAATTCCAAGGATTCTTGACCCCTATACATTTAGTCAGACTTAACATTTCTTGTTGGAAGCTACCTTTAAAAAAAAGTAGATAATCATAGAATCATTTAGGTTGAAAAATACTCCAAAATGCTGATAGATATGTACAACAGTATGGGTGGAGCAGATTTATAATACGTAACCCACAAATTTCAATCATAGTTAGTCATTATCATCTTTATGACCCATTACAAGACTCTTAAGATTGATTATGGGCTACTTGAAAACATCCAGACACGCAGGCTGATCATTGCTCTGTTTCTACGGGAATATTTGATGACTGAATGCGTTACTGGCTTTGGAACCAAATTACAGTGGGGCCTGGTATTATCACTTATATTTCAGTGCTTTTGTTTCAGACTGTGGTTTGGCTGCTGTTACTAAATATATGCAGCAGAGCTGTTTGCAATTTAAGAGTTGAACCTCCTGGTGTTAAGAGGCCAGCAAAAGGTAGCATTTAAGCTGTGCCTGAGTGCTCTGCTGAGGTCAAAGGCACAGATGTGTGCCTGGTTTGTTTTTGCACACAGAAAATCGTGCAAAGACAGTCTGTGGGCAAATGGAAGATTTGCATATAAATGTACATGTTGGTAGCAGTAGGAAATCACTATAGTGGCTCTGGATTTTAGCTTAGTGATTTCCATATGCTTTGGGTTCTGTTGCTCAGCTTCTGAGCAGGTGAAACATGTTTTCTGTGTATGGCCACAATAAAATGTTATTGGTATGGGGGATGGATTCAAACATGAATGTTATTAGAGCTAGCCAGCTTCAACTTCGGTCTTACTGAAGAATTGCATTTATCTTGACAGATTGTATCCATAACTTTCTAGGACCTGTGAGATAGGATCTGTACTTGAGAAAGATCATCAGAATGGTTGGATGGTTGGAGCATTGAGACCCAGTAAGCTCCAAAATAGGAAAAGCCAAGTAGGGAACTTCTAGTTGTTACTCTGACAAGTGCTCTGAGTGCTTTCCTTTATTGCACATAAATCCACATGAATTATTTAAATACTTACATTTATTTAAATTTAAATTATTTAAATTGCACATTTTGATAACTATCTATTGAAACTTTTTCCTTTTTGTAAATATTTTTCCTCTCATACAACTAGTATGAGAGTAGTCCACTATTTGTGTGTAGGTAGTTTTGAGAAGCATTCACCAACTATATAGTTTTTCTTAATAGTAATTTCAATTTCCCAAATTTTGGGAAGACAGAAAAAAAAAAAAAAAGGACTTATACAAAAAATACAGTTACGCAGAATAAAAACAAATTTTCCTCCTGGAGTTTCCCCAAAGTTAGTATATCAGGCTTTAGTTACTACTTCATAACAATGTAAATACTGTTTGTTTCCAGTAGAAGCTGAGTAAATGGTTACTGAACTTTGTCCTGAGAAACAATAAATATGTTCAATTCAAATCAAAGAGTGGGGGTGTTTGATTCTGTAATTCCACTTGTTGTTGAGCTGTGTGTTAACAGCTTCACATCTTTCAGTGCAATGAGGCTCAGATTTTACTATTGTCTAGGTAACTACTGTTCAAATATTGATGGCAGTGGTATTTACTGTAAGTATGCTGTAAATTGATACCTTTTCTATTGTTACTGCTTCTAAAGCTGAGCCACAGTAAGAGTTGAGCTGTCCATTGTTTTATTAAAGTTCCCTATTTCCTGGGTTTGGGATGAAATCCAGCTTTTTTTGGATTCCTCCATAAAATAAAATTGTTTTCTATTCTGGTAATAAGTGTTTCTCAGGAAGAAGAGGAAAGTTTTGTTATTGTTTTAGGATTTATCTGGTCTGCCTGTTGCTCATATTGATAGACAATGCCTCTTCAGGTTATAGCCTTGTTTGAAGTCAGCTTTTTAAAAAATATTCTACCTTGACTGTATTACTTCATTTGTTGTCCTATTAAATTAAATAAGTGATGCCACAAATTCCATCCTTCCACCATGCTTGTGCAAGCTTTGTAAGTTTACTTCACTGACTATATTACATAGAACTGTTCATGTAATCTTAGTTGACTTACATTAAGACATTGTAGCTCTGTCTTTATAATAAGATATCCAAAAATATTATTTGCAGCTTTATCTCAATGCTCCCTTACTTATGTGACTGTAGATGTGAGTTTTCAGGGATGCCGCTGAGTTCATCTCATTCTCAACAGGTGAAGTGGAGTGTAGAGGGCTTACAATGTTTTAGCAGTATTATGCATATTTAAATTAAAATTTGACTTTATAAAGCCTCATTTTTCATTTAACATAAATTTTAATATTACTTTTTCTTGGATAAAATAGTAATAAATTAGTAAAATTTCTGATTAAATTCAAAATTATTCTTCTGAATGAGTACTTAATATTTTCACTGCGGACAAATGGTAGGTGAAAAAAATGTAAAATTTCTTAAAAGACAGTGTGTCTCCATAAGTTACATGTATATAAATTAAAACTCTGGGATAAGGGTTTAGGGTACACCTTAATTCTAATTTTAGTAACCAGTTCTAACGTTTCTCACAGGATGGAAAAGGGTGAACTTTCTTATTTTTATATTATTTCCTGAACCTTACTGTTACTATTTTTAAGAGTTCAGATAAGGCATCTTTATATAGGAAAGAAAATTCTGGCAATAGCAATGCATTACTGGAAGCATAAAAGATGTCACAAACAACTTTTTTTTTTTTTTCCTAATGACAATTATAAACCTGTTTTATGTGTTTCAGTGTTTGTCACTCTTTTCTTCTGCCTGAATAATGAACACTAATCCTAGGGAAAGACCAAAGATCCCATGGATTGCTAGTATTAGCAGGAGGCTTGTAAGAATGATCCACCAAGGACAGTGCTTTACTACAGATCTTGTCAGTTTGAGTTTTAAAGGAAATGAAGATATTGTGGTTTAAATTAAGTTTGAAATAGGATTCAGAATTTGACTGAGGACAAATCTAGTTTAGATTGGTTAGAAGGCATAGCTTCACAAATCATATCCTGATTATGGAAATGCTAAAAGATAGTTGTAATTGCCACTGCAAATTTGTTGCTATTCAAAGTGGTGACATGTCTTTTGAAATCATCTATTAGACTCAAGATATTTGCCTTGAAATACGTCTGAAACCAGATTTTGCAATTGAATACTTGGACTTTTTTGCAAATGGGTACTGTTTTTCCCCTGATAGTAGGACCAGAAGTGCAGATAATTTCTAGAGATGCATTGTAAGTGGCACCAAACAAAGTACACTAAAATAAATAAAAAGTGAACACATGAATTAAAATTCTGTAATATAAATGATGAGCATGTGCTTTTTGGCTTTTATCTCTCCTTTTCTGATTTTCTCTGATTATCTCAAAGATATTTCCTTTTATCTTTTCTTTTATTTTACCTTGGGAAGTGTTATCCTCTTTGTATCAGTTTTATGTAGTATTTATATCTAGACTGCTGCCAGATGGACTTTGTCAAAGGTCTGTAAAGTCATTTGGACCTTTCATGTATGTGAAAGGGACCTGGATATATCCATTTGTGGAACTGGTATTATGCTGGGTAAGAGTATTGCGAGTTTGATGTGTAGTGTTGCCCTAATATTAGAGATCATAAAACCATTTCATTCTAGACCTCGGAAAATTAGTAATAATTACATATGAATTGTTTTGTGTTGACTCCAGTGGCGTGCTTTCCTCATTTAATGCCACTGGAGCAGTCCCTTTTAACTATGAAGTAATGTCTGCTGCTCAATTTGTCCCCAGTTGAACTCAATGTACAGGCCTCTTATATAATAAAGTCTAAATAACAAAGAATGAACAAGTAGTACAAGTACTTTACTATACAAATTTAAAATTGATGCTGACACTACCCTTTCTCAACAGTTTTTAAATACTGCATGTGTGCATTATATAGAAATGGTAGTTTATTTTAAGGTAAGATTGGTTCTTTCAGTGTTTTTCTTGTTACAACGATTTTGATTCATTCAGAGAACCTGCTTCAGCAGATTAATTTCTAAAGATACTGTAAAATTAATTCTTATGTTAAGGATTGTAAAATTCTACAGATGCAACCATAACTTTTCTGCCTTGGCAGATATTTGAAGACATATTTCATGTTTATAGCTATCAAGCATTTTCCACATTATGAGCTTCAACTTGATGTACAATTTGTTACCTCATTGCCTTTCTTAATGAATAGACTTTAAATACTAAACCAAACTTTAAATGCAAAATGATATAAAGAAACTATACTTTCATATATTTTCTTTTTGAGTAATACTTTATGAATCCAGCTACTTAAATAATGTTATTTCATCATAAGAACCCTGGAGCACCTGTTCAATGTGTTATAATATAAACTCAAAGAGGATGTTCTTTCATGTTTGACTTTTCATGTGAACCATTGGATGGCTCTACTTCATCGGCTGCTAACTAATGCATACTCCACATTTTCTTTCTGCAGCCACAAGAAAAAGCTTCTTAACACACTGACCTTCATCATTTGTACTTGGTGATATCTGCATCTAACATAACTTGAAACTTCAGCTTTGTGAGTAATATATTTGTGCTGTAAAAGTTGAAGAGTACTAGAGGAAGAAGAGGGTGTGATTGAGTGAGTGTGGGGAAAAGAATGTGCTCAGAAACACATAAGGCAATGCGTGGAGCCAACCTCAGAGTAGGTATAGAGGGTTGTGCCAGGGAATGGATGACTCTCCCGGGGTATGCTGAAGGGGCAATCAATTTTTATTAAGGGAAAAGGGAGACACAGCTGAATGCTTGCTTTTAAAGAATTCTGTGTTTCCCAGTTCCCTTCCTGCTCTTCCTTTCTTCCCTTTATGCCTGCCTATTTCTACAGTGATAAGCTTATCTTGGCAGTTAGGAAGTTGTGTGATCCATAACCATTGCTAATAGAAGGGCAGTTATGGCTGTTCTGCTATGTGGAAGGGCTGGTCTGCTCAAAGATTGCTTCACCTTTTATTGTAGTTGACTGTAATCCAACAGACAGCAGTAATCACAACAACAACAAAACCACAAAACCAAAAAACCCAAACCAAAAGCCAGGAAGCTGCTAATTGATTTCTATTTCTAGTATTTCATTTGCATTTTGTTTACATTTCACTTATTTTGGTGCTTCCATTGCTCTTCAGTTTCAAACAGCTTCACTGAATAGCCTGAATGAGCTTGTAAAAGATGTACAAGTGTTTCTCCTTCACACACGTTCTAAGTCTTGAAACATATTCAGCGACTCTCTTGAACTATAATATTATATCTGAGTTATTCCACTGTAGAAAAACATACAGGACGATGCAGGATTACCTATGAAAATGCCTTTCCTGGGATGGATGATCAGAGTTAATGGTCTCCATTCCCTTTAGGAGATCTTCCAGGATGTTTAGTGTATGCTGTAAAGACGTTGCAGAGCATGGCAGGCTGAATTCTGGACAGAAAAAGGCAGAAGTGATCAAATGGTTATTTTCTTTCTCCTGTGCCTCATTTTGGTGAGCTGTATGCCTTAGTATAAGTCTGATGTGTTAATTCTTCCCACTAAGAATTTTAGCCAAGCTGCTTATTGATTGTGTGTGCAGTCCAGAGATGGGAAGTAGGATCTACTCTCTGCCCTCATCTCCTGTTGCATATCTTGGTGACTGTATAATTTGGTGACAATGCTGTACTTGCTCTTTACTGGTGCTGAATAAAATATTTATTTGATAGTATGTGCTAATTATATTTATGCTGGTATGTGGAGTAGTATTTTCAGTATTCATTTTTAAGGGAGTAGAAGACTCCTAAGAGAGATTAAATGGATGTGGGTAGCAATACTGTGGATTTTGTGTCTTGTAACACATAAAAGCCTTCAATATTTGGTAATTCTTTTCCCCTTCTCACCTCCTACTAAAAAATAAATCAGTCCTGTATTTTTCATTGTCATAATTGAAAACCTGCAGGATTTGGCCCATGGCGGTTTTCCCACATGTTGCACTGTTTTATACTACTCAAATTATCTCTATGTCTGTATTTCTCAAAAATTTTTACTTAATAAGGTAAATGTGGATGTCTTATAAAAGTTCAAGCAAAATTAAATTTTACATTCTCAACATTCTCACATATGTCTCTAATATTATGTTTTGCTGTATGGATATAGAAGTAGAAACTTGGGACAACTGAAATCAAGTCTGAACATTTGATGTAAAAATAATGGATTTCCTGTAATTAAAAAAAAAAATCCCACATGGGCAGACAGTTCTAGAACTTGTCACATTAGGGCTTCTTATAACATTCTTCGAAGGATTTTCTTTTTTACAAGTGCTTCTGGAAACAACAGGATCACTTGCTTATCCAGCAGCATTATTTCTATGACTTTAATGGTAATCTTGTGCAGAAATGACATCAAAATGACTTAAGTAGATAATTTAAGTCGTAACTTCAATGACTCATCAAGAGTCACTTAAGTAGATTCAGACTAGTGATACTGATTTTATGAACAAGGAATATTTTCAAACAGTAATTCAGGCCAGACTGGCCTCTGTAAATACTAGAGAATTATTTTGCAAGGGTAAGGTAAAGCTAGTAATTCTTACTTTGTTTTGAAATAGTATACAAAAAATTTAAACTTTCCTTTAAAAAGTCTCCCTCTTCCAGCAGTGTAAACATCTCAAATTGCCCTCTTTGTGAAACTGAAATAGTTGCAAATTAGCTTGTGGGGTTTTGTTTTGTTTTGTTTGTTTGGTTTTCTTGCTTTTGCTCCTCAGCTCTTTTCAAGAACAAAATGGTTGTTTTTTGAGAACATGTAAGCAGTGAGTTCTGGACAGAACTGCAAGTGAAGTGGAGATAGAAAGAATTTCTGAAAACTAAAACAACAAGAATGAGCATTGAGAAAAAGAATTCAACTGAAAGGGAAAGGCAGGTATGAAAAAAGGGTAAGGGAGATATGAATGGCAAAAATAAAAAAAGATAAATATGATTTTATGGTGCCTACATGTATACTAGCTGCTATTAATAAGAATGGTACTTAATTTGCCCATGTGGATTAAGATTTTTGTTTTTGCATCAGTAAAAGCACTTTGCTGCAGCTACCAGCTACCATTTTGGGAACATCATTGCATACAGTATTTCTGATACTTCCACTTTAACCAAGAGTCAACATTTTGTTCCCAAAACGTGATAACTAAACAGGAGAACAACTCTGAAAATGTGCTTAGCTTTATTTTTTTTACAGTTTGAGACTTTTATTACATAGATGTAATTAGTAAGATTGCAGTTAGGAAATATAAATATCTCCAGAAGGGAAATAAGTTTATTCAAGGTATCTTACGAAAACAGGCTTAAAATCATGTTGTCTTCAGGACGAACACAAAACATTCAGTTACTTAGATGACACTTCTGTCACCTGATTGATTAAACATTAATTCTTATTATTCACTGGTGAGAAAGCACTACTTGCTCACCTGCAAGCTGGTCATATCAGTCTAATGGTATCAGTGTGTTGGTACAAAATTTCTTACACATGAAGAAAATGAATGTGGTATTTCTCTGTATTGTTTTTTTAGACAATTGTTGGTCACTGTTCTGATGTGCTAACACTGTACCAGATCAGTGTACCAGTGTTGTAAGCCAATGGCAAGGACTACAGACCTAAGCATTCCTGTGTTCAGGAATTTTCAAACTTAAAGCATCACTTTCAAAACAAAACAGCTTACAACAGCCTGCCAGAGATCAGAACATGTAATTAAAGTGCAACTCCTAGACTATCAGTCTTCGTATTTTTTTCCATAACTAGTTTGTAGAAGCCTCTTCTGGGATGGGGGAGGTTTGATTTCACTTGTATCTTCTCATAATCAGATATAGTGTAAAAAAATGTCAGAATACCGTTTAAACCCTAGCAGTCCTGCCTTGGAGTAGAGCAGTGGACCAGATGACATTTTAAGTCCTAATTTTAAAGTCCTTGTTCTAGAAAGAAACATTTTTTTCCATTGGGAGCAGGATAGTCTGACCGGTAGCAATGTCTCATTTATGCAAAAGGAGATAAACTGTCAGTCAGCTGTCACTGCTGACAGCCTGTGATGACACATGGCATGCAAAAATAAGTGATGTCTGTGGTGGTGTGTCCATGAACCATTTAAGACTTTAAGCATTGAAATTAATATAAATAATGATTCTTATTTTGTGTATTTATCTCTTTTTCCATAGCAAGAAGAATTTCTACCCATGATCAGGGTTTCTTAGGATAAAACCTGTTTTTGGAATGCATTTCTGTTAATATGCTGGAGAACAAGACTCAGCATGTGCTAGCATTCTCAATTTTCTTTGACATTCATGATTTCCAGCTCAGCTGCTTTTTTTTTTTAATGAATGTCAGATCTTTGTAATGCCAACAACAATGGTTCATTGCCAGAAAAAATAAAAACCCAAAACCAAAAAATCAAAACCCAGGAGGCAGCAAATGGAATTGATTTTTTAAAAGCTCTTTTTACTCTTAAAGTAACTGAGGAGCATGCAGGTTTTCAGAACAAGATGTGTTTACTTTGGCAATAGGTGCCATATGTTATTTTTCTTTTTTTCTTCAATCATCTCTCATAAGGAGGATAGAACACTAACAGAACATAACTCTAAAAAGAGTCACCCCTTAAATACACATTTCCTTGTGGTGTTATAAACTGCTGCAATGAAACTGCTTGACAGCCAGGATAACTGTGCCCAACATTTTACATGTAAAATAGCTGTTAAATATAACACAATTGCATAGCCTTAAATCTAATTTTCAAAAATGTGTGAAAGTAAGAGGCGATTAGGAATTTCCTTAATATTTGACTACGCTGTCAGAGTTTCTGGAAAAGGTATGCTAAAAGGTAGTGGTAGCCAGCCACTGCTGTCACTTTCTGTTAAAAGCCATACATAATTGTATGCTTCCTGATGTCTCTTTTTGTGCTGGCTGTGTGGTTATCTCCTTGCAAAATGGACATGAATCACACGTAAGACATGCATGTAGTTTTCCTCCTTTCTCCTGGAAAGGTGTTGAAGCAGCAACAGGGTAGCACAAAAGCTTCTCACTGCTGTTGGAGGGCAACACCAGTAAAGCTGAGAGTGACAAAGGCATTTAGGAGCCTGATTCCCACTGAAATCAATAGGAATTGGGTGATTAAAGGCACTGCATATGTGGGTATGGCTTCTGGCTAGGCTGCAGAACAATGTTACTGGGAGGAACCATGGATGGGATGGAATCAAACAGCACGTTTTGGGTCCCATTTCCTTTCTCATGTTGGTCCCACCCATTGTTTGAACGGTGCTAGTCAGCCCTCTGGCCATGAGCAGTGATGAGTTTGCTGACAACTTCTTTGTGACAGTCAAGCTGAGCTTTCCATTGACAGTAACCCACAGCAAAGACTCCTTAGTGCCTGTGTGTCATCTTTTTTTTTTTTTTTTTAAATTCTGTATCAGCCACAGATGTGTTAGTGCATGATACATATTGTTTCTCACTTTTTAACTTAAGAAGATAGTCCTTTCTGCAACCAGCAGCATGCATTTTGCAATAGTATTTTAGAAAGCTGCTTATTTCTTGGTTTATTTTATGTTTGTGTGCAGTTAAATCTAAATGCCCCCCTGTATTAAAAAAAAAAAACAACAAAACTTTTAAATCCAGAATTTGTGTGGTGGCATGTTTCAGAGCTACCATTGCTGTAAAGGTGAGGTAACAGCAGTGACTCTGGATTTTCCTCTGTGGAATTTCTGTCCCGTCTTCTGGATGCCTATAGTTCATATCCTCTGAAATGAGATGTAAAACATGCTCAGTGTTTACATCTACTGTCACTACATTATGCAAACACAGCCATTAATGTCTTCTGAGCTGCAGAAGAGTTTGAAGAGTTTCTTGTGGAGCTGCCCACACAATAAGTTCTGCAGATGGAAGTTGTAGCAGAAGCTCCCAGCATTCAATCCTGAGCTGGAAACTGAAGATAGAATTTACTTACTGGCAGACAAAAACCAAAGCCCTCAAGAAGAACCTGAATATATTTGGAACAAATTCACATTATACCAGATGTGAACATATGACAGGTGATATGGAGGCTGTAACATTTCCAATGGTGCTCAGGGTTAATTGATAGGCAGGTGGCTGTGCTATTTCATAGCTTCATCCCTCTCTGTCTGCAACATGGCCTCTTGATTATTGCTTATAAAAACTTTAGAGCTGAAACTGAGCAGAGGCTAAAAAATCCCAGAAATTCTGAGGCATTTTTAAATTTTAGCATTTTGCTAATCTTGATTCTTTCCTGGATGCTTGGATCACCAGAGTGTTTTATTCAAAACAGTTTCTCAGTGGGACTGCAAGCCTGTGAAATATAGTTGACCTTTAATATATACCTATACTGCAAAGTACAGTTTGATGTTGCTGTACTGTACTGTATTGCTTTTGAAAAAAATATAAAGGAAAAATTATTAGTCTTGGCAGACTATTAGGAGTTTCTCACAGCTTAACTTCCACCCCTTAAATTTTAGTATAATCTGAGTTCATAAGAGCATTAAGTTAGGCAATCAAAATGTGCAATAGTGAAGGTCCAGCTTCATTTTGAAATAGAAGACTACAGGATGTTTTGGAGGTTTGGCACAGTTTGCACTGAGATAGATGTAATTCCGTGGATGCTTCTCAGCTTTTTCATGGCACCTTGCTGCATTGCAATGTCCTTCCAGTTGTGATCCATAGCTTCTAATAAAACCTAGCCTACTAAGAAAAATCTAGTGTCTCAAATAGTTCTGAATTCAAATTGCCAATTTTGTTGTCTGTATGAGTTCAGAGCTGTAATGATAACTCCCTGTTACTACATTTCAGTTACAGGTGGGATAGCAATGCTCACATATAGATCTAGCTAACCTAGACAACAGCACTGAAAATACAAAAGTGTTGGATTTGGCTCCAGCTGTTCACATCTGGGCTGTGTGCTGGCACTGTGTGGTAGCTGAAGCCTTTGCAGTGCTACTTTGGTAATAGCTATTGAGTTTTGATGTAAGTCAGCTTCAGTTCTACCTTTGACTGCAACTTATCCACAGCTTGAAGCTCATTCTGAAGAAAGAAGGTGTTCTAATGCTGATGAAAAGCTTTGATTTGAAGAAACAGAACAGCCAAAATCAAAGAGGTGATGCTACCTATTATGACTACTTGTTGGAACTCACAACTGCCTTCTTGACAGGGAAGCAGTAATGTTGCAGCATTAGCAGCCAGACCATGTCTGTCTGGCTTTTGGGCCCAGCTTGACTCAGAAACTGTGTTTATGTGCAGTTCATACAGACCATCCAACTACTTTGCCTTTTTCTTCTCCAAACTGAATCAGCTTCAGCATGCTTTGCCACATCATGTTATTGTCATCCTGGCACTTATTACTGTCATTAATGCCACATGTATGAATCCAGGAGCTCATGTGATCTAGAAAAAATGCACGTGCATGTGACATTTGTTTGCTTTTCAAGGCTTTTGACTCACTGGAGGTTCACATTTTTAAACTTTTCTTTAGAAGCATGAGCTGCATTATAAATTCCCTTTAAAAAGCCCTCGTGCTTCCAAGAAGAAGGTAAGAATCTGTGTTTGAATCCCCTCAGCTGAGTAACTGTTTGCTTCCCCCCTCAGGATGCCATGCTCTGGACAGCCCAGGCCTAGGCCGTGGCATGTGGTCAGCGGGGCTGAGATGGGCACGGCTCAGCTAAGCCGAGCTCTCAGCGTACAGTGAGCTGGAACGCCCGGCACGTGGCTAACAGCACTGCTGAGAGCTAAAGCATCAATGACTTTCGGGTGCCAGAGCTTTGAAAGCAGATTTATATTTATAAATGCAAATGTTCCTCAGGGCAGAGCCAGCTGGGGTGATGCGTTTTTGGGCCTCGGGAGGCCTCTGTGCTCTCCTCAGTCTGTGGCGGGCACAGTAACGCGAGCGAGTGTTCCCTGGTGGAGGGAGCTGGGTGCTGGGAGTTGCATTGCAGTTTTTTTGTTGACTTACACAGCCAATTACTCTAGGTCAGCTGAGGTATGATACTTGATTAGCGTCCAGCAATTCATTTGAACCTTTAAGCATTTAGACACCTAAAAATCTCTGTGGATGTGGCACTAATGATGTAGAAGTAAGTTATCTGAAAGTGCTTTTATCTAGCAGTTGACCAGGGAAGACTGTTAAGCCTGTGCTGGAATGAGAGGGGAGCAGCTGGCAGGGCCTTTTTCCACACTGCTTTGGAACTTGCACTTTCCCCAATACCAAAATAGTTCTGGGACATGCTGCAGTGGCCCACTTGTTTTTCTTAGTAGTAAGGGGTTGGGAGGATTCTGGGGGAAGATTGTAAATATATCTTTTCAGCTGTTGGGCTATGTTTATTATCCAGTAAAAGGGAGCTACAGATTTAGTATATCTTTATAACTGACACTCTAAAAATATAACCTCAACCAAAGGGTAAGCATCTCTTTCTTTAGAGTAACTGTATTCAGATGGAGTACAATCATAGAATCATAATGAGAAAGAAGGCAAATCCATTTTGCTGAGAATTAGAAGAACATGTAGCAATGCATATATATATCAAGATACTGAGGATAACATTTGCTAATGAATTGAGGGTAAGTTCTCAGTGAACTGATATTTACTCTCTAAGTATAGCTACAGTTAGTTTACCTAATATTGGGTTGCCATTTGGTTCCTTTCTATGAACATGCACCATTACTCTAAGTAGGAGGTAGAATTCTGGTTACAAAAGACAGAAAATGAGAATTTTTTTTCAGCCTATTTTAGTTCTGTAGACTTTATTGTATTCAAAGAAAAAATATCACCTTCCACCATTCTTCACATCATATATTTGCTCCAAGGAATGGAACATAGGAGGAATGGTAGTTGAAATGGGATTTGAAAAAAGGCTTTCACATATTAATGGCTGTAGTGATATGATAAATGTCAGGACAGAAACAAAGTCTTCTTGAAAACAATATAACTGCAAAGAGGACTAAAGAGCACCAAACAGCAGATTGCTCAGTATAAAAGGGTAATTTTTCACACTTTGTTTTATAACTCTCATCTCACTTCCCTTCAAAATTTTAGGGAATGTGGGCAAAATAAAGTACTATTACAATGCTGTCCTAACTCTATAACTCTAACTCTCTAGAAGATTGGGAGCCAATGTCTCACGGACAAATATAACCCAAGCTTCGAGATGCCATGGGATCATATTTCATTTACATCATAAGTTATAAGTGGTCTCTACATTAGATTTTCCTCTCTTTCCATCACCTTCTACCTTCCAAAGTACTTCTAAATAGATTACATCTCTTTGGAGTTATATTTGCTTTGCTAATGGCTATTTTTGGGCTATCAGATGGCCAGCTCTACTGCTGAAGCTCTGCTTCAGTGTCTTCTCTAATTTAGAAACTTACTTGAATGTAAATTTCAAAGCTCTGAAGTCCCATTTTCATAAGTGACTGATGACTCTGTAATTCTGCTACTCTTGAAAAGTTTAACCCACACCTTACTTTTTTTTAAAATTATTTTTTTAATTTTTATTTTTAGAGAGAATGAGGCATGGAGAACAAGTTTAAAATATTTTTCATAGGCATGATTTAGAATGCAGAGGTTTCCTCTTTGTTTAAAAGAAGCCAAACTTACCTACTCTCTGGTGGTTTGGTATGTGCTGGCCTAACTTGAATTAGATCTCTCAGGGCTGGGATCATTTTGCTTCTCAGGTCATCTTACAGGGGCTGCTGAAGATTTTCTGAGAAAACCAGTCTTCTGCCTCAGACAATGTGCATGGGTGGAAATACAACTGTAATAAACAGACTGAAATTTATTAATGCCTGGAAGGCAGATCTTAATGAAATGGCTGCAGCAAGCATGACCTCGGCCTGTGATTGTGATGAGGAGGCAGAAAGGAGCCTCCCATCTGTTAGCCCCACAGAATGGACTGTAAGCACCTGAGTCTTCTATTGTATTCATTTCTCCAATTTAGTTTGGTGAGATTAAATGAAGGATATGTTATGTGCAGTTATGTACAAAGAGTGAGGAAATTGTTTATGACAGAACAGAGAGGAAGGCATTACTATAATTTTTGAGCAATAATGTGTACTATTCTACTGTTCTGTGATCATAAAGGATGAATTAACACTGGAGCACATGCCAGGAAAGGCTCTGAGGTTGATCACAGAAATGGACAGCATCTTGTAAGAGCCCATAAAAGCTAAATAAGCCTGCACCTCTATAAACCTGTGGGAGGAGAAAATATAGTTAGACTGAAAAACAATGTGGGGATAAGAACATGTGGCTAAAATAATTTACAGTAGGGTTTTTATAGTCACCCAACCTTCAATTATGGAGCGTGAGAGTGGAAGTCTTCCCTTAGGACTGGTGGGTTTAAGAAAACAACATTTTGACATTGAGATGATAACAACCTGGAGGTTTAATTGTTCCTTTTTAGTCCTGTTTCCATGTGGCTTTTATAAGAAAATATGGTAACAAAAATGTTAGCAGTATCTCTGTTTTAGAATTCGCAGAATATTTGAGGTTGGAAGGAACCTCTGGGGATCATCTAGTTCAATCCTTGCTCAAGCAGGGTCAGCTAGGGCAGGTTGCTTAGGGCTGCATCCAGCTGTTTTTGAATATGTCAAAGGATTCAGTCTTCAGACCATCTCTTGGCAACCAGGTCCATGGTTTGATCACTCACACTCACATAGAGTAAAAAGAATGGGTTGTGTCCACATGTGTTTTTCATGTGTCCACATGAATTTTATGTGTTTTAATGTGCAGCCATTGCCTCTTACTCTGATGCTGGGCACTATCAGAGCTATCAGAGTCTGGTTCCCTCTTTTTTTTTTTTTTTTTTTTCTTTTTTTTTTTTTTTTTTTTTTTTTTTTTTAAATTGCTATGCAGTATTTATACAGATGGACAGGATCCTCCGGAGCCTTTTTCTCTTAAGATGCACCCAAGGTCTTCCTCTGCAGAGCTGCTTTCCAGTCAGTCAGCCTCTAGCCTGTACTGGAGCCTGGGATTATTAAAGCCCAGGTGCAGGAATTTGCAATTCCCTTTGTTGAACCTCATGAGGTTTTTCTCATTTCTCCTTCCTGTCAAGGTTTCTCTGGAAAACAGTGTGCCCATGTGGTGTATTAGCCACTCTATCCAGTTTTGTGTTATTTGTGAACTGGCAGAGACTGTGCCCTTGTTCCTTCACAGAAGTCACTAATGAGAGTTAGAAATTACCGGCCCCAGTACTGATCCCTGGGTTGCACCACCAGTGTCTTGCCTCCAGCTGGACTTCATGCCACCCTTCCAGCCTGGCCATTCTTGTTTTCAATCCACCTCACTGTCCACTGATATAACCCATGTATTGTTAGCTTCTCTGTGAGGATATTAAACAGAGACAGTGTCACGGGCCTTTAAAGTTAAAATTGCAAGGAATTTCAAGAAGTTGTCAGAAAATGGCTGTTAATAGCACTGAGACAAAGTAGAATAACACATGGAAATTAGGGAGGGTAGGAGAGATGTGGCAACCAGAATAAAACTCTGTTGAGGATGGAAGTAAAGATGCTTATGTTTTTCAGAGCAAGAACTGATTCTACAAATGATGTAGTATACTTTGTACAACACCTTGTATACCAACAGCTGTTGCCTTTTAAGTTTTTGATATAGAAAGGTACAGAATAGAATTAATTAATAAAATTATGTTTTATAGTTACAAAAAATTACTTTTAGTGCACACCACTGTTACTGGTTGGTATTAGGCTGTTTCCAACAGTTGAGTGTAGTGAAAAATAAAAAAGTCCGTTCCCTTTTCCCAGATATTTTTTGTATGCTGTCAATGCTGCCATCACAAAAGAATGCTCTGTGTGCCCAGTGGATAAAGCTGACTTTTGGAAACAGGATTCCTGGATATTTAAATTACAGGAAGAGGAACCACATGATAAGAGGGAATGATCATAGTGAGGTCAAAGGAACTGGACTGATATTACAGAGTTGTATTTGATTCTGCAGGCAGTTCTAAAAGAGCCTTAGGTTCCGAGAGTCCTGTCCTCCTGTACATTAACTGTGATCTACCAATGACAGCAAAATCAGATTTCAAAGTTTTCGTGTTTAAGCATATATTTATGCCTGTATGAAAAAGCAATAGTGATAGTAATCTAAGACAACACCAAGCAAAGTCACACCTTAATTAAAGAGAATATAATTATACTACAATAAGAATATTTAATCCTTTACTGTGAAAATTTATATGGATCACAATTAGTAGATGATCCAAACTTCTTAAGTTTTACCGAAGTGTTTTATTCAAAAAGCACAATAGACCTTGGCTTTTTAGAGAGCTGAGTGCTGCCAGTTTCAAATGCCATGCTGCAAGGCATGAACAGGTGTTAACAATACTGTTCACCTTTCCATAGCAAAACTGAAGAAGCACAGTTGTATTCAGAATGTAATTTTAAAAAGGCTTTCTGTATGATTTGAATAATATTTCAAGCTTACTTATATTTTGAGAAGATCAGCTTCTCAAATGTCTTTATAGATTTTTTTTTATTTAACGCATGTAATTTCAGTGAACTTTACATAGATACTCATTTTAACATTAGAAAAAAAATTATAGTGGTTCTCAGACATAGAAACTATGCTTTAGTAGAAACAGGTTCTTCCAGCTGAAATACTTCATGCTGGAAGAAAAGGCAGTCTCAGACACTCCTGAAAAAAAGGAATTCTCACAAATCCAGTTCAGGCTGTTCAGATACTCAAATTATGTCATCCTGAGTTTGATGTCTTGAGGCCTAAACGGGCCTTTAGTCGGCAGCAGTTCAGATACATATTATGGCATTCTGTTCCCTGAAAAACTTAAAATAGGAGGGTAAGTCTGTGGAGACTAAACAAGCTTGAAATCTACACTCACACAATAGTACAACAAACATTAATTAAGCCAGTGTTAACCCTTAGCCTGGCTCAGTCACCAGAAGCCTAAGTGAGAAGTGATAATGCCAATGCTATCCTAGAAATGCTTCTAATAAAGAATAAAAGCATTAAAAGAGGTAATTACCCAAAATATAAGCTTAGTTGTGATTATCAACATTCATAGAACAAGAGCTGTCTACTCAAGACAATGCTCAGGGACTTAGAGATTCTGAACGTGCTATTCAACAAGGAAACATCCACCAAGATTTTCCCAAGACATGACAATGCTCTCACCCTCAGGCCAGAAAACGTAATGAAGGAATATTGCATTAGTTGCTGAAGGAATACCATTTAATCTCATCTTAACCTGCACCTACTTGATTTGGGCTCTAGTATTTCACAGGAAGTGGAGCTTTAAAGTAACTTTAATCCCAAGAATTCTCCAAAATATGCTTCTCCCACCCTGCCTGTATTTCCTATTTGGACTTTATTAAGGCCGTAATGGGAAAACTGCTTCCTGTAGTCAAAATAAGTTATAGGTTACTATACCACCTGTTTTAAAGCAATAAGCTCAGTAAACAAAAATAAGTTCTATAAATGCAAATAGCTGAATTTGTAGCTGAATTCATGTGTTACCCAGCTAGCCTCTAGCTAGACCTGGCTGGTGCATGATCTTAGCACTTATTCTGAAAGCTGAGCACCTGCCCTAGAAATCGTGGCTGGAGTGGTGATTTTCAGAACTGACCTGCTGCGGGGGGGGCATAGGTAGAACTATGAAGAGCAGGTATTACAAAATGATCTGTCTATAACAGTTATCTGAATATGTGTTTCAGAGTACTGGGATTTAAAAAGGCTGTAGGCCAGATTCTTTCTGGTGTAGGTGGATGTCAGAAATACTTCCTCATAAGAGTGTTAGTGGGAAGAATAAGTAGGTGGGACGAATATCCATCTCCAGTGATCTAAACAACATGGAACTTGAATAGTGACATTTTTTTCAACCAGAGCTACACCAAAGTACAAAGATTTGAAGAGTCAGAGCTGGTCTACATTGTAATTACTTTGGTAGTATTTTTATCTGCTCCACATGACTATGTGATAACTGCTTTTTAAAGGAAAATTATTTCACTGAAGGTGCAAGTGTTAGTGTGTGTGCTTCTCTAACAGATCTTTAATAAATGGATGTCCCAACTCATGTCAGGATTGGCCAATCCTATAACTATGGGGGTCAAAACCAAAATTCTCTCTAACTTGTAAAATGAGGTGTTTAAAGAGTGTTTCTGAAAAGCTTTAGATAATAAGCATGATTCAATTTACATTTTAAGTATAATATTTGCATAAACATATCTGCTAATTGCTTTGGACCTTTGCAAGTGTTTTTCTAAGAGTATGAACAAACATATATTGAATCATAGGAATATAAAAGTTATTTCAAAGTCCTAGTTTGTTTCAGCTTGAAACTTGGAGAGAAACTAAAAGTCTGTTTTCTTCTGCTGAATCCTTTCAAAGAACTAAGACCTGCAGCAGGCACTTGGGTTTTGGTACAGTTCGTTATGCAGTTTGAATTATCCCTTTGAAATAGAGAATAGATTTTCCAGGAGTTATGACTACAGAGAGTATATTGTTACTTTCAGAAATTTAATGTGTGTAAATGGTCTCTCTGGGCAGTTTGGTGATGGGCACCTCATGTTTCCTCACCAAACACTGACTGTCTTGAAGGCAATCATGAGGTTCAGCCTGGTTTTTGACAAGATTTCTGCCCTAAGAAATCCATCTAATTTTTAGCCTCAGCCTATGCATTGTGGAAATATAATCTCTTAGATGTTCTCCTAAAATGAGCAGAATTGCTTTTGCCACATTATGAATATGGATTCCTGAGACATCTTGCTGTCTTAGAGGTGTCAGACTACAGTTTTTCTAAGTCAGCAGTTGTTGTCACATATCTTTTTTCCCCGTAATGATTTTGATCAGCTTGCTTTAGTTACTGTTGGGATCTAAATCAGAGCAGATTTGGGAAGGTGAGAGCCTTTCTGGTTTTAGAGTCCTGACCAAAGAAATTTTAGTGAAGTTCTTTGCAGTGGGAGTCATTTACTGTAACTCATTTGGATGGAATAGCTTTTCTATTGAATATGTCTGCCTGGTATCAATTTTATTGGATACCAGTATTTCTTAATAATCTGTATTAATGCTAACTGTAAATGCTGTATCGTGTTCATGACAGAGACCATCTGATTAATTTTGCTCATGGGTTTTGCAAGGTCAGTTTTTCTATGACATTGTTACAATATCTCTGGTGGACATAATTTTTTATGTTTTTGCTTGCATTCTAGTATAGGCATAAGAAATGTGTATATAATTGTGTAGCTTCTTATTTTTTCCTGTGTCCTAGTTCTATTACTACATTAGGCATTGGTTGTTCTGTTATTTCAACAAATCCCATATTTTACTCTATATATACCATCACAGTATTTGAGTTTTGTTATTGATGGTTTTGGGTAATTGGTTTACTCATCAGTCTTTCATCTGCTCTGGATCTCTCTCATGCTCTGCTGAGGGAGTAGGGATGATCTGTTAGTGTTGCCTTTGACTGAAAATTTGCTTTACTAGTTTGTTTTTCAGTAAATGTCTCACTATGAAAATGTTATAAAAGATGTGGCCAAAATTATTACATGTTGTTCTTCAGTGTACTATAATTTCTACAGGAAGGATTCCAAGGGTAACTGTAACCTCCTTTTACTAACTTGTCAGTTTGACAGCGTTTATGTCTTCTCTCCTAGACCTTCTTATTAATGAAGTCCCTCTTAATCAACTAAAACATTTAAACTACTTTGAATTGTTTTTGTTTTCTCTTGAAGATAAAAGAAGCTCAAGATATTTCTGATAGGTGAGATGTTGAACATTAAATGTTTTGGGAAAATGGCAAATCAGATGCCTTGTCTGAATCTTTTTTATGGTTCATCACCAGATTATGCTTAGATTATTCTATTTCTTTTTCTTTGGATAGGCTTTCAAACCCTCGTAAGAAGTTGAATCAGATTGAGTATGTCCCCACAAAGTTCCTTATTAATTGGATTAGTAAACAGGAATAAAAACCTCTTTTTCAGAGAACTTCCAAATACCCTGCATCATCACCTTGTTATCTGGAAATGTGGTTTTATTGTTGGGACCACAAAATTCAAATCCTAATGTGAACCATAAACAACTTGCCATTTTTGTTAGACATCTGTCCTTTTGATTTGTACTAGTGCACAGCATGCAAAGGTACTTCAGGATCTTGTCTGCTGTGTCTGAGTGTACAAGGTGGAGTAGTAAGCCTGTACTAATATGTGGCAGCATATGAAAACTCACAGAGTTTTTAAGTGATTCCACATCTGTGGTGTATCTACTTAGGCAGTTCCAGATATTTGCAGCCTTGTGTTTGCAAGGTTCAGTACAGATGGTGGTGTAAATTGACATGTTGACTAGTGTCAACTAGTATTTACTAGTGACTAAAAACAGTCATGAAGATAACTAGTGTCACCTTGTTGGTTGCAAAATGTTAATCCATCAATTTAATACTGGAATCTGACAGTCTGAAAGTCAGTGGGAATCCATTGCCTTTCCTGCATGAGGAGATCTAGCTGGCAAACAGTCTGTTGGCATAGTGCAGCTAGCAAGTTCTTTTGGCAGAATGCATTTACATTTGGTTGCTTCTGTTGGCAATGTATTTTTTCATGGCTTCAGATTGTATTGGCAAAATATACACATCATGTAAGAGGATCTTGGTAACTGTGTCTGTAATGCTGTGCAGCATTCATCTTGAAGCCAAATGTGTTAACTGTTCATTCTGCACTTGTTAGGGCGTTGTTATTCCTGAATCTGGGGGCACATGAAAACAGCTGATTCTCTTACAGGAAAAACATTACTTAGTGCTGAAATTTTAAAGGTCATTCAAGAGCAGCCTCACTGCTTTGTGGATAGGCTGTGTGCCTGGCTAATTCAGTTGTCTGCAGATAAGATAGTTCCTTGTCCTTAGGACAGCTGTGTCATTGCTTGCTATGAAGGGGATGAGATTTGTGGGCAGTCTGAGTGTCTGTGTGTAGACCCAACTATATTAACATGTCATTAGGCAGGCAACTAGGTGAGAGTGATTCTGAGTATTGAATACTGACTGAGCACCCTTCAAGAACTGATGGAAGTGTGCATTAAAGCCATAGAAACTGCTTCCTCACTTTCTCATTCATTTCACAGAATCATATAATTACATAGGTTGGAAAGGGCCTCTGAAAGGTCACCTAGTGCAACTGCTTTCACAGAGCAGGTTCAAAAGGATCAGGGTGCTCAGGTCCCTATCCAATTAGGTCTCCTCTAACTCCCTTTTCATAAAGACTGGACAAACACATTTCTTCCATCTATGTACACCATGTGCTTCGTCTCTCACTCAGCTTGGTAGCCTTCCCCTGAATTCACTCCAACATATCAATGTCTTTCTTGTGATGAGGAGCTGCAGAGTGAACATGGTACTCAAAAGCCTTCTATGAAATAGTGAAGCTGTACTGATTATTGTTAGCTGTATTGTTAATTGATAACAGTGGTTTTGTCTGTTGTAGGATGGACAAGACTTTGTTCTATAACAAAGTCTAACAAGAGGTCTGGTTTTCTACAGGTGAAACGGTTCTGATGGTGAACATCACTTGTATACTACGTAATTTCTGGAATTATTATGTTCTTTGGGGACCTATTCAGGTGGAAAAAAAGGTGTTTGTAGTAATTGTTGGAATCAGAGATTTGCCAGTTCCACCTGCTCTGGGTACCAATTGTTTGAGGGAGCATAAAAGAGCATTGTGATGGCACACGCTATCCAAAGAGTGACTGATTTTTTTATCTCATGTGCAGATTTTAAAAAATAAAATAATAAATGAAGCTGGATTTTCAGATATTAGACTGTTATCAAGCTTAGCTTACAATATGAGCAATGCTCACCTTGGCATCTATAGCTCCTTCTGAGTAGGAGGATTAATAGCAAATCTCCTCCATCAGTGTTCAATACTGCTATAAAAATGGAGTTAGGAAGATGATGTAGGTCTTCAACCAAAGATTATTTTTCATGCTGTGTTGTAGATTCTAGGTTGCTAGTCAAGAATACAGCTTAATATAATTCTTTTAAAAAAAATTTTAGCATATCTTCTTGCAGTTTTCAGTCTTTCAGGTTTTGTCCCAAGTCTCTGCAATGGGAGGGAGGGAGTTTATGTAGCCAATATAGGAAAAAAGAGTTTCTCTGATCTATTTCTTTCCTGTTTATCATGTAGAGTACTTACATGGTAAGGTGTACCCCTCAGATCCATAGAGTCCATACAGTAGGATCTGATGGCTTAGGAAGAGCTTTGCATGTCTGTAATTCCATTGCACGTCTAGAGATTACCATGAAGGCACTGTTGTTGCCTGATAGTCTGGAAATGATGGAAACTGTAACAGCTATAACAAAAGGCCTCTGGGAGGAGTTTCTGTATGCCACAGGCTTTGTGGGTGGGATTCATTTTACTAAACACAGACAATTCCTCGTCTGGACTTCATTTATTGTGTGTAGAGGGAAATAGGGAAATTTATAGGGCTTGTTGTTTTCATTTTGCAACACAATTTTTCTCATCCCAATGCCACTGCCTAAAATAAAACAGAAAAATGACTTGTTAAATACCTGTTTTCTTAATTGATTTCAAAGGGAGCCGGAGATGACTCTTTCAGCTCTAAAAAATCTGACTAAAGTTGGTTGTAATAGGTTTGCTTTTATTGTAATAACAGCAGGTCAAAAGAGAACTTAGGCTGCTTGGGGAAATGGTTTTAACTTCCCCAGTTTTTCCCCCATGTTCTCAGGGGAATTGGAAGCAGAGCAGGAATGCACACATTCTGCTGGCTGTTATTTTTCCTGGTTAAGAGTTCTTTGTTGTCCAATGATTGTTCCAGAATAAAGTGTCAAACTCATCCATGCCTAAAGTTTTCAGTGTTTCAACCTTTCTTCCTGCATTAAGTTTTTTGAGCATATTAGGAAAGTAGTCTTCACACTGTTAGATACACATATTTTTGTGCAAGATGCAACTGGCTGATCATCTCTGTTTTCAGGATTTGAACAGCCACACTGTGCTCTGGTTAGTTTCTGAAGCACTGAATTTCAATTCTTGAAGACAGCTTTTGTGTATTTTTCTATTTCCTTTCAGTGGTTGCATTCAAAGAGTTGTGGTTAACTGCTCAATGTCCAAGTTCAGACCAGTGATGTTCCTCAGAGATCATTATTAGGACTGGGGCTGTTTAACACCTTTCTCAGAGACATGGACAGTGGGATCAAGTGCAAGCCCTGGTGACACTGAGCTTTGTGGTGCAGCTGAAATGCTTGAGGGAAGGGATGCCATCCAGAGGGATCTGGACAGGCCTGAGAAGTGGGTCCATGTGAACCTTATAGAGTTCAGCAAGGGCAAGGTCCTCCACCTGAGTCATGATAACCTTAAACATAATTATAGGCTGGGTGGAGCATAGATTGAGAGCAATTTTGGGATTTTGGGGTAAATAAATTGTTTTGGAATGTTATTCTTAGAGTAGCATTACCTTCTGTCCTGCTTCTATTTCTAGAAACAGGACAAAAGGTAACGATACTTCTATTTCTATTCTACTACCAATGAGGTCTTCAAATGATAAAATAACTTAAAAGCACCCTATATTTAGTTTGAAATTATGTGACTTGATCATCTGGTGTTAGATAACTTCAGCAGTTCAGAGAGGGAATTAAACACTTAAATATAATTATGTTTAAGTCTTAATTTGTGAGCCTTATTGCAGCTGATTTTTAGGGTCTTTCAATCCAGTTCCAAGCAAAAGTCAGTGGGATTTAGGGCTGTGGCAGTAGGAGCAGGTTTGAAAACTTAATGGCCAAATGAGGTGGTTTCTTCCCTGGCACCTTACTGAGTTACTGTGGCAGTACAGAGGAGTCTACAGCAGATTGCATAACAGACCATGAAGAACTTTGCTGTGTGCATCTGAGTATAAGCTCCTACATTTGAGTTCCCTTGTACAGGAAGTTAGCATCTAGTTTCTAGACTTAAACATTAGAACTGTATGTTTAATTAATTGTATGTATAATTAATTACCATATTTTCACTGTATAGGACTTGTCCAAGAGTTTATCCTACCTTTGAGAACAAGTAACCAGCTGCAAGTAGCCGACCTACTGTTAAATCAGAACGTTGTATTACATGAATTTCTGATATTTTTCTGTCCTCTTTTACTTGCTTTTCCTTTCAAGCTGCTTGTGAGCTTGCTGTTGAAAAAGTTCCTTTCAGTCTGTCCTTTAAAATTGATTTCAGTTTTACTTTTCAATGGTTTGTTTTTCAAGTTTGAGGTGTTACTATTCCAGTTGTAGAGTTGGTTATCACTTTTTAAATCAGCTAAAAGACTTGACAAAAAAGCAATAGGCAAAGGAGCCTCAGAACGTAACTTTTTAAAATTTATTGTGTATTTACGATTTTGTCATCTTTGTTTTCTTTTTCAGTTCCCAGCTTGAGCTAAAAAACTGACCACTGTATACTGATGTTAAATGTATCAGAAGATTGTTTGGAAACAAGAAATTCAGAGGACTGTATAACAGCATCAGTGTAGCAGATCTCCTGTGTATGTTTCAACCTATTGGTCAGTGGCTGCTTAATGGCATCACTTGCCTGATGCTGAAGGTCTGATGTCATGTTCCAAGAGCAGTCAGCAGTGCAGGTATGTTAGGAGAGCTGCAATTGGCAGTGGACAGAAAATATTAGTAAGTTGATCTTTTAGAGAGATAACTCTTCTGTGTGGCTTTCATAGCCCTTAAAGTGAGTTGAAAAGACAGTAAATATCCATCATTAGCACTATTTTCATCCTTACTTTTGCTAACTTTTGAGTTGTTTGTTATTTTTGTTTTTCAGACTGTAGAAATGGGAGGGTGAATTTGGGAAGTGAAGTTGACAGGAAGCTGATACTGTGTGGATAAAGGAAAATAAGGTATGTTGGGCTGTCTTAAACCACAGATGTTTCTTCTGAAGTATGTAGAGACTAAATTTGGAAATTATGTGTTTCTGTAGCCATTCACTGTAGTTCATGCCAGGCGTTTGTGTCCGTAGATGGATACCATTTTCAGCAGGAAATTTAGGAAGCCACCTGTCTTCACTGTGTCCCTGTTTTCTCATGACATTACCATTCTTTAATTCTGGCAACCACAAGAAAGTACTATGGCTTACTACAGAGATATTTATATAGCAATCACATTATGACTCCTTCTTACATAGAAATACTTAAATTAGCTTTAAATTACTTAACATCAGTCAAATACCCTTGTCAGTATAGATCCAGCAGCAATAAGTCAGCACAGATTACCTTTCTGAGTTTGCTTTTCAGGTAGGCTTTGCAGTCTGTGCCAGGTTCTGTAGCTTCACTGCTGAACTGCCTGCAGGCCATCTATGTAAAATATACCTTGATACAGCACAGTCATGCCTTGCTGGAGATGTAAGCATACCCTGTTAATCTGAATAGCACCAAGCAGAATGGGCTTCTCTTATGGTCACAGTCTTTGACTATAACCTTGAGATACCTAATATAGCTGCCATGTTTTGCAATTTTTTGTCTCCAAAATTTTATGGAAGGATGTCCAAGTTCCAATGGCATAAAACTAGATGAAGACTGAAATAGGTTCTGAATGTATCAGCAAAGTCATATCACTAACATTAGTGATGAGAAACAGCCTGTTGGAAAAAAAAAGTGATTAGAAACAACAGGTTGGAATGAAGTTTTGAGGTTTTGTGTGTGGAACTGGTGGCTGCTGCAAAGTAAGTAAGGTATTAACTCTAAGTCTGTGGCACTCATTGAATTTCTTGCAATTAGCAATGTACTATCTAAAGAGATCTGGAATTGTTGCCTTGGAATAGTAAAAATACTTGTGTTCAGGAAGGAAGCACTAAATGGACAGTATTGAAAATCTAACAACTGAAAGTTTAATAGCTTCAGAAGGCACATAACTAATAATCTAACTAGCTGACTAGGAAGGCCTTATGAATTTGGAAAGTCTCTTGATGAGACTTTCAGCTCTTTCATGCTGAACACATAGATACAATAAACTAGAAGTATCCAGGTGTCATGGTAAAGCATAAAATGCAAAAGCTATCAGGTACCATGAGTTTATGAGCTGAAACCCTTATAAGTTTCTGTTGCGAAGGAAAGTAGTTGCAGCTTAACAGTTTTATAACTTTTTTTTTAGATGTGGTAATAATGCACTCATTTTCATGTTCTTATGTGGATCCATGAATTACTTGAATCCAAGAGTTAATGAGATTAATCACAGCAACATTTGCTTTAAAAATATTATTTAAAAGATAGGCTGAGTTGCCCTCAAAAGATCTCATTCCTTTTAGAAGTGTATTTTATGACAGGAGGAATTACCCCATTTAAATCACAGAACTTCTTCCCCTGTGTCCTGGTTTAGGGAATCCCTACACAGCTGTTGAGAATGGGCACCCAACTTCCACCTGGTGAGGCATATGCATAAGGACAGAGGCATCCTACCCAAGGTAGTTAAAGTTGCACATTTTTGCAGTAAGAAATTGGAGTTTATAAGAGCATTAAGTTAGGCAATCAAAATGTGGAATAGTGAATGTCCAGCTTCATTTTGAAATAGAAGACTACAGGATGTTTTGGAGCTTTGGCACAGTTTGCACTGAGATAGATGTAATTCCGTGGATGCTTCTCAGCTTTTTCATGGCACCTTGCTGCATTGCAATGTCCTTCCAGTTGTGATCCATAGCTTCTAATAAAACCTAGCCTACTAAGAAAAATCTAGTGTCTCAAATAGTTCTGAAGTCAAATTGCCAATTTTGTTGTCTGTATGAGTTCAGAGCTGTAATGATAACTCCCTGTTACTACATTTCAGTTACTACTTGCTTTGCCATGAATTCACTAAAACTGTCAACACTATTGGAAACTCTGCTGATATTTGTGGGACTATTGTCAACTTCAATCATACTTCTGTCAGAATATTTCATTTGCCACAGTAACTGACTGGTGGTGTCTTTGCTGGAGGAGTTAAAAGAGCTGTAAATTGTACTCCCCTTCGCTGCCATTAGCAGCAGCCATTGTGGTGTGCACTCCTCATTGCATGGTGGGACACTATCTGTATGGAGCACGTGTTTCCAATGCTGCTTATGATTCTAAACTATCATGACTGACTGAGATTTTGGTGTTGGAGTGTGTGGGCAAAGTGAGGGGCAAAAAGGAAAATAAATCCCAGTTGTTAAATTGTTTAGGCTTTTCATAGTATTTCCATTATGAGCAGGAAAAGATAAAGAATAAATTACACAAAAATGAAGCCAAATGTTTGGAAGCTCTGCTCTGCAGGCAGAGTTCTGTTGACTTAATCAGATGAAATTCCTGCAGAAAGCCTTCTCCTTTGCTGGTGAAGTAAGTCTAATAGCCTTTCAGGCTAAAACAAACTTTTGGGGATTTGTAACAACAACGCTATGGTTCTACAGAGACAACAACATGTCCATAAATTCAAACTAGTCATCTGACAGTCTCCATTTGTCTGACCTACTTTCTACTTGCACTCTGTAAACAACCACAAGAAGAAGATTTGGGGATGGCAGAAGGGGCAGTTACAGGGACAGATAAGAGAGGCAGAATGTTACTTAGCTTACACATGCTTTGTATCTCATAATTTATAACCAGAAGAAAACAAGGGAAGGGGAATGATCAAAGAACATTAGTGTCTGATGAAACAGAAGCCCAGAAGAGTGGTTCCTTCCTCTTGGCTATCACCAGTGACTGATGTAGGGTGGCTATCTCAAGAGTCACCATAAGGATCTCACTGCTTTTTATCTTCCTAAAATGGATGAAGAAAATAGTCCACGTTCTGAGAAAAAAATTCTTTCTCAGGTGTTCATGTTCCCCTTTCCAGAAGTTGCTATCCCTAAAACCAGGATGGCACAATGTATGTCTGCATGTCAGTCATCCCAGTAGAAAATCTGGTTCAAGGCTTGTTTTGTTTATGTACCAGATGGTGAGCTGGAGCAGCTGAAGATACTTTGCCACATTGCTCTATGCACCTAAATATTGCCTCATTGATTATGTAGCTGAAGCTGGAACCCATGTAGTGTGAGGTACTCAGTCACACTCTACAGCTAGCAGCCATAACAAAATCTTACTTGGTGTTGGTTTGGAATATTTGGGATCTAAAATGTGCTGATCTAGAATCAGTAGGTTCTGGAAATTGCTGTTCTTTCTAACAAAGATGGGATATCTGTTTTACTCAGAAATGTAAATCTAAAAGAAAGAACCAGAGTCTTCCTACTGAATTGAAAACTCAAGCTACTGTTTTCTTAATAATTGCACCTTTTTTCCTGTGCTTTGCATTACTTATGGCAAATATCCATGGCTAGTTGTTAACCTGCTGCAAAACCTATTAAAAGTCTTACTGAAGCTAGGAAATTTACTGTTAATACTAAAACAGCCCAGTTTGCAGCACTGCCAACACAATGCACATCCTGATCTGCCCTGGATTTTGACATTCAGGGAGATTATTAACTTGTAATCTTGTATGGTTTTCCTCATGAATGAGTTCTGCAAGAGATACACATGTAAGTACAGCTTCAATGCGTAGACAAGGCAAATACGCAATCGTTCCAAAGCACCGTTATGTTCTCCAAAATATTGACAGGTCAAGTAAATAAAGTCATGGAAAACGTTAATTCCAACAGACCTATGTGTAAAGGGAGCCCTAGAAGTCAGTGAGAGCTGTGTGCTTGGAGCTGGTGCAGTACTTAGCACTCAGTTATGAAATAACTGGGCAATAAGACACAGTGACCACGTGAACACAGTAATTATAACACTTGGCAGTGCTTATTGTGTATGAGTGCATACACAGCTCTTGCCAGTGTGAAAAGCAAGAGCTGTGCCATTCAGCTAAGGAGCAGAAGTTCTAGAGCAGGAAGCAAGAATAGCTCATGTTCTGTATGGATTTCCAAAGGAGAAAGGGTGTTTGCACACACTGGGGACTAGACTGCTATTCAGCTTCTCTATCTCCCCGAGGGCTGCTCTGCACTGCCCTATCTTCATCATCCTTTTCTGTTCCTTCTTCACCCACTCAGTGAACATGTAATTTTGCTGGTGAACGTGGAGGCACTCCAGTTCTCAGCAGTTCTTTCTGTAATAATATAAAGCCTGGCTTACCGTAAGTCAAATTTTAATGGACAGTATTTTTCTATAAACATTCTCTTGCTTTTCTATTTGCACTGCTATTGCATCTTAACTATGCGAGGAGTGATAATAATAACAGCTTTGCTGGCTTTTGCAGCTTTGCCAGGGAAGTAGGTGATAATATGGCAGCTTTCACAAGCAACTTGCATGAAATCTTGAAAAATGTGAACATGAGTCTAGGCTTTAGAAAGCTTAAAGAGTGAAAAAAGGGCAGTAGGGCATGGCAGAGATGAAGACTTCCACCTTCTAGAACATGTAAAAGCTGAGATAATCTGAGACCAGTAGCATATAACATTTTTATTGGGCTTTTCTACAATTAGTTATTGCTTTTATTCTAGCCTCAAGCTGACATATTGTAACTGGGATTGAAGGGATAATTACCAGTGTCAAAGAGACCAAGTACTCAGAGTTTGTCAGAAACAGCCTGGAAAAGAAAGATGGAAAAAAGGAAGTCCCCTCCCATGCTAAAAGCATAGGGTCAGTCACAGACAACCTGTGGTGGTAATAGAAAGGTTTCATAAGCAGGAGTGGAAGTAGCAGAAGCCAGGCTATGAAATTTCAGGGCATTGGTCTTTCCATTAATTATTCATATGGGAGAAATACCTGGCAAAATCCCAACAGGAGAGCTTATAGCCTCTTTTCACTTATCCTTTTTCTCCTTTCTTATGTAGGATCAAATGAAGAAGATCTGATCTCTGATTCTGCCCTGCTTTTTCCTTGATGAGATGAAAGTAGTCAAGACTACCTAATTAAAGGAACAGTGTTTTGTTATCTGTTTTAATCTGGGCTTGTGGATTACTCTAACTCAAGCCACAAAAGACAGCAAAGATATATTGCCTGATATAAAATGACTAACAGTGACTCCTATATATGTCATACCAATGTGATTATTTCTCTGTGTTTGCTGATTCATACAATGCTACTCTACAGCACAGAGATTTCACACAGTACCCCAGCTGTGTTAGCCTAGTTTGCAGCAGTTTGCTGGCTAAACCTACTGAATTCTCATGCTAATAAATAGGGTTTGGCTGCAAATTTGTTGTTTGCACTGCTCCTTAGCAAAGGTACTGAAGATCATAATTTTGTGCAAGCCTTATTGTTGGCAGACACTTAAAATAATACTAAGAGCTGGTTTGTCAAATTTAGTTGGGCTTCCAGAAATACCTTTTTATATGGTGCATCTAATAGGCATGGCCTCTATGTCACTAGTGGGATATTCAGGATGAGCATTTTGATAAGGGCCTTAAAGAAAACTGTCTTCAATAGACTCTTTTTTCTAAAGTGTATCTTTGGGTTCACAGGGAACCCAGCTGTTTATACTGGTGTCCAGAAACTGCTGCCAAGGTTTTGTTTGTCTAATCTAAGAAAAAAGGAGCATTAGGTCAAATGCTTGTGTTACAGCACTGTAGAAAAAATATTTATGAAGGCTTTATGAAGGAGGTTTAATCCACACTTTCTTTTAAAAAAAATTGGAAATGGAAGATAGTTCAAAACTTTTCTATAAACATTGTAAGAAAACATTATAAACATATAATAACATACATTTTTAAGATAAATTACTTCTTTCTCTCTATTATCCCGTGTCCTACAGTGGTAGGATAATATCTAGGTTTAACTTCAGAATCTTCTACTTTATGATGATCTTGATTCAGAAACTGTTTTTCAGCCATAGGGAATTTGCTGACTGTGGTACAGCCTAATGACATAGACTATCTCTTCAAAGTTGACTCCTGTAGCAGCAGATGCAGTCTTGTGCATCTTGACAGTGAGTGTCTGAATCTGAATCTGCATCAGCTGAAATTATTTGCTGTATAATTTTTTTTATACTGAAGCATTCTTTCACCATATAAATTCCATACTGGCTTTTATGTAAAGAGATTGTCATATGATGATTTAGCATGTGCCCTGTTAGTAGATTTTAAAGCAGGCTTAGGACACAGATATTTCAGCACTTCCCAACCTGCAATGTTGTGATTAAACTGTCTGCCTGCAATGTTGGTGGCTGTGGAAGAAGCAACAAAGGAAGCCTGTCAGTAAACAAACTTTATTGCAGAAATCTTATCACAAATGTCAACATATAAAAGAAAATGTAACAAATAAATGCATGTGTTGATTCACAGTTCCCAGTGACACTCATGGAACAGACTGGTTGGGCAGAGAATTGATGTGATATATAACAGACCTGCTGCAGTTTTCCTCCTTTGATTCTGAGTTGGTCATTTAGTCACTGAACCTTCACTGCCTGCTGTCAGTGTGAATTGTGCCACTGACTGACACAGAGCAAGAAGTCTCCATGTTTGCTCCTTTGATTCTGAGTTGGTCATTTAGTCACTGAACCTTCACTGCCTGCTGTCAGTGCGAATTGTGCCACTGACACAGAGCGGGAAGTCTCCCATGTTTGTGCCTATGCTATGCCCTAGTGAACTGGGCTACTGACTGATCACTCACCAGTTTCCATGAAGCCATGTTGTTATCTTTTCATAAGTGTGTGTGGGTCTCCTAGGCTGTCTAAAACTGCTATCATTGCTTTTGCAATGTATGTCTTAAGTCTATTAAGAAGTGCTTAGCAGCTATCTTGCAAGAAGGACAGATACATTTTGATGTCCAGGTAAGTGCAGCGTGACCATCCTGCCTATATGATCTGTACATGTGTACACTTTTCCTCCTTTGATTCTGAGTTGGTCATTTAGTCACTGAACCTTCACTGCCTGCTGTTAGAGTGAATTGTGCCACTGACTGACACAGAGCAAGAAGTCTCCATGTTTGGCCTATGCTATGCCCTAGTGAACTGGGCTACTGACTGATCACTCACCAGTTTCCATGAAGCCATGTTGTTATCTTTTCATAAGTGTGTGTGGGTCTCCTAGGCTGTCTAAAACTGCTATCTGACATCGTTGCTTTTGCAATGTAATGTCTTAAGTCTATTAAGAAGTGCTTAGCAGCTATCTTGCAAGAAGGACAGATACATTTTGATGTCCAGGTAAGTGCAGCGTGACCATCCTGCCTATATGATCTGTACATGTGTACACTTGGACCCATGTTAAGGGAAATGTACATCTGAGTCTCCTTTCCTCAGTCTTCCCTATATCTACCTCATGTATGTGACTGAATTTGAAAGTGAAACCAAAGCACAATTTTGAGATCAATGTAGTCTCTGTACTTAATTTCCCCAGCTCCAAAACTGGATGAAATAGAACATTGTTTCTATATCACTCCAAATAGTGGTATTGCTTTCAAATTAAAATGAAAGGCTGAAATGCTTGAGTACTGCTGCGACTGGGATCATGAAAGCATCATGCATGATTGTATTGTAGGTTTGCTTCTTGTTCCTATAGCAACATACAGGCAAGGATCTCAAGGCTCTTTACAAGTATTCATGAATTAAGCCTATGAGGTCAGGGATGGTGATTATTCTTGTTTACAAATAAGGAAATGCAGAGGTTAAACTGCTTGATCAAGGTCACACAACAAATCTGTATCCAAGCCAAAAATAAAAGCTGACTCTGGTCTGCGCTTCAGTCACCAGCTGATACTCTCTGTTTGAAGAGCTGTGCAGGGCTGAGGGGAAAGCCTTGTAAAAAGTCTACAGATTTGTTCATTCAAAATGTACATTCCAGCTTAGATTGCCTCACTTAAGTGACCTTATATTTTTATCTCTTTGTCTATCTAAACTTTGCCCTTGTGAAAACATCATTATATCCAGTCAAAGCAGGAGTAACGTGATTTTGACATGAGTTTTGCAAATCTCTGACAAAACAAAACTGAAGCCTATGCTAAAAAATTTTAACAATCTCTCTATGTGTGATTACTAATTCTTCAGTGGCAATTAGATGAAAAGGTCCAGAACATACCTGGTTAATTTCAGTGACTACATAGACCGAAAAAACCCAAATGTATTTTTACTAAGAACAACTATGAATTTTCTCTGGAGTTACCACAGAAATATTGTTCTCTATGATGAAAAAATAGGGTTTGTTAATAGGCAACAACAAATAAAAGTGCACTTTCCTGAGTTTCTTTTTAAATCACAGGAAGGGAAAAACTGTAAACTCTGAAATTTTTTTTTGGTATCCAGCCTCTGCTCCTTCTTCTGCACATAGTGCTCACCAGTGCCAGAATATTGTGAGCAGAGATAGTAGAGGAGAACAACAGCCGCACTTTTTTAACTCCATTGTCCCACTGGGTGCTGTTTGTAGGATCAAAGAGTGGAAAATAGCAAGTGCACTCTTAGGAATGTCCTTTTCTAGTCTGGGATAAATAGTATAAAATGCTTTCTTGCTCCCTCATCTCTTAGGCGTATAGATGTCTGAACCAAGTCATGCTTTTTATAGATACCATTCCTTACAGAAATTAGGTGGATGTTGGGTTGCTTGTTAGCTATATCCTTGTGGTCCTGCTGTTTTTTTTTTGTTTGGGTGGCTGTGACTGTGAATTTTACACTACCTAGAGGAACAGTTTACTACTATTTCCTCAGGATCATTGGCTGCTATGGCTGTGTTGGAATTCTGCTGAAGAACATGTCAGCTGGGTGAATGTCAGTAATTTAGTGAGGAAAAGTCTTGTGAGAGTTGAGGATCACGTTTAGCAACATTTGCAAGTCTAACTAAAATGTTCACAGAGGCACTAAGCAGTAAGGAGGCTTATTGGACTGGCTTTATTGCTTAAAAGGAGCTAAAGCAGGGGTGGGTTAAGGACAGGAAAGGGGAGGATCAGCACTTCCACCTGAAAGATAAAGCAGACCTGGAAGTGAAATAGCCATATCAATAGCTATATGTATATCTATATTTAAATATATCGAGAAATAGATATAGATATATATGATATAGATAAAGATTAGACATAGATATATAGATATAGATCTCCCAGCTGGAAAGAATATCTGATAATCTCAGCTTCTCAGAAATCCCGCATCCATGAGCATTAAAATCTCTGAAACCCTGAAAGGATAAAGTGCAAGGGTCACATAGGGTCTGCTATCAATCTGCATTTTGATCACTTTGTTGAGTGACAGCTGCACCTCAGCTGTTGCTGTGCCCTCTGAGCTGGGCGGTCAGAGATCCGGAGGCCTCAGTCTCAGTGTAAGGCTCTACTTATTTTTTTTTCTCTTTACTTTTCAAATGTTTCACTAACCTTTTTCTAAAACTGTTGTACCAATCAGAATTGCTTGAGAATTTGTATGTAGCCAAATGACTCGGTGTTACCAATCCCTACCTTGCTTTAGAAAGGGTCACTTTGTGCAGTGTATTTGGGTACTCAGCCTGAATTTTCAGGTGATTTTGACTGACTGTAGATCTAGGTATTCTTAGGTTATACACAGGTCAGAAAAAGTGAAATGGGAAAAATGTAGCAATAGAGCTTAGATTAAACTGTAACTCTGCTTGACAATCTCAGGCACAGGCCATTAGCTCTTCTTTTCAAAAATGACATTCACATTAATCTCACAGAGATCTTTACATTTGTGGAAATAAGAGTATAAGTGGGAATACTTTGAAGAAATGAAATTACAGGCTTCACGTTAAGAAGATCTACTGATCTTTTAGTACATTGAAGTTTTTGAGAGAAGATGGCTTCTTCTGTATATTTATAGTTTTGCTCTGCTTTCGCTGGTTGGAGATGAAACAAAACACTGTAATTGTATCTGTAGGGAAGTCCACCTTTTATTTAATTTTCTTGCTCTCCTGTTGCCTTTGAAAGATGGAAATTCTACTTGCCACTGGCATCATGTTGCAGCTTGATGAGAGATGGGTAGTTTAGAAGTGCTGAATAGAGATTTGATTCTGCTGAATACACTGGGTCCATGATCTGTGGTTTCACTATAAAGGACACAGCCGCCCTGAAGGTGGGAGGGAGTGCACTTGACTGTCCTGCTGAGCGGACCTCGGCTGGGCAGAAAGAAAAACTTTGTAGATAAGAATTAATAAACAAGACTGAAGGCAGAAAATCTGAGAGTACAGACTCATCCTTCGAAATCGCGGCTGCTCAGAACCACCTTTTCCCGTGTTGGGGCAGAGACAAATAACAGCGGACCCCGACAATGGTCCAGAGTTTCACCTTGAAGGAATGCAAATGCCTGGTGTTTTCCAGACTAACCTGAAATTTCTCCCAATACTGAGGAAGGTGCATCAGTGAGGTAAAAGGCACCAAAGAAACCCTTTGCTGTATTTGGAAGCAGATTAACAAATGTCACAGACAACACTCTAGTAGTTAACTACATGTCAGTGTGAAGTTATGAACCTCTTTGTCTAGCCACCACACAAAGCTGATAAATCTAATGGAGAGAAAGTTTTGCAGAATGTACAACTGGAGTCCTGATGGCTGCTCTGAGAGGCATTTTCCTAAATGTCAGTTGAGTTGCCACCCAAACTCAGCTTCGCTTTGTCTGAACCATCCCCTTCTGAAGTCTTGCAGTCATGGAAGATCCTAGTCAGGTAAATTTACCACTGTTATTCTGCAGCTTTGATGATCAACCAAAATACAGTATCAAACTTACCTTGCTACTGTGAAATGCAGCCTATCACTATGTATAATTTTCTGATAGCTGGAAGTGCTGGAAGTTCTGATAGCTTTTCTGAAATGCATTCCTGGAGCTAAGTAGCTCTTAAACAAGTATAGGAGCCAGCTTATTGGTAATTTATCTCTTGCTTATCAGATTTACCTTATTCTAAAAAATCATGAGATAAACACTGAATTTTCTTAGCAGCTTCTGTGCAAATCCTTTATATCTTAGTGAGCAGTTATGAAGCTTTATTAGTGATAATGAAGGGTGCAAGCTTATCTCTAGTTTCTGTGGAGACTAACCCTGGTAAGTAAGAAGATGAATGCGAGAACAAAGGTGTTTGTGGAATATACCACAGCTGCCCACCATACTTGATATTTTTCCTGTTGTGGTAGAGCAGAGTGGACTAGAAGAACCTTTATAAAAGCTGAATGCACCAGATTCTCATCTTTCATGTCTGGTAACACCTCGACGCATGGTCTGATTGAAACAAACTTAATAAGCATGTCTGAAGCAAAATACTGCTCAGACATCATGTGGCCTTTGGAGAGAAACTGATGGAAGAAATTCTACACTCAGGCTGTCACTCACTCAGTTGTTGACACAACTGTTTGGGGGGCTGAACTGGATCAGGCAACCAGATAAGGTTAAAAATAATGCAAATGAAAAGGCATCAGGAGAAGGTACCATCTTCTGTGGAAGGGGAAAGGTTTTGGACTTCTTCCCTGAGCTGAGCTGCGCTTTGCACTGGCTCTCTCCCCGACCTGTGCAACAGTTTCAATATTTGTTAAACCTTTCCTGAGCGGATGTAGCTCACTAGGTAGAGCAGCAGAAAACTATCCAACTTTGTTTTTTACTAAATTATCTCTAAGGAGGGTCTTATCTCTAAGGAGGGTATGGTGAGTACCAGAGCTAGTAGGAGATAAAGAGCAGGAGCATGACCTCCTGCTCATAGTTTCAGGGACCTGTTAGTTTATCTCAGTGTGCCTCTGGAAACCCTGTGCAAATAATTGTGTCATTGCATGTGGGGTAGGAAAGAGCACCAGTGCTAAGCAAAATAAATGACTGACAGAGAGGGCAGAGAAGAATTACGCAGCCAAAATCCCATGATTAATGAAACTGAGGTGTCAGTATGAGACAGAAGGACAGCCCTTGTCTTTCTGTATCAGCATGTAAAAATCAGGACATTTAGAGTTTTGGAGAAGTCTTGGTGCTGAGAACCTGAAGTGCTGTATTTATAACTAGCTGTAGGGCTTTGAAAGAAATGTATAGTTGAGTGCAAAATAATAAATGGAGATTGTTAAGTAAATGGGGGATTTCCCCCTTTAAAACAAAGATAATTAGTGGAAAGATTTAATTTAGATTTGCTTATAGAATTATTCTCTGTCAGTATGAGACAGAAGGACAGCCCTTGTCTTTCTGTATCAGCATGTAAAAATCAGGACATTTAGAGTTTTGGAGAAGTCTTGGTGCTGAGAACCTGAAGTGCTGTATTTATAACTAGCTGTAGGGCTTTGAAAGAAATGTATAGTTGAGTGCAAAATAATAAATGGAGATTGTTAAGTAAATGGGGGATTTCCCCCTTTAAAACAAAGATAATTAGTGGAAAGATTTAATTTAGATTTGCTTATAGAATGATTATCTTATCATTGCATAGAAAAAAATTAATTTCTTATTTCAATTCCAATGTCTAGTTAATAACACAGACTTGTGTACAGACAGCAGTGTGGATTACACACATTCTGCATGCTGATCTTGTCGTTCTAGCTTTGATGATCTCTCTTTGCCCCCTAGGGACCATCACCAGTGGACCAGTTGTACTAAATTCATAGTACTTCAGCAAATGCAATTTCTTTCCCATTACAGGCAAACTAAGCATGGTATGCTGAACTGAATTAGGAGTGTGTGGATGTAACTAGGATTTTTTCACTCCTGGAGACTCAACCAATTGTCAGTAAAATAGAAGCATTAAACTTGAGTTTAACTAACACCAGTAAATTAATAACTAAAATGCAGTGCCTAGCCTTTGTCTGCTGAATGCTGCTCAAAGTGAACATGTAGCTTTAAACTGGTTCTTAGGTACAGAGGCTAAATAAGCTCACTACCACTTATGAAGTTACCAGAGCCCTTTTATGAACAGTATTTGTATTGGTGATTTCACAAGGGAAATAAAGACTGGACAGTCTACAGGAGACATTAAACTTGTTCTGTGGATAGAGGATGTCATTCCTCAGTTAGCTATTTTACCATAATATTGATTCCAATTTATTTAAGATGCATATTAAAGAAAAATGGTGAAATTGCATGAAAGTCCATTGATGCACAGAAATGAGGGCATGATTTGATGAGAGAGGAATGTTGATGAAAACACAGCTTTATGGGAGTGCTCTCCCTTCCTGGTGGTGCTAAAAACCCTGTCAGAGTGAAGGTGCTACTCCTTGACCTGCTGCTCAGTGTAACCCCACAAATAATTTCATTGGCATGACAGAAAGAGGTGCAGAAGGGAGAAACTATGTTGTTTCAGTGAAGGTCTTATGTCATTAGCCTACAGCCAGAGCGCTAGAAACCTCTTTATTCACCTTCAGCTCTTGTCTAAGTGGTGAACCAGTTGCTCCTGTACTTGCGCTGCTGTTCACTCTTTTCTTTGTAATCCATGTGAGGCTGACCATAAATTGATCAGTGAAGTTATTCAGGTTGAAAACCATTCCTATTCCATAGTTGAAGTTCTGATTATTGAGATTATATGGTATTAAACAACAATTCTATACAGGTAGTTGTACAGCACAAATAAGAACAAAAAACAGTTGGCCAAGGATAAGGACTCTGGAAAACTTTACTGTTGTTTTTTTTGTGGGTAAAATGTCAATAGAACTACCCTTTAAGTGTAAGGTGCAATATAAAATTAACTTAGTTTATTAAAAGAGTATGGTTTTGTAGTAAGGGTAATCTTCAAATTTCCATCTTTGTCTGTGAGGCAGGTTTCAATTTCTCACTGATATTCATGTATCAGTCTGCCTACATGGGTTTGAAATTGACGCTCTAATCATACAGATTGTTCAAGTTATTTTCTCCTTGCTTAGTTAAAATTGACCATTTTTCTCCTAATTGCCCTTTTATAACACTGAAAAAAATTCTGCTTTATGATTATCCTGTTGATCAAGTTCTCTTTTATTTTGAATTTATATAGTACTCTGATAGGGTGCACAGTGTTCATTAATCTGATACAGGAATAAGCAGCTGTGGTGGTGTGATTTAAATAGTTACCTAACATCTACATCCAAGGCAAACTCAGGGTGACACATCCTTGGAAAGGTTCCTAGTGAAAACTGTCCTGGAGAGAGCATATCCAGCAAACAAAATTACCCAGGGCAAGGTTTGTCAGTTACTGCAATCTGAGAAGAGGCGCTTGAAAAAACAGACTGGACATTGCTGTAGGAAGGAAATCATGCCAGTGCGTTCTGTGAGAGACTGGGCACATGATGAAGGTGAGGACACCCTCCGAGTCCTCCTCAGTGACACTTGGATGGGTCACTGAGGTCAGAAGAGTTAAAATAGTCATGGTTGTACTCAGTGTCTGTGACATGTCTTGCAGCACTAGAACATTCAAATCCTTTGCAGTGCTCTTATTTTAAAAATTATGTCCCTTCAATCATTAACATTGGGTAGATCACAGAGTCCATATCTCCTCGCAATTTCAAGGTATCTTCTTTATGTCAGTTTTATTTTCCTATCTAGTCTAATTTTAAAACTTCTAATTAACGTGATGATACCAACAACATGCCAATTACTGACCTTCCTGTAGTGTGAGAGGAACAAAGCACACCATTTTTTTGAGAGGACTTAAAACGTCTGTCTGGTAAGTACAGGTGGATGTAGTCTCCATATTTTCTGTTTAATAATTACTCCAATCTTGTATTTTCATATAATGGTATAAATACAAATCTGTAGTGCAGCTGAAGAAGGCTGAAGGCTATTTAGCCTAGATAAATACTTTCTCACAAAGCAGGTAAAAGTTCCTTCTCAAATTGAAAGCTATGGTATTTTTTTTAAATTCACCCTTGTTTATTAGGCACTGAAGAGGCTTTTGTCCTAAATGATAATACATTAGGTTAACTTTAGCAAGGAACAAGAGTGAGTCTTAAGTAATACTGGTGCCACTTTCCCATGGCTTGAGCGCTGGGGCTCCATTTTTGTCAGGGATATCAACAGTGCACCAAAAAACCCAGTGTCGTACATATTGTGTTGCAAAGCAATCCAAACTCCTTGACAGCAAAGCTGGAGAATACTCCCATAAACGTCTTTCTCACAAAGAACAACAATAATTTCAAGTTTATGGGTTCTCCTGCACTATCCCTTGCTATAATTTGGTTGCTATGCTTGTATTATATTTTTATTTTACTAAAACTATGTAAATCCTGTTTAGAAAAACTTTACCAAAGATTTGCACTGCCCAATCTCTTAACTCATCAGTTTTTAATAAAGCATAATGCATAACATTTCCTAATAGTATATTCATTCTTTATGAGCACTTCTTTTGGGATAGATGTGAAGAAATAATACAAATGTGCTATTTTTTTTTTCCTATTATATCAAATATTTTTATATCTGATTTAAAAGTTTTGTGACTGTTCTCTTATTTCTGGGTGCTAAAGTAGACTGTGGCAATCCTGTGTATGGAATGTTAGCTTATAGGCCGTGGTCATTTTTGTGAGTAGCAAAACTGCCCAAAAATGCAGTCTTAGGAGGCATGAAGGTAATATTTTTTAGTTCCTATGCTCAAAGATTTTTCATTTAAAAGGGAAAATAATGGCAATTTAGCATATTTAGTTTTGTAACTTATGAAGTTTAAAAAATGGGTTTTAAAAGGGCATTGTGATTTGGAAATTTTCCTCTTTTTATGATTTTAACAGAAAGTGTGTTTTCTTCCTGAAATAAAATACTGCTTTTCAGCATGAGTAAAATGTTCTTGGTGAGCTAGAAAAGAATATCCACATGTTGGCCAATTCTATGAACACAAAGTATACAAATATGAAGCTGCTCATAGGTGCCTGAAATTTTAAATTCTTTTTAGTGTGATATTGTATACTGAGGTTTTCTAGGCCTTTAAGCAGGTTGTATATATATATATATGTATATGTATTATATACATACACCAAGTTATGTATTGCACTCACAACCATTTTGAGCAGTAAAACAGTTGCAGAAGCAGCCAGAAATTGGTCTTCTTTTGTTTGAACAGGAATTGAAAAATTAACTTGTGATCTAACAATATGTGTTTTATGGTAGAGGTATATGTGTTCTTTGTGTTCCTTAGACAAGGGCTTTGGGGAATTTATACCCTGTAGGACTTTTTGAACAGGACAGTGACAGAACTGAGGATGGTTATTAATTGATTCAAGCAGTGTCAGTTATTCTGGTATATCTATTGAATTTCTTCAATATTCCCCTAGTTTCATCACTATGGCTCCCATGTAAGATGAGTAGCTGGTTTGACCTTTCTGGTTGCATTGCCTTCATCCCCTTCATAGGACTGTGGTTTTTTTTTTAATGATATGATCATCAGTTCATGCTGTAACAGTACCTTTTCTAACTGAATTCACAAAACTCTGTCTAATGAGATGAAACCTTTTGATAAGGGTTTTCCATGCAATCAATATGGACAACAGTGAAAGGGACTCCCTGGAGATTATTATTATTATACCCTTCATGTCACTAATAGAATTGAAACCTAGGCCGATTTTTACTTTCTTGAAGTCACCCAGAACTGAACCTTCTTCCCACTAGCATTTGCTACATCTTTGCACCAAAAAGAGTCAGAAAAGTTTTTGATGGCACAAGAATCAGCCATAGAAATGTGTTTATATGGAACAGGATGAGGTCTGAAGAAAAGTGGAAAAATGTTTTTTGCTTGTAGCATTTAAAACTCTGGTTTATAAACATTTGTATTTGATTAACTTCACCCTCAATAATAGCTCTGACTAAGCTTGCAATCCATAATTTTGAGACCACAAAGAACTAAAAAATACAGAATGTCAGGGTTGACATTCTGGAAATTTGTAAAGGAAAGGATAAACAAATACAACCAGCCCCCACGTTTTGTCAAGGAAGGAATGTTCTGTGCACTGAACTACAGTCATGGGACTCACTTGAAATGGTGAGGAAGAGTAAGCAGTATGAATTACTGAATGTTGTATAATCTTTGTGCATGAACAAAAGAATGAAGAGGATGTCTCTTGGCAGAAAAGCAAATGTCACATTAGGAGGAAAAACTTAATACAGATCATCAATCAAACATTAGTATATGATACAATCTAATCCAATCTGAGGACTGCTGGAGCTCTGCGAACTCAAATGTAGTCTCTCAAGGCTCACTGCATGCACAGTTAATTCCACAAACAATATCTTCTTCTGAAATGGGATTAAATATGGCTAACTTAAGGAACTGCTGTAAATTGCTCCCAGAGGAGTTATTATTTAGCAGCTAGATAGCTGAATATTTCTGCCAGGTAGTATGAAGAATGTGTCTGCATCTCTGATTTTACCTTTAAAAAGAAGAAATGGTGCTTCTGGTGAAGCTTTTGGAGAACTAAGAACACACTCCTGAATGACAGGTGTTGCTGTTACTAAAATTTGTGTTGCTGTTATTAAAATTGCTTATATGCCAGGTTAGCTATATATGGGGTTAAGAGTCTATGCTAGACTGCAAAAAATTACCAGATGAATTTTCAAAAAGAGTGAGAAAATGTTTTAGGCTTAAATCCTACTTCCAAAACTGAGTTGAAAGGGAGATTTATCTCATCAAGTGTGGGTTGGTGTCTGGAAATGTGCTACCTCTGAATTCAGGGAAGAGAAGTGGTGACATTTTAGAGTATGCACAATGACCTAGATGTCCATTTCATCCTGAAGGTCACATCAAAAATAGGTCAACAGTGTCTTTGCTGACCAGCTCAGGACTTTTCTTCGCATATCTAATCCAGCATGATTACATATGGCCGTCTAGGGATTTATTCAGGAAATTCTACCTACAACTGTCAATCAGTTATTTCTTTTGGCACCATCCAAGGCCTAGATTTGTTCAGAATTGATTTTTCTGCCAAGGAATTAGGGAATGTATAACTAGTTTGGCCTGTAGTCTAAGGTCCAAGTCTTCTTGAAGGTCCAAAAAAATAGGGTTCTAAGTCACTCTGGCACTTCCAGTATATTTATTTTCAGTGCTTTTGGAAAAGACACTGCTTTACATACCAGAATAGTAATTCAGTTTTGTGGAATACAGGTCTTCATCACATTCACAGTACCCATTGCTGAGCTTTTTTCACATGATTCTGAACTATTTTTTCACATCTGCTGATGAACCCTTTAGGAAAAAAAAAATTGCACAAGTAGAAAAGACAATTGAATTCCATCTGCTGTATTCACATCCTAACAAAAACATCAGATAGAAAAGGTCAGTGAACTAAAAGTCTTTTTTTGGCAGTGAAGGTAGGAGGTCCAGAAGAGTTTCTGCAAATAGAAAATGAAATGTAAAACAAATCATAAATGTAATTCAAAAGAACGTTGTGTTCCTGTTTATCTTGCAGATGGAACTAGAAATTCACAAACATTTTTGCACAATTGAAAGGGGGTTTAAGACAACCTGTTGTCTGCCTATTATCTGAACAGCTGTTTGTAAGAGAATTTTCCACATAGGTCACTGCAGAAAAAGAGTAAGGTGTTGACAGCCTGATGGATGAGTTTGGCTGGCGTGGTGCCCATCCAGTTGTACAACAAACACTTTCATGTACAGTAAGTGTCACACATATTTGGATTGCCTCTAACAGAGTGGCATTTCTTTTAAAGTTATTCACAGAAACCAGAAGATCACTTGAGTTCCTAAAGAGCAAGTTACTAATCTCCTAAATGCTCTGTCATTAAAAAGAGTAGTGAAAGTTCAATTTGAACTTAGGAGATGCTCTTTGTGTGACAGGTTGGACCTTCTAATGTGTGGAAAGAATAATGCTGCTGTGCACACGGAGCTACAAGATAAGCAAAGGTCCTATTGCCATGTAGACTTGCACCATTTCCTAGCACACATTGTTTCAATTAGTTTGTATTGACTGGAATCTAAAATCCCAGGAGTCTCAGCCATTTGGTTTGTGTATGTAACTTATTGTGACTGCAATACAAATAAAAAAACTTCAAGCCACAGTTTATATGAAGGAAAAGAAAGACATTTCTTTATTTTTTACTTGCCAAAGGACAAACACCTTATTGTTTCTGCTAAAACTTTCCCTTATATTTTTGTCTAAAGAGAACATGGTAGACACTTGATCTGTTGACCAGTCCTGATCTATTAGGGTATGGAATTGCAAATATGCCCTTTTTTAAAGTCCTGCTACTAGATGGCTCAGTGGCTATATGCAAATCATCTAACTTCAAGGAACTTACATGCATACTTATGCATACCGTGGCACATGCCTGCAGCTGGCTGGCTTAACCTTAGGCTGGAAGTGAATTTGGGGAAACTGGAAACTTTGTTTTGTGCTTGTCTGCCAGTGACTTACAGAAAAAAAAGTAATTGAGTTCCTTAACTACTGCATTCCTATGTTGCTGTATTTGCAAAGTTGCTGTTATGTTTAGCATTTACCTGCTTTTGCAAACTATTGTGAAGCCTCTGCAAGGAGAATCTGCTTCTGTACAGAGTGCTTTTTTGCTATGAGCTGAACAGCTGAAACATGGCTGTCATCACTAGCCTGGCAAATACAAAAGCAATACAAGAGATTTTTTTCCTCTCCTGTTTCTTGACTGTGTAGGATAAGACTTTTCATTATCCTAAGCCTGGCAAATACAAAAGCAATACAAGAGATTTTTTCCTCTCCTGTTTCTTGACTGCATAGGATAAGACTTTGCATTATCCTAATATTTTTTTAATAATGTATTTTTATATATATATATATATATATATATATGCGCTTAATCTATATCAAGCAAATCTTTGGGAACTCTCTGCTCTCTGGCAGGGGTTATTGATCTTATAGAAGGAAAATTAATTTTACCCCTATTTTCTTTGTAGGGCTAGGACAGCGCATGACACTTTAACTCCACAGTGGAGGCACCTGAAGTGAAAGTAATTACTTTCCTTCTCTTGCTGGGGGAGCCTCCAGTGATATTCAGGATGAAAGGTTTTTGTAGGTGCTTCACCTTGTTTTGCCCCAGGCCCTTCTAAAAGTTTTTCTACCCCCAGGAAAAGAGCCTGTTTGCTCTGTTACACTGGTAGAAGGTGAAGTATTTTGATATCTGCTTAATCTCTGTAGCCATGTAAGGCAAAGAAAACTGAGATCTATCTTCATTTTACAGGTGGGAAAATGGACAAGGATGGCCTTTGGAAAAGGCCTCGAGGTGTATCTGTGCTGGATACAGAACTGGTTACTTCCGTCAGGTGTATTCTCCTGGGTATATATTTGCCACACTCCTGTCTGGCAATACACACAAAAAGGTAAAATTTCATTTAACATCAGCACTTTTAGTAAGAAGTTGACAGGAGTGATCCTCACCATGTTGGAAGATATTCCATATTTTAGCTACATGGCTCTGGCAAACCTTTATTTTTTTTGCTTCTTAGATAACTTTTTCCTCCTTGGGTTTTTCCAGGGAATTTCTAATGCTTGCTCTGAAGAGAGATTTATATTTTTCTACTTTTGACTACTTGAAACTCCATATTGTGCTGCAATCTCATAGGCAGCTGGAATGTTGGCTACTATGCTAGCTACTTAATTAGGGTGTTGTGGTAGGGGTTCAGGAGGGAGCATGTATTTCTGTAGAGGCATTTCTAAGCTATGGGTACAGTCATTAACTGCTTAATTTTAGTCCCAGCTGCAGGGAAATGAGTTAGAAGAGCTGTTAACATTTAGCATTGTAACAATACCTTATTTCACTGCCCTACTTGTGAATAGCCAAAATTTTAAAATTTAGCAGAAACCCATCTTTCCTGCAGAAACAAATGGAAAACACTGACAGTACAGACTACAAAAATGATGACATTAGAAAATGTGTCATGAAACTGGAGAAAACCCCCCCAAACACAGATTTGTAATTACAAATGCTTGCTTCTGCAATTTGCCCTATCTCACTGCCTCAGAACTGAAGCCCTGGGCTTGGCAAAGACTGTGCTGATTGAAATCTAGAGTGATTCAAATGCAAAGATGTCATTCTTGAGTCATCCATGCCCACCAGATCTTATACTGGCTTGACAAACTGTTCAGTTTAAACTGATACTGTGCGCTGTGGATAGACAAAACTGGAGGTTTCAGCCAAGGTTTGCGAGTCTCACATGCAGTGAGCTGAAACAAAATGTAAACTCTGAGTCAACAAAAAAAACATTATGGGTTTTGAGCAAAGGAGGCATGATGCCACAATTGCCTTATTATTGTGTGTCAATACAATAGTATTGTAGTAGTATTTGTATAGATAGTATTAGATAATAGTACTGTATCGCATTTGTATACAATAGTATTTGTAGTCGCCAGTGCCTACAAGAGTTGCTCAAGCATGATTTAAAAGGGGCTTAGCAGGGTAACCTGTGCTTTCCCTGTCATTTGGGCATAAGGCTCCTCGCCTGCTTCCCTGCTTGATATAGATGTGCACAGCTTTTATCCTCTGTGGCACAGGTTTAAATTGTTTCCAATGCTAATATTCCTTGGTGACTCTGCAGAGAGTGGGTTTGATCCACACTGTTGGACCACGCCAGCAAGGTGCTGGGCAGAGTCACTCACTGGTGGATGGTTCTGCAGAGGGGGCACAGTCCTCAGCCGTGCAGACAAAGCTAAATGGGCTCACAGACAGCAGCCTTGGTCACAAAGCAGACATAAAGAGCTAAAATGCAGCAAATACTGTATCAATCCTTTTTATCAATGAAAGCAGAAGCTGCTATAATGGAAAGAGTACTATTCCTAACTACATATATAGCTGGATGCCTGAGATATATAAGACATTCAGAAAAGAGGAAACAGCTTAGAGGCTGCTGTCTGAGTTCTGCACTAATCTTGTAAAGTAAGTAACTTATTTTGTACTTATGGATTACTTTGCAAATGAAACTATTGCAATGAATGTTTTGGTGTATAATACAAGTAGGACTATGGAATGGACTTGATATAGGACTGAAGAAGAAAGCTACAGACCATGAATACAGTATGTCCTGTAGTAGAGGTCAGCTATTTTATGCATACTGAATAATACTAACCAATCCTAAAACATGAGGAAACATCCAATTCAGATGATTTACCCCATCAGATGTTGTCATCTCTTAGGTCAGATCCTTTTGATAATGTTACAAGAACAAATCTATTTTTACCCAGCTCTGTTCAAATATCATTCACTGGCTCTGCAAGTGCTTTGGTCCAAAGCCTGAATGAACAGGTGTAAGAACATTATCTGACCAAATCTGAACTCATGTATTTTATATATTGTACATGCTCACACTTTTATTTATAAAATGAGTTCACTGTCCCTGGCATTTCACTTGCACTGTTTCTGTCTTATCTGTGGAAATCTGAAATGAAAGAAAGCAGCACCAGTAACTTCTAAGCTTTCATGAAGACAAGCAAGTAAAAACTAAGTGAAAGATGAGAGGTTTTTTCCTCTTAGCTGATGTAGTGAGCTGAACACAAAGTTTATTTTAGTCTTTTAGCCTTCAGGAGTAAACTAAAACAGTCACAACTGTTTGGTTTTGTCTATGTTGCTTTTTTTCTTTTAATTTAAAGTTTTTGCCTACCAAAACTACTGAGAAATATAGGAAAACTTTTAAATTGTCTGTAATGTGTATTTTTTTCAAGAAAGAACATAGGATACAAGCAGAATGTTCATGTTTTTAAGGACACTGTGTGGGAGTGTATGTGTGTTTAGTTTTCAGCAAAGATTTTGGAAGGAAGTACTTAAAACATAATCATTATGCATTCTATAAAGATCTTTGCATTTTGTGTATGGACTTTGTTTAATGAAAGCTTGGAAATTTCATGTCTGTAGACACACCTTTCTTTTCTTGCATAGCTCAGGGGGCCTAAAGCTACTAACAATTATTTGAAGGTTCATTGGTAAGATAAAAAGAAATTACATATAGACAAAATGCAAATGCAAGACAGATTTTGGAAATGTCAGATTTTCACGTAACTTTTAGACACACGAGTCAAATGACTAAATGTGTACTTTTAAACAAGGATTTGATAGTAGAGCAGCAGTATGACATTGGCAAGTAAGCTCTGTTCCTTGTTTGGAGGTGGCTCATAGCCACCATGTGCATAAGCACGCAATTTTTAGCAAGCATTTTTAGCAAAGTCTGTTAAAGTTGGAGATGACCACCCTTCCTATTTAACCAGGGTCAGTATTTTTTACTGAAGCAAAGTTAAAGCTAGTGGAGCTAATTTATTCAAGCCAATAATCTAAATGAAAGCACAAAACCTGTATATAGGTACAATTCCAGGAGAGGTAGATAGCACTGTGTGTTGTTAAGTCTCCATAGCATATCCTGGTATGGCTTGTGTATCAGTTGCTCATAACTTTGAGAAGCTTTAGCAATTTTGGCTGCACTTTTCCATTGCTGATGGAAAACTTGAGGTGGAAAACTTTGACAAAAAGCAGCCAAGTGACTGAGTAATTTCTGAAAGGCAAGCTAAGGGAAGAATATGGTTCTTTATTTCTTAAAAAATGTTCTTGGAAGTTGTCTCTGTTGTGTTGTAGTGCGGCCTAGAAACTGGGGAAAATGAGAGAAGGAATGGGAGGCAGCTCAGTGACAGAGAGGAGGGAATTATGGAGATGGTGCAAGAAGAGGGAGAGAATAAAGAGGAAAGCTGAGTCTGGAGATTATAAGCTGGGACTTCAGTAAGCAAAAAGGAGGGCAGGTGACCACAGGGATGTAGAAGAGAGTTCATATGTCAAAGTTAAGGATGGAAGCTGCTTGAGAAAAATCCAGAGAAAGGGAGATTGGGCAGGGTCATTGAAGACAAAGCAAGAATGAAGTACACATATGAGCAAGAAACTGGGAGGATGTTCCACCTGGGAGTTGTTGAGAGAGCAGTGTCTTTGGAGGGAAGGCAAAGGAAGAGAGCTGAGAGTGGGAATTTTACCTATCAGAACACATTCTTCTTTCTGCTATCCCTGAACTACCTTTTCTATCAGCCACTAATGGTAGTAAATGTCACCTGAAGAAGCAGATATCTTGCAACCTCTTCTGCTGGTTTACTGGCAGGAAGGCAGCTGATCTGGCTCAGAGACCTGTGTTCCTCCTGCCAGGAGCCTTGGTTCATGGATGGTGGTAGATACTTGTGACAGGCACGCAGGAGTTGTAGTGATTTAGTTCTGTTCTGTTCTGTCCAGGCTTTGATTTGAGAAGAGTCTAAGAAATTATACACAAAGATTGTAAAATCAAAGTTACTTAGACAAAAATCTGCTCTGAAATCAGAGAGAATGATTTCTTAATGCACTTTCTTTTCTTATGCCTCCATACTGAATTTATTCCATAAAAACTCCCATGACATGATGGGGCTTTTGTATCCTCTCTTTGTTATCTGCACTAATTTATGACTATGTGCCCAGGAGATGATATTTCAGAGTACTCAGTGTTTAGTACTGCTGATACGCAAAGTAAAGCATCCACATAAATCAACTACAAGCTGACTCTTCAGCTCTGCTTCAAATTACAACCCACAGTCTCAAGCTACATATGGGAAGATGAGGAACATGCAGTTGCTAAAAAATAATGAAAAGTGTGATTTAATTGGCCTGGTTGGCATTGTAGAAGAACTCCATGGCAAAAAGCCACATTCATTTACTTTTGTTGTGACACCTTCTGTTTTCTTCAAGTTTGCCTTTTATCACTTGCCAATTTTTGCAACAAATTATATAGGGGGAAAAAAGAGCGTCCAGAAAGCATAGCCTTCATCACTACTTTGTCTGGATTTTGTCCCAGAGGAAAGTCATGTAGTAAACTGAGTAAGGCAAGGGCCCCAAAAAGCTGTTATATAATGATGTATTTTAAGGACTTAACTCAGTGTACAGATAATCCTAAACTCAACATCATGTCATAAACTCAGGTGCTTTTGCAGATTGGCAGATACTTAGAAAAAAACAGGCTTAAAGTTTGGCTTCAGATCTTTGTGAACACCATGCCATGTTCTATAATGTGTCCTTTGCTGCCACTGCTACAGAAGGATTGGAATGAAAAATAATTACATGAGTCTCTGCTTTTATTTTGCAAGTGCATTTTTAAATGTGTATATACTCAGAGAACTGTCTTTACCTGAGACCAGAATTTTCTATATTTCTGTTATTCTTATGTTAAATGTTTATTTATTCTTATTTAAATGTTTATTATTCTTATGTAAAATGTTTACCTATCCTAATGACTTTTGTGAACACCATGCCATGTTCTATAATGTGTCCTTTGCTGCCACTGCTACAGAAGGATTGGAATGAAAAATAATTACATGAGTCTCTGCTTTTATTTTGCAAGTGCATTTTTAAATGTGTATATACTCAGAGAACTGTCTTTACCTGAGACCAGAATTTTCTATATTTCTGTTATTCTTATGTTAAATGTGTTCCATTTACCTATCCTAATGACCACTGCCTCTGCTTCCTATCCAGCAAATTCAACTTGCACGATACAAAATTAAACAATAATATTACAGGACCATTTCAAGCTGGGCTTTATAAGAGTGGACAAGTGGACAAACAGCAGGCATGTTTATGTATTTGCTCCCACAGTCCTCTGGGAATCCAGATCCATCCACATGCTGTTGTTATCTGTGACTCAAAATTTTGACCTGATGTGGCCTGTGTGGCTGGGTTGGTGCATAAATAGGGATGGCAGCTCTCTCAGCACCTGAAGAAAGCCTACTTTTCCTTAGCACATTCCAAAGTCTCATTCAGTGGGCAGCATGCTCCTGCCTGTGGCAAGACAGCTGTTGTTGGCTTTGTAACTTGATGCAGTGAGAGGATTTGCCATCTCTCCTAGCCTGTTCTTGTGGAGGTTAGGTACAACCTGGCCACTGTCAGGAACTGTGAGTCCTGTGCTCAGAGTTGTGACAGTTGGCTGTTAGTGTAGACAGAGGACTAGAAATAAATTTTCTCCCCTCTAGCTGATTCATCTCTGCCATTCCACTGAATGCTGCATTTTATGAATGTCAATCAAGCTATGAAATAACCCTGAACACTCTGGAAGCAGACAAGTAGAGTAATCAGGTGTGCATGCCTGAGTCATTGCATGCACAGAGTCACTTCAGTACCTATCATTGTACTTTAGGAGGGGAGCACCTGAGGGAAAGTCATTAAGAAATTACAGTTATGTAGATGAATGTCAGGCTTTGTTTTTAAATGTGCAACACATTTAAAGCAAAGAGGTGCTGAATTGTTATATTAGAATGGCCAACTCTGTCTACTCAGGGTAGGAGGCTACAGAAAATTTCTTTTTGGTAGTTAATTGGTAAACGTTTTGTATTTTGAAAGGAGAGTGGAGGGATTCAAATCTAAAAGGGAATTCTTTTAAAGAGGCAGATCAGAAATGGGGAGCTGAACCATAGGACCAAGAGGTTCCCAGAAAGGAGTAGGAGTGAGGGTGGAGTATAGAAACCTCAACAGGGAGAACAAGGGAGGAATGGTTTTATGGACACACTGTCTTTTTTTCCTGAGAGGTTTTTCTGGTTGGTGTTTCTGAGCCACCTTCCTCAGACTCTCCAGCAATGGTTGATAACCCTCTTGGAATTTGTAACCCTCACGTTGAAAATTACTGGTTCGCACCAAGAGGATAAGTGTTTAATGTTAACAGCAGCACATTGCTTTTGTGTGGAGAAACCTAATCCAGGTATCAAAACAACATTTGGTCCTAAAGGAAAGACACTGACCTTCACTTTTACCTCACCTGCTTGTAGGTACTGCATTTCAGAACAGTATTTGGATACAGCATGCATGAAGCATATAGATTAAAGCATATTCCCAAGGCATAGCTTTTCATCATAGCAATGTGAAAACCTACAGTCAGAAGCGCTTCAATAAAGCAATACCAAATGTAGAATTACCTCTGTTGTCTTCCAGTGAAGTCTCTGCACTGGGGGAAATTTGATATTTTGCCAAGAAGGTGCTTACTCTGTAATTGTTTCCCAATCTTTAAACTTTTGGGTGGGAATTCACCCTATTGATGTATTTTTATGCCAGATGTCACTTTACATTTGTAAAAGACAAACACCTGAATCCTTAACAAGTCTGGTTGCTGCTTCCCTGTTCTTCCTGCCACTAGTGTGATCCTGTGTTCCTGTGTCTTTCCATGGCTCAAGAAAGATCTTTCACTTAAAAAAGACCATGAACAATGATTACACTTCAGAAAATCAGGAAAGCAAATGAACAAGTACCAGTGAAGGACAATGACACTTATTTCTTTAGCTATTATTTTAGTATTTTCTTCTTCACGGGCAGTTTTATTCTACTGTAATTTTATAAACAGCTTGTAGGAATGAACAGAGACTTAGGATGTCCCACAAGAATTCTGCCTATGTGAAAAATGTTCACTATCAGTCAAATGGTTGAAAATAAAAGAAAACCTTGTACTGATCCTCATTTATATGTAATAAGATGGACTGTCTTGTTATCTTGGAGTTACAGACCACCCTCTCATGTAGTAGACAATATCTGCAAAGAACAGAAATAAAACAATTTGTGTTTGTAGGAACAGCAGTGTATTTGCCATAACCAGAATTGCTCTGAGGCAGCTGTGCCTGTGCTTTCCCCCTGAGCAGTCACATGGCTTCTGAAAGCTGTGTGATAAAGAAAGGTGTGTCCCTTCCCCTGCTGGAAAGTGACAATGTATATATGTCACATTCTTCAAATCTACCTGCCCTGTCACCTGGCTGCCACATGTGCAGGTACATGTGGAATGAGTCATGGCTGAATGTGTGTCCTGTTATGTGGCCACTCAGGTTTGCTCTGTCCTGTGACCACTGCACAGCATGGCCAGAGGTTGCGCAGCTGTCTTGGAGGATGTGCCTCCACAGTCCCACCGTGCACTTTTCTTGTGCTGTAGTTCTTTAGGCTACAGAGGTGAAGGCACACAGTGGAAAGTCTGTGACACCTTCAGAAGAAAGGGTTTATTCAGGCTGCCCAAGTGATCACCTCGTTTGTGCCTTGCTGCCTCTCTGTGCTTCAGGGACACTGTGTGAGGTGGTGCTAAGACTGAGCTGTAGCCTGGATGAACTGCTTGGTGTGCTGTATTGAGCTCATGAGCTCACCACCCCTGCACTAAAACCACTCTGACTCACTAGCTAGAATTTCATCCATTAGTGTAATTAAAAAGTAAAAAGAAATAAAGCAAGGTAATGAGACTCCTTTAAGAATCTCTGTGATTAGAAATATAGAAACCAGAAATATAGAAATAATTTCATTTTAGTATTAGTGGACTTTATTTAATTGAAGTTTCAAAAATGACTATGTTTTGAAAACTTAACAAGCTGAGTTCAACTGAACTCCAAATGCCAAAGCAAAGGTCATGACTTGTTATCAAACACGTAGTCTCAACATTTTTTTCTCATGTTAGGAGTGCAAACAGATGTTTTGAAGGAGTAACACATTCAATTTGTTTTGTAAACAAGAAACTGGAAAGGGAATGCCTGTGTGTTTTAGCCTTGTGTCTTCTGAGGAAGGAAGGCAGGCCAGCAAAGAGATATGTTCAGATTCTCCTGAAAGGTGGACCAACCATGAGTGGGAAAAACAAACTATATCTATTACTTCCCTAGTTCCCTTATCTCCTTCTTTTACCCTGGATTCCACTTGGATGCATAAGAAGCCTGCTTTTTACTGATCTAAATCCCAAATGTCACTTTGTTCTTATGCAAAAATGCTACAAGTGTATCAAAACTTAAAAAGCATACAGAGTTTGTACTGATGTGTGGGTACTGGACTCTCCTGATTTGATCTGAATCTTGTTGGAAAATAATGGATCAGAAACTGGGAAAGACATATCAGTAGACAGATTCACCTGGGAAACTGAGTAACATCCAGAGTCAGGCATTGGCTAGGAGCTAACAGAGTGCCTGATTGATTGGAAGTCCTGGCAAAGCTTCAGACTGGTATCCCTTCCCCCAGACTGGGGGTCCATTCAGAGGCTGAGGATGGCTGAGCTTTGGGATTCTGTCTACTGTGCTATAATAAGGATAAATAACAGTAACTATAATAAGGATAAAGTGCTTGAAATAATGGAACTGTGTGCTTAAATGTGATTAGCCCTAGGAATGATTGGATGGGTTAACATGAAATAAAAATACCAAGAAACTTTTGTATACAAAGTTCTCTTTTTATTTTATTGCAAAGCATACCTCTCTGGACTTCAAATTCTGCTTGGGTGGAAAGGACAAAAGGCCAAGTGTTTTCTTAGGCTGTCCATTATTAGTTACTGGAATGAAAAGCCTTGGGGTGGGGATCTGCTGGCATGCTGATTTTCAGTCTCCTGCTCCTAGCTGCATGACTCTGCTTCTTCCCTTATGTGACTTTGCTGCCTGTATGCTGATTCAGCTCACTGAAGCAGCAGAGAAAAATCTGATTTTCTATTATATTCTTTAGATTAGTTTTCTGCTTCTTCAATAAGACAAATTAGTTCATTGAAAAGCAGAACAAGGCAAGAAAAAAGACCGGGTGATTGAAAATTGTGTAAGACAGTTTGGATGCCCCTCCTCTGGTTGCTGTAAGATATTAGTTATATTCAGCTTTTCTTGTCTTGGGAATTGCCCTGTAAGTATGATCTGTATGTTGATGTGGAGAAGGTGTTTTTCTTTGATTCTTCTGCAAACAGCCACATGCTTACTGCACATGTGAATTTTCCTTTAGACCTCTCTTTCTGCGAGGACTGTCCAGGTTAGCACAAATCCTTAGAGTACTGTATGGATGCAAAAGGAGCTATGAGTTAAACAGGATTATTTAGACAAATGTGAACACAGAGCATGTACATCTACACAGGCAGGAAAGAAGGAATGGGATCCTCAGATAGGAAATCGAGAGTTGAGGTTAGGAACCTTTTAACAGGAGCATTAACTTTGTTCAGAGCCCAAACTTTTGTAGACAGACAAAGGTGATATAATATTCCCAGGAGCTGGAAATTACTTCACCTTAAACACTCCTTTGAGTTTAACTCACAGAGAAAATGACTTCAGGTGAAATACCTTTTGAAAACATTAGTGGGAGGATTTTCATTTTTATAATGACTTTTATTTAAAACCATAAACCAGAAAATCAGTTGTGTTCCATAATGTCACAGAATTGATGTAGAAGATTGCTTCTGGATATCTGTTCAGTGGAAGCACTAGCATTAAAGTTTAAACATCATGTTCTTCTCTGCTAAAAGGTCCATTTTAAGGGCTTGATAGCTATGGCTTCAGGAAACTGCCATTGGAAAAGGCGAGGAATCCTTGTATCAGCTGAATCTGGGGTTGGAGGGCTGACCTTACAGGGTAGGTGCTCAAATCTCCCTTGCTGAGAAACAAGTACAAGAAATGCTGTAGAAACAGAGCAGTCTGTTGCAGTGTGCCCTGACAGGCAGGCTGTGTCTTCTAAGGATGCTTCTCCCTAACTCTACAGTTGTGATGGCTATCAGTGGTAACGCTGACATTAACTGGCAGAGAAACCTGATAATTTGTCTGAACTTTCACAGAAGATGGGATAATAAGTGATTTATTTGTATTTTTGGTCATTTAAAGTAGCATACAAGTATGGCAAAGAGCTAGCAAGTTGAACTTTATGAATAATAACCTCTTCTCTAGCACAGATAGTTCTTCAGCTTTGTCTGTAGAAGTAGGATACCCTACAGCTAATGGCTACAATGAGGGCTGAGTTGACAGTCCTGAGATGTGGAGACATTTAGAGGAAAGCAGTGGAACTGGCTGTAACACTGACAAATTAATTTCCACCCTCTGGAAAATATCACTGACTTTCCCTCTGTGTCTTTGGGCCAGGAAGAAATACCCAGAACAATAAGATTAGAAACAGATGGATCTACTCTTATGTTAGGAGTTGGAAATCCTTCATTTTTTAGCATTTTAGGAAGAAGAATCAAAACATTTGTCAAGTTCTTTGTGCGTTCAGTGTTGCACTGCTATGTACAGTTGATGCACATAAGCCTTCCCAAATGCTATAGACATTAACAACATCTCTCCAGTAACTGAAAGAGGATACAACTTTATCAAGAATGTCAAGCATTTGTAGAAGCAGAGAGTTTGAAAACACGCTAGCTTCACCTCGCCAGGTGGCTAAGTTTGCTTGATTGTGTTGACAGGAGAGTAAAGCAACACGGTGCACTACGTAATTCGTTCCAGTTGCCAGATGGAACTGGTTGGTACTGGCTGAGCAGACTAGGCTGTTCCTGCACCCTTCCTCTCACTGGCTTTTATCTTCATTCATCCTATCTTCCCTTCTTTACAAATAGTAGAAATTACTCCCTTATATATTCCTTTCCACCTCTAACTCTGCTCTGAAATACTGTGATCTTGCAATGAGTACAGAGCATTGTAGCTCAAGGATTACTTGTCAATAAAATCAGAAAAGTTGAGAAGCAGGAGCATAACAGTAGGATGGGACAGCCAGATGAGTCTTAGAAAAGATGTCTCCCAGGAAGTGGAACAAGAGCTGTAATTCTGTTACAGCTCAAACGGAAAGAGGAGCACAGCAATCTGACACAGGAGGCACTGCTAATTGCAGTGGAATTGCTGACAGTGGAAGCAGCCTCTGTGCTTAGGCAGTATCAGGGAGAAAAAGGTGTCAGGGAACAGGTAAACAGGCAAGGAAGGTTTGGCCACTGTCTGCACCTCACTTACCTCTTTTGGCCTGACTGTTACATATACAGAAGTCTGCATGACTTCCTTTATTGGAGTTGTCCAGGAGAGCAGTGGAGGAGCTGTGCTGTAATCCACAATGCCCTGAGTCATGTTCAGAATAGGCAGTTCAGTTGCTTTTGGGGGGCCAAAACTTTTTTTCCATTCTGTATACCAACTGGGCCCTTGTTCATCCCCTCTCTTTGCATAGTTCTTGAATGCAAATCACAGTGTAGGACACTGCTGCTGAGGCTGTGGGCTCAGGGAGAGGTTGAGGGGGGAGATGAACTGAAACAGCAGTGACTACTGCATCAAAATAATCTCAAGAATAATGGAGCAGCAAGTGTCAGTTAAGCTGATGGTGGAAGGATCCACCCACTATGGAGGAGAAAGAGATGAAGGACAGAAAAATTGTGAGTGCTCTTGCAAGGCAGTGGCTGTCAAAGTGAGTCCTAATATCCAAATGTTTTTCTGGGTCATTGTTGTCCTGACAGACTGTCAGCAGGGAATGAGGTATTAATATTGTGACTTCTTTTCAGCTTCTGGTAATCTCATATCTTCTCTGTATTAATAGGTTTGTATGCGTGATGAAGAAGAGTGCTTAACAGCCAAGATCTTCCTTCATCTGCACTAGATTTTTACTGAAAAAAGGTGATGATCTTTTTATGATGTGGCAGTCTTCCTCAGCATGTTGCTCACTGATGCTGCTGAACTGGGTCTTCTGCAGTAATTATTGGATTTGGCTTGATTCCTGTTTCTAGCCTATTTTTTTTTAGTTATTATTTTATTGGTTTTCAAAACAGTTTCAGAAAGTTCCTGCAGGTTTGTCCTCACACTGTCTGGGCACTCTGAATGCAGAGAGCTAAGGCTCACTGATAGTGGTGAGAATCAAACCCATTTTGATGGGAGAATCTCCCATTTTTCTTGGGAGAAAGACAAAGCCAAGTAATATATATGTGAGGGGAGGGTGATAATGAGGGGAAGGACAAGTTGAAGTGGTGGGTGCTGACTTTGAACTGTAGGAAATATCTTGCTTGGACGGCATATGCATTTGGTGAAGTCTGTGCTCCCAAATGCTTTAACTGCTTATGCATATCAACTCAGTGTAATCTTTTGTGGGGTTAATAGCAGTAAATGTTCAACTTAGATTTTCCAGATTGTCTGGAGGTTTAATTCTTTAAATCCCTTTGGGTAGAGGTGAAGCAAGTGCATAGCTTGGGCTGTGTGCTGTGACCTGGAACAGGATCTTGCTGGAATACACTAGCATGGGTGGCCTTCAGTAAGGAAGGCAGATGTTTATTGATATGAGGGGAGTGCAAGGGGGAATAGAGGGAAGTTTAAAAATTAACAGAAAAAGCCCTCAGCTTTATCACTCCAAATAAGACCTTTCAGCTGTGACTATCAGTAAGAAAATCAAGAGCAGACCTGCTGCAAACCATGTCAAAAACATATAAAGAGTAGTGAGATTGGAGCATCTTAAAGTCTGAGCAAAACAAATTTACATGCCTAAAACTGCAGTACATTTGTACCACTAATATGCATAAGGTGAATGTAGCACAGCAGTTGTGCAACCCACCAGTGATGGTGTGTGCTTGGAGGCACCTCTCAGGTGGGCATGGGGTTGGCCCTGGCAGCCCTGCGCCCCTGGCAGTGAGGTGCCTGTTGGATACAGAACATCAGATCTTCTTTATTAAGCAGATCTGAAGGGGTGGAGGAGATAAGCTGAAGGGGTGGAGGAGGCTGAGTAGGGCAAATGAACACTAGAGAAGTTTTGCTAGATGGAGAGTAATGTTAATACATAAGAAACCAGAATACAGGCCCTGAGCAAGCTGGGCAGGACAAGACAGGCGGTATAGAGCCCAACAAGCTCACTTGCTGACAGGGACTCCTTCAGAACCCTCCCTCCTCACACCCCTTTGCTGTTGCATCTGGTATCTCCATTTCACCCAGCTCTGCCAGGTTTCTCGTGCTCCATGAGTCAGTGCAGGCTGCCAATTGGAGCCTTATCTGCTTGTGGGCTGTATTTGCTATGTTGGAGTTGCAGGGGGAAAAGTCATTGGATATGCATCTCCAAGTCAGGGCTTCTGTGTGTTTCTTAGCTTCCATGCACCCCATCCCATTTCCAGTCTCCCCTGCCATAGGCCACCTTTTCCCCTCACTGCTGGCAGTGTTCTGCAATCCCTCTCCTACAGCCAGTGGCTCTGGGAGTTCCTCCAGCCCCTTTGGCTTCTCCAGCAGTGATGCTGTGCATCTCTCCCTTTGGCTTCTCCAGCAGTGATGCTGCGCATGTCTCCTGCTGTCACCTCCCTAAGTATTCTCTCTTTTCTCCCAGCCTGCAGTGTAAGTTGTCTCTTCAAGGACAGGCAAGACTTGCAAAGCTGAGGTAGCCAGACAGGATGAGAGGGATAGGGGATATTAATGACTTCCTTGAAGAACCCTGGAAGTTCATGCTAACATGGAAGGGGTTGAAAAAAACAAACTTAGGTCAGTGGATGTAGCCTCTGTTTTCGTGTTTCCTTGTCACGTTTTCAGCCAGTAAGAACGAAATCTTCCTCTAAAATCTGAATATGGATCAGAAGTGATGCTGCAGCTTCACATAGAGACAAGAAGACAATTTCTGTTGAGCAGAGTACTAGGTCATGCTTTCCTTGCCTAAGATGTTTTTAATTTCTTTTTATGTAGCTGACAGATGCTCTTTACTTGCACTGAGCTCTTAAAACTGGCTACTTTCCATTTCACACAGAACTATTATTAGCAGAAGCTTGGGAGCAGATCATATTTGATACACCATGAAAAATTGTGCAAATCCCTGTTTTTCTGTGTAGGAAAGCTGAGGCACAGAGAGGCTCAGTGCTAAAGGTTAAGCAGTAATTGTGTACCAGAACTAAAATTAAACATGAATTTCTCATTTCAGGTTTTCTGCTTGCCTTTTGGCTCGTACAGCTGTTTTCCAGTGCTGGTAACTCCAGTGAGGTGGTTTTGGCTGTTTAAATCTAAAGTGTATGTGTTTTCTGTTATTGCCTCAACCTGTCATATTTACCAAAACTGAGTTACTTGGACGAATCACACAACCTACAAAGATTGATGTAAGATTAGTGTGGTTGCAAATCTTATAGGAATTATATCATTTTGCACAGGATTTTACAGGATGATTTTTAGTCACTTGCAGGCTACAGCTTTTTTTTCAATATGTAGTGAGCCTCTTGAATAAAAAGGTCTTCTGCACCTAAGTGTATTAGAAGAAATTCGTATTCTTAGCAGAAAAGAGACACTGTCCAAAACAATTATATTGGAACATAGGAGAAAAAAACTTAGAGAACAATATTTAAAATAATTTATCAGGTAAATCAAACTGACTGGAAATGCTTGTACAGGCCATATCCCTAGATAGAAAATGTATTTCAGTCAGCTGAAATGTTAACAAATATAATCATTGTGATGAAGCTTCTTGTGCACTATTAGTCCTTAATTTCAAAAAGTTTAATCTAAATTTTCATTTCTGGAATGGAACTTTCATATAGTGTCTGTGCTACTGTTTGCAATGAAGTCCTGCAATTGTAATGTCAATCTTGATAATATCTATCAATCTCAGATTACATTATCTGGCAGTTAGTAAGTCTGTATGTAAGTGTCCTGTACTTGATTTTGCTGAAGCTTCAGGACAGTGGTTAGGCACATATTTAAACACTCTAAAATACTGGTTAGACATCACAGTCAATATGGTGCTATACGCAGTTTTTTGGAATGTATGTTTGTTTCTTTATGAGGCATTTTGTGCTACATATACACCCTGTGTGAATAGTAAGAAACAGCATCTAAGAAAAGCTTCCTTAATGCACTGAGAATATTATCTGGTAGGTATTAAAGAAGCTCTCTTTAGTTCACAGAAATTAGATGTAAGAAAAAAGAGTTAGATATTTCTCACAAAAGAGGTTTGTACTATAAAATTTTCTAGTATGTTAGGACAGAATTCAAGTGGTTGGCACTATCATGTATTTAGCACAAGTTTCTTGTGGATTAATTTCTTCTGAAAATTCAGTTTTCTCATTATTGTAACTACATAATTCTCATGTACAATTCTCAGCACTGTCTAATGAGCACTTAATCAGTTTTCAGTTCTCCAGGTATACAATGGTAGTGTGATGTTTGAGCTATGAGACCACCGTAGTGTCCTTTAGAAAGTCAGCTTGGGTGTCAACTCATGTTGTAATTTAGATTCTACAAAAGAATGATTTTACAGAATGGAAAATTCAGATGTTGAAATATCGCTGACTTTCAGAAAAAAGTTGTGAACATAACTTCCCTTTGTGCTTTTTTACAAACCTGGGTGTGGTGTTCATGTACTTTTGCTTTCTTTCCCCCTTGCTCATATGATCTCTTTCTGGTGCTAGTCAGAACAATTGTTCTCACATGAGCTGGTCCTGAAGGGTGGTGAGTTGTTAATGGAATGGTGCATGTCATCTGCTCTAAACCAATATACAGTATTCTGGGGTAACTGGGGATAACTCCTCTAAAGTTGCTTTCCTGCTTTATGAAATGGCCAGCCTCCTAAGCCTGTCCAAATAAACAGAATTGAAAAAGAAGAATACTTGTTTTGATGTCTGGGTGTTGGAGATGTATGTACTGGCACTTGTTTTTCTTTCCCTGGGCATGATGAAATGCTTCATTGGAGCCACCTTATTTTTCTTGGCTATGCTCCTTAGTTTCTCTTATGTGGATGCAAAATAATAAAAAGAGCTTGATCCACATCATATCTGGGAACTTTTCGTTTAAAACATGTCCCAGTGCACAGATTGCACTACACAGTTGAAAAAGAAGAATAACAACTAGCTTAGTTGTTTTGATATAAGGTTTATAAGAATCAGTCTTACACTGAGTTTTTCTTGAGGTCTTGCATACCTTTTTGTCTTCCTTTTCTTTCAGGCATTGTTTTCACTCCAGTTGCTTTGGTTGAACCAATATTCAGTTCAACATAGAAAGGGTTTGATCAGCACACTTGACAAAGAGACAAACAGCTGCTGAAGGAACAGGGACTTCCTGGGTTGGCTTCGGTTGGATTGGATCTGAGATCCTTGGTGGGATCTGAGATATTGTATGATTGGGATCAGTGTTGGAGTACCTGTACTTGTGTGGTTGTGTCAGGCTTTCTTATCCTTGTGGTATTTCAAGTGTCATTCTCTATATTTCTTGAGTACCTCTGTCAACTTAATCCAGTGCTCCTGGCTTCCCATTCATGTCCATTCAGGGCTCCTTCCATTGTGCTGTCAGATCTGTTTGGGCACTTGCACTCTTAACAAGCCTCAGGATGGATCCACCTGAAAATAACCATTTATTTTGCTGAGAGGTTTTACAGAGAGATCAGCTCTCTGATCAAGTTCATTCATTGGTTTCTCAAACATCCTTACTGGCAGAACAGAGAGGGATCTAAGATGGAGAAGTGTTCACACCATGTGCAACCAGTGCTGTTGCCAGACAGGAAAGCCATGTTACTGCTCTGCCCTGAGCTGCTTGTTTTATACACTCTACATCTGACGGACCAAAGACATATCTTACTGTCCTTCACCCAGAGAATTCAGTGTTGCTCGATGTAGACTAAAGGGAAAAGAATCCCATAGGCACACAAACAGTTTGTGGTAACTGGGAGTGGGGCTGCAGCCGAGCCTCATCCCCAATGGGCTGCAGCTGTGAAAAGCAGGTGAGCAGCATTGAAGGTAATGAGACGTGACTGCCCAGGTGTACTGGCCAATCACCAAAGGGAACAGAAGGCACGCAGATGAAATGCATGAATATGAGTGGTATAAAATGTTGAATTGAAGAACAAGAAAGAGCAAATGCTTTGAAGCCTTCTGGTGTGGTATGGTGTTACTCTCTATGGGTTGAATCTTTCTGAAATTGTATGATGATACTCTGTGTATCATGGCAGTCTCAACTGTAACATATGCTGCAACAGAATCCTGGCGTATGTTTTTAAGAATTACATTTTACTTGCTCCTCTGAGGAACCCTGGGGGCTTTTTCACAGTCCCCTTAAATGAAAGATTAAGTGATATCCAAGAAATTCAAACTTCCTGCGTTTGCTTTTAGCAGTAGAATCCAGCTACAGGTGGTGAAGCCACAGAGGAGCTGCGGGATGATATTGATGAATCTGCTTGGATGCAGTTTCTGAATTTTATGGCAAGTGACATAATGCTAAATGGCCATGTTCTCCACTGGTTTCTCTTGTGCTGGTTTTTTGGGGTTTTTTCCCACATTAAGCAGAACTGAAGGCCTAATAGCCTTTTGACACTGAAAGATATTTAAATCTGTAGGCTTGCTTTCTCTCAGTTCCATAAACATAATTGGAACTGGACAATGAGGTAGATAAAAGGAATCGTCCAACATCAGAATTACATTTAATCATTCTGGTCTGTGAATAAGAGTTTAAAGATGTGATTAGTTTGAAATTACAGAAAGGGAAAAGAATAGAAGATGCATTTTGGTTGCTTACAATAAATGGAATAAGAAGATGGAAGATTGTCTCAAATTTGATTCCGTTCATTGCTCATCAGATAAGGTAGGAGTATTTGAGTTGATTTAAATAACATTTTTCCTTTTGTTGAAGTGAACATTTCTGAAACAAATGTAGCCAACTGCACAAATTTTATGTGCAAATTTCTTTTCCCATATCAGCCTGATTTCTGTGGAAAATGTAGACTTAAGATATGACAAGTAAAACCTTTGCAGTTGCATCCACTACATCTGTTCATACTGTTATTGCACAAATGTGGGTCTCATATTCTTGGAAGGGCTTGGCATTTGCACTGTGAGGGTCCCATGCTCTGAATTTCTCAATATAATGCACTGGCTTCTCAGACAAACTGAAAAGGAAGAAAAGTGTTTCATGCAAAGCTGGCAGATGTAGTTTTGCTCATAGTAACTGTGAAATGACACCTAATGTTTGTGATTTAATTTTTTTGGGGAATTAGTGGATTTCAGTTTTTGTTCCCTTTTAAATTACCAGAACTGCTGTGAGTCTATGTAGAAGCATGAGTAAACTTGCAGTTTTAAGAAAAATAGTGGCTGCCTTTTTTTTTTTTTTTAAATTTCAGTTTGTAAAAGTAGTAGATAGCTACCTGACATCAGACATACTATGTGAGGAATAATTAACTTCAATACAAAACCTGCTAATTGAACTCAATATAACCTGTAGTACAGTTTAAGCCATGAAATGTCAGTGTCAAGACATTTTCCTCAGTAATAGGAGATGTATCTACTATTTCTCTCCTTGAGTGAAAATGTTGATCTCTCTTTTAGCTTAGTGACAGCAGTAAATGTCATTGTGGAAAACTGTCCATTGTAAACAAAGTCTCTTCATGATGATAAGCTGTTTCAGTTCCTACCTCAGCACAAATACTCTGCCTCTATATATCCTTTTATTTATTTTCTTTTTAAATACCTCTGCAGTGTCATGCTGATAGATTCACAGTTAACTCTTTGTGACTTTACTTTTCATGAGGTAAAAGGCATTTTGAACATTTTCATTTGCTGTACTTTTAGAGCATTAGATCCTTATGTCTCTCTTCCACTGAAAATCCTTTGCCAGAAGGCCTTGGTTTGATACTAGAGCAGTGCAGGATCATGGGCTTGCTCTTACAAAACCCAGCAAGATCTGTTTCACAGAATAGTTTTGATTTCTGCAAAGCTTGTTTGACAGTCAAATTAGGGGGTCACTTAAGGCTGTTGCTGTATTGGTGCAGCACCGTGCTAGATCATGCAGCATTTCCTTGGAGTAAGACTAATTTTTAGAACTACAGTTAACTTGAATGCAATAAAAACTATCAAATGTCTTAAAAGCACAACCTGTGATGAAAGATGGTGAGGGAAGGTTTATTTAGCTTGGAGAAGAAAAGACTGAGGGGAAATGTGATAGTCTTCAAATATATTGAAAGTCACTTCAAAGAGAGAGAGGGATGAGCCTTTGCTTATATCATTCTTCCTGGCTTTTGAACACAGTCTAGCTAGGTCACCATAGATTTATATTATTTCTAAGGGTGCTATGAAGTTACTTGTCGTGTGCTGGTCCCTGAGCTAGTAGAACAATTGGAGGGTGCATTGATGTAGGAAAATACTGTAGCTGTAGTCATAAGGTGTGTGCTCAGGTGCAAGTTCCCAGCTTGTCCAGCTTGTTCTAGAACACATTTGATGGCTTTCTGTTGGAGAGATTGCAAAACTGCTGAAATTTTGCACAGCTGATCAGTAGTAATCATCTTTATTCCTAAAATAAAGAATGAGGCAGCAGAGGGGGATTGATAACCCTTGCCAAGAGCAGGATGAGGAAAAGCTTCCTGTTGGGAACTACCCTCGGATACTTTCTTTTCCTCAGGTTCCAGGAGGTAGGGGCATGTCTCTACTTTAACCTGCTGGCCCTCATTCAGTGATCTAACAGTTTTTATTCTGGTTAAAACCTCTTGAGACAGTAGGTAAATTACAGAGCCCTGTAGGACTTACACCCTGGCTCTCTGTTTACTGCTATTCCTCCTTATGAACCCTGAGGGGTCCCAGAGTTAGCAGCCAAATAGCTACAATAGTATGTTCAAAGTTAATAGGGTTGGATTTTTTAAATTTAGTTTTTGGTGCCTTTTTTTGTTTTTGTGCTTTTGTTTTTTGTTTTTTTTTTTTTTTTTTGCAAGTTACATATTTTCAAAAGGATATTCTGAATGTTGTGAGAGAGCTTCAGCAATCTTTGTTTTTCAACCCAGCATCCATTTCCAAAGTGTCTGCACTTTGGAATCTGCAATCACCATCATGTTGCCCATGTATTTAGCCCAGTAGGGCTTCTGATTAGTCATTTGGTAGATGTCCAGCATTATGCCAGCATTTTAGATCTACAGGGTTTAGGACAGGGGGAGCCTTCCCTTATTAGATGTATTTATAGAAAGAAGCAGTCAGCCTTTCTTAAAATCCCAAATAATTTCCATGCAGTGGAAAAGTTGCAATTCTGTATATATATTGTAGGTTATTTTTGGTGTTCAGACATCTGCCATAGATTCAGGTATGGTTTCCCAGCAAGTTTAAGACCATGCTGCAGCTCAAAATAATGGTCCTGCCTGCAATGTATTGATTAGTTTTCATGTTGGTCATCCAGTGGTTCTGAGTTAACTCCTGGCTGGATGAGTGCTACAGGTGACAGGATGGCAGGAGTAGGCATGGAGGGAGGAGCTGATGTCACCTTTGGAGGACAGAATCCATGGCTTGTCACTGAGTGGCTGAGTGTGAAGCTTCAGGTTCATGACTAGACTCAGGTCAGACAGCAGGATCTTTGCCAGTACTACATGTTTTGACCAGTTTCTGCCTTGCACTGGCTGTGCTGTTTGTCCCATTTACCTAACACATTGTGAATTGTTTCTTTCATAAGATCATGGGAACTTGTCTCCTTCATATTTTTCAAATTCCCATTACCTAGGCTAGATGAGTGAATGCCTTTACTGTCCTTCTTCTCTTTGCTTTTGGATTGACTTCTCTGGCGGCTTTGAAGAATTATGTTGTTTTCCAGCAATGCATTCTCTTTGCCCTTTCTAATTCTCATGTACTGTGACATGCTGCATTGATTGAAAAGGTCTCAAATTGTCTTCTCTGTCAGCATATTAGGAAACTTTATCCTTGCTTTTGCATTTAGCAATTCTTATAGAGAAAGATTAGAGCATGAAGTAATAGGCAAGAGTGGTGGATCATCTCTAGCTTAATGAAAACTGTGTCCACTCATGGATGTTTTAAAAACTGTCTTGAGCTGGATTTTCTGATTGCCTCTGTTGACAGGAATCATGTTTATTACAAGTGACTCTGAGCAATAAGGTTCCACAGATATCTCTTGTCAGATTGGGCAGTTGCATTAAGAAATTACCCAAAATAGAAGTAACTAGAGGATATGAGAAGTAGTTTATTTATTTGTGAGTTGCTACTTCAATAATTTTCTCATTGTGTGTACAGTTACAGCAAACAAGTGACTGCCTGTGCACAGCTAAAGAGGCCAGCTTTAGAGTCTGCTGCACTGTAACTCCATGAACACACACGTGAGCTGAGCCAGTCTTGGACAGAGTGAGTCTTGTGTCCCTGTCCCCAGGCACCAGCTCACACTCTCAAGTGTCTGTGGTGTGAAACGGATGGAAGATGCATCCCTTGAGAACTGACTTGAGCAAAACAAAAGCAAAGTCGATTTTTCCTCTGCGTAAGTTCCTCAGTCCTGTTTATTGTAAAGCTGCAAAACACATCTGTGTCTGCCAAAAGGAAATGGAGATGTGGGGTGGAAAAGTGAGTAGGCCCATGAGATGAAGGACTACCTCTCTAAGAGCCAGAGCCAGCTGATCCTAAAACAAGCATTTGTTGAACTATGAATTAAGGCAAGTGATGGCAAGTGTGTTTAAGATGTCCTAAGCAACCTTTGGACACCAGCCCTGTCTTTCGGGCAAGTTATTGTAATTCCTAAGTCTTTCAGCTGCTGCTTGTGCAGCTGAAAAAAAACAGGATTTAGATGGGGATTGGGGTTTGAAACCAGTTTGAAAACTGTTTCCCCTAAACATTCTTAAATCTTTGTCCTTACAAAGAAGGGAGCAGGACCAGACTGGTGGTGGTGGGAAGAAGGTGGGAGTTGTTTAGGTTGGCATTGGCACTAGAGAAAGGGATCAGCAAACTGAAGGAAACATGCAGTTGTTCATAAGAGAAGGGCAGTTATTGTTATAAACACTGTTTGTTTTTTGTTTTTTTTTTTTTTTTTTTTAACAATTGGCTTAAAATTCTGTCTCTTGAAATGAAAAGATTTCTCTTTTTCCAGTGTGAAAGCCAAGCATTCATTCATGTGTTCTGAGTCTGTTTCATAACTCACATTTTCAGTCACTGGGTATGTCTTTTTACTATTTTTAATTTCTTCTGTAGCTGCTGTGTTTCTCTTGACTCTCTCTACTTAGTCATATATGGGTCTATTTTTTCTAATTTTTTTCTACTTTATTTCATTCACTGGAGCATATGATCTGTTCTGTTCCATTCTTGCACTAGAATGATTGGATTCTCTTAGAGGGTGAAAAAAAAAACCTGGGAAAAAACCAGAAGAAAGCTATGATTTGGAAAGTGAGGTCTATGCTATAATATTTGGCTCTTTACATGTGTGAAATTCTCATTGCTAGTAGTGGACATACTGTTACATAGTGGAAGAAATAGATTGGCATCAAGATGAGATAAAAAAATAATGTCCTAATTACTGTCCTTAGTAAGTGCTTCTCCATAGCAGGTAATGGAACTTGTATTGTTTTTTTCTAGGAGGATAAACCACCTTTGCTTTCCATGAGCCGTGTTGATGTTGGCACTGTAATGACTTGCCATATGACCATTTGCCTTGCAGTGGTAGAAGAGGAATTAGGGCTGAGTCTTCCTGCTCCCCAGACCTTGATTTAAACGTCTTCATCTTTGAGCATATTTTCACTCTCTGTCTTGGAGTTATCTTGCTTACCTATTGAGGCAGCTGGTTAGAATGCCAGAATGTGAATGCTGGGAGTAATGGGGAATGTTTACTGTCCAATGGGATACAAGTTAGTGCCTTTATCAGTGTTTACACTTGTTAACCAGAAAGTGATTTTTCTTTGAACATCCTCTATGAGGGATTGGTTTTTACATACTGCATAATTCTGGTCAGCTGAGCAGTTTCCTGTAACAGTGAAGAAGCCAAAGTCAGCTTCCATTCCACTGACACCATTCAGTGTGGATGCATCATGTAACACACTCTTGCCTATCATGAGACCTATCCCTGCAAAATAGATGTCTGGTGTAACCATATACTGCTTTGAGCTGCACAGAGTTGGTGTCACACTCTGAAGTCATCATTATTTTCAGAAGGCTTTGCTTGTTCCATCTGCCTAACCGCTCAAAAATAGACTTAGATTAATAATGTTAGAGTAGGCATTTTATGTTGAAATAAATTCCTACTATATTGGTATTTTTGTTCATCAAATAAATGCCCACCATGATGAGCAATAGACAGTGCACTTATTTTAGAGAAGATAGTTTTAAATTATTTACCAAAATCTTTGTTTCTGTCAGTATCAGATAGTCTTTAAGTAGTAAATGAACGCTGAGTAGGTCTAAAGAAAAGCCTGTCAAGTGATCAGTAATTGAATTCAAAATTTCATCAAGAGCAAGATTCCAATAAAAAATGAAGGAAGTCTTCCTTCGTTTGTCACCCTTTATAACTGAGACTGAAGCAGAGTTATAAATTAGATTTTTCCTCTGGTGAGAGCTATTCATGGTGGTAAGTGTTTGTGGCAGTATGGCATTGTCCTTGCTATTGATGTTTTTTTCATGCTCAGTTACTCAGACTTCCTGTGCTGCTGATTTTAATTCCAGGAGGTACAATGGCATAAGAAGTCTGTGCTGGCACAATGAGAAATGTTTTATGAATGGATTATGACAAAGATGCTCTTCTATGGCCACTAGAGAGGCTATGAAATTAACAACTGATCACCTCACTTTTCAATTAGTCCATGACAGGAATATTACTGCCCAGCTTTGCTGATGAGGGAAGACTCAGCTACTGGGAGAGATTCTTCCATCAGATCTTATCTTCATTACCTGCTGTTTGTATTTAACCTGGGTTTTCCACTTCCACCTGGGATGTAGTGCTGAATCTAAAGCAGCTGTCAGAGCCATGCGTGAAAGGGCTGCCATGAGCTGCCTTGGTGGCTTTTTATCAGCTGTTAGTGCCAGGTGTCCTCACTGAAGGCATATACTCACACAAAGCAGTAATGAGTCTTTTAACACTTGCCCTTAAGCCTCTGGGCACTCATTCTAATACACTACTTACCTGTGCTGGCTCACTCTTTGCATCATTGGCCTGAAAAAGGAGACATAAAACCTTAGTGTCTAGTATTCCAACCTGCCTACAGTCTCCTAATTTTAATTTATCTTTACATTTTAAGTAGAAGAGCAGTGGGGCCTCAGAAATCCAAAATATCTTCATGCAAATTGCTTGACTGCAGGAGCACATCAAATGCCTGGTGTCAGTCTGAACAGAAGAGAGCAAAACCTGCTCTTTAGTAATGAAGGAGGAACACTGAACATCAAGCTGCTGCTGTTTGACCAGAGGATTGGGGATTCTGAAGATCAGTGTAGAAGCATCTTTATCTTAAAGAGGCTGAGCAGGTAGTGGCTGGAAATACAATGGTAAAAAAAATCCAGTAATGAAATGGTATTCTCTGGTCTCCCCTGGGTGCATGGGGCAAAGGTAAAGGTATCCATTTTGAACATGACATCTTGAAAGACCAGTCCACTCAGGCAGCCAGCAAAGGAGCACAGCGAAAGACCGTGGGAGGTAAGTGGCCTTCCCCTGCTTTGGAAAAAACTCAGCTTTTATATACAAGATGTATATAATGCAAAGGCTATGAGCAGCTCAGATTAGGAGTCGATCTCTCAGGGCAAAATGATGGAGGCAGTTATGTTTATTCCTGTTTCAAAGGACAGTTTCAAACCTAAGGCGTTTGCCAGATTCTGCACCTGGGATGTGGCATCCCTGGGTGTATGGACAAACTGGGGAATGAGAGGCTGGCGAGCAGAGCTGCAGAAAGGGATTTGGGGCTCCTGGTGGATGGCAAGCTGAACATGAGTCAGCAGTGCCCTGGCAGCCAGGAGGCACCAGACAGCCTGGGGTGTCCTGGGGGAATCAGGCACAGCATCCCCAGCTGGACAAGGGAGGGGATTGTCCCCGCTGCTCCGCACCGGGGCGGCCTCACCTCGAGTGCTGGGGACAGTTCTGGGTGCCACAGTACAAACTATTGGATATACAAGATGTATATAATGCAAAGGCTATGAGCAGCTCAGATTAGGAGTCGATCTCTCAGGGCAAAATGATGGAGGCAGTTATGTTTATTCCTGTTTCAAAGGACAGTTTCAAACCTAAGGCGTTTGCCAGATTCTGCACCTGGGATGTCAAGGGAGGGGATTGTCCCCTCTGCTCCGCACCGGGGCGGCCTCACCTCGAGTGCTGGGGACAGTTCTGGGTGCCACAGTACAAACTATTGGAGTGTGTTCAAAGGAGAACTGTGGTTCTCCATGGAATGGTGAAGGGCCTTTAGGGGAAGCTGTGTGAGGAGCAGCTGAGATCACTTTTTCTGTTCAGCTTGGAGAAGAGGAGACCTCATCACAGCCCACAGCTTCCTCAAAAGGGGAAGTGGAGGGGCAGACACTGGTCTCTTCACTCATGACCAATGACAGGACTTGAGCATAAGGCTGAGTCAGGGGAGGTTTAGTTTGGATATTAGAAAAAGGTTCTTCAGCCAGAGGGTGGCTGGACTGGACACTGGAAAAGGCTCCCCAGGGAAGTGGTCAAAGCACCAACCTCAGTTCACAAAGTGTTTGGACAACACTCTCAGGCACCTGGTATGACTCCTGGGAACATCCTGTGCAGGGCCAGGAGCTGGACTTCAGTGATCCTTGTAGGTCCCTTCCAGCTCAGGATACTTGATGATTGTATGATCTTGAAGGTTCTCCTTCAGTGCTGTTTGGAAACTGAACTATTGCTCATTTGCCAGTCGTTCTTCCATTTTCTTCTTCCTTCATCCTATCCCATTGCTCAGACTGTTTGGTTTAGTTATGAAGTGGCAAAGAATGCAAGGAGCACTTTATTGCTGGATAGATTTTCCACGTGACCACAGTTACAGCTCTCAGCTGGTAGAGTGGCTCTGCTGGGATTGTATATGCTACTTCTCTGAACTAATTTCTGGGGTCCCTATTTGCTTCATGCACTTCAAAGCAGCTTGCAAATGGAAAAAAATGAGGAAATCTAGCCCTTCACAGCAGGTGAATCATTTTTATACAGACTTATAGGAAGCATTTATACACAGACTTAAAACACTGTGTCCAGTTCTTGATCAAATCTAAATTTCCAAGTGCCTGCACACTTCCCTACCTGTTCAAATGACTTGTCTATTTGCACAGCCTGTAGGTCCTCACATATCAGGCTGTTGCCTAGCTGACTTAATTTCTTTCTGGAGAGGAACAAGACAGAATTTTTCATTTGCTTAGACATCCAGACAGTGATTCTGCTGTAAGAGTATCTCTTGTGTCCCTCTGTTTGGAGTCTCTGTCCTGTCACTTAGCTCCTTCAGCTCAAGATAGAGAGACTTCGGTGGTACAAACGGAACCTCACAAATTTTAAATTGCTTTTATTTTTCTTTGATTTTAGTATGTAAGTGTCAGATATCATAGTACAGTACAGCAGATCTAAAGGTCATCATCACACGTAAAAGCCAGTTTCTTTAATTTCTCCTTTTCTTCCCCTCTTCCAACTCTTCCTTCTGCCATCAACTGCACAATTTTCCCCTTTTCTTTCTTGGCAGTTTCTTTCTTGCCCTTGTTAGGCCAGTTCACCTCATCCAAAACACAAACCCCCTCATTCAACATGAGCAAATAAATATTCTTCTGAGGCTTTAGTGAGCCAGAGCAGCTCAAGCTGCGAAGCCATGCAAGAGATGGAACAGGAATGCATAGAAAGGAATGGTGGAGGAGGCAGCCCACTCCTTGTACCAGCAAGATCTGGCTCTTAGATCTGGCCAGCTGCAAAGTGAAACCTTACCTGAATGGAAGCCTGCAGAAGTCTGAGAAGGGCACTGCATAGCCACTGCTGCTATGTCTTCTACTAGTTGACCCCCCCACCTCCTTTACTCCAACAACTGTTTTGAATAATCAGAAGTTAAAATTAACTCCAAATTGCTTCCCTGAGGATAAGTCCCTCTAAGAATAATTCGCAGCAGACAGAAGATTAATGGCAGAATGAATCAACAACAGGAGCCGGTGAACCTCAAAAAGAACAAAGATGGGACTAATGTATCTCCTAATCCCTAGGAGTGAGTCCTTCTCTCTATTATATTTGCACATACTTTGACCAACTTAGGCAGCTACTTTTTTAACCTCAAGGGTTTCCAGTGCACATGGAAAAAAAGACTATTTATTTTTGTATCTTGCATATAAGTATTGTATCTATATACAAAGCAGCAACCCCAGTGCTCTGTGCCACAGCCCAAGCATATGACTTTATCCTACTCAGCTACTCTGGGTGTATTCTAAAAATTGTATTCCTTGCCATCTTTGCTCTGGCAGCTGTATGGCTTGCTGGAGCATGACAGATGTGTCTTAACGTTTGGGAGTGTGACCATACTGTGGAAGGGTACGCTGCCATGTGTGGATAACTCTGATTAATTACCTCTGGCATTGAAAAAAAAGCTAAGACAAGGGTTTTTGTTTTGTGCCCCATACACTGAACTGTACTTGTATGGTGTCCTGGTACTTTATTGCTCTGCCTGACAATTGGTACTGGGAGAATAAATCATTTATGTATTTACTATACTGTGAACTTACTGACTCTTTGTGATGAGCTACCAAAGGGATGAGGACAGGCAAAGTCAACCTTCCATACAGAGGTCATTCTTCTATTCTGGAAGTGGGGAAAGTGGTGAATGATTTGAAGTTGTTTGTACTGTAATGTGTCCCTGACACACTGCTGAGGTCCTTGGTGTTTCTGGGAGCAGACAGACTTCAACACATTCATGTATCAAAACAAAAACTGTTCATTTAAGTTAAAGTCAGCTGCATTTTACGATCTTGTATAGCACTATTCTTCTTCCAGCCCAATGCCCTTGGAGGATATTGCTGTAGGCATATTTTAACTGCAGGCATCTCTCCTCCACTAGATTCTCAGCAGATGGGGATTAGGATGCAGTACTTGGCTGAAGCTGTCCTGCTGACAGATCGCAGTGACCTTGCTGTGACTTCTGCTCTGATCTCACTGGCACTGCTGGAATTTGACACACTAGAACATGAGATACTGGCTCCATTATGCCACTAATTGGTATCCAGAGCATTGTGTTCCTGCCTCCTTCACCATCTGATGTAGGTGGCAGATAGTTCTAATTTATCTTTGCCATGTGATTTAGAAGGCTTAAGTCTCTATCATCAGCTAGTTGATGACCTTATCCTTTCATGTGGCTGTCTTTATCATACGCAGGTGTAGAGCTTGACATGGGCTTGTATTGTAAGCATGCTTGGTCTCCTTTTTGCTGGGTCTTCTTCTGGAATGAAATGATTTTTTTTTTTATTTTTGAACATTGATAAAACACAAATATTTTCTCATGCATCTCTAGAGTTATATCTTAAAATATTTTCTCTGTTTTCTAAATGTACAACAACATTATAGTTTATTTCAGCAAGACTATTTATTTTTGGACTGCATAACCTAATTTTATTTTTATCTAGCAGTGTTGTGGAAGGTAAGACATAAGAAAAAGTCATATTCTTAACCAAAATACTTCAGAGCTTGCTTTGAATGATGTTTTTTGTCTTTATTTATTTTGTCCAAAAATCAGAACACTGGATAAAAATATCAACAAACTGAAACAGAAAGCAGCTCCACATAGCATGATGCCTATAGCACCTTTTTTCCTCATGGAAAAAAAAAACCCAGTAGTTTTCCAAAGTCCAGTATTGTCAGTCCTACAAGCTGGAATTTCATGCTGTTAACTTAATCATTAAGGAAGTTTATGACCGTGAAGAATATGACTTGCAAATGCATTGGTATCAAGGGGGACAAATGACAAATCTGGCCCAGAGGGAGCACAGCAAGTAGTTGTTAGCAGAAAACTACCTGACACAATTAACAGAAAAATAAGTTGTGGATTTAATTACTGTGGCTCTGCCAGATGAAAGTAAAAGTTATTTATTTCTGTCACTGCTAAGGTACCATTAGTTAAATCTGCCAGGAACTTGAGCATTGTCAAAGTGGCTTTTACCATGCAGGATCCTGGCTCCCCAGGTGGAATTCGCAACCCGCTGTTAGACCCTGTAGCTCCATGGCAATCCATGGAAAAGCAGGTGTCTCAGTGAAATAAAAAGCAGTCTGCAACTACCTAAAACATCATACATGAAATGCTGAATTACACAGCAGGTCTGAACCCCACTTCTTTTTCTTGATTTATCCTAGGCTATGGGAGTATGCCTAGGCTAAATGAGAATTTATGCCCTTTTTAGGTGCTTAAGTGTGCCCTTTAGTAATGGGGTAGATGACCAGTGTTGCCCAAAAGTTAGAGCATGGGTAGGCTGTGGATGACTAGGGACAACTCCCTGCTTGGGAGGCTCTTCCTTGTCCTCAGTTCAAGGACTGTTCATACCTTTTACACTAGGCTGCCCACATGACACAGTCCTCCATCTGAAGGGTCTGAATTCTTGTGTGGACACAGAAATTTCCAAATCTCAGAAGCAGGGTAGGTGATAGGAGAGCTTGCAGGACAGCAGAGCAATTGTCAGCATAGGTATGAATGCAACTCACATCCCTGAACTGATTTATTGTAACTGTGCTGGGTTTGTCCTTCGTCTGAACAGGTAGTAGGTGGCAAAGTTAGAAGAGAACTTCTCATAATATTGACAAGGTGAATTAAAGACTTGTCTATACTAATGGGGCTACTCCAGAATGGAAGTTTAGAAGGAATGTTCAAAGAGTTTAATGCACAGAGCATGTAAAAGGCCAAACTCTCTCTTTTACACTTTCATCTCACTGATTATTTTTAACTGGCCTACAAAACCTGACAAGCAGATCTGAACAAGCAGATAGCTTTTATTGGAAAACACTGAAGATTGATTTCCTGAATTTTATTGCCTCCCTTTTTGAGTACAAATGCATAAAACTGAAGGTTGTATTTATTTCTTCAATAAATATGTGGCAGAGATCTGCTTGTAAAAATCTTCTCTTTTCCTTGACCTTAGTAACATGACCTACACTGGGGATAGAAATCCCACATCAGAGGTAGTCATCTGTTGAAAACAGCAGTTACAGTTCACAATGCTTTTCTATAGTGGTCATACAGCTGAATGGAAAGCTTTAGGCAACTACATTGAATGATGATAAACTACAGCCCAGTAGTTTGGTGACTTAAGGAAGAGTTATACATGCATTTTAGCTATTTGTTTTTCTTAGATTTAGGTGATAGAAGATGAATTTCCTAGATGAGATTGAAGAGCATGTCAATCACTTTGCTGGTTTCTCAAAACAACTAGATGTTTTATGAGTTTTTGTTATTGTTGCTTCTTGAAACAAACTTAGGGATTTTTGTGGTCTACTTTTGCCTTGTGTCCAAACTCCTCTGAAGTATCTGTTAATTTCTCATAGTATTTTCCTTGGCATTTCCCATGTCATTGTAAGTATTTATAATAGAGAAGAGAGAGAGGTTTTGGGTTTTTGTTTGTTTTACAAAGGAAGAGTCTTAGTCAAAATAAAATTGCCAAAATCATAAATTGAAGGTTTCTTTACCAGACAGTCATGCACAGCAGTGTGCAGTGGTATATCAGGGTGCCACATTCAAACCTATCAGCACAAGATGGCCTGATTTATTTTCTTGGTTAGACTTCTTTTCAAGAGGTTGGACTTCCTAGAGACTGTGACCTTAGGCTGTGGTTCCACAATATGAGGCATTTTGTGGCAGTGACAGGTAACAGAACCCTGCTCCTTGCCTCCATGTACTCTTTCCTTCCCCTGCATTGCAAGGAGCTAGCTCCTCAGTCTGCCAGTGCAGAAGTCATGAGCCAGATCAAGGAACTAATCCACTGTGAAAATTAACCTTTGCTTTGTTTTTAGCTCCGACTAGCTTTTTGTGGAGTTCACAGTAGGGTTTCAGGAATGGTGGTGCAGGTGTGGTGTTTCACAATAAGGTTGTGAAGGACCTGCTTGGCCTTCAATGGGAGATGAGGATGGAATTCTAGGATGGGACATTTTTGCTGAAAATTGGTTACTGTGAACTTATGGTCTCAAATTTTCCATCTTCCCTAGCAAGAGCAGAGCCCTTTTCTTGCTTCCTTGCTGCTTACTTGGGCTTACATAAAAGACAGCCTGCACAATTACTCTTTAACCATCTTTTTTTTTTTTTTTTTTTTTTTTAATAAGGCCACTTCAAGAGCATTTTAAGTTCACACTGTGCGCAGATTGAAGTTTTTTATTCTATTATTGGCCACTAAGGTATTGAAAGCACACTGGTTATTCCCTACTTCCTATCTTCAGGTGTTGCTGAAACAGTAATTTTTATTGAATTGCTTAAGCATAGCATGGTCAAAGGTTGGGAAAGTTGTAAAACCACAAGTGGCTAAAAATTCTCCAACCTAAAGACATGTTTGAGGAGTGATAAACCTATCATCAATAGCTTTGCAAGTGGAATGACAGACTCTGTTAATCATTGTAAATATTCTGCTCTGAGGAGTTCAGATACTGTCACTAAGGAGTGGTCCAGTCCACCTGTCATTAAGAAGAGGAAACTGCCCTACTTCAGAGGACTGGTGCCAAACTGCCAAGGTACAGCCAGCTGGCCTGCATTGCACCCTTATGAAGAGAGCAAAGCAAAGGTGGTTCTGGTTTAAATTGGAGTTTCCACAACTCAATCATAATCCCACAATCCAGGGGAGAATCTTTCACTTCTGTATGGATTGTGAATTCCTCCCAGCCTTGGTACCATGATTGTTCCTGCCCAATATATCCCTTCCTGGATCACATGGGATGTGAGCCAGGTGGGCACATGATGCCATTCCTGTTGAATGCAGTCTGGTGTGGATATTGGCTTTGTGTGTTTAGTCACATTTTAGAGGGGCCATGCAAAGATGGGCAGTACTTGATCTAGCATAAAATTTGCCAGGTCAAAATAAATCCAACAAAAATTCTCTTAATGCATTTGAACCAGCAGAGTGCATTTACACTGGATGAGTGCCTAATGTTCCATGGCTGTGGCACTTCTGGGTCTGTTTCCTGTAGCCTTAGAGGAGAGTTTACCATATTGAAGGTTTGTAGGTAAGAAAAAGTGGGGCTGGGTGCGTTTAGGGCAAGGAATATTGATGACATCTCTCTGATAGGTGGAGAGGATCTGGTTTTGGAGCTGGTAACCAGGGAGCTTCATGAAAACTACGCTGTCAGTAAAGATATGGAGCAAGGGATGTCTGGATTCAAAAAGGCAGCCCTCTTAATGAATGAAGGCAGAATGTGGGTCTGTCTCATATTACAGACATGTCCCAGAGTAACTTCCCTAAGGGATAAAAAGGATACTGCTTTAAACACCCTACTTCATTGGTTTTATCAGGTCAGGGGTGATGTAGCCAGTGACTGTTACCTGAGTAAAGAGGTGTGTACATCCCTGTGTACAAACACAGACAAAACCATGTCATCATCTGAGAAACTGAAATTATCTATGTCTAAATGGGTGTGATCTATACTTTGAAGGTTCAAACTGGAAGCACTACTAACAAATACAATTTAATTACTGTCCTTGGAGCCTGGTTCTCACTCAGCAATGCCTGGTATCAGTAGCTATCTGCTGCCTACCATTCCCTGATCCCTAAAAATAGACAGAGATAGAAGCAATATAAACTGAAACCATAAAAAGACAGGATTGATTTTTTTTTTTCTTTCCAAGGGAAAAAGGAGGTGTAGCTTAAAAGGCAGATGTAGGCATGGAGAGTTTGGCTTGTTACCTTTAGAGGAAAACACTGTCAAACATTTACTCAGAGCCTAGAGATTCCCAGATATGTTTATCTAGGAAGGAAGAGAAATTAAAAAAATAAAGCCAGGAATAACTGTTTTAAGTAGGCTAGGTATATCTCAAAATGACTCAACTTTCCTGAGAAGTGTTGCAATCTCCAAGCTGTCTTACCCCTCCCTCCTTGCAGGTGAATGCTCTTGGGAGCAAGGATTTGAGAAACTCCTTTGCTGGATAAGCAAGGAGCAGCTTGGCTGAGAAAATATTATTTCTAATGCTTCATTTGTAACCTTGATAAGATCTCCACAGCAACAGAAGTTGCTGAATAGAGTTGGTCATGACATTTTGACAGAAGTGTTCCACTAGAAAATGCTATTTTAATGCAAAAGTGTTGGGGAGAAGGATTTGATTTTGACAATATTTTGGTCTGAAAAAAAGAGAAAAAAATCTGAAAAATGTCACAGAAGGAAGAGGTTTTTCTCTTTTTTTCAGCCTGCTGTCTTTCCTCCTGGGACCTTTCATGTCAGGAAACAAGACTAACATCTTTTCTATTTTGGGATTAGTGGTTGAATTCCCAGTTTGTCTTCTCTTTCTGACTCTTTATTTTAATGTTATTATTAAAGGCTCTAATCAAAACAGGAGATAAATTATCTAAAGTATCTACTTCAGGAAAGAGAAATTGAGATAAAGCAAAATAGTACACTGGAAGAGTGTACTATAATTACTTGCCCATTTTGTTTTTAATAGTTAACTTTGTACCACATAGCCTAAAATCTCAGATTAGAACTGTTTTCTTTACTTATCTTCATCCCTTCTCTGTTGCCTGAACTCCTGATGTAATGATGGCCAGAGACATGTCACTGTATAATATAGCCTCTCACTAACATTATTAGTTTCACAGAGGAAAGGTCTTGGGATCTGCAAGTGCCAACCTCATAATTTGTCTCTTTTCCCAGTGATGGCTCCTCATTAAACTAGTGCAGAAAATGGTATGGGTAATTAATGTCTCTGCAGAGGCAGTTTTCAGTAGTTCTGCTTCATGACTCCTTATTTGCTCATTCACTATTAAGAATACAAGTAAAATGAAACATTCTTTGCACTCAGAAGAGACCTAGAAATAGGCACCATCTTCAGTACAAATGTTATTTCTAAGAGCTTCCCATGGGATTTTTGGAACATATTCAGCAATCAAGATCATTAGTCAAATGTGCTGATTAGTTCTGTTGCTTTCTTGCCTGCTGTCCCTAGCAGCCATTTCAGTACCACCTCTCCTCACACTGCTCTGTTGCTGAGGTTACTGGAGGGCCTTGGGCCTTCCCCTGCTCCCCCCGCCCCCCCCCACCCTTGCTGCATCTCCCTGAGAATTGTCTTTTTCAGGATTTCACAGCTGAACATGGGACATTACCCTGCACGGGATGCCTTCATTCCTGGTCTAGAGCCAGGTGAGTTTGCCCTTGTCTCACAAGTCCAGTGAGGTGTTGTAAGGACGGACTGGTCTTCCTCCGCAGCAGTGACCTGGTTTTCAGGCTCGTACTGCCTCAGTCAGCCACAGCAGGTGTCCCCAGCTGGAACCTTCTAGCAGTGCTGCAGATATGTCAAAGTGTTACACACAAAAAATTCCAGCCTGCCGTCTTTATCTGTGAGAGGATGGGAAGCAGATATTTTGGCAGTTGTCAGACACCCCTACACCTCCTCCTGCACTTGCCCATCAGCCGGCACAGAGTCAGAAACCACTGCTGCTACTGCCAAGAATGCACACCTCTCTTTCCAAGAGACAGCCATCACCATCACCACCAAGCTATGCATATTTGCCTGGTGTGGACTCACCATGCAGGAATGTGCCATCTCACTGGAGGTGATTGTACCACCTAAAATGTGCATTGGTCAAATGAGGTACCTGGGGAAAGTGTGAACTTTCTAACTGGAATGGCCAAGGTGGTCAAAAGGACAGGTAAGCAGAGAGAGAAATAACTCAAGGTCATACAGCATGTTAGTAGCAGAGCTGGGTGAGCATCCTCCATCCTAATTATCAGGCCTTTTTCCTTTCACCAGTCCTATTGTAGACTCATGTTTAGGTTCAGCGGGCTTACATCTGCTTTGGATACATTTTTCCAGGAAAACATTGTCTCTACTTACTTCAAACTGCATCACAGGGTTTGCACTCGTTGTGGCCGCTCAGCATCTTGACTCTGGTGTTAAAACTGGCAGAGGCAGATAAAATTCTTTGTCAAAGCTGACGGATGGAAAAAGGTGGAAAGCCAGCACTGAATGCCAACTCTGATAGGAGGCTGACGCAAAAGAGGCTGAGGAATCATATAGGATTTCTGCCCTGGTTATATCACGGGGAATGTTTTTTTGTAGATGCTCAAACTGACGTGCACTGTGTTTTGGCATATGTTTGTCAGTGCCCTTATTTTATAGCCTGGCTGAAGGCTCATTGATGGATGACACTCAAGAGAGTGCTTTTTATAGGTGTCAATGTCCGACTCAGATGTAATTTCTGAAAGGAAAAGGTATTTGGGGTTGGAGGGATGTGATGCACTGCCAAAGCATTTTGTAAAAGGTGCTTTAATGATTCTTTGTACTCTTCAAAAAGGGGAGGTATGTGACAGATGAATGAGGAATATCAGCTCTCATAGATTTAGAGTCAGCAGTGACTCCCATAAGTGAACAGTAGTTACAAAGTGGAAGAACAAGAAAACAGAAATTTATATACCCTGTGTCCAGGACTTGGGCAGTGCTTGTCTTACCTGGTGTTCTGGAGAATGGTCAAGCTGTGACAAGAAATCAATTTCTTAGCTGGTCTAGACTGAGTGTGTTATAAGTGAACCCAAGTGTAGGCTCTCTATTACTCCTTAGTAGCATTCTCCTTTGTGGGACAGGGACCTCAGGGCTCATGGTCACCCCACTTCAGGCTGTGCCCTAACCAGTGGGGTGCTTTCCAATGAGACCCAAACATGATGGGCATAGCTAGGTGCTGGTAACAGGTTCCATCAACACTCCTCCAAACTGGAGGAGTGATGACCCAGATCCAGGATTCATCCAAGGTATCCATATGGGAACACAAGGAGATGAGGCGAGAGACAGGGTTGGACACAAGACTGCAGTGTGGATCTGAAGACAAGAGGCAGGGCTAGAGGCTGCACTCCTGTGGCATCTCTAGCTCAGGGATTGATGATTCTGGACTGAGTTGAAATGGAGTCATAGACCCTGGGAAGGGTGGTGGGAGACACCCCAGGTGAGTTTTATCAACACCAGTAAGGCATCTTGGTGCACCTAGGACCTTGACAAAAAAAAAAAAAAAAAAAAAAAAAAAAAAAGGTGTGGTTTTGCTACAGGCGGCCTCGTGTGCAGTGGCTGTCCAGGTTTACCAGAAGGAGGAAGTCATTAAATGCTTTCTTCAGGAGAAGTATCTGGATCTCAGTGTGGCTGCACTTTCTAGCTGTGGGGCTGAAGGATTTGCAGACTCTTGACTCTTTCCCACATTTTTGGGAGACAGGACATGTCAGTTCAGCCATCTCCAGTTCTGAGTCTTCTGGTTGGCCTGTGCTCTCAGTAGCAGAGATTCAGGCTTCCAGTTGAGGTATCTGGGGACAAGACAACAGACAGGCTGAAAAACAAGCATAGGGATTTATTAAGCACAGGCACTTCACTCTTTACATGTATTAAGGAGCTGTACATATCTCTGAAAGAACACAGGTCCATGAAGCACCTTTTGTGGAAGTCTGTGGCAGAGACAAATATAGAATCCATTTATTCTTGGAAGTATTAAGCTGTGCAATGATCCTTTCTGTTCTGGAAGATATAAATCTACTTTACCATATGCTTTACGACTTCTGCAGAAGAAGAAGCAAGCCTGAGGAGCCAATAGTGCTCTCTGGAAGGCATCTCTGTGTAAGATCTGGTGTGCATCAAATGAGGTACAGGGTCTTTGCAAACCAATGGTATGTATTCCTGCAGTATACGTACTGAAAGTTCCTGAAAAACTGTATTGTAAAGGAAAGATTGCAGGAGAAATGAAGATAGGGTGATGCAAACAACTGCATGATTTCCTTGTTCTTTTCTGCAGTCTCAGATTATTTTTTTTTCTGTGACCGGTTTTTTGTGTGCCACTTCACAGGCCTTAAGAGGAATAGAAAATGTTTCATAGTATAAGCCCTACTTAATGAGATTTTTAAACACTAAGAAGCATTTGCACCAAGATGGCAATTATATGGATACCCTGTGTGAGCCATCTGAAGCCTTTAGGTTAACTGGACATGGACCCACCCTTCCTGTGTACCCTCTCCAGGGTGTAGGGAGATTGTTTGCCTGTGTCATGTTTGCTACAGCAGAATTGTGAGATGCCTACTCTGAAGGGGACCACATCTTAGAGGGCTTTGATCCCTCTGCCTTGTGTAGACAGCTTTTCTCTTTGCTCTGATCTTTTTATTCCTCCAAAACTCAGTCCTTAAGATTCCTGTCCCAGGCTACCCTCCTCCATGTCACCTCTCCTCTCATGTATGTGAGAAAAAGTTCTCTTACACCAGACTATTCCCTGCTAAGCTTCAAACTTCTGTCTCCAAATATGGAGATATAAAAGCTCCCAAAGAAAAAGTTAACCTTTGTTCTTTAACATGAGCAAAATGTGGGCAAAGCAGACTTTTATTTGGATTCATTTTTACACATTGTTGCTCCATTATGACTGATACTGCCTCAGAGCAGATGTCCAGATGGAAAATTTAAGCTACAGAGATGGAGATCTGGTGAAGTATTCAGAACTAAAAAAAACCCACCATTGAATGGGAATTGTGAGACAATGCTAATTATAGGTGTGGCAAGCAGCTGTAACAACCAACATGGCAATTTCTGCTGTTTCTCTCAGTGTTTTGCAATTTAATACTCTTACACTCTGTTGCCTATTTTAGAGCAAATGCACACCAGCAATTCACAACCAGGTAATGCTTGTAAACATTTGGAACAGAGATGATCCTAAAATGGGAAGTAGAAGAAACACTTTTCCATGTGGCTGGGATGCTGTCTGTTCCTGACCTCTCTAATGAATGGAATTTAGGGAAACCAATCATTAGAGGGAGGAGAGGAAGGAAACTCAGGGGAGAAGGTGGAGCAGGACAGGGTGCCAAAGTGTCAGAGCCAGGAGAATCAGTAAGTGCACAGACAAAAGTAGGACCAAAGATTTACAGTAAGCAAGAAGCAGAGTCAGTGTGTGAATACAAACCAGTATCAGGATAAGTAATGACTATGATTTGAGATTAATAAAACTACCAACAATCATGCTTGGTGGTTCTGTCCTGTTCAGAGAAGCTGCTTTCTATATCTGAAATTATGACAAGGAAAATCAGTTGTTATTTTTGAATGATAAGTATTTTCCCTAAATAGAGGGCAGGTGGAGGATGTCTATCAATGAATAACTGGACTGAATCTATCCACAAAGTATTGAACTGAAATCTATGACTCTAATATAAAAAGAAGAAAACTAATTTACATTTTTTATCTTTGGATCTATTAGTGCATGAATCCTGCCAAGTATATTTGCTCAGCTCATCCCATCTACCTCTACTTTCTGTGTATGAAATCCCTGAGAAGGTTCTGAAGGTTTTTGGTGAGAAGAGGTTTCAGAACTCAAAGATGCTGCGTGTAGCAGCTCATAAACCTTAGTTATGCAAGTTTTAGGATGTGGCAACAGGTAGTAATTTAATATAACTTCATTTGTTTTAGTATAGTTCTGTAATCAGAGCAGTATTATCAGACTGATGGCATGAACAATAAAGACAGACATAGTTTTGTGTCATTTGTAATTAACAGTTGTTCATTCACTTTAATGTCAGAATATTCTGAGTTGGGACACAGGGATCCTCAAGTCCAACTCTTAAGTGAACCCACACCCACGGCATTATTAGCACTATGCTCTAACCACCTGACCTAATCTTAACCCACTTCCAGATGTAGTAAAAATAGATTGCACTGCATCTGGATGGAGTAGGTGGCATGACAAAAACTTGTGTGGATGTGCTGTATGACAGTCACTCTTAAAAGAGTTTCACAGTTCATCACAGTAGTAAGGTAAAGAAAAAGTGGGATTAGGAGTGGTTTGGGGACAGGAGAGCAGAGGAGAGAGGAAAGGGAAAGGGAGGGGAAGGGAAAAGGGAAACAGCGTGATATATTGTAATGACAGTTACATTCCTTTCAGAAGCTACATTAAATTTTGTAGTTAATGTTTTTTCATGGCAGAAAATAAAGTTTCTCTTGAATAGAAACCCTGTGAAAGTTATTTTTAAAATGTTCATATTCAGAGCAGAACAAGAAAAGAAATTAGGGAGGACTATGTGGGAAGGGAATCCACCCAGGTTAAGGGGCAGTTATGGCCTTTGGGAGTCTTTAGCTGCCTCAGAAATGATGGAGTTATGCTTATAACTAGAGCAAACACACAATTTAGAGCAGAAGTTTCTATGCCTCTCTTCATTAAAAAAGGATAAATTTCATCCTAGTGAAGAGCTGTGCATTATAGCACTGTTTTTGAAATCTGTCAAACAGGAATGTCTTACAAATCTGAAAGGGTTCTGAACAGTGGAGATCTTGGAAAGGGACAATACACAATTGGCTTGACTGCATTGTTACAAGAATCTTTTGCTGGCTTTGGTGTAATTCTTGCTCTGACATTAAACCATGTTTAATACCCTGCTTGCACATAGCATTCATTTTCAATTCCAGGAAAAGAATTTAAATAATCTTCTATGATTCTGGAAAAAAAATTTCTGATATTTAGATTGGCTAAGCAAATGGAAATATTTTTAAAATGGTTTCAATAACTTTCTGTAAGATAACAGTTGGCTTTCAACTGATAAAGCTGGGTAATTAGTCAGTCATGACTGAGATCAGAATTATAGAGCTGAAAACTGTTGTTTAATTAACATTCTTCCACATCTGGAACTTTCATAAGACAGTAAATATTTCTGATTCTTCCTGAAAAAATAATGGCTGAATACCTGTAAAATCCATTATGTAATAATAGAAGTGCTAGCATTACATTATAGCAATTACATTAGCAATTTTGGGGAGCTGGTTTTGCCAGCCCTTTTTGGACTTTCTTGGGAACTTTTCATCTCAGGCATCTCCAGCTGTGAATGTTTTGTATGCTTTTCCTCCCACAGTAAGTTGTAGTGGCTTCACTGAAATAAATTAAGTGCTGTTTTGAAGTGAAGGGCCTTCTATTCCTAAAATATTTTATTTTTGCAGAGCTTTGGACAGATTATCTAGTATGTTTAGGGAGTTTTGATATTTTTTTCCTACTTCAGACACATAAAAGGAACTCTACATTTCTTCCTTTACAGCTTAAGGCGCATCAAGACATTTCTCTGTAAGTGAAGCACACACACTCCTTTTCTGTGGACTGTGCTCCTGATTTGACACAGAACAAAGGTACTTGGTGGCACACTTGCCACTTCATCTTTCATGTCTTGAAATAAGGAAAGTATCTTTGGTTGTGATGTAAACAATTTTAAGAATTAGCTAGAATGTAATTTCCTAAATGCATGAAAACTTTATTTATGATCATGCAGTTCTGAATAATATTTTGCTGTGATAAGTCTCCGTGATTTCCAAAATCAATGTGTCTATCTTCCTCATGATTCCTTCTGGTGCAGTCTTGTTGCTGCTCCAGACACTAAAGCTGTTTTCTCAGAGCCGTCATCATGCCATTGTTTCTCATAGTTGCTCAGCCTGATGTTGCAGGTGTAGAAGTTGTGATTTCTGTTATCTCATTTCAGGTAACTGGATTTGTGAGTCTCTTTTGATCTTTTTTTTAAAGTAATTTCACAACTTAGGAATTATTCAATTGCTAGTAAAGATGTCATAATCATAGAATACTTTGTGTTGGAAAGGGCAGATCATCTAGTTCCAACCCCACTGTTGTGGGCAGGGATACCTTCCATTAGACTGGGGTTCTCAGAGTCCCATGCAACCCGGCCTTGAGCACTTCCAGGGATGAGCATCCACAGCTTCTCTGTGCAACCTGTTCCACATCCTCACAGTAAAAAATTTCTGCTTACTATCCAGTCTAAACATACGCTCTTTCAGTTTAAAGCCATTCCCCCTTCTCCTATCACTATGTGCCCTCATAAAAAGGTTATGTGGACAGAGATTTAGTTATGTTTTTGCCTGTAACTTTGTAGAGTGATTAGCACTTCAAAGATGTGCAAAATCGTGGATAAGCACCATATTAAGGATTAATTTTATTGATTACTTCCTTGTACAGTTTTTTTACAAGGTGTAAATGGGAGTGCCTACTGGACCACATTGTAATGCCCTCCCACTCTGCCTGCCTACATTCTCTTCTTATAACAGGATGAAAAATGAAGAGAAAGCAATTTGTACACCTTTCCTTCCTCGTAAGCTGGATGCCAACAAGTGGCTCTGGCTCTTGATACACCCCAGGTCAAGATAAGACATGCCAGATATGCCTACACCTGAGATTTACAAAACACTGCTGGTTCCCACAGTATAGACACAGCTTGAAAGAATTCTTTGAGCAGATTTCTGTGGTAGCAAAAGAGCCAGAAGCATAGGTATCTGGGTTGAATAGGAGCAATCAAAGACTGGGGAAATAAAATTTATTTTACATTGAGTCTATTGTAATATCAGGCACTCCTTCAGTTCCTTCCTTTTATCTATTTGGATCAAGGTTTCTGGAATAATTTCATGCCTTTTGTTTCACCACATGAGGAAAAATATGAAAAGAAGAATGCTCAGCTCAACTCTCTATCAAGGTCTTATGTTGAAGTCATTAAGATATGATTCAGAACTCTTTTTAAAAAGTATACAGACCCTGAAATATAATGGAAGCAATACTTCTAAATTCTCAGCAAAGGCTGGGTTTATTTATGTCTTTTTCCAAGGTGTTGTGCAAGTATACAAGCTTGCTGACAAATCTCCTGGTAAGGTTTTGCTTAGTTCTTAATTATCAAGAACAAAAATACTTATGCATGCTTACAAATGAGGCTGCTGGTGACCCTCACTTTCTGTTTTGTAATGTTTAAAATGCAGTTTGAATGTTTTGAATTTTTGCTTAGCAGGATAAGAGCTGCACCATAACTCTTTTAAAAATAGTCTTCATAGCTGAAATGTTAATTAAGGTTTCTATTTTGGATGTTGAGATTTAAATGCTTCCGAAATAGCTTTACATGGAACAAAGTAAGAATTAGGACAACGTGAAATATGTCCTGGTGTTGCATCAAAATCAAAATATGGAGTGCTACCAAGCCTAGACTTGTGTGGGGTGTGTTGTATAGTATCCATGGGATAAGATAGTTTCCTTGCAAGGCAGGAGACAATTGAATAAAACCCACTTTCTCCCATATTAGCTATTTCCTATTAGGAAACACTGCATATAGTTTTTCATAGCTACACTTTATGAAGTGCATGTTATGATAATTGCCAAGTGCTGTGATACTTCTTCTTATTTGGTAAATCTTGTACATGTGGATGAGATATTATTTTTCCATGGATATGTTTATATGAATTCCAGCCAGTGCCTCTACCTAGAATACTATGTCAACGTAATGCAATGTTATGTAAGTTTTGTTTTGGTTCTTATATGCTGCACATTACAGGATTGAATGTCTTCCAGAAGTGCATTAACTGGTAGAATTGTCATTTGCTAGATATGTTTTTCTCTCTCTCATTCATTCTAAAGAGAAATTTTGTGCTCTCTTTATTTTTGGCCTCTTTTAAAATAGTTATATTATCTGTGTGTGGTTCTGTATGTGTGTGTGTGACTCACATTCAGAGTAGAAGATGGTGAGCTTTGTGCTGGAGATAATTCCAGTGGAAAACTCATCCAGAAGTCTGAAACTGGTCTGAGAGAGCCCTGTTTTCTGCAGAGCTTTTCTTTGGGGATGGATAATCATGCTGCACCTGCACAATGAAGCTACTGCGTGTTTTTCCTTATCCTGTCTCTCTCTGCAGGCAGCCATTCAAATGAGTGTCTGGGGTCCCTAGCATCTGAATCCCTCAGCAACAGGGATGTACTGAAAGCAACCCTGCAGATTAAAAACAGGTCTTAGACCAGGAGTGGTTCTCACAGCAGCTGAATGTTGCCTTTGCACACTTGCATTGCTGTCTCTCTGCACCATAGAGTGGTGAGAGTGATGGCCAGACCTAGGCTAGAGTGCTCCCAGGAGGAGCCCACGTTGGAAGCAGCATTTCTGTGGGGTATCCCTCCTTTCCTTTTTTCCATTCTTTTTCAGGCTGAAGTCTAACACTGGGTCTTCAAATTCAGGTGCTAAAGCTGAAGCAGTGGCTGATATTTATCACACAAATATAAGAGGAGCTCAAGCCCTTTTGACCAAGCATTACTGCTGTGTAATTTTTTATCTTTAGGATTTTTTCCCCAGTTGGATATTGCTTTTGAATTTAAATAATCTGTGTTTCTCTTAGGAACTGAGCTGTCTGGAAAACATGTTGGTCAAATTCCAACATAGTTTTTCCAAGAGTGTTTCTTTTGTCTTTTGCTAGCTGCTTCCTGCTGCTGTTTATCCAAAACCCCACCTGCTGTCAAGGGCAGTGGTGGCCGTGTGAAACATCTTCACAGCCATGAGGCAGCTGTACCTATTAGGCTTAATTTCTGCAATGAATTTCCAAGGGTATGTAATTTAAAACCCCCTCTTCTTCTCAGCCTTCCTACCACCACCAGTCATCTCATTCTATCTGCGAGCAGTGATGGAACTAGGTTGCCAAGGACTTGTGAGGTTTGCTTTCTCTACACCAAGTTTAGCATAATGTATGTATGACTTGCATGAGAAGGATAGTTTTTCTGTTTACCTGCCATATCACATAACCCTGGAATTCATCCTCTTCATGAATAACAACAATAACTATTAATTTTTGTTTATTTGAGGAAAAAGGGGGGGGAAAAAGGCAATGAAGACTAAGCTTGGGAGGGATGCAATAGGATGATACAATTCTTTAATAAATATTTCAAAATTCCAAGACAGTCTGAACTTGGAAATGACAAGCAAGAAAACTCATGATTTCCATATGCTGTGTATGTCCAGAAAGCTGTATCAAAGGGAAACTGAGAATATAGTTTTGTATTACAGTACTCTGTGCTATATTTGCATCAAGCAATGAGAGAAGAAAAGTAAACTGAGTTGTTTGAAGCTACAAGTGGAGGTCATAACCATTCCAGAAGTACATTTTTTTTTGTTGTTTTTTCAGGTCTTTTTTGTTCAGGAGATCCTCAAGTACTGTACTGTGGAAAAATAGAAGAGTGTCAATAATGGATTTGAACATAAGCTGCCAGCAAGCTGGATGAATGGTTTGCCTGTCACATTTGCTGAATGTCCTGAAGTATCCCTGACAAGGTTTTAATTTTCTGCTAGTGCAGACTAATTTTATTTTGAAGTTTTTTTAGACATTACAAAAATTTTAGCCTCCAAACTGTATCCACAACTGAAAGGATCTGTGAGGACTAATGTAACAATTTGTTCCAAACAGCCTACATAGCTCTTTGTTTCTCTTGTCCAGCATCCATGAACAAATTTAAGCTTTAGAAAGCTTTGAAGCAGTCATTACAGTTGTATTTGACCAATGGATTGCATGGACTGCTCACCATCTGTGATATGTGTTCAGTACAGGCAGCCCAGTCACTGTAAGGTTAAAAGTGTGGCCCTTCAAAGGATCCTGATACTGGCTTAAAAATCATGATACTGTGGAATTTAGGGGACAGATTTTTTAAGTTGCATTTTTAAAGTCACACTATCACTGTTTTCTGATCAAATGCCGTCATCTTTATCAACACATTTTTCTCCTTCCATCCATGTGTCCACATTCCTTTATCTCCTGTCAATCAAGTATTTGAAACTGTTTTTTGCAGCATTCTGTTAGAACAGAGTGTTGGGACTTGTGACATTTCTGAACAACTCATAACTGAGAACTGCATTGAATTTAGTGAGTCTGTTTCAAGAAGGTTTTCATGTTATTTCAACAGCTCCAACACTCGTTTACCTGGCTTTCCTGCAAAAAACACCTTTTTTTTTTTCCCTCCCGGGGTTACCACTAGATATCACATCTGGTGTCAAAGTCTGTGAGACTTGCGTAGGCCTGTGAAAGTTTCTCAACCTCACTTAAATAACATTTAACAAAAATATACATTTCATACTTGGCCCTGGAGAGATGCCACAGTTAGATGACAGAGCCAACCTATGAAAAGGGAGTAATGATGCATTCCCAAAGGACACATCTTGTTAAAATAAAACACAAGGAAAACTAGAACATATCAAGAATAGTCTCAGTATTTCAAAGGGAACGTGGCATGCCAAGAAAAACATTGTAATCTTGCTTCTGTCTTGAAAGAAAACTTAGAAGCATTTTGAAAGCTTTTTACTTCAATTTGGTGCTGGTTTGGGTTTTCAGGCTTACAGAGCTTTTTTTAGATGCAATATAGAAAATACGGGATTAAGAAAAAGCATTCCTAATTGGAACAGTGTGAAAAGACAAAAAGCCAGGATGCCTTGGAAGAGAAAGAAGAATGTCCTAGAGAATGGATTAAAACCATGGAACATCTACATTGGGTGCATTTATATACAAAACCAGACAATCAAATTGGTATTGGTTGAAAAACTAAAAAAGAAATTAGTGTTCCATGCAATAATGATGATAAGCTGGAGATGAAAACTCTTGTTTTAGTTACCTGAGTTCAGGAATAACAGTCTTAGCTGCAGTTCTGTCTTTAGCTGCTGTTCTCTCTTTAACAGAGAACACTACGCAGCAGCTTCTGCTGGGTACATACTGTATGTTCTGCTGAATATTTTTTCTTGGAGCAAGTATTAGTGTAATAGGAATGGCACAGAGTTGGAAAAATACCAAATAAGAAGAAATGTTTTTTTTTTCCAAACTACATTGTTATGAGTAAGTGAAGAGTGTGTGACTGATAAGGAAATGGACATGAAGAGTAAAAGGGATAATGCTGTACAGGTTTAGGTGACATCCAGAAAATATAACTGCTTTGGGCAGGGTTGAACTATGAATGAGCCAAACTGAGCAGTGCTCAGAAAGGAATATCAGGGCTTGTATTTCTAGTCAGCCCTGTGTTGCCATCTGTCCTTGCTCTAAAGAGCATAGAAACTCTTAACCTTCACGTGTACCTGCTCAGGCCATTACCTGAGCATTTGTTTTGTTTTGCTGGATTTTGGTATTCCCACCAATGAACAGGAGTACAGAACTCTGGAAAGTGAGTCTGTATAAGTAAAAGTAACCTAACCCAGCTGTAAAGCAGGAGGGGAAGGAAAGACATTGTATTCTTACTGCTTCTGTGCAACGTGCTGTCCGCTCTGGTCCTCTTGGCCTCTCCAGTTTCCTTTTCTTATCACCTTTGGCTGCATTTATTTGGTGGCAGCACATTTTGTCTCTCTGTGTGTATAGTTTAAGCTACAAACCTGAATATTATTGTATGGATTTGTTTCCATATATTTCCAAAGACTAGAGGAATGGGTTTTAGATTTGGGTTTTAGATAGTGATGCTTGTGATGGTCTGGGAGTTAGAGATGTATGCTCAGGCCCAGTGGAGCAGGCAGCCTAGGACACTCCAGACCAGCCATCTTCAGCACTGTGAGACTATCTTGTCCTGTCTCCATCAGGGTTTTTCAATGTGCCAGACAAAACAACCAAACCTTTGGAAGAAGGCAGAAAATGGAATTTCAGTAAGAAGAGGTAGAACCAAATGAAAAGTTTCTGAAAAACAATGAGTTAAAGAGTTAAACATATGTCTGGAAATTATCTAGCTATTAAAAAAATAGACCTCAGATGTTATCTTCTTTTTTCTAGAAAATGTCTGAAGTTTCTTAAACCGCCTGATGGGAAGCAGTGACCACCTAGGATCCTGTAGGCTACTGTGTCAGGGGAAAATGTAACTGCCTTTTATGGATTTATTTCATTCTACTTTTCATATTACTAGACTGTTCTTTGCACTGGGCATGTTTAAATTACATTGATCTTCAGAAAACACACACAAAAAAAACCCCAAACAAAACTGGTTCATTAATTTCAAAACCTTTTATTTGAGAAATAATGTATCAATAAAGACTGTCAGATTAATGCAGTATTAGATAAGGAAGACAAGACCTTTTTTTTACTTGCGTTAGATACTTAGGGCAAGCATTCATGGTGTTTGAGGCAGCCTAGCTGATGAATCCTGTGGCCCCACCCACAACATCAGCTCACCAGGCTGCCTAAACTTCTTCTGTAGGTAGCAGAGAGTGAGAGCATGAACAAGGCAACCAAAGCCACCTGAGTTAAGACAGTCCTGATCAGCCAGTGAAGGAACTTCTCCCTCTCTGCTGGATATGGTGAGAATTGCATGCTTGTGAAGTGCCTAAAACTAGGTGATGCCAGTTATCCTTTCTGTATCACTTTTTAAACAGCTAAGAGATTATCCTGAGTCTTCTATGAACTGCCATGAAGACACTTGTTTTGTGTTGTTTTAATTTCCCAGGAGTATATTTTTATTTCTTTCAGTTTTCTAAATTCTCCTTACCTAGTTTTTATGTGCCATTCCTTGCACCATGTTGTTAAGATCATCAGAACACTTCATGATTTATCATAGGTGCATCAAAACTGATGTACAGTGGGAAATATTGCTTGCTAAATTTAAACATCAAGGTGAATTGTTATTTATATGCAAGACTGCTTTATTGTTATGATCATTTATTTATTGCACTTCTAGTGTACTGGGAGCTTTGCAGCACATATTGCTAGGTGTGCTCTCTGCCCTTTGAATACTGCTATTTTGAAATTCACCTGAGGCTGTTTAATCTACTCTTGAAGCTTGACAGATTATATTCTTTTTTATCTTTTGAAAGTGAGAAAAAATGTAACCACCATTCTTTGCAAGCATCTGGAAAAAATGTATATAGCAGGTGTGAGTAATTGCAATTTCCTTTCTCTGTTAATCACACTGTGTAGGAATATATAGAGGTTTTATGATCTGATTGCCTTCATGCAGTGTAATTCACCACCACAGGGATAAATACTGCAGGGAAGGTACTGTGAAAGGTAAAGTATACATTCTTCAAGGTGGTGCATTTATCTGCTCAATAAACCTGGTTCACTGCTTCCAACAGCTATAGCCAGGCATTAATAATGTAATTTGTGTCAGTCCATAGGGACCTGGCAGCAGAGGAATTAGGACACCTGGCCACAGAGCCAGAGTCATGAGTACAGGCTGTGCTCCAAATGTGTACTGACAGTGGTTCCCAAGGGATCCTGCTTTAAATGAAGGCTTAGTCATGCAGGCTGGCAAGTGGAAGGTGGGCAGAGGTGGTGCCAACAGCCTCATGATGGTCCTTGCTGCTTCTGCATGTTTCTGGGCATGCTTTTAATTGTATTCACCCAGGACTCAGAAGAATGATGGATATGTTGTAGGCATATATCACTGCCCTCTTACAGATGGACTCAGTGGTAATCAGGAAAATATTCCTGAGTGCCCCAGCAAGGTGTATGGTATGCTTCAGATTGAGAAAGTCTCTGTGTATCAAAGGGAGACAGCCTTAGCTTTCCCAGAGGTAAGATGTAAGAGCAGTGTGTGCTGTTACTCTGTTAACACAGTGATTATAATTTTCTGGAACATTATTCCAAAACTAACCACAATTCTTAATGTGGTGCTGGATGTTCTGTTGGGCCCCACTGGATGCAAAGGCCTCTAGTCAACCAATAATGTCTTTACTAAGTTCTATTGCACAGATCCAAAGCTTTCTCTTGCTGAAGATGGCCACTTGATACACCCTTATTTAAATGCACAGGCTGTCCTTGAAGCATGTTATGAAAGCAAAATAGATTAGGAAGATGATATTATTTGCAAACAAACTGAATAACAGTATCAAATCTGGTGGGGTAGCACTGTGCAGTCAATTGAAACCAAGACTTAATAACTTCTCTGGTAAGGGAAAGAGGATATTCTCCTTAACTGGCAGTAAACTTCCCTGCCTATATTTTTGGTCTGCTACTGTTTCAGTCTTCTTTAAAATATAATTATATCAAGCTCCAGCTCTATTTTATGTTTGTGAGCTCCTTGTCAATCTCTTGGGGTCTCTTGGAGCTCTGGTGCCTGTGTTGGATGTGGCTTTGATCTCCACTCCTAGCAAAGAAGAGCTGCTCCTTTTCTCTGTGCCTGGGCACCTGAGGTGTCCATCATTCAGGGGCAATTACATGCTCTAGCTCCCAGTCTAGTGAATTACTGAAAAGGGAAGACCCTGCTGCTCTCCCATGCTCTGTTCATCCCTCTTCAGGCTGCATCATTCCAGCTGTCCTCTTCACTGTCTCTAGATCTAACTGTATCTAGATCTAACCTGATTCAACTTGGCAACACTAAATAAAAAATAATTCCAAAACAAAAGCAAAGCATAGGGTTTTTACTGTTTAGTAAGTTGAATTGGCTTTATTGTGCCGATAGAGCATCATAAGTTACACAAGAGAGGAGCTGAAGCTGTGTGTGTGGGAAAGGGGAAACAAACAAGAAAGGGGGAGAAAGTGCTGGAGCAGGACTGTTTCATCTTAAAGCAACCAGCCGTTGCTTTAAGCAAACAAATCCTCTCCGTTACACCTCTGGCTATACTCATCATCCCAACACCTCTCTGTCTCCAGGCTTCCTTCTGCCCTGCCCGTGATGTTCTGCTATTGCCATTTTACAGGAGAAGGCACAATCAGTGGGTCTCTTGACCTGGCAAGAAATTGAAGTCAGGTGGGTGACTAGAGGTGAGTTTCTCAATCACTGGCCATTCCTCCTTATCGGAAGGGGGAACCAATCTTTCATCCTTCCTCTTAATTCCTGCTCTTATATGGTAACTGTTGTCCTGCTTATGAGCACACAAGAGTGTTTTAACACTGCACTACAAAGCAGAGTTTTGGTATCTTTTGCCTGTCCTTTCATCCATGAACTATTACAAATAATCTGCTAGCCAGGGGCAGAAAGAAGGTTGCCTTCATGTGTTGCTGCCCTGCTGTAATCTCACTAGTTAGCTGCCAGAATTTTCTAATTTCTACGATAAATATGCTAGTACTTGGATATCAAATTGCAAAACCCTGTTGAGCATATTCATATCCAGGAGTCCTCCTAATTGGGGTTTTTATTAAATTTTTCTTTGTATTCAGGACTACTAACATGAAAAGATATTATGCTGTTTGAAAGCTTCAAGCTAATATACACCAAAGATTAGCTTTCTTCTACATAATAATCATGTGGCACTTAAAAGTCACTGTGCAGACTGTACATGACACTCAGGGACATGTTTAAAAGCAGTGTAATCAGCTTTCAGTCTGGTCTTCCTCTTTGCATGCATTTAGAGTAGTCAGACAGAAATATTCTACTCACTGTTCTTGCAGAGCTCACTTTAACTACCCACTTGTAAAATCTTGTTAGTGACGTGGTACAAAGGCAGAAAACAGCCCATATAACATCTTTAAAATGAAGAAACACACTGGAGTAGAATGCTTCTGAATGATGATATATTAACTGCATTTCAGATTAGTCCCAAATAATTTTTAATTATTTACATTTTGAGGTCAGTAACTTCTTCTTGCGGCGTTTATGCAGACAGACTGCGCTTTCCTTGTTCATATTCTGGGAGTATTTTTGTGGTATGGAATACTTGGTATCCATAATACAAGCTGTGCTATTTAGCTGTGATTAGTTACTTAAGACATTTGTTATTATTTCCATTACCTAATTGAAGGAGAATAATTTATAATTAGCAGGGTGAGTTTGGCTTTCTGACTAAGGCAGTAATTTGTGGGATGGGATTTAGCAGGAACTGGAATTAGGACGTTTTCCCTTTCTGTGATTATACAGGTCTTGTCCTTAGAATCAATGCTGGAAAGTGATGTAATTCTTAACACTTTAGGAAGGGAATATCTAGATTTTAAATACTGTATTCTATTTAAAAAGGAATGCAGCTCTGCAGTTGATATTTACTGTGCGAAGTATTGTCAGTACAATTTGGTTTATGTCAGGGTGTATACAACATGTGCATTGTGTCTATTGCATACTTGGATATCTTTGATCTCTAGGCTGTGGCTCTTCAAGTCACCTGTCAATTTGAAACTGTAATCAGTGATAGAACTGTAGACAGAGGCTAAAGGTTTGGCACAGGGTTCTAGTTAAAGCCACTCCTTGCTCTTAAGGTGGCTTTTTGGTACCTTCTGTTCTATGGTACACGTGGGGAAATGAGTTGGGATTTTTGACAGTTAGGAGCCAGGAGATTATTGCTACTTCCACTTTTGTTTGGACTGGAAGTGTTTATAAGGATACATTTAATGTTGAAGTCAGGGTGATGATGAGAGTCAGGACTAGTTGGAGGCTTCTGCTAAATCTATACAGGAATATTATACTCTGGGTAGGAGTATTATCTTTAACTCTGGACAAACCAATTCATTATGTTGTTTAAAATATTATTTCAAGCTTCAGTTTTGGATTGATTTTAGTAAATTATTCTTTGATGTCTGAAGTTGTAGTTCAGTCTGTATTTGGCTTTCAAATTGCATTTTGAACTCTGACCAGTTCAAAATGCAATTTGACTGAGATTGAAATAAAAAGTGACAGGGCAGTGCATGGAGCCTCTCACTGGTCAGTGATGAGTGTGTTTGAGTATTGCTTGGAGGGCAGTTTCAACCTCCAATGAGCTTATACAGAAATGGTAAGTTGGATGTTGCAGTGAATTATCTTCAGCAGGTGCTTGCTACTCTTCATGGATTACACACAGGGACTATTGTGATCTGGTTTCTGTCTCAGGTGTCTGCATTAAATACCTGTTGCTAGATGGAATTAATCAAGTCTTTTAATTTTTTTTTTTTTTTTAATGTTGGCAGTAGCACTAATGAGGATCAATTGCCTTAATTTTCAGCAATCTAGTCCTTGTCTGGAATTTCCTCAGATTGTTTTGGTCAGTGATTGATTGTCTTGTCAGTTATTTTAAATAATGTTTTGGGTCCTTTTGGCAAATATGAAGATACTGTGAAGAAGGGAAAGAAAACTGGAGTGAAGGTAGGTTAGTACATTCCAGCGTTGTTCAGGCTTGATCTAATTCTGAAGCAAATGCCTTTCCACAAAATTTTGGGTGGGGACAACCCAGATTCTGTAGCCAAGCCAGTCTGGCTATTCCTGTTGGAAAATTTTATTTATTTCATTCTTCTGTTCAGGTCAACTTTCTGCTTGTTTCTTCTTTCTGACACATGTACAGACTCACCTGGTTCCTATACATTTGATAGAATTTTCCCAACAAGTTCAGGTATGTGAAAATATTCAATAAGCAATACTTAATCACCCTGTCCCACCCCTGAAGAGGAAATTGTAGTGGTGGAGGATCTTGAACAGGAATCGAATCTTGCTTATCTGAGGGTTGGTATTAACACAGAATTCATTAATCTGCATCTCTGGTTCAGGCAAGCATTTTCGTTGCTCTTTCCTCCTCCTTTTCCTTCATCCTCTTGGCTGCTTGTCCTTGTCTGGCTCTTCTTCCACAAAGGTTGTGAGTATGACTACTGAATATGTTGGACTGGGGAACTGTTCTGGATAGAAAAAATTATTATGACATTGGCAGTACAGATTATATTTCAGCTGATTCACTTCCTTAGGAGGCTACACAAATGTTTGTGCTGGGAGGACAGGGTTGGAGGTGGAGTAGGAATGGCTTCAGCTGGCAAAAGCACCACTGCTGCCAAAGCCTCAGTCCCAGGAAAGTGCTGTGAAAGCAAAGGCAAAGCTGATCAAGTGACCAGATATGGTGTTGGCAGCAGATCTACTTCGAGCAGGGTGTTGGACTAGGTGAGCTCCAGAGGTCCTTTCCAGCCTTAATTATTTTGTGGTTCTATGATTCAAGCTTAAATCCTGTTTCAGGCATCCTTTGACTCTGTCAGGCATTTGCACACATTTCATTCAGCACAAATACAAAGCTAATATCAAAACTGCTCAACAGAGGTAGAGGCCCTCTAAACATTTAGTATGTTCAACATAGTAAAAACTAGATCACATCCACACAATTTCTATTTATTGAGAAGAACTTTTATTTACTCTTTTCTGCCTTATTGTAAGTAAGGATTGCACTATGTAGGCTGTTGTATTTCCATTTGTTACAATTTATTAGTTGTAAATGTTGTGAAAGCTGAAAGCGTGATATCTAGGTACAAACAGCAGGTAAACCTGTACCTTCACCCGTCAAATTTTCTGTGATACCTATGCCTGTTCTTACCATAGCCAATGACAAAGCAGGCAGTGCCTTCTGTGGTGTGGGACTATCCTTGAAAGCTCTGGTATCATCTCTCAGGATCAGGGCCACAGTGTAGTGGTAGTAGGCTGTATAGTGATGTTGAACATATGCCTGTTTCCTTTTTCCTTGCCATGAAGCTGTTGCTGAGAGCTCCTTTCCTTTCCAGGTGTGTGGCCGCATGTGCAAAATGCAGAGGGAGCAAAAGAGAAGGCAGCCCCACTCTAGCTGCAGTAATGCAGATATCAAAGAAAGTGCTGAAGTCCATGGTTCCCATCCATCTGCTGTGTCCCCCTGGTGTTACAACTCTGTCAGCCCCTGCTATTTTCCAATGAGATGATATCCAAAAAGACCACAACATACTGCACAAAGAGATCCAAGGTCAAAAAAGGAGCTCTTTGTCCAGGGCTCAAAGTGATGTACCATGATTTTTCATCAGCCGGCACAATATCAATTAAAAAAACTCCATAAAATTCTTTTTAGTATGCATGAAAGTAAAAACAGGACATCTAATGCTAAAATGTAAATATAATGTGCATTATTTTGCTGTGTGGTTTGCTGCTTCATGTGGCTCTGCTTCCAGATGTTCATGGCGGGAGAAGATCATATGTCCTGACCAGCCCCTGTCTCCTCTGAGTGGGGTGACCAGGCTGTGATCTCAGCACCTCCACTTGTCAGTGATGTCACTGGTGAGACAAAGCAATCTTGAAGAAGAACTTGCTCTTTTAAAGGAAGGCAGGGAGCCATTGCACATTACATGTTGGCTTGATACATAGTGGTTATTTGAACTAGAGAGGGTAAAATACCTTAGGCCTGTTGCTCAGGCTTTATGAGTTTATTTGGGTATTGCTGATGGCTTGCTGTCCCCAGCTCTGTGCCTCACCCAGGATGTGCAAGGTGCCTCTGAGTCAGCTGCTGCATCACCTCAATTTACATCATGGTTGTGGTCTGGAGTATAATAGGGCTGATTCATGTTGATTCATCAGCAGCTCAAGTCTCTATACAGTCCATGCTAGACAGAAACCTGGGACATTATTTTTCTCCTTTCATCCTATCTGAGGTATTCCTACTCTTCACCACTCTTTGCCCTTAGCTAAGCTTGACTATGGGGGGATTCAGTGCTCTGCAGTAAATTGCTGGAAGTTCTTCCTTCCCCTGCCCCACCCTCACTTTCCCCTCATTTCAAGAGACTGTCTTCAGTTGCAGAAGCACAGTATCAGATGGGTCCTGTGTGTGTCTGCAGGGGGCTGCCCCTTCAGTTCTTGATGGCCCATTGAGGCAAGTATTTGGCAATTTTCTTTGCCTTTTTCCCCCCCTCACTCAACTGGGTCCTAATCTGTTCTTGTTCCTTTTAACTTCATACAGAACTGAAGAACATTTTGACACAACAACATTAAAAGTATTGCAAAATGCTGCTGTATTTTCTGCATAGCAGCTTTGGACAAAGCTCACAAAATATTGTGTTATTATGAGATGCAGGGAAAAATAATGCCTGTTACACAGGCGGCTTCCTTGCTACTGTGAATGCTCCTTTCTGACCCCCTGCTGTTTTTTGCAGGGCAGAGGCACCCTAAACATTTCTCTAGCTCACCTAACCACTTTCCTCCTTCACCCTATATACAGCCTTTCATTCCCATCTCTGCTTCATCCTGCTGGCTTTGGCCCTGCAACTGTGTGCCAGGAAGTGGATTGAACCCAATCGCTGAAATGATCAAAACTGAAGGGAACTCCATTTCTGAGGGTTATTTATACTCGTGATGGCTGCAGCAGGACAGCACCATCATCCAGTTATCAGGCAGTGCCTGGCAGAGACAGTTGCTCTGGCTGGATAGAAACGTTTCTGGTGGCTTTGCCTTGCAGAAGACTAAGTTTTATGGAACTGCTCCTGCCTGACAGGGGCCTGTCAAAGGAGCTTCAGTGTAGTAAGAGTAGGGGATCCAGAGGATTGGCTCAATGAGGCCTTGAAGAGGTGGTGGGACAGGGTGAGAAGAATGGGAAGATAGGTGGAAATGAGGGTATGAAAACTCAGTGCATCCAGACAAGGCTGGGAATGCTGTCAGAATGGAGACAGGGTTAGAGGAGGCTTTACTGGGGAGGGAAAAAGCTGAGCACCAGATCAAGTAGAGGGGTGTTGAAGAGGAATGTCATATTTTCCTAGACAGGTATAGCTAGAAACAGCTCTGGCACACTTCCAAGCACATTGACTTTCAGCGACATGCAGATGAGTTTATGTTCCTGAAAATCTGTCTGCTTCCTGTCCCTTTAATTTAATAAGAATAAGACCTGCCCTTACAAATATTGCTTTGGTCATATTCTCAGCCCATCACAGCTCCAAAAGCCACATGAGTACAACCAGAAGTAGAGACAGAATGATGTGTAGAGAACTGGCAGTTAGTGGAAAAATTCAAAGACAATTCTTCTTGCCAACTTTCCTAAGGATGTGTTAAAAACAGGCCTCTAACTTCCTTAAGCAGTCTCTGCCCAGCAGTAGATTTTATATTCTCTGGGCTCCCTAGAGTTCAAACACCTTCAATGTCTAAAAATGTTTACCTCACTGTTCTATAGCTGAGTCCCTCTTGGCTTTCATCAAAATTAGCAGAGCTATCCAAATAGTAGATATGATGAGAATTAGTCCTTTTCTGTTACTTTTCTGCACATTTTCCCCTGATTTTTACTGCCTGATGCTAAATATGCCCACCATTTGTGTGAGAGCTCTGTCCCTGGACTTGCCGTGGCACAGACACTGTGTGGAGGAAGTCCCCTAGCCTATGGTAACACACAGCCCTCATGTTTTGGGTTAGTGAAGGGTAAGCAATGGTATACAATTTCAGGGAGGATCACTGGTTTGCAATCTCTCCAGGAAATTGTAATGTTCACTTAGACACTATCCTTAGTCTGAATATGTTAAACCCCTGGTGAAAAGATAGCCACAATTTAAGTTAATTGTACAGTTACTGGAAACAATAAGAGTTCTCTTTGTAGTCAGTCCTCCCACTCATGGCATCAGCTGGTTTTGTATCCCTGCTATCTCATACCACAAACTAGTGGGGAGAAAACAGTAATTCTTGACTCTCTCTTTTTTTTTTTTTTTTTTTTTTTTTTTTTTAGGTGGAGGAGGGAACATGTCTGCCTTCTGTGCAGCTTTATTCACCAGCAAGCTTGCATTTAACTCCAATTTTCAAGTGTCTCACAAAAGATTATCACATGGGTCCTAAGAAATATCAGCAGTGGAACTGCCACTTTGTTGTGAAGAAAACAAGACAAAAAAGAAGTGAAACCGAGGGAATTGGTGTCAGGACTTTCTGTCTCTAGTTTTAGGCTTAGTTTGTTAAAAACTGTTAAATGGGGAGGTGAGCTATGTTCAAAAGGCTTTTTGATAAAATGCTATCCAATGGTAATGCTTCCATATTTTTCTCTCCCATTTACACCACAGGGCTATGGAATAGGTAACAAGGTAGCATTCTGTTTTACCAGTCCTTAAATCTTGAGAAGGAGAAATAGGCTGTTTGCCTTTGAAGTGTTAACAGTTGACTCCAAAGGATCCTTGGGCTGGTCATTGATAGGAGAATGCTCTTCTTCAAATGGAAGGACACTGTTTTGGACCTTAAGGACTTGGGCACCAATGCTGGCAAGAGTTAGATATTGCTGTGCAAAGAACTTTTCCCTGGGCATTCAGAAGGAATTTTCAATAGTTCTGCATGTTTACTCCCCAAAGCAAGAATTTCTATGGAATTTCTATGTGCTTTCTGTGGACAAATGCTGGTGAAAGCAAATGCCAAACCATGGCACCACATTAAGGCCAGAAAAACTGCTTAAAAAACCAGATTGTTCCTCTTCCTTTTTCTCAGTCAGTCATCCCTATTCTTATGGAAACCTTCTTACAACTGCAGCATAAGCATTTGTATGACTTTGTGGGGAACTATATTGCAAAAATTGCACATTTTTTCCCAGGGGCTGTTTTTCATCTGGATCAGTTCCTTGATCTGGTTAACCATGCAGCCACACAAATATTTGTGATGGCACAGTACAACAGATGATCTGGGAGAAATTTTGGGAGCGGGAGAAAGTGGGGAATGCTTTATTGGTAATCATGTTCACTTAAAAGAATACCAAACTGTAGCTTAAAGAAGAAAGGAATAGCAGTGGGATGACACATCTGAGAAGGGAGTTGAAGCATGTGCATTATTCTTCAGAAATGAAAACACAACTTCAAATAACAAATGGTGTCATTACAGGGGGTGAATATCAGCTGACACAGCCATTTCCAAAAGTTGCAGTCTGCAGGCAGGGAGACTTTTCAGTATTTTGGTCTGTCTGAAACTTCACTTTGAGGGAGCTGGAAAGCAGAAGATGCAGATGGTGGATCCATCTGGCTGAAAAAGCAGTGATCTGCATGTAGATGACCCTATGCCTCCATGTGATCCACAAGATCTGAAGTGAGATGCTATGTGAGATTGTTTTGGATAAATATGCTGGTGTCTCTGTGTGTTTGTGTGTGCACAGATGGGTTCTTGCATGATGTTCTTCTCCTGAAGGTGTTTATTGTGGGTTTCTTTTGAACTGGTTTGTCACCAGGAGAGCATTGCACACAGATTTATTTACTGCTATTTTCTTAAGAAGCTGTGTTACTTGCAGCACTCTTCTGGGCCCTGCACTCTGCAGTGGCACAATAGCCTGTGCAAGTCCTCACAGAAAGATGAATGGCTCCTTGTTCCATGTTGCTGGTGTTCATCCGGACTTCTGTAACTTGGCACTTGGGTTTGTGTGGCTTTGGGAAAGGACCCCCTCTGTACGTGCCCATACCCACCAAAACTGACTTTGCTGAGCCTTTGATGGCCTCTGACATTTGCTTAAATATGTCTGAGTTCTATGCCAAAATATCCTAGTTCCAGTGCATTCACATTGAGAGGAGTGAAATTGAATAAATGTTGTTTCCTGCTTTCTGAAGTTCTACTGCATTTTATAAAACCTTTCAGAGATTTCCAATCCAGAAGGGAGCTCACAACATGCTTCACCATTATTAAGCTAAAGCAGTTGCCAAGTCTATTCAGAGCCTTACAGCTGCATGTGTGCTGAAATGCCTTTCTGGACAGGGGTTCAAAATGCTGGGCTATGTCAATGCTGCAGTTTCAACTCCCAGTTTGTATCTTTTCTTTTTCTATAGGACCCAAGGTATAACTTAGACACATCCAAGCTAATTTTGAACATGTTAACTCAGTTGTGTACAGCAGTCTAGTTAAGGGAGCAAGGAGTTCATAAAGAATGTCCTGTCAACAAATCAAGGTAGATTAAGCAGCAATGAGCTCCATGGTGCTTCAGATTTATGATTGTCCCTGGTCCAAAAGACAAAAATTTGGTTCTTTCACATGGTAAAGTATTTTGGGGGCTGTCATACCTTTACGTTGTGAGGAACTATGCTTCTTGAATACCGCTGAGATAAGTATTCCCTGTTTACACCTGCCTTTTAAGAGATTCTCTAGCCCACTGCTGCATAGTCTCATAGTCACACACAAGGTAAAAGAAGGGGTTTGTGCTCTGTAGTCAGTGTTGTGGGAGGATGGACTATGTTCAAGTACTTTGATTCCAGACTAAATGCCAAGTCTGATTTAGCCTGGCACGTCTTGTGCTAGTGTTTCCAGGGACACATGAACCAGTTCCTTTCAGAAATGTTTTTTAATGAATGAAGTTCTGAATATCCAAGTGACACTTCATTATTCACACCTACTTTATTTCAGTAGATGCTGTTTCAGTCAGTATCTCCCTAGCTTTTAAGTGAATAACATCATTACGCCTTCACTTTTTCAGAGGCTCTCAGGATCAAAGATGTCAACTACACTGTGATCTTCATTAGAAGGGAAAGACAACACGGAGAGGGCTGGCTCACGCACTGAAAAGATCTTTTAAAACTCTTTGTCTCTTCAGACCATAATAATGGAACAATGACTCTCACTGGGTAATGGATGCAGGGTAAGAAGCAGAACAGGACTGAAATCAGACAATTTGGTAGTTTTCTTCTTTTGTGCATGGGGAAGGTGCTTTCCAGATCATTATAAATGCTTTGTTGCCCCTGCATTTAACTACATTGTAGGAAATTTGATGGGAAGAATGACCTTGGAATAGGTTTACAGTTCCAGCTGCTGCAAATTTAAGGGCAGGATTGTTGGCTTATAAAGCTATGAGTGAAAAAGAAGCAAAAGTTAATCAATTGCAGGACCAGAAATATGAACCACTTTTTTAGTACTAATGTTGCATCTCTGCATAACTATATCAGGGCTCTGAGGGCACCCCCATTTCTGACTAGCCTTGCCCAGCCCTCTGGGGCTCCCCCCACACTGCCTACAGCCCGGGATCCCATGTCAGCTCCCTGGGGCTGTTGGTCTCTGCCCCAGTGATGGGGCACAGCAGCAGAGGGACTCTCCCGCTGCCCACAGCCCTGCTCAGCTGTGAGTGCCCCAGGCTAGGACCACCATAGGCCTATGTCCCCACAGAGTTACCCAATGCCTGCGGCTGGGACTCTCTTGGCTTTCCTGGTGCCTCCCCAGCAGCTCTGTTTTGCTGTCTCTCATGGGAAGACCTCAGCCTTTGCAGGGCCCTGACAGTCAGGTTGCTTTTGCTGGAATTCAGCCAGCACCTTTCTGAGGGCTTTTTTCCTGGTGCTCTGTCAGATGCATGAATACATCTGAGCTGACTAAAAATATTCTTATCTATTATTCAATAATCTCTTCATCTTTCACCTTGCTGCTGGGTTGCTTTGTAAAACTTTAACAATAAGCTCATTTGATTGAAGTGGAGATAAGGAGTTAGCTCATAAGTGCAGATTTTTGCTGGAGAATGATCTGTGAAACCCATGTGTATTTGGCCTGTCTGCTTATTTCAAGACCTACAAATCCTACCATAGGTAGTGCCTTAAGAAGCGGGTGCTTGTTTATTTCCACAGACATTTCAAGTATGTAACATAGGACAAACATGTTCATTAACCTTTATTTAAAAATATCTACTACAAAAGCACTGAGCTCTAAAATCCAGGAATAGCAAATGAGCTATTCACCAATATGAAGCAATGCTCTAAACAGAGTATTTTCATCAACATACTTTTTTTATTTGAATGATTCTTTTTTTATCAGAATATTTGGTGAATGTATTTGACAATGTTGCCTTAAAGAGTTTATGATAGCCACATGTTTGGGGCTGGAAGAGGGGGAGGAAGAGAAGGTTACTAACCTGAGAAGATATTGCAGACCACAACAACCTTTCCCTCTTGTCCTGCATTGGCTATTATGACACAGTTCTGGTTTTGGAAATATGTGGTTTCTATTTATGCTCCTGAAAAGAAAAAGAGAGGAAATACATTTTTCAACAACATTGTGATAAGAAAATGTCATTGCCTAGTCTGCACATGTGCATGCACTATGCACAGGTGGTGGGAGAATGTCTGTTTCATGGAGACTTCTTCAGAAGTGATAAGGGAAGCCTATCTCTAACCCAGGCCATGTGTGCTCTGAAACACTTGTCCTACCAACCTCAGAAAACTACAGATACTACTAAGTATCTGAGGGGTTTGCCCCAGTACAGATTGGTAGATATCTGTGGCCTTCTGCTTTTGCCATCAATGTGATAGGTGTGATAGCATTGGCTTTTCCATGCTTACTGGAGAATCTCTTTCACTTGATCTATCCCTCCAGGTTTCCTGTGTAAGCAGCGCTGAAAAATAATCTATCTATTTTCTCAGGACTTCCTGAAATCATGGTCCCAAAGGAAGGGAGGGTTAAAAGCATTTTTTAAAAAAGACTTGTTAATTAAAAATTAATTAAAATATCTTATTAAATCTCTTTGGCCTTAACTGTACTGAGGAAATATACTGATCTAGTACATAACTTGCATAAACTACAGTTGTGTTTAACACTGTAAAAGCATGTCACAAATTTCTGTCCTTGCTCATTCCAAGGACAAAATGATGTTTAACATTGGGATAATTAGAAAACAATTTTGCCTCATATATTTTAACGCTGCATTTTTCCTGTATAGTGTTAAGCTTAGTTATTCTAATTTGTCTTCAGTAATGTGTTTCTAATTTTGTTGTTGTGGCTGTTGTTCCCTAAGGGTATTTGGAAATGAGATCAGCATTTAAAAAAAATGCTTAGATGTTACAGACTTCTAATAATGAAATCAATGAAAAGAGTATTTCTAACTATAAATCCTGAATATCATTAATACACGTAAAGTTGCTACTGTTTGTCGGGTATTGAGTTTTCCATTCCTGGTGCATGTAACCACTTATTTCTCCTGTGCATATTCTGTGCACATCTGGAAATCTCCATTCAGAAGGGCCAGTTGACATGTTTTCCACCAAAGTGTATGTCAGAAGTGCTAGAATCCACAGGAAACCTTTTAAAACAAGAGGGCTATGTGGCCAGTACAGTGTTATGGCTTTATGACCAAGAAGCTGGTTTAATTTGGAAGCAACAGCAGAAATTTCCTTTGCGATAGAAATAAGTGCAATTTTTCTTTCACTTATCTGGAAAAGTTGGCTTACTCCAGATCTGGAAGGAGGGGAATGTATGGCTAGGCAGGATTCAGGAACTTTCCAACAGTGGCTGTTCTTCACCTGTGTGCAAAGGTGATCCATATCTTGCTATATATTTTGCCTTCTCAGGAGATGGATTTTTCTCCTGGGGAAGCTCTTCTCCATGCTTCCTTGTTGACAGCAGCTTGTCTGCTCTACCCTGTCTCCCCAGCATTTTTATTTGAATCCTTGAGGGCATCTGGAGGTAAAAGGAAAGTCCCAGACCAAGAACATTGGAATGGCCAGTGCTCACTTTCCCTGATGGCCATAGCATCAGCAAAGAAGGATCAGCAAAGGTGTCATTGTGGCCTACACTTGCAGATTTCTTGATTTACATACCTGTAGATTACTCAAATAGGATAATGTGTTTAAAAAAAAAAGATTATCTTGCTGGGTCTTGTTTTCCAAATATCAGCCCAGAGCAAGTTTTACAGCTGATATACAATAGCCTGATAGAAATATTTATGGTGGAAATTCTGCCAGCTCTTTAATGCCAGCAACACCACGATCACTTAGTCACTAGAGGACTTTGTTGTCAGAATGACTCTTTATTTTGCAAATGACAATATGTTTGGGCAATATTGCTTGGTGCTTCTAAGTGTAGAGGCTCTGTGCTGGTTGGTGGTTAGCCAAGCCCACAGGTCCTGGGTGCCAATGTCCCCATGCAGCTCTGCCAGGAACAACAAGGGTAGTCTCTCGTGCAGCACTTTTCATCTTCAGGTGGGTTCACAGAGGCTGTGGGACTCACTGTGGGCTGCAGAGCTTCAGTGGCAGCTCTTCTGTGGCTCGAGGCAGGAATGATCCTGGTGGTACGTGGGACACATGCTGCCTGTCACTCCACATGTTTCTTGGAGACAAAGCAGCACGTGCCCTAAGGCAGGACATGCAGCACAGACCAGCTCAGGCACTCTCTGCTTGCCATGGCTGGCTACCACATCATGCCTGCCTGGAGACAGGACTTCTCTATCAGACTAGATAGGCAACGATATCTTTATTCAGATATTTTTAATGGAAACACACCCATGAAGCATAAGGCTTCCTAAATTCTTTTGACTACTCTGTGTGTGACTGTGGGGGATTTTCTACCTCCTTTGGTCTTGATTTAATTTTCCAGACTTGGAGCACTACTGGTAAAGAATGCCAAATATGTAAAATTATATCGTGTGTCTGAGTAGCATTTAGTGTCCTCATGGAAAACATGTTGACATGGAAAGCTCGTGACAGGGCACTCTGCCTTTGTGGAACTGCTGGACAACCTTTCTGTGGATATGCCCTTAGGAGATGTTCAGAAACAATGGTCTCACATGCTGGTATGGACAGAAACTATCTAGAATTTGGATAAAAAGGCAAATAAATGTATTTACTGAGCCATTCTTGGTAACACAACAGCTTGCACAGTAATATATTTGTTATCATTGGCTTGATTTAGCAGCAGGTTATGTTCAGCACATAATGACTAAAAACCCATGAAAAATAATATTGTGATCTAAGACCACTGAGCTTTAGCTAACATGGTACATTGCCTGCTTTCAGTTAGGCTCAATTCAATGAAAATTAGTGCCAGTTGTGTTTCATTAGTACACCAGAAAGAGAGCTGTGTTTTTGTTTTCCAGAAAGTTGCTGAATCACATCACTGTGCAGAGTATATTCCTCAAATGGCATTTCTCAAATGATGGAAAAAAAAAAAGGCAAAAAAGAAAGCAGCAGCAAACCTGTATTAAAAGTCAAGCGATGAACCATATTATGAGGAAAAGTAATAGTATCCTTTTATTTTATTATATTTCTCATGCTGCATTGCCTTGGAATTGAAGGGCATAGTGTATTCCTTTTCTCTTTTACTGCTGCATGGCTTGTGCTTAACTATTTATGTTGCAGTGCTAAGACCTGCTCTTGTTGCCCAGGAGAAATACACTAAACTATTATTAGACCTAAGTGCATAGGAGGGAAAGCTTTTAGTACAATTTTTTATGTATAAATATTGCATACTTTATGCCCATCCTTAGACATTTACGAAAAGATAAGTTATCTGATAAACTCTGGATGGCCAGTCTTTCTACAAGAACTCACAGGTGCAACATGGTGAAAAATGCATGTGTGTTTGCCATGTATTGTGCTCTGTTTTTTATTTCTGATTGTTATTTTTAATTTGAGAATGCATGTACTGCTTGGTCAAGCCTTGAACAGGTGTTTTTAGCTGCTAGTCCTTTGTCTCTAAGACTGAAACTGGGTTGGTTTAATAACACCAGTTATTAAAGTTTTTGTTAAGCTTTTTTTTTCGTTACAGCTCCCTATGTGTTAGAAAAAGAAAAAGGTTTTTTTTTTACTATAATAAACACAGTAAGGTAGAGGCTTTTGGTACAGCAAACACAAACCTGTCTAGGATGAGCCTTCTGGGCTTTACAGCCATACAAATAACTACCAGCTTTCTGGACCTTCAATACAGGTATGCATGGCTTAAAGAATTAAACATTTTTGCGTATGCACATGTGAATTCAAATACACATAACGTTCAGTCACATAGCCTCTACTGACAATAACTAACTATGACATTTCTATGTACTCTGTCTTCTGAACTGGCTCTGCTTAATACTGCTTCTCTTATGTTGTCTGTGACATGGTTAGCCTTTTTTGAGTTTTTCTTTTTGTTTAACAGGAAATGCCAGGCTTTTCTGATTGCATCTTTTCTTGTCTTCTATTACTGCTCTATTACTCTGGCTGTAAGTGTTGGAGGATGAAATTCTGCTCAACTCCCAGGCAAGCAAATCTCCATCCTGCAATGTGCAGAGAAGCTGCTGAAATGCTGGGACAGAGACCGGGGGAAACACTAAGAAAGTCCTGACTCCCTGTAGGGTACAAAGTGTGAACACAAAGAAGAGGAGGAGGAAGAAGGTAGGTGTGAACCTGCAGCTCTCTTGCCCATGCCCTGAGAGGCAGCTCTGGTGCTGCTCCCCCTGTTTGCAGGGCAACTGCTCTGGCCCTTTCGTAGGGCTCTACTTAAGACATTTTCCTCCTCTACCTTTCTATTTCCTTTCTCTCAGGGTCATCACTTAAGGTTGTAAACTCCTTTTGCTGAGGAAAAGAAGGCAGCCTGCTCCCTCTATAGGCTTCTCTGGTTGTTGCTTTCAGGAACCAGCCATCCAGGGGATCAGAGCTGCATGCTTTTGAAGACTGTCAAAAACGCTCAAGTGAGATGTATTTTGCATTTATTTTAAATTTAGAGATGGTTTTTGGTGTGTAAATGTGTGTGAATATGCACCTGTGTGTGTATGCACGTGTGTGTGTGCATATGCCCACACACATTCTCTAACACCTGTCTATATAGCTACTTTTTCTGCAAAAGTCACATATGGAGCTGTTTTACTGTTTAATTTTAGTCTTTTTTTTAGAGCAAGTGCATGATCCTTTTTCTGTGAATTTGCTGTTTGTTAATGGTTTATGACAGCAACCTCCTGACTGCATCTTACCCTTATTAATGGAAGAGACACCATCTGAGCCAGCAGTTCCATGAACTCAGGCATGCTTCCTCCCCAGTGTCCTCTATCCCAACTGCTTTTCTCTCCTCATTATCCCAGGACTTTGCCTCCTCAGTTGCACCAGCACTGCAATTTCTGGCATCATTCTGGTAAGAAAAGCAACCTGTATTAAGAACAACTCTGTAAACAAAAAGCCTATTAGTAATTTGGATCAGCTCAGTGACCTGATTTAAAGCACAAACCCAAAAACAGTTGCAGAGAAGCATGAGTGTGAAGAAGCAGCCAGAGGCAAGGCAGGGATGGGACACAGATGTTCCCAAGCTGTCCTTGCAGCTGAAGTCCCCCTTTTGTATAACTACAGCTGCCAGTGTACCTTTGCTCTGGCACAGATATCAAAGGGAATTCCCCTGCACTGCCTGAAGTAACACTTTAGGGAAAAACTGACACATTGGTGAGTTATATATTAACCATTATAGAGAGTGGCAGTGTGACAAGGCAGCGAGTTACTGATTAAAAAAAAAAAAAAGAGCAACATTTCCATTATGCAGAGCATGGGTAATAGCTCCTAGGAAAAAACGACTCAGCTCTTTCCACTAAATTATACTGTTTTCAATTCTTCCATATTTTCTGAAATGTGAATATATTGTTCAGATGTTTTCAATGCTAAATGAATGCCTCTGGCTGTTTCTTGTGGGTTGCTGAGGGGAGAAGGCAGGAAACGTTTTAGCTAAAATGATGCAGCTATTTCCAAGGAAGTGTCAGCAGAGTAGCATACAAGATTTCAGGAGTTACAGAAAAAAATTAATTGTAGCAGTCATTCAACACTGTGCTCAGTTTTCCTTCCCAAGGTCTGACCTTGCTCTATGTTCAGCATTATCAGAGATCTGCTGCAATGAAGTTTAGGTTCTTATGTCTCATAGGACACAAATTAATTGCTTTAACTTAAGTTTAAAAGCAGAACCTTGCCAGAGATGACAAATGGGAGTATTATATATCACCAGTTAAATGACTAATGTTTTATTTGTCTTTGAAGTTTCTGGTGGAAGCTGAAGCGTAATGGTGAAAGAAAAAATAATTTAAGTTACATAACACCTCACATATGGAATTGATAATGCTCTGTTTTTATATGGAATACATTACTCTTCAGTGGTTATATACATATATATGTATATGTGTATATATATATCTAATGAAGATTATTCCATTTGGTGTCCAATATGTGCTGTGCATTTATTCAGGAGTCTCAGGAGATTTAAACTTTTTGACTGAAGATAAGATTTTTTTTTTTTTTTGATAGAAGATCCTTCTTTTGATCATTGTATTCCACTACTTAATGAAAAGAACCTGTCTGTGTTTCAAGTCAATTGTTTGGTTTTCAAGAGACATTTTTTGGCCTTCAAAACCACAAAAATGATTCCTGCCTTAGATCAAAATACCATCTTTTTGAATTGAAAAAAACCCAAACCTAACCACCTCCACCCTTTTTTTCTTTTCTTTTTTTTTTTTTTTTCCTCAAAGCATGTATTTCAGGAGTAAAATATTTCTTTAAAGTTGTATGTTTGGAGTTGAATTGCATGGAATTTATGTAGCCGAGGCTTTAAGCACACTTACATAATGAATAATATAAACAAAATCCCTGAGGTCTTTTTATCAGGAGCTCAGCTAGACAGGCACTTAGAGAGACCCTTTTTCTATTCCCAGTCCTATGGGAAGTATACTCTGCACTTGACAAGATGAAATAAAAAGGGATTCAGATAACAAAAGGATGGTAATAAATACTAATGCATACAGGCCATGTTCAGGGCAGGATATTGCTCAAGTATGTTTGGGAAGGGAAGTACTGACAGGGATTTCCTCTCCACCCCTCAGATCTGCTAACGTCTTCATGTGGGTCAGGGTTGCCCTGGCACGTGGAGGCTACATCTCCTTTCACCCCACCCTGACCTCTTGAAGAAAACAGAGGCATGAGTTAGGGAGATTAATTATTTTGCTTAAATAGCTGGTGCTGGCTGCCAAGGAGGCAACCTGTGACAGAGGAGAAGAGCAATAAATGGCAAAAAAGGTAGTCAGGATTAGGTCAAAAGAAAGGCTAAGCCAAACCAGAGAGAGAAACATTTTGGCAAAGACTTAGCCTAGGGATGAGTGAAGCAGCGTTTCGGTGGGATTGATAAAATCCAGGATACAAGCGTCCTTAAGAATGGTGTGATTGTTTGGATGCAAGGGCACTGTATGTGTACTAGCACTGCAGATACTGATCATCTCTAGGCTGGTGCCAGAGGTCTGTCACATACACCAATTTGGAATTGCTGCCAGTTTTCTGAGTACAGCGTGTCCTGATGTTTATTACAAGTCTGCAGTAAGAAGCACACCAGTTATGCTTGTGTCTGATATTCAGACCCCAAGAAAAGGGCAAAGAAATGTAGGTCTTCTATGTGACGATTCTGATCGGTCTTATCAGAAAAAAAAAAAAAGAAAAAGCTTTGTACTTGCCCATAAATGAAACACCTGTTGTGATTAAAATACAACAACCTCAATTTCTGCTTGTTGGAAATGTTTTGCATACACTTTGGCAGCATAATTTCTCCTCACAGGAAGAAGACTGTAAGACAACCCAGCATTACTTTTCAGATGCCATCACACTACTGTATTGCACCATCAGGGTGTTGCAAAGAATGCCCAAACCTAACAAGGCTTGGGAGTGATATATTTGTTACTGTATGCATGACCTAATCTTCAAAGGAAGATTAGCATTAGCAAATTTTAGATGATGGAAAGGGAGGAGTTGGTTTAAAATTATTTCAGCAACAGTAGGGTTGAATAAAAATAATAATTTAAAAAATCCTTTATTGTCATTGTCCTCTTTGCCAGTTCTGCATGTAAGTGTTCATTTTATTTCAGCAGAGGCAATTGCCACAACAATCAGGACAAACTAATTTCTCATGTATGTGCCAAAGCAATGTCAGAACGTGGTGTGCAGAGCAGCTGGTATGTCTGCTTGGGCTGCTCAGTGGGGCCATGAAGATCATGCTTTGGGCTTGGGGCAGGCACCTGTGACTGCAGGGCAGAGGAGTGAGCTGCCAGTAGCTGCCAGCAGCTCTGGTGTCAGACTCATGCAAAGCATGACTAAAACAATGCCACTTCTGAATACAAAATTCCCCAGTTACTTTCTTGCCCTAGTGAGAAGAGCTCTGCAGATGTGGAGATAGGGACAAAAGCAGCCAGTATTTCCTCTCTTTCTACATGCTAGTCAGCCCTGTTCATGGGGCACTAGCTCATCTCCCTGGCTTCTGAACTGAGAAAAGAAGATGCTCCTCTTCCAAGTAACTAATGAATCATCCCTTTTAGTACATGGCATGCATGACTGCATTGTTAAAAGCAGTCTTAATCACTCACTGAGAAAAATGTTATTGATCATTTCTCCCTTTTAGTTGTTAAGTGGAAGCCTTGGGAGTTGTGAGTCACAGCCTGTGTGCTGTGGCAAGCCCAAAAAGACTATAGTAGATTTTTAGATAATTGTAGGAGCCCTCTGCATCTTGTTCTTCACATCTTCCTAGTATAGCTATAATTTGGAAAAATGGTAGATTTCTTAGTTTTATATGATTCTAAAAATCACTGTTTTGCAGATGGATTTGGCCTGAACTTTACAACAAAATTCAGCTAAGAGAAGGATTTGTGGTAGGCAACTGTCTTGTAGCAGGGGATAGGGCAAAACAGCTCCTAAGCTGGAGGAAGCCCAACCTCCACCTCCTCCCACCTCCTCCCCACCCCCCCCATTTTGTCTTTAGCTCTGTAGTGGTGTTGGACATGCTGTGCATACAGCACTTCACCCTGGCTTATGAGCATAGGACTATGTCAACAGAACAGTGAAATAAGGAAAAAAAAAAAAAGTAGTAAGAGTAAATTGTAAGGTTCTTGACAGCTTCCTGGAAAGAGAATGAATGGGTTCATCTGAGGTAAGAAATAAATTGTCTTGTTTACTTGGAATTGCCAATGGCAGAGAAAAGTGAATCGGTAAAATGTTTTCAATGTGATGTAGAAAAAAAATGAATCTGTAGCTATTTTAAATGTAGACAGATATACTGATTGACATACTTGTGTATTAACTGCATAAAAATACCAGGGTGGAAGATTATTAATGCCAAATGGTAAAGTTTTCAACTGGTGCAGGATGCCATAGTTAAGACAGTCTATACCCTCTTAAATCAGTCTTTCTATGTTTGTGTGTCTATTATATGAGTATAATATGGCTGCATTCTATTATTACATCCAACTTATTTAATTGAACCAGCTACTTGTTCATTCCTCCACAAAAGCAAAAGAAGCTACAGGGCCTCCATGGAGGATGAGGAGGAGTTAGACATGTAGGGACATTTCTAGTAGTGAGCGATTGAAGCATGTTTGTTGTTATCAGTTTTTTTTCTGTTATTTCTCCTAAATAACCTATCTCATTAATTCTGAACAGAGAGCTTTCCCATGTGGCCCCCATGACACTACATGGCATATTGCTGGACAGCAGGTCCTCTGCTCTCCCACCACAGCCTTCCTTGGCTTCTGGAAAATGGAACCAACCCCTGCTGTGAGCAGACACTTGGGAGACAGGGGTAAGAGGGGTAAAAAAGCACCCAACTAGTGATTGATTGATTGTGTAATGATACTAAAACCCATGCATTACAAGACTTCATCATGACTGTAGCTGGGAGTAAAGGTGATGTAAAAAAATATATGATAATAGTTTTCTTTCAGTGCCTTTGCCTAGCACCAGGTAAGTAGCTTTTTGTTTCTTGGGCTGTCATTGTTGGAAAAAGTATTGCCATCAGCTGTAGGTCTTAAAAATAACCTTTGATATATGGAAAGGAAATGGAATTTATTTTGAGACAGAATCTTGCCCTCCTGGTGCATTACTTGATGAATGTGGTCACTTGATGGAAGCATGCTGCCATGGGGGAACAGCCCTTGGGATCTGTCCCTGTGTCAGCTCAGCTCTCAGAGAATGACAGAAATCCTTGTGGAAGAAGCAGATGTTCCCAGTGGTCTCACAAAGAAAGAACAGACAAGAAGACATTTGGGAAGAAGGGCATACTAAAGACCATAGAAAAACTTCATTTGGCATCTTCAAGGGAGGGTTCAGTGAGAGCAGAGATTTAGAGTAAGCCTTGCTGGGGGATAGCCCTGGAGAAAAGCTGAGAAGCTCCAGAGGCCTCCCCAGCCATCACAGGCTGTTGGTGGGTGTTCACGTTTTGTGTGATGACCCTACAGATGCAGAGAAGTGTAACTTGTATAGCTCCAATTTAGATCCTCTGAATAGGATCTAAAAGATCCTAAAAATTCAGGGAGAAGCAAATAATAACTGTACAAAATTCTAATTTTTACATAATTTTGTCTTGGGAGGAAATAGCCTGGGCCTTGACAGCTGAGAGTGGACAGACCTGCTATAATCATCTGTAACAGTTTTTGCTATGGAAAGATGGTTATAGTAGTCAACACTTGTTCTTTGTGAGTAGCAGACATCAGGAAACCAATATCTTTAATAAGAAACAGCAATTTGAACTTCTGACTGTGACTTCAGTTTGAAGTCTCTTTGATACTCTTAAAATATTTCAGTTTAATAACCTCATTCAGCATCAATTTTTGCTTGGATCGGAGAGCACCTTTTATTATCTGCTGTTTCTTACATTTATAAGAATAGCACTTAAACATCAAAGGAACCTTAAAAAAAATAAGCTGTTTGGATCACTTCAGTAAATTGATTATTGCTACTAATTGCCCACCACTTCATAAAATCCCTTCTGTTTTATGGCTCTTCTCTGCAAAGCTCTGGTGAGACTTAGATAACTCCATATCTGGTGTCCTAATATTTAAAGTATAAGATTGTGACCCTCAATTAATTTTTTTCCCTTCCTTTTCCCATCTATTTCTAAGTCTCAGGTCTCCTTGTGAAACTTTAGAGCCAGGCCATTGCATTGAGCATCTGGAGGATTCTCACTGGTTCCCATACTCAACCAAGTCTATGGTTATGGTCTCATACACCTCTCTGACAGGAACATCCACATGCTATCCCACCTTTCCATGTCAACAGAGCCTCAAGCTGTGTTTCTCCCTAACAGGAGAGTAACACCAGTCCTTAATGGGAATCAAAAGTCAGGATGACCAAAAAAAGCCCTGCTCAGTCATGAACCATGTGTAGTGGGTTTTCTCTTCCCTTAGTGTAGACTGGAATATTGATTTCGAAACCATACTGGGGTGAGGTCCAACTGTGTGCAAGAGAGCCAAGACTCCAACGTTCATGATTGGGAGATTTCTTTGAATGGCTTGAAACACTGGAACTCCTCATTTTGTTTTCTGCCTTGGACCATGCAACAAAATGGATGTCCTGTACAAATTATTGTGATCATAATATTGCTGGGCGGCTGGGAAATGATGTAGAAGTAGATGATCCTCACCTTCTTCCTAAAGACAAAGGGCATTTTTACCCTTATATTTTTGCAACTATACTGCCAGAATCTGGGAATACATTACACAGCTTAAAAATTTAAGATTTTCGTACAAATCAGTATTGTCCAATTGCCTACAAAAAAAAGGGCTTTATCATTACCTATGGGAAATCTCTGTATTTGACCAGAAATGTCTAATATGAATAAAATGCCCTAACTTCAAAGATTTTCCATTTCTTGATAATTCAAATCACCTGGCAAACTCATCAAGAGATTTTGGTGCGCTAAACACATATTCTAGCCCAGTAGTTAAATCACCACTGAGACATTTTTTAGGTTGGATGATTTTATTTGGTTCTGTAATATTAGATCTTAATCTTGATATGATGCTTTTCTTGTTTCTTTGGTTTTAAAACTTTTTGAGGCAGATGTGGTCCATGCTAAAACCTTCTAAAATATATATCCAGTTTTAGGTGAGCCATTTCAGTGCCAAGCTGGAAGTTAGGAGTGGATATTTATTTTTGGAACACATACATCACTGGCATTGCTCCTACCATTACAGCTAACACTCATCTAAGAAAAGAGAGCTATAGAGGCCATGCTGGGGTTACATGGCTTGGCAAATAGTGCTTCAGAGTACTTAACTGTAGATCAGAAAAGCTACCAGCAAACAGCACAATTCAGGCGTTTTGCAAATTTATTCTACCTAACAAAATATATTAACATTGTTTTAAAGCAGTTAATGTCTTCTGGCCAGCTTTATAATGAATTTGATGTGGAAGTTTTTTTGCCTGCAATCAACTTGCAGTCAACAGAAAGTATAAAACTGCTTTAATATTATAACCCACACTCTTCTTAGCTTAGATGATACAGAAAATCAGTGGTGCATGTGTATTTGTTCCAGATTAAATCTGTATTGTTAGTTGACCCAGTAATGCATCTAGCTGGCATTAATGGAAAGGAGCATCAGCTGTTGAATGGTTGATCCTTGATGACTGTGTAACCATGTGGCATTTCATCATGCCATAGGAAATGCATTTGTTACTTTTTCCTTCACTGATACCCAGTGCTTCTTTGCCCTAGGCTTTTGTACATGCATTTTATTTTCCATTAATAAATTAGACATTCTAAATACTAGAATGGAGTCATGACTTGGAGCTCTTGGATTTGTTATTAATGCTAGCCATGCAACCTTTATTAGTACACACACTCATTCGGGTTTTTTTTTTTTTTTTTGCTTCAGTATTTTGTGAAATTGCAAATTGTACCTGCTCTATACCAGAAGAACATGAGTGAAAGGTCCTGCTCTTTACTATTTTAGTACAAACATTTCAGCTCAAAAAAAATTAAAAAAAAAAAAAAAGAAAAAAAAAAGGAAGGAAAAAAAAAAAGCTTAACTGAGAAAGATTTTTAATCCTCCTTTGTTTATACCCAAGATGCTTCCTCATGTCTAAGGTGGTACTACAATTGCTACATAGACAGGTTTGGCTAATACTGCAAGAAAATCAAGAGCTGGCCAGCCAGCATTTTGCAGTGTGCATGTAGTTGTACACTTTAAAAATAGCATTTTGATTCCTAGATGCAGTACACTTTGAAATACAGATCTGGATGGTTTCGAGAGGTTAACTTTATAATAACAGATACCATTAAGCATTATGGGAAATGCTATGGGTCTATTTGTTTACTGTTCTGAAAAAGCCTGTTAACACCATTGTATAGGTAAAATTCAGCCTCTTTATTTAGCAGCCTGTATTCTGACAATTTAAAAGTGTTTAACTGAATTGCTGATGTAACACATGTACACAGTGACTCTCAATAAAGCCAACATTTATTGCATTTACTTATATACAAGGCCATGAACAAATAGTGCATTAATGTTCAGAGAGAGAGGACAGTGTTTGAAGCAGTGCTGTATTGACCTTACTATTTTTGAAAAAACCAACCAACCAAACAAAATAACCCGAGCAAAAGCTTGTTGTTGCACTTGGTTAGATTTGTGTTTGAAAAAAAACCAACCCATGTCAGACCTTCAGCATTTTTGGTAGTTAGTTATGCAGAAGGGTGACCAAAATGGTGCCCATAACTATTATCATTAAGTCTTCATACACTGGAAATTTATCTAATTTCTTCTTTCCTAGTTTCTACTGTAACTAAGAAAGCACTACTAAAGTTAATTTTAATAACCATTAATCCTGACATGCCAATGATCTCTATTTCCCCTACTTCTTTCATTTGGCATTTAAATCATTTCACTTAAAAATCTTTGAAATAGCCTCAAATGTGCCTAGACTGATTGAGATGAATAAGTTTGTTTCTAAGAGGAGGGAAAGAGAAGATACATATGTATATTAGCACATGCCAAGGTGAACAGATAACCCCAAAGAATCTGTTATTCAAAATATTTTAATTTTACTCTGCAATGAAATTCCACAAAGGTCCTTTCTTGTTCCTTTTGACCCATTTTCTGTGCCATTTACTGGAAAGTACCCAGGCAAATTGCCAACAATTCCTAATGTCTCTGGAGTAATGGGATCAGAATGGCCATGGTATCACCACAGCTTTTTATGGTGGAATTTGAAAATGTTTCTTTTGTGGCAGGCTTTCAACTTTAAGCAGAATAAATTCTTAGCTGAGGCATTTGGCAAAGAGTGCTCTGCATGACTCAGCAGCAGATCTTCTCCATCTCAGATTTTGGTTATATTAATATAAGGCTTATTTTTTACATGAACTTATACATATTTATGACTTAAGTTCCCTTGCATGCTGCTGGGCTTTCTCCAGTTCCAGTGCTTGCCTCTCCGGCTACTCCAGCAAAGCCACATGATATATGCTACACAGAGATTCAGTATTGAGGTGGATGGAAAAGGAATCAGTGACTGAAGCAATTTTTTCATTGATAAAAGAGATAATTCTCCTTAATTAGGGTTTCTTAAGGGAGAGCTGTGCAAGTTTTCCAACATTCAGGTTCTGCAATACTAGAATGGAGTCATGACTTGGAGCTCTTGGATTTGTTATTAATGCTAGCCATGCAACCTTTATTAGTACACACACTCATTACTCATGCAAGCAATTGCACTGACTTGAAAGAGGCTCTCTGTAGCACAGGAACCAACCTTGAGTCATCAGCTCTTTGTTAGAGACATCACCACAGGGTCAGCCAGGTTCTACAGCAGCTGAGCAAACACACTCTCTCTAATACATGATGAGGGAAGTGCTCTGGCCAACCTCCTCAGTACCGTGAGTGAAGAATTGGAGAGCTGTTATTTTTCCCTGTAGTGAGAAGGGAATGGATCGGGAACCATTGGTGATTAGTTCAAGCATAGACTGAAACTACTCTACGTGCTACTAAATAGCCCTGCCTTCAACTGAAAATACATTTTTGCCCAAATCTGCACTTCATAAATCTTCCAAATTTTGTCATACACCTTTCATAGAGTCATTGAGGTTTGTAAAGACCTGCAAGATCATTACGTCCAACCTTTGACCAAATATCACCATGTAAACTAAACCATATTCTTTAAACAAACTGTGTATTCAACATGAAAGGAGAGAGCTTCAGAAAAAGATATGGGTAAATTTGAAAACTTCTTACTGAAAGTATATGGAACAGCACACAGTGACAGTTAAAAGTGTACAGTTGAAGAGCTAGGAAAAAGAAAACAAACCAAAGGCTGATATCTTTTATAAATAGGGTACTTAAAAACAACATTTTGGAAAAAATGGGATACTTTTTCAGTGCAGCAAAGGAGCTTGTGACCATGTGACTTTGAGGTCAGGAATTTTACATGACTGAAAATAGTCATCTGTATGAACACTGAAAACATGTTGGACAATAAATAGCCCAGAAGCTTGTAGGCTGTAAGTGCAAGCAAGCATATGTACTGTGCATATACCACATGTGTTTCTTGCCATTTTCTAGCAAATGGCAGTAGCTCCTTGTAGCCCTCAGCTGGGGTAGAAGATTGTGTGAACACCAATTCTTGTGAGCCATGGTCCAGAAATCATTGCTTTTTATTTGACTATATGCATAGCCATTAAAAACAAACAACTCCCCGAAGTTCCAATAAAACCCTGCAGTTACCTATTGGAAGATCTGAGAAGTGCTGCTGCACACTGGGCCACCCTGAATACTGCTTGTACAGTCAAAAGACTGATTTCAGTTCTGTACTGAAATAAAAAAATGCTGGCTTTGACAGATAGGCACGAGTTTGTTGTAGTTCAGACTCTCAGTCTTCAGCTTGTGTTTAAAGGAAAAGGTACCTGTTTCCAGCTGGTTTTGGAAAAATCTTTGCTGTGGTTGTGTTCTGAGACTTTCTACCAACAACTGACTCTTTAGGAAGGCACCTTCTAACCCTCTTGTCACCAAACCCTTAACAGAGCTTGGATGAAATGGAAGTTGACAGCTCCCATGCCTGAGGACACAGCCTATTTACCAGCAGCTGAAAATTCTATTGAATTTTAGGAGAGCACATGATATGAATTCATAGATATTACCATACACAAAATAATTAAAACCAAGGACTTCTGCTAGAAGTGGGAGAGATTTAATTTTTTTCCCCTAGATCTCTGCCGCAAGGGTGAGTTTTTATGTGCCTTCTCTGGTGTGTAAAAGCAGCCACACTGCAGTCTTTTCTTACGGCCAGGATTCAATAGGGTCACTCTTCTCTCTGGCTAACTATTTAAATTTGTAGGAACTTAATATCTTTGAGCCTTATCTGACTCTGTTGTATTTGAAATTGGCCCACAGATTAACAAGTTAGAGGGAATGATATTTGGACAGGGACACAGATGCATGTGTTCTAGAATCCACACAGGGAAAGGATCATGTATTTCCTTTCAAGTCTTGCTAAGAAAAGCCTCCTCTTATATAAGACTGTTAACTAGTGTCCTCCAATCACTATCACCTTCCTCTGAGCACTCAGGAATTGCTAACATAGGAGAGTAAGAAACATTCTACAAAGATGGGTTGGTCAAGTTATTCGGGTCTGGCAAATCAAGCAGTCCGGCAGTTTGTTGTGTAGGCTGTTGCTCTTGTTGAAATATCTATAAAACTTGCAGTCATTTCTGATTAGATTCAGAGTAAGTATCTATGGTCTGCCTAAATATTTAAAGATCTGTACAGCTGTACAAAACCAATCTTATTCCCATTATTAATCCCAAGTACAAAATTCCAAAACACCCCACCTGCCAAATTTCAAAGCCATTTTGTACCATGGACGCATGAAAGTGATGTCATGGGCGTGACCAAAGTCACCACTCCTCAGCTGAAGCCATTACAAGCATGTGTGTGCTCTTAATGTGCCTCGGTTGTGGATCTAATGACATTAACATGAAACACACTGGAAAACACACTGGAATCTGTAGCTGGAGCAAACTGAGTCCAGTCACACAGCACTGCCATGCTTGAAGCCTCCAGCTGCAGCAGCCAAATTCTTCTGGTCATGTGCTCACAACTACGCAGTGTGTGAGGATTTTAGAGTACTTAAATGTCAGCTTCTGGGTGGAAAAATGTTTTTGATCTTTACAGCACAACTGGTGCTCTGCTGTGATATTTGTTCTAGTCGGTGCAATTAGTCGTTGACCAAGTTTATTATTTACTCATGACCCTTTGCCTGGCATCCAACATGTGAAAATTGCAGCTTTTGGACAGAACGGGGAACTGTAACTTGTTGAATTACATATTCTAGAGGGTACAGGTATTTCAGTAATTTTCTTGCCACATCTGATGTGGGGTTTTGCCTCAGCACCTACAGATACTGATTCTTTCTCAATTAAACTTGTCAGGAAAATTAATCAAACATCAGAGGTTTATGTCCAAAAAGGAGACAGAGGAGTTCTGTAACTTTATTTGAATAAATGGGGTCTGTCAAAATTTTTAGGGGACAGCTCTTCCTTTTTATCCTAATTTCCCAGCTGCATTTTCTCTCTCTCTTTCCCCATTGGCTGAGGTACTTGAGAGGTACAGACTTCCTAACATCCCAAATACCTAAGACCCCCTTCTAATGTACACCCCCGTCCCGTTTTCCTTTTTCCTTGTTTCTCACTTCTTTTTCTCTAAATCTGGAGATCTAGCAGCCTTGAGTAAGTAACAGTCTATGTCAATTAGTGGAATTCCTACGGAATTTATGGTTCTCACGGTTGCTTCTTTCATGTCTCCGCACCTGGCATTATCTACCATCAGGCCCACAGTTTGTTTATAAAGATACTTCCTTCTCTATTCAAACTGATGCTTTTTGGGTTGTACCTTTTTTTTTTTTCTTTTTTTTTTTTTTTTAAGGTAGGTGTGTGTGTGAGTAAAATGTTATTTTCTAATATTTAGAAAACACCTAATGGGTCATGCCATAAGGTCGTCTTTTCAGCTGAGGGCTTGAAGCAAGGAGCTGCTTCATCAGAATTAAATTTGAGGTTAATTATCCAAACAAGTTCACTTCAACAATCCTTCCTGAACGCGCATTTGCCAGTAATTTCCGTGCCGCACGAGTAACAAAGTAACACGGCGCTGCGTTTGCGCTTTGCCTCCTCCAGTGAGCCCCCAGCTGCAAGCTCAAACTACAGCCCTTTTCCTTCTCTCGGCTGATGCCCGCAGCTGTCGGGAGCCTGGGGCAGCCCCCGAGAGGAGAAGGGCCGAGGGCCGGGGGCAGAGACACCGCCGCCCTCCGTTTACCCCGCCCTGCCCTCAGCAGCCAGGACGCCTCTCGGGCGGCGGAGACCCGGGCACAGCGCAGGGACGGACCGAGAGCTGCGGCGCTGGGCCCGAGCCCCATCCCGTCCCGGGAGCAGCTCCCAGCGCGCTCCGCACCTCGCGGCCGGGCGGTGTCCGCAGCCCCTTCCCCGCGGGACCCACCCCTCCCCGGGGCGGAGCGCGGCGGCTGCCCCGCCTCCCCGGCCGCGGCGGCTGTCACGGGGCGAGCGGGCCGCACCGGGCTCCTGCGGGGCCCCGCGGTTTCCCTTCGGCCTGGCCGTGGCAGTCCGGCGGCATCCGCGCTCTACCACCATGCTCAGGCGGATTCTGCAGCGGGTAAGGCAGCGAGGCCCCCCCAGCGGCGAGGGCGGTGTGCCGTGCCGGTGCCGCTTCCTGGTGCCGGCCGGGCTCAGAGCTGCGCTCCCCGCGGCAGAGCCCCAGCCACCGGCCCTGTCCGGCCTGTCCTGCGGCACAGGGTACGGGCTAGGGCCGTCGCGCCCCCGGAGGCCGTGAGTTTGTCCGCCCCCGCCCTCTCGCTGGGGGACGTTTCGAGCCCCGACGGGACGGGACGGGACGGGCCGGGCCCGCCGTCCCGGCTGGGGGCGGTGTCGTCCCCCGGGCTGGGCGGAGGTGCTGGCGGCGGGCGGTTCCCGCGGCCGGGCCTGTCGGAGGGGCGAGGGCCGGCCCTGGCCGGCGTGGCTCCCTTCCGTAGCGCGGCGGCGTCTCCGCCCGCCGCCTGCGCTCGTCGCCGCGGCTGCGGCCGCCCGCTCATAGGGCAGGATAAAGGGAAGCCCGGCCTGGGGAGAGCCGCCGCCGGGACCCGCGGTGATTTCCTCAGGGGCTGGCAGGCAGCAGGCTCTTAACGCCGGGAGCCAGCCCGGCAGCCGCCGTCCGGCCGCCTCCCGTGGTTTAGGAACCGGCTTTTCCGGCAGCTCTGCCGGGCTTGGAAAGCCAAGTTGTGACACTGGTTTATGAAACCCTTCTCGCCTGCCCAGATCCCCGCGCCGGTGCCGGTCGCCTTGCAGTTGGCCTGCGGCTCGGGTGGGAGCTGCAGGAGGCGCTGGCGCAGGGCAGGTGCCGGCGTGGTCCCGGCTCCGTGCGGGCTCGGCAGGGGGATGCTCCCAAAAGGGTTGAGTCACGGCGGCGGTGGGCAGGCAGCGCTCCAGATCCCGCACCGCCGGAGAGCGGTGGCGCAGGAGGCGCTCACGGATAGAGGGAAAATCAGCTGCTTTCCCCGTTTTATCCGCTGTTGCTTCCAAAGCGTGCTGTCTGTGTAACACCTCTGCGAAAGAGTGTTTTATTGGAAACGCTGGCTTGCTCTCCTTGTCTGCCATGCAAAGAAGCGTTGCCATAAGAATGAGAGTTAGGGGAAATAAAGTAAGCGTGCCACCAACTTTTTCAGTGTAAAACATACCTCAGGTTATTTTTCAGTCATAGACCCTGAGCAGGTGAAGATCTTGGTCTATTTGGAGCTTCGTGTTTACAAGGAAGAACTTCCTTCCTGAAGCTTAATGGGAAGCCCTGGTAACAAGCGGGGAAACTTAGCACGGACCTAATTAAATATTGGCAGCAGTTAACTGGATGTTTATTGATTCTGAGTAACACCAGGCCATCAAGGAAGGCTTATGTAAAAGAGGAAAAGCTTCATACAGTGCCAAAGGATATTTGCCCCTAAGTATGAATTCTGCTAAACACATCTTATAAACATCTAAAGTCAGTGCAAAAGTTTCTGTGTGAGAAACAGACATCTTTTTCTAAAAGATTCAACAAATAGTTCTCCAGTGGCTCCTGAAAGTTACGGGATTACAGGGGAGGTTATTGTCAAGAAAGGTGAAACAGACTTCTTCGTGCCTAAAAATTAAGTAGAGAAATGACAAGATTTTTGAAGGTGTTAACCTTTAATTGCTGAAAATAACTAGGCTTTTAAAAATTCACCTCATACTAAAAGGGACTTTAGTAAAAATAGTGATTGCATGCACAACCTCGTACATATGTACCATTTTGACTTGTGCTCTGGTTGGCAAAATGTGAAAAATACTTCTGCTGTACTTTGGTATTAAAAATGAATCTTAGGTTTATGTCAGGTATTTTAATAAAGAACATAATTCTTAATGTCTTTGATGTGTCTTGTGCAGTAATTTGAAGGATAAGGAACCTCTTCTTGACCATTTTATTGTCCATCATTTGTATAGCTGGCAAAAAACGCTGCCTTTCTGTTACTGAAACATAGCTTCTTGCATATCTCTTTGGTTTGTTACATGAATGTAGGTGATGCCACCCTTTCTAGCCAGAGAGCTAAACATTATTGGTAATATAACTGGAGTTATAAAAGTATGTTTTTTGAAAAAGGAATTCTTTATTACATTCGTTTTTGTTGTAACTAGGCTGGCTGACAAGCTGCAAAGGAGGAAGACAACAGCTACAAAGATACGGTTTATAGTTTCTGATTCCTGAAGTTTCAAAGCATCAAATGTTTATTTTTTATACTGCTTTTCTACCTTGATCACCTTTCTATTTCATCCATAGTTATAATTTCTGCTTTTAAAAGCATCTTCACTGTGAGCTTGAATGGCATATTTTCAAAGTAGAAAGTATGATACAGTAAACATTACTTATTTAGTTTTCGAGGTTAGTATCTCCATGCTGTCTTCAACTAGCTTCTCATTTTACATCCTTTCCCTGCAAGCTTGTGAATTTTTTCACAAGTTTCTAAATTTTTTGTATGTTTTCAACATGACATCTCAGGGATCCACCTGTTTTGTATGTTTGCACCATAACCCCCCTTTTTGTATGTTGTTGCCACTTCCTGTTTCAAGCATTGTTCATCGATCTAGAAAAAGGTAGTTTTTCCCGAAAGGAATCTCCGTGGAATGTCTGAGATGCACCTTTCCTGCTCCCATAGATTGATTTTTGTTGTTGGATTCCTTGGAGAGCTGTCTTTTCTTTATTGTGCTCAACTTTGATGCCCTCTGTGGGCATTGTGTCATTTCCCCGTTGTTAATCCACTGTGGGGCAGTGGCAGTTGCCTCTGGCCTGTTAAAGCAGAGCCCATTTCTTGTATTTGCAAGGAGGAGGCATTTATTTTCAGCTGGTAGAAAACTGATTACTTTGACCTCCTTCTGAGCCTTCTTCCCATTGCTTATGATTTTTTAGTGGGCAACTCATCTATTGGGCCAGTGTGACTACTTTTACATTAGTTTTTGTCTCCATTATTTGTCTTTAGCAGTCTACAACTGTTGGCTACTGTGCTGTGTGTGAGTGCTCTCTGTGCTCTTCTTTGCTTTCTGTTTCTAACTAATGCTTGAGTTTTTGGTCTTGAGATCTTGGTGTCTGGGGGAGAACAGGGCTTTGCAGGCATTTCTGTAGCTCAGGTAGTACAGTCACCTTTTCTCTTACTCCAGGCTCAGGCACAGAGGTGTTTACTTGTCTGAAATCATTGCATCTCATGCCTGACTTAGAATTTTCTTTACACATTTATAAGTGCAGATAGCATATTTGCTTGGATAGATGCTGAACTGCAGCTGTGCCTCTGCCCTCTCCTCAGAGCCAAAGGGAGCGTGTGTGCCTGTTCCTGGGCACAAAGTGTGCTTGTGTGAAACTGATGGCATGATGAGAAAGGAAAGTTTTATGCCCTCTGAAGTCAGGAGTCATTTCATTTTACAGAGTTACAAAGTAGCATCACACTGCTTTAGAAGTAAATGGTATTACTGTTCTGTATGGCAAAATACCCTGTTCCTAGCACTGAGAGTTCTTTGGCAGCAAGGGCTGTGGCCCTCTTACCTTCTCAGTTTTGTGTCTTGTTTGTTGCTTCAGGGCGTTTTTATGGTTGTAGTAGTACCCTTAGTAGTCGTATTTAAATCTGTGCTGAAAAAACTGTTAAATCTGAATCTTTTCACATTTTCTCAAAGCTTTACATATTTTTTCAGAGGTTTTAATTTATTCTGAATTTCAAATTGCTGAAAAGAGTCTTCTGACTGAAAGGAATGTAGCTATAGACAGATAAAAGACTATGCAAAAATGACACAGTAGTGGTCCATATTTATACTCCCTCATCTTAAAGCATTAACTCAACTCACTCATTATATAATTTTCTATTCCTTTTCAGAAGACAAGCTGCAGTCATTGTCAGAATTCTTGTTGCTTAATGATGTTTCTTTATATTAGCTTGCAGTTTTGAGAAAACATAGAGGATGGCATTATGGTGTTTAGTGTATTACAACTCTAGGGTTAGGGCGAGCAGTAGAAATGTAGGATTCTCTGCAAAGTAAACAAATGTAATTGATAGCTAGGAGAGAAGTATGCTGGATCAAAAACTAACTTTGCATTAGTCTTTCAACTCTGGGTATGCCTTCAGATGTCAGATGTTACTTTTGTAATTGTACATACACAGAAGCCTGTGTGGAAATTTTCTTTTTCTCTGGGGTTAGTAAGTCATTTATTTGCTCCCCTCTGTAGGCCATCTGAAAACAAAGAACATCATTCTGAGTCCTTTCATAGATCACAAAGTCCAAATTGTTCAATGTGTTGTGATTCTTTTTTGTTTAATGGAATATGATACCGCAGGGGTATGTGAGCATAGCATGACTGTGTGTGTGAACCGATTTGATGATGCAATGGCCAATTAGAAAAGACATTTGCAGTGTCCCATTCCTTATTGGTAGGTTAAGGGTATTTAAATTACATTACGACCTTGAAAGATAAATTAATTTTGTTTTTGATCTTGGCTTCCTTAAAATTCTTCCAAATTTTTATTTTAAGTTTCTTATCTGTTTTGCAGATGGATACTATGAACTATAACTTGAAAGTTACTTAATGACCTCTTTCCTTCTCACTCTTCTTTCCCGTGCATCACACTCATCAGTAAATGTCACCATTTGTACTAGGCTTTCTAAATCTAGCTTGGAATTATGCTTTCTCTTTTCAAGAGCACACATTGATTTTTGAAAGGTTAAAAGGATTTTACCAGGTACTGTGTAATAATTTCTGTCATACAGTGCATGCAATGAGACATGCCATCCAGTGCATATTAGTGTGATTATGGCATGTCTGAAGTGTTTCATAAAGCAAGTACTTTAAGCAACCGTGGAGTAATAACAGTGTACTGTGGAGTAATAACAGAAGAGCTTGCATCCTGGAGGTGGTAATAATCTCAAATTTGTAGTGCTAGTCAACTCTGGGGTGAAATGGGATGGGCAATTGAAAGTGTAGAGTAGTGTTGTATAAGGAGTTATGATATGAGGTGAAGAAAATGTTATGTTAAGTGTTGCAGAAAATTCTTGGTTTTGGGACAAAATGATTCATTAGGTATGCTGAAAGTGTATATTCAAATATTGCAAAAGTGGAGGTAGATGCTGCCTGTCTAAAGATGCAGTTGGACCATCTCTTAGTGCCCCTGAAACATTGGATGCAGTATTCTAACTTACCTGTCTTCCTGGGAGACCTAGCTTCAACTTACCATTTGTTTTAGATATTCTTCTGGCTGTCAATGGAACACAGTCCACATGTTCATCAGTGGAGTTACCTAACTTGTATTTCAAAGCTTTCCTGTGGGATGTGTGTTTCTGTGGGCAGCACTTCTTAACACTGCTGAACAGTTGGGGCAGGAAGGGAGCTCAGGAACTCCCTAGTCTGAGCAGTGAGCAGGATCAGCTTGGAGGTCAAGAGCAAGTTGCTCAGGCCTATCTCATACTGGAAAAGCTGTTCTTTACATTCAGTAGGAATCTCTCATTTCAGTTTTTGTGTCTGGTCTTCCCTCTGTGTGCTGCTTAGACCAGCTTGGCTTCCTCTGTTTGGTGGCCTCTTCATGAGTCGTGATGTGGCTGCTGTTTGGCACTCCCAGAGCTGTCTCTGCTTCCACACTGAGCCAGCCCTGTTCCCTCAGCTTCTCACACGGGTCAGATGCTTCATCCCCAGATGTGTTGGTGGCCTTTTGCTAAACTTTTGCTGGTTTATCAGTGTTCTCCCTGGACTGGGAGAGCAGTATCTTGACGTGGTGCACTGGCTGCTGGCCAGTGGGGAATGATCACTTCCCTTGATTAGTTGGCTGGGCTCCTTGTTAACACAATCCACGCTTCTGGCAGCCATCTCTGCAGACAGGGCACTCTGCAGGCTCTTGTTCCATGCGCTGGCTGACACAAGGCCTCAGTCCTTTTCAGCAGAGAGACCTCTCTTACTGCCAGGAGTTTTCCTTCCCTGTCACAGGACTCTGCATTTGTCCCTGTTGAATTGCATAGGGTTCCCCTTGGTCTGTTTCTTCTGGCATTTCTAGGTCCCTCTGAGTGGCAGCCCTACCCATGAGTCCTGGTCCTCCCAGTTTGATGTCGTGTGCAAACCTGAAGAGTGTGTGCCTGTGGTCCATGCTGGGATGTCCCTTTTTTAGTGTCTGTATCAGTAACCCTGGAGAGAAGTACCAATGCCTTCACTTTGACATATTTTGCATGTGTATAGTACCTCTGCTTACCCCCTTTTTTGTCTCTCCTGTTATTAACTTGCAGAGCTTGCATTGCCTTGCCTATTCCTTTTGTATGCTGTGCTAGAAGGAAGTGGTGTTCATATTTTCTTTAGATATACAATACAGCTAGAGTGAAAAAGACATGGAGTAGGAAAACCAGACTGTGTTGATCACATAACTGATGACTTCAGAGAGGGCTGGAATAAGGAGAGATGGTTGTCTTCTCTTACTGTCACCAGCCCCCATAGCTTAGTGCTTCACTTCTCACTTCCCTTTGGCCAATCTTCAGAGCCTTTCCAAAACTGAAGTGTATTTCACTGGGAATTAAGTCCTTAACAGTAAACTTCACCTGTTAATGTAATATTTTTTAGATTTGATAAATAGTAAAAGGCTGTTATCTTTGTTATCTTTATCTTTGTTATCTTAGTTATCTTAGTTATCTTAGTTATCTATGAAGGTTGAAAATAGAACATTCTTTTTAAAACAAAGCAGGAAAATATACTTAATATTCAAAGAATGGGAATCATGTGTGCTGCAGATATCTTATAAGAGGTTATATAACTGATTTGTCATCAAAAAAAAGGATCTATTTGAGCAAGAAAATTATTTTCTGGATAAGATTTTGGAGGCACCAAGATCAAGAAACTAAAATTCTGTCCCTCTCTCTGTAGGTTTCAATCTATATATTTAAATTCTTTATCCTCTTATATTAAGATATAAAATCCTTCATAGCATTACAAGTATTTCCAGATGGGCCAAAATACAGCAGTAGCATTACTTTATCCCATTTGAGATTGTCATACTGGAGCTAGGTAATGAACTTTTTGTTCTTTGTTGAAACTAGTATTGCATATACATGTTGAGATAATTTTTTAATGATGTTTCCTTTGAGAATGCTTACTCTTCTGCCATCAGTTAAGCAATGACATTCTGGAGATAAGTAAGAGAAGTTAAATCAACATTAAATCAAAGTTTTAGTTAAATAAGGATTATGAGATACAATCCATCTACCCAGATTTTGAATAATGCAGTATTTAAAGTTTATTTGCTTATTTTATCTAAGTCTGTAATTTCAAATCAATACTGTTTTGTTTTTCAGCATATTCAGAGAAGTATATCTTTACAGGTTGTTTTACTGATTAGAGTGTTTTAACTTTACCACAGCCTTGATTATTATTTTTAATTTTTTCCAATCAAGACAGTGTACTGCTTGTGTGCTTGTTAGATCAGCAAGGTTCTCAAACTTCAGTTTTCTGCCTTTCTTATATTTAAGGACTTGTCCAGAATGTGGAAAAGTTATCAAAAAAGTAGGATGATACTAGTTCACTACTAATGAAACTTTTTAGATTGTTATTTCTACTGTTTTCCTATAGGATAGAGCAACCTAATTTAACATCACCAAGAGTGATACAAGGGCAGAGTTTAGCCAAAGTTTTTGTTTTGTGGTGAGCATTCATGAGAGGAAGTGGTTTAAAATCCTGGCCTTTGCTTCTGGTATCTGCTTGGTATTTTGTGGATGGAGAGTGTTGGATAGAAGCTTTTGTTGAAGTGTTGTGCTGAAATTTATATAATTGCTTGTCAACCTGTTCACTTCTTGTGGAGGGAAAATACCTCTGTATTCCAACAAGTAGAAGAGAGGCCTTGCATAGGATATGTAGTGTGCTTTATTAAATATTTATTAAATATTAAAATGTAGACTCTCACTTTTGTCTTCCCCATCTATTTCAGACTCCAGGTAGAGGTGGGTCTCAGAGCTCGGATTCGGATTCCTCTGCCACACCTGGAAATGCCGTGGACGTGAACTACGAAGGCTCCTCCGAGGTACTGTGCACCATTCACGGGACTGGTGTCTTAAATCTTGGATGCTGGTTCTCTGATCTGTGGAGCTGTTGGAGTAACTTTTGATGCCCTTCTTAAACATCAACTAAACAAATACTGGGAAATGTCATGTTCTAAAAATTGTTTGTTATTTAAATAAGAAAAGAAGACTAGGCCGTGTTTATATGTAACTATTAATTAGGCTTATCTATCCAAGTAGTCACAAGCAATTCTTCCTGTAGTTCTAGAGATGAATTATTAAAATTAAAGCAATGAGATGCAAGCTTAAGACTCCTTGTTAATAAATCTTTCATGAGAGCTGCAAAAAACAAGGATTGACACTTTATCATGCTTGTATTTCAGTTTCACCTTGCTTCTGCTAAGCTGGAAACCTCTTCCTTCATGTGAAGTATCAAATATATTGGGTTTTATTTGGTAGATAAATATATTTGGAGTATAAATCCTATCAGTGTTTCATGTGCTGCATGCCATACTTAATCAGCAGAATAAGTTGTTATTGCTGCAATCCTATATTTTAATGTCTTTGTATTTACAGTGTTGTCTGACATTAACTCTGAAAAATGCAAACTGACTTCACTGGCTGTTGAAACTCATTTGTGCTAATGTAGCCTGATTACCTATCTTGAAAATGTTTTGAGCTTAACATGCATACACAGTGCAGGGTTAATTACCCCTATTGCAACATTAAATGGAGCAAAGTGCCCTTTCTTACACTGAATAAAGTGTGTGATGATTCAAATAGTCCAGTGTGTGATACAAGATAAGAGAAACTTTCACTGTGCTGTTTAAAATCCTATCTGTGCATCTGCTTATTTCTACTTTCTTAATGCCTTATTGCAGTCAGTGTAATCAGACATTCCATAATATTTTGCTACATGTTCTACATGTCACACATTTTTGAGTCCTAATCTGTTTTGTGTGCATATTTAACAATCCCTGAAACAAATAAATAGTCTTAAATTGCAGACTAAAATTTTAAAACAACTTTTGTTATTGATTAAGGCATAAAAACATGCAATGAGATGTTTCTAAAGTTTGGTTAAAATGATCCAGTTCTGTTAATATGAGTGCAACATTGCTGACTGTACAGCTTGTGGGTGCCATAAGGTACCTCAGTACTAATGGAATAGAATTTTCTTGATGTGGGATGAGCTTTCAGTGTGGTGGTGTGCCTGCACTATTGTCCCATTGGCTGTTCTTTCAACTGAGTTGAAACTGGGTCAGACCAAAGGCTGACTTGTCACTCTTGACATGCATGTGTTACATAAAAAAAAAGTGTCTTTTAATTCTCCATAATTCCATCATTTCTTGCATTGGGTATTATCCGTAGTGTAGAATTTCAAACTCTATTTGAAACTGAGCTCTGAACCTGGTGATGGGATTTTAGATTCACATGTAACGCTATTCAAATCTGTTAGCCTTCCTTTTCCCTCACAGCTTCCCTGAGGTCTTGTCTCTCCTGGAGCTTCTCTTCAGGTGCACCATGGTTGGTCTCTGCAGAATGTTTGCTGTTTGTTTTATCATGATATTCCTATCTGGTTCCCCATTATTGTGCAGTCAGAAATCCATTAACTTCTTTTTCACTCCAGTTTCTTGGCTAGATTTTCTAATTTTATTGTTGCAAGATTCAAATGGAGAATAATTATGAAATCTGTGCAGATTTTTATGTTTCCTTTCTCCTCAAGCCTGGTTGAAATAAATCCTGATTTTTGAGAATTGTCGTATGAAACAGAAGGAGTGGGAAAGTCTGAATTCAGACTGCTCAAACTGCTCAAGAAGAGGTAAAAAATTTGCTCATATCCTGTCTGTGACCATATCAGCACTTCAGGTCACAAGTAGCCCTATAATGAATCTGCCCAAGGAGGAAATATTTGAGTCTCTCTTTTTTACCTTTGCAGCTTAGGTCCCAGTGTAACTGTCAACAGTACAGGGTTGCTAAATATTCCATGCTTGCAGTGAGTCTACCAGTGACATGGTGCTTTCCTTAGTATAATGTAACTGTGTCAGCTAGACAGGTTTGCCTCAGCCTCTCCTGCTGCTGTTGCAAACTTGCTTACTAATTCATAGAGGCATTTCTGCAATCTCACTGCACCACTCCTCCCTCTTTGTCTGAAACATCTGAGCACCCTTATGGGAAACCTTGCGATGGATGTGACATAATGCCTTGTAACGCTCCATTCATGATTTTTTTATGGAGCTTGTTCCTCTGTCACATGAAAGGGGCATCAAGAGTGTATGGAAAACATAGCAGTATGCAGCATGGTCCTAGTTTTTAAGGCATGTTTTAGATTTATTTATTTTCATGTCCTTAATAACTCTTCTTTCTTGCTTTCTGTATGGTATTGCTATGGTTTGTAAAAGTTCTCTCTCCAGAAGGAAAACAGACTTTGCTTTTGTGATTGTAGAGAGCTTTCAGCATAAGAATTCAAACTTTTGATTCCAGATCTGCATTTTTTTGTCTTTATTAGTTTCTTAAAAACAAATATGCATTTCACAGGGCTTCATCTGTCCATTGTGTATGAAAGTGTGTGTAACTCCCACTGATCTGTCTGAACATTACCAGAGTGAGCACACTGGGACAGAAGGAAGACAGGAGCTTCGTGACCTCCCAGCTGTTAGTGTGGGTCTTGTTTATTTTGTTTGAATAGCTTTGGTGATGGGCTGCTTTAAATTAATGACCTATTTTCCTCGTGTCAGCCTTTTAAATTGTTTCTTTTGATTCCTTGCTTAAAAACAGTTTCATCTCATATGCATGATTCCAAAGTATACAGTCAGCAGAAGAATTAATTCATGTCTAGTTTTCTGGTTTGCAGTTAATTCATGTCTAGTTTTCTGGTTTGCAGTTGTCTGTCACGTGAAACATTTGCAGTATTGGAAGACTTGCAGTCACTGATACATACACTTCTCCTTTTAAACTGCTTTTGCTTGATTTTCTTATAAAAAAGACTGTTTCCTTATTTGATTGTCTTCACATCAGACTCAGTATCATGATAAACATGGTGTTGAATCGGGCACATCCTTTGCAAAAAGAAGTGTTTTGAGCTTTTATTAGGTAACTTTTTAAAAGTGGATTTCTAGTGCAAGATAAGTACATTGGGTAAAGGGAACAGAGGGTGGTAATATAAAAAACTCATAAACTTCTCTTTTTGAACACGTTTAAGAGCTTATGTATTGCAGCAACATTATAAAAAAAATTGGGAAAAAAAATTAATAGATAGTCTTACTGGATTTTTTAATACCCCCAAGAAAATGCAAAGGCTGTTTCAGTTAATAGATGTAAATTGTAGTGCATTTCTAAATTCTTCCAGTTTTGCAGTGTAAAACTACACACTTAAAACAAAATGCATGGTTTTGTGCTCCAGAACTAGAAGAATTTAGATTCTGGAAGTTAACAACTGCCAGCTGCACAAGGCTGTCTGATTCTTTTTGCTGAAAACCTTGAGAGAGTAGATTGACTTCGTGGGGTAGGCAGCTTGCTGTGCACCGAATGGGTTTGTACAGAGGTGAAGTTTTACATTGTTTCTGCCAGTGTTACTTTTGCTGAGTTTTGAAATCTAAGAGTTTGTTCTAGGATGTGTGTTTGTGATGTGATTTTATTTGGTTTGTTGTTATATTTGCTAGGTGGTGCCTTTTATCTTCCTTATACTTGATGTGTATTTATGCTGTTATTTTGAGGGGAAAACTTCAAATTGTTGGATGTTATTCCCAAAAATGATGGAAAGAATCAATACACTGATTATTCTAGAGATAACTTGAGATGTCATTTTGAGTGTGAAGTGTCACCTCATAAAGTGAGGAAGATCTGTGGTAAGACTGACTGTGCTGCTCTCTTGGAGTGGTGTGGGACCTCTCAGAGCCAGAGTAACTTGAATATGGCTTTTGATGAACTCCTCACTGCCTCTTGTTGAAGCAGAGGCTATCAGTAATGCTCTGTTGTGGTCAAGTCAACTTCTTATTTTCTTTATTATCTGGTCATGATGCAAGTGCTGCACTTGAATAAGCTGTGGCATTCCTGATGTGATGGTGCCAGTAGGTTGTGGCATGTGAGCTATCTGAGGTGGTTTGATTACTTGAAGAAGTTACTGTTTTATTTAAGCTGGTTGTGCTTAGCATATTTTATGGAGTTGACTGCAGGGTTTTTGCCCACTTTGACTTTTTGTTTTTCCACTGACTTTTTGTCAGTTCCTTGGTCAGTGCTTTTCCCTTGTCAAGAGCTGATGACAGCTTTTAACTTGATAAACCTATGTACTGAGTGTAGCACTTGAAATACAAATTCACTTGTTTCTAGCTGTTGCTGTTTCCTGTTGCTAAAGCTGTGTTTCTTTGTACTGTGGTTCAGTAAATATCTGTAAGAGATGAGAAACAAAGAAAGTAAATATATGTGTGGGGTTTTTTTCAGTTTGATCTTTGATTATGTGAGAATGCCTAGAAGCATTGAAAAAATGGGGAATTCTGTTAATAACTATAGTCAATACCAATATGAAAAGTTTAACATGTTTGACAACTGAGAAGTCAACAAGCAGGCTGATTACTAGCTGATTAAAAGAATAGTTTGCATTTGTAGCAAACAGCATTGAGACACAGCCCGAATGAGGCTGTCACACCTCATTCAATCTCTGCCGTTTCTGGGACAGCATTATAACGTGATAAAATGTTGTCAGTGTCACCTTATGTAGCAGACATAAAACATCGCTCAGTTTGCCTTATTTAAACTGTTAATGTTTAGTGGTATTGCTTGTGATTAGTACTGTGGATAGTACATAGTACTGGGAAGAGTTCAAATACCTTTTGTTGGAAAGAATGCTGAAGAAGTTTGTGAGTTCAGGATTTTTGCTAGTGAATTCTCCTTAAACAAGGAGATAGGATGTGTTGCAAGGCCAGTGTTTAGTTACACTTTGTGAGACCTGAAAAATTGTTACTTGGGTAACTAAAGCCTTGGTACCTTGCTTTAGATTTGACATGTTTCTTTGCTAGTCCTCCTTCCACTGATACACCTATCAGCTGATGAAAACTTCAGCAAGTGCCCCTCTGTTCTCCTTGCTTTTCCTTCCTCTCTGTCCTCCATGCAGTGAGAGTTGGTCTTTGTTTTTCAGTAACAAGCATTCTCACCTGCAGTGTCCTGTTGTGGAAGGGTTTCTTGCCACTCACCTATAGCCTGATTTATGGCGATCTTCTTGAGCAGCTCTCTGCAGCCCTCTTTTTCAAACCGGAGGTTGAAACCTATGATAACTGGTGAAGATGTCACTGTAATACTTCCCCTGCCCACCAAGGTGTGATGAAGCCTTGCTTTAAAATACAATGACCTATTCAGCTGCAGGAATAACCACCAAAATGTTGGCAAATATCTGTCCATGTATAGCCACCTTAACCAAACCAAATGCTGCATGAAAGTCAACATGCATTGCCAAGTTCCTAAACATTGTTTCCCAACTTCCATGTATACAGTGGTGTCCCTAACAAAAGCTGTGTGGTGGCTTCCATTTTGTTTTCTTTTCTTTGAAAGGAATGATACATTTCTAAGTTGTGTCCTGAATTTCCTGACAGTCTCTGTTGGATGTTCAGAACATCTAAACAGTGAGTCAGTACAGAGGCATAGTTTGAGACCTCCTGTGCTGTTTTTATCTGAGGCATCCAAAGCAACCACTGAATGATACCCCTGCAGCATTTAGAATATAGCAGCTGTTAATATCTGTTGTCTTACCCACCATTGGGCTAAATCTAAGGCAATTTTCAGTCAGTTCTTTTGAATAGTCTTCATAAATTTCCAGACTTCTGGTAAGAATGTGCTTCTTAGCTAATACAAGTAAAATATGACCTTGATGTTTTCTGAATAGGCTTTTCGTAGCAGAATTACAGAGAATGTAAATTGGCATAGTAGTTATGCAAATATGTGTGGTTTTTAAGTCAGTCTTTTAAAAGACCACATTCTTTATATTTTTCCCCCCAACTGTAGATACAATCGATTGAATCTTCTGTTTCTATGCATGCCCTTGGAATGTTGCAGAGTGTTATTGCACAGAACATCATGTCAATGCTTTAAATCTGATATTTTATTCTCTTTCAGTTTCTGCTCAAATTAGGTTGTAGTGCCTGTTTTCACCTCTACAGTACTCGCCTGCTTTGCACACAAACAAAAATTATTGATTGAGTTACATTAGTATTATTAACGTCCTTCAACATCTGAACAGTACTAAGATAATGAAGAGTTAGAGATACTGATTTGATTTGACATGGCCATGGAATATGACTTTTCTTTAAGAAAGAGATCCCACCAGATTAGAATTTCTAACTGATGACAGAGTTGTAGTCCTGTAGGTTGTGACACACTTTTAGTCTTACTCATCAATAGCAGCAAAAACATAAGACAACTGAACTAGAAATTATGTTGGTTCTATTCTTCTCAGGAAGAATCCAGCGTCTTTTCTAGGAAGAAATCAATTCTACATTCTGGTATAAAATACTATATAAATACATCTTTCCTCTCTTTGTCCAGAAATTTAAATACTTGTAAAATTGAAGTGGACTGCAGGTCTTAATTATACTGAACATGACCTTTTTACCTACTTGTCTAATGATTAAATAGAGATGTTATCGGAGAAAGCCTGTCATCTTACTATTTACATAAACACAGAGGAGAGGGTTTTATCTAGTGAAAGACATGAAAAATGTCAACTGCATTTTCTTTTTAGCAATATACAAAAGGAGTGACCTAATTTTTTTATTCTTTGACTTAAAATATGTCATGATGTTTTAAATCAATATGTAAGCCTTCTGAAATAAATTATGAAATGTAGTCTTGCCCTTGCTGTCTAGGCAGACTGTTTAATCTGCTTCTGAGAACTTCCTGAGGATTCAGTTAATTGCTTTGATATATATTTGGAAAATACAATCTAGAAGCTACTTGATGCATCTTTCAGCTCTGAAATATCACTTATGTTTCTTTCCGCTAGCCCAAAATATATAGTTTCTGATCTTCCATCATGTAAAATGTTTCAGCCTTTAAATCACTGTGTAACTGGAGAATATCTGGGTTTTAGCTTGGACTTACTGTTTGAGTGCTGGTGAAGATGTGTATCTTGTATTGAGGAAAACTGTGGAGGTTCACCTGCAGTGGAAGAAATATGAATGGCAAGCTTACTTTCAGTTTTCTAAACATGCTGGACTTTATTCACAGCATGCGCTTATTGTACCAGTACAGCTGTGTGAGAGTAAGTCTGTATTCTGAGAGATGGACAAACATAGGTCATGGCCAGAAGGTGTTACAGCCCTGAGCTTCACTCACTGCTATTGGCTTTTTGTTCATGAGCTCACTGGAAACAGGCTGTAGCTGGGAGTGCTGGCCTGGTATTTCTGGAAGGCCAGTGGTGAAACTTAGATACTCAAATCTATTTAAACTTAACCTAGTCATGTGAATGCCAAGCGTGTTAAAGTGCATCCTGGTTTTTGGTTTGGGCTAAGCTGTCCTATAGCATGTGTATAGTAGAATAGTCATGAGTGTTTTCCATATGGTGAAGTGCCAGTTACCCTGAAATGGTTCTCTGTGGTTGTGAGGTTGAGGGTTTTTTTTTGTTGTTGTTGTTTTTTTGGTGTGTTTTTTTTTTTTTTCTGTTTTGTTTTGTTCTGTTTTGTTTTGTTCTGTTTTGTTTTGTTCTGTTTTGTTTTGTTCTGTTTTGTTTTGTTCTGTTTTGTTTTGTTCTGTTTTGTTTTGTTCTGTTTTGTTTTGTTCTGTTTTGTTTTGTTCTGTTTTGTTTTGTTCTGTTTTGTTTTGTTCTGTTTTGTTTTGTTCTGTTTTGTTTTGTTCTGTTTTGTTTTGTTTACCATAGTTCTTAAATATTTTCCAAGAATGGAAAACAGTGAAGCAGTGAAGTTCCATGGTTCTGTAAGGTTGAATCATGTTGTAAGTGCTGGAATAAAAATACAAGATGTTGCAGAAGCTTTGTTTGTATTAGCAAATGCAGCTCTGTGCTATATGAAGCTATTTGTGCTGTATGGCTCTCTACCACACGCAGCTGTGGATCAGCAGCAATCATAGCATCCTAAATGGGACCACTCATTCAATTCTATGTAGTTAAAATGGGATTGACTGCACTATCATCAGATATTGCTAGAAGGTGCTAAGGAAGCTGAGTTGCTATGGCTGTGACTTTAAAGCTTAAATAAGGTGCCTTATTTCTTGGATTCTAAGGACCTGAGCACATCTGAATTCCATCCTGTAAAAACTGTTTTGCCCATGGGACTGTCCTTCAACCGTCCTCCAGTTTTAATTTGTGAAAAAGGAACTTTGAGTAGAGTAAGCTGTGCTCTCACTCATTAACTAATTAAGGCAAGATTTCATACTAGCTCTAAAAGACCATTTCATTAAAGCTGAGGGCAAAAGGAGAGCAGTTGGCAGAAGAAGGGAGATTGAATGCATCTATATGTAGCTGTCTGAGGTTCCAGTTACTGATGATGGAGCCCTGGGAGTTGTTATGCTGACCCTACCTAAGGTACACACATCTGTTCAGTCAGGTGACTAGTTTCTTGCTCCATTAACTGTGTTGAATAGCTCTGCATTGGTAGTGACTGGGGAGTAGACATCTACATGCAAATTTTGGGTTTTTTTAAAACCTCAGTTGGGAGCCTTCAGCTGATGAAAAAAAAATCATTAAAAGTAAGACAATATTTTGAAAAGGCTGAAATTTTCAAGATACTTCTTTACACAGCCAACCCCATCACCCCTAGTCCTACAGAGTAGTATCAGGACAAGACAGAAACCCAGAAACCCTTCAGTCCTACATATTCATTTTCCTGTTACATGATTTTAAACTGGGAATAGTTTATGTGAGGATTAGGAGGACTCTGTGGTAGCCTGCAGTTGCTCTGGTTGTGCACTTGGGTCTGTGGGTTGTGCCTGTGGGTCTGTGCCCTGCTTTTGCTGGGCACTGTGTTTCAATGTTGTAGGCCAAAGTTCTTCCAATAGTTAATAGCTCTGTAAATTATTTTAGTACAAAAAAACCCTCAAATCCCATGCTGTTTTTTGTAGTGAGATTTTCTTCTAGTGTTGCTTTTAGTATCCTGGCATACTTCCCAAAAATGCAGTCTTAATGATTCATACAAATATTAATGTTACCAGAAAAAAATAATTTACCTTGAATGGCTTTAAGTAGGTAGAGCACTGAGAAGCTTAACATTATCAAGCCTGAAAATGAATCTCAGCTATTAGAGGAGATAAGTAGTTTTTTGTTCTTTGGACTTATTTGTAAGTCTATCTTGAGAAAGCTAAATAAAAAAAAAATCTTCTGGTGCTTTCATGGAGTCCAAGATCTTTAGTGAAATTTGGCATTATAACTCAAGCTGAGGCAAGATGCTTTCCTAAAAAACTTCTACGTAGCAGTTTCTGTTCTGCTGTGAGTGAAACCCATGTGTTTTGGAGACTTTGCACTGAGGAAGGCCTGTCCCACTGCAAACAGCATGGTACTCTGGTGGTGCTTGATGCTTGGCATGACCCATGGGCCTCCTGAAAGAAGAATGTTTCCCTTGGGATCAGAAGATTGGGATTTGAAGTTTAGCATCTCACTCATTTTCATTGGAGTGCCTGGACTATTGGGTCAGGGGCTGTTTTGAGCTGTAAATTGTGTGCTGTCCCTAGTCGTTTGTTTGTGCGTGTATATTGGGGTTTGGTTTGAATGCCTTTTTAAAAAATTGTTCTTTCTGTGCATGGCTTCAGAAATTCTGTGGTGATCTCAAGAACTTTTCCTGATAAAAACTAGTGCATGTAGTTGTTGTGGTTTATTTTTTATTCTGTGAAACTGGCAGGCATCTGCAAAAATCATTGAATTCAATAAATTCTTGGTGAGAAGATACAAAAACAAACCCAAGTAATCATCATTTAACTTCTTTTAGGCTCCTTTCTTTCTGTGTAAAGTGAAAGATAAACTCAACTAGAAACATCAGCTAGGGAATCATGAGTTATGGTGCAGCATTAAAGGGGCTGTAAGTGATGTCTCTGCTTTTATTAAATGAAGAATGTGAAATACCTTTTGCTTCTCTGTGGCTGTGCTTTATGCAAAGTAATCCCTAAGTACATGTTAAAAGGAAACCGACCAAAATTCAAGATACTCTCACACTTGCTTCTTCTGTAAAGGAGTCTGTTAGTTAAGGTATCCATCCAGGTGCAGGCTTACTGGGAAGGATGCCTCAGCTCCTCCCCCAGGCTCTGATGACACCTCTTGGTTGTAGCTATGCTATCTCCTTTTTATCCAAGACAGGTTTGGTCCTGATGTAGGATATAAATTCCTGCAAACCGACAGAAATGTTCACTAAATTTAAGCATCTCAGACCATCAGGTTTCTTCCCTTCTTCTTACATGTTTGTCTTTAGAATAGTAAAATACACTTTTGAACATAATTACAAAGTTCATCTCAAGATGATACTGAGAGATATTTTTTATTTGGCTGTATTTAATTTTAAATTTTTTAAAGAGAAAATTAGTGATCCACCAACCCAGTTTCCCAAACAAGGTTGTCACTGAGGCTGATAGTTACAGATCCAGGAAACTTACACACTTCTACCTGTTACTGCCTGCTGCCAGAAGGATCCTGATGATTCTGATTTTCCTGCTGTAAAGGCAACTGAATTAGTGCTGCTGACATCAGAGTTGACATTGGATATGATCAGTGTGTGAGGTGCAGCTGGTTCCTGGGTTCGTGCAGTATGAGGCTCTGATGTATGAGTGCAAGTTGCCTGTGTCTGTAGGGGCTGGTGTTCCTGCCCACCTCTGTACAGGAACGATGACATTTCTCATGGCAAGGACACCTTGTTGCTGAAGGGTGATGGCTCACTCTGTTAGAGCCTGTATGTCAGACCTTCAGCAAAAGCTGCATTAGAGTAAGGGTGCATGTGAGAGCTGACTCCAGCAGTGCCAGGTCCCCAAAACTGAGGCCAGCCACAATCATGACAGTGCTGGTGGAGAGCCTGAGACTGGTGGGTGATGCTTGCCTTATCTCTGCTTGTATGAGAGGAAGAGGAGGAGGTTTTGTCCATGTTTCCCATCTGCCAGTGGCAGTATGCCTGCCTCCCCAGAGCTCCCATCCCCCCTGCAGGCTCACAACTGCAGCACATTCCCTTTGCTCAGCAGCTCTGCTCTGCCTCTGGCCACTTGTCCTTGTGGACCTTGCCTTCAAATCTGCCTCCCTGCCTGCCCGGGAAATCTTGGCTGGCTTTGCCCAATAATTTAGATGAACGATTGCTGTCCCCCTGCTCTAATTGCGCATGTGATCTATTCTTTCCTCTTCTCTAGGGCTCCTATTTGCATAGAATAAACACCAAGCACAATAAAACCACAAAAAAACCCCAAAAAACCACCAAGCCCCCCCCACCCCAAAAAATCAAACCCAAGCAAAAAACCAGATTTTGCTGTTTAAATGAAAAGAGATAAAAGGTAAAAGAAAGGAGAGGCCTGAGCAATTTTCTGCACTTATTCTTTCTAGATGCACTTACTGGAACTATGAGGAACACATGCTTTTCTCTATGAACAGCTTTTCTCTATGAACAGCAGACCTTCCCATCACTGGAAAACTAAACACAGCACTGAGAAACTAAACTCAACATTGAACTGCTTAGTAGAGTTTCATCCTGAAAGGATGCTGTTGCACTGTCATTGTATGAAATTGACTTCTTTCTGTATAGAACCTAATCCTATATTTTGTGATCCTCTATGGTTCATTGCCATTTGCTGTGTGCCTGGCAACTCCTTCTGGTTCTTGCACTCAGAGTGACTCTCACTGGCATCCTACGCTAATTGTATCAGATAAACATTACTGGGAACATAGTAGCTGAACAAATTTTCTGTAAGTATACTTATATATTAGTTAACTTGGTTTAATCTGGAGTGAAACTGTGCTGCTCAACTCTGCAAATAAACAAATGGTTGTTAAGGTTGGATTCCTGAGTAGGAAAGAGTACTCTGTTTTGTTTGGTCTAGTTGTGACAAAACTAGTTTTCCATATGATATGTGGCGGACTTGACAAGCAACTGTATTTAGTAATTAACTTCTGAAACACTAAATGAATAATAGAAGTTATGAAGGCTCTGTTTAGAGCTTTGGTTGCATTTGAGTAGCTGAACATGGTAGTTTTCCTGGGTAAAAACCATGTAAATATTGTTGAATTCTTAGTGACTTGTGAAACAAAACACTATGAATGCCAAATTAATAAATTAATGCTATTTGTGGTTATCAACATACACATTCATTATGTTCACTTCGTCCTAATATTTAAATCATTTAGCATCCAGATGCAAAGTTAAGAGCAGAAAAGTCCCAAAAGTCTTCATGTGTCCTCCATAACTCATATGTGAGCCTGTGCTAGGTGAAGTGTGATAATCCCATTTAGAGGAGTGCTCTCATCTTGGATACTGGAGAGCCTTGATTTAATGTTTGAGTACACTACAGTTTGTAGTGGTGTAAGAAACTTAAGGATAACATATAAATGTAAAAATACATATTTGAGATGAATTAAAGGGACAGAGGGCCTTAAAAAAGTTACATGAGGTCCCTTTTGCACTGCTTGGAATTATGGGGAGTCTTAAATGTGAGATGAGATTTTTAGCTCTTGCTCTGGGAAAGTCTCAGTGTCACTACTGTTATGGGCTAGAGTGTGGATGGGAATTGGGCTCAGAGTTGGCATGATAACCACATGAGTGAGGAGCCAGTGTGTAGTCCCGCAGTCAACACCAGCTGTAATAAACTGTGAGAAATTAGGTGGATGATACTTCTGGTAAGTGGCAGCTTGAATCTCTAAGCATGAATGTTTAGAGATACATAAAGAGGAACATAACACTGTTTTCATTTGCGGGTTAATGGGTAGAATGAGGGCATTGATCTGCCAAATTTCCACTCTGGTAAGCTTGTAGTATGTATGCTGGAAAGAAAATGGATGATTTCTGATTCTTAAGGCTGTAGAGATCTGATTTTCTTGATGTGATATTTATCTGAATGGCATTTACCAATTAATTATATGAAAGGTAAAAAGTGGTTCTTAGTTGTCAGGCCCATATTAAAATCAGTAGCTTCAATATGGAGATAATCGGTTTATGAATAACTGTGCTTTAGAGTGGGTCTGTATATCTCCTTTTTAAAGACCAAAGTCTAGGTGCTACCTTCTATTTGGAATAAGAATGTGATTTTATGAGAAGTTGTATGGAAAATTATTTTGTTGGGGCGGGAGAAGGAATTGCAGAACAGTCCTTTTTGTTTTGCTAAATAAAATGTTGTTGCTAGTATGTAATACTGTTGGGTAAAAAACTCACTGAATAATGGAATGTGCCTTTTGCAGGCATTTTCTAACATTTTAATTGCAAAAACTCTTATTGGAGCATGAAAGAATTAGTATGAATCGTCGAAATTGCATTGACTACTTCTTAAGTGTGCAAACAAAATTTACAGTTCTGTATAAAAATAAGATGGAAAAGAAATGTATTTCATATTTTCCTTTGTTTGCTTTTCCTTTTTGTAATAGGGCTTTATTTGTCCTCTCTGTATGAAGTCTCATGGATCAGCGGAGGAGCTGTTCAAGCACTATGAAGCAGTTCATAATTCTGGCATTGATTCAACTCACGGAGGGGAAGGTCATCTGTCACCGGAAAGGTGAAGCAGAACTCGTTTGTGCATGTGCTTTTCTGCTGGTGTTGAGCTGCTTCTAGTTACACTGAAGGTTTTATTAATTTGAACTTAGGCAGTCAAGTATTTAAATGTTCATGTCCCATTTCCAACTAGAATTAAAAGGCAGCTTGTAACTTACGTTGTCTGATACTGATCTGACAGTAAGTGAAAAGCAAATACATGTGTTTATGATATTAAGGCACCTGTTTCTGATTCAGCAGACAGTGCAGCATTACAGACCAGAAGGATTTTTGCAAGTGTGGCAGGAAAAATATGGGTTTCTCCTAATTTCTGACATAGAGCTGAAATGTCATCATTGGAGAGTGGAGAGGACAACCCTAAAGATAGAGAAGAAACCCAATTTTGTCCCTAGTTAATTAGGGTACTTCCTGGGTAATTACAATATCAATATCAGTATTTGCCTAAATGGCTTCCCTTATTACCTAGTTATTTGCAAATCTGAGAAGTTTCTATGTGTGCCAGTAATTATCCTTCTGTGTTTCAAAAAATCCAGGCTGATCTTCAGAAATCTTAACCAGTTTATTTAATTTTTTTTTTTTTTTTGGTCAAAACTGTATTTTTAAATACATCCCTAGGAGGAATATCAGGTTGTTTCATTTTTGAGACCAGTGGTATGCAGCAGGAATCGATAATGTGAAACTTCTCTAGAAATACTTAACTGAGTAGTCTGATTGCTTTGGGAAGGTTTTTCTTGGGGGTAAAATTTATATAGGTTTCCTCTTGCTTCCTGCTAATTCTTTTTCTGTTCAGTGCTTGTTTTGTGCTGCTGGAAGTAGCAGTCCATGCTGCTGTTTTGTCACATTCCCCCACACTCCCCTGGTTTGTACACAGGAGATTCAGAGAGAGCAGCATGGAGGTACACAGCACATCACCTCACCCTGTGGCTTCTGCTGATTCTGGGAAGTAAAGAGTTCAAATGTGTTGGCACAAGCAGAAATATGGCCCAAAAAGACAAATAATTGCATTGAAAGAAATAAATGTATTTACGTAACTAGCTCAAGAGAGGGTGAGTCTTTGGTGAGGAAAGAGTGCGAAAGATAACATTTCAGTTGTTGCCCAAATGCAGATCTGTATCTGATCTGAGCAAAGCTGGCAAGCCAGTAGGAGCTGACATTAGCAGAGGTTTTGGATGACTCCTTCCTTGTGGCTAGCTGCCTTCTCTCTCAGCTGCTGCATCAAAAGAAATCAAAATTGGGGCTTTATACAGGATAAATTGATAGGGTATTAATGAAGTCATATTTGGCTTCTGATGTGCACATTTATTCAATAATGAATATTCTTTTTATGCCTGATTTAAGTATTTTTGGAGTAATTCAACTTGGATTTGAAGTGATACTTTTGTAGGATAATAGCATTCACATGGGGAAATTATTGGTCATAACTATATTGTTTATATAGTTCATGAAATACTTGTTTTTATGCCTGCAAATTTCCAAAGTCAGCCAGATGTTGACTGGTGAAATTTAGTTATTTTTCCCTGGCTCCTGACAGTTTAAGGACAAATAGTTTTGTTTTCTTTTACATAATTGAAAAAGTGGATAAGGTCAAGGAATTTAGATGGAATAAAGGGAGTCTGGTGAGAGCCATTGTGTAACACATGAGCTATATTTTACTATTAGTGTGGTGTTCTTTAATGCTACTCATTTGCATGTTTGAGAAAATCTCATTAAACATAAATATGTTCTTCCAAACCTTGGAATTCCGTATTAAAGAAATATTGTAGCCTGCTGCAGGGAGCCACTCCACTTGCTCTCCATGTATGAAGCTTATATGCAATTCTTAGGACCAAGATTGGGAGGTGAAATTCCATATGTAGTCAATAGGAAAAGTTAACTACTGGAAATTACACAGTTTCCTCTTCCTCCCACTCCCCAGTAAACTATGATGAATAAGTTTCAAGAGTAAATCATGTATCTCCCCCCCAGTGTGATTCAGCAAGGCCATCAGTGCTCAGTACTAGGGTGGAGGCACTGGCTTTACAAGTGGGAAACTGAGTGGACCATAATGAAAAGGCACTAAGGATTTTCTAGTTGGTAGGCTCAGATGTGCTTAGAGGAGGAAGGGATTGTCACAGCACTGGCAGAAAAGGAGATTTGGTGAGGATTTGGATGATGGGAAGAAAAGCAAACTACAGTGCCTGTAGTGATCCCTTACACTAAATCCCCTCAACTCCCCCCCTCCTGCCATACATTTTCCACTGGTTAAACTAAATTCAGGTTTCATTTTAAAATAGTTGAGCAAAATTTTGTTTGGGATATTAAGGCAACTGCTGTAGAAGGCTCCTTACGTTGCAAACTCATTCCTTTTTCCTCCCCTCCACCTTATCTCTACTATAAGCTAGCTTTTTACAACTCAAACCCTTCAATGTATTATGAAGACCAGAGCATATTAAATGCTTTGGTATTGCAGGTCTGGTGTATGTTGAGTCCAACTTCAATACAGCTGGCCATTCCACCTGCTTTTTTATTTATAATCTGAGAACTGAGTCTTAGCTCATTTACTTGTACTGATGAGAAAGTAGCTCCCTCTGTTCCACCCACAACCAATGTGCAGGTTTTGGAATGCAGCTACACCTGCCTCAGTAAAGTTGTATTTGCAAACCTCCAGTAAATGTATCACACAGGCAGAATAATGTGTACATAACAAAATTTTCCTCTGAAAAAAGTAAATCTCCCAATATCCCATGTTTGTTTTGTCATTAAAATTGGTCCACCTTGGAATTCTTGCTCCACTGGTTCAAATGCATGTTTCACTTGCTACTTGATGACCCTGACCTGATGTTAATATGCTAATGTAGATTGAATTTTTTCCTTACCAGTTTAGCTAAGGAATAACTTGCTTTGGTGGTTTCTTTACTCCTAAGTAGGAGATAATTTGAAAGAACATTTTTGGAGGAGGGGATAATGCACAGTAGCAGCAATAAAATTGTATGGTGTAAAACTGAGAGGATTTGTTGGCACTGGTACCCTCACGTATATATTCTGTGTAACCCTTAGCGTTGCCACTGTACAAACAATAAGAAAGAGTATTTTTGCATTATTTTAATGACCCTTGTAGTCTTGATTTGGAGTGGCTATATCTCAGTAATGCAACATTATCCTTGTGTGTATAGTTGTGCAACCCTGTAAGGAGACCTGTGATTTTGAAGGGTGCTGTGTGAATCAATACTAACAGTTATAGCCTTAGATTGTGTGTTCTTGCCTGGCTGGAGGCTTGAGCATGAAATTTGAGAATTTAAAATTCTAAGGCTTTAAATATTCAGACCATTAAGTGAATATGTCTGTGGGGCATACCAAATTTCTGTGTGGATGAAAAATTATGAAACTGCGTATTTCAGGAGTAAGATAGCATGCTGTTGCTTAGCAGTGTTCCTTTACATGATATGGGAAGTGAAGAAGATGAAACCTGTCCTTTTGGTACAGAGGCATGCAAACCAGTTAAATGTTCCAATGCATAGCTTTGTCATTCTGAACTCATGTGGTTGAGCTGATGCGTTGATTTAGATTTACATTCCGTTTTCGGGAGACTTTTTTTCTTATCTATTTCTTTACTTATCCATTTAATATGTTTAGCATTTTTCAGGAGATGTACAGAGTGATATTAATCTTGTTTCTTCAAAGTTTAAAAAAACCCTAAAAAGAAATACTTATAATTATGTAAGTTATATTTACATAGTACGTGGCTATCAGTTCAATTACTTAACACACATTACAACTTGTATGTAATTGACAAAATATAACCACTGTGTATTCATTTTCTCCACTCTGTGGATATATTTATTCAGAGATGAAGTATCACTGCTCCGACAAGAAGTCCAAGACTTGCAAGCTTCGCTGAAGGTTGGAAATGTATTTTACTTGCACTTGGTTCTTTGTTTCAAATTGAAGTGTCTTAAGCAACCAAATTTATAGTCTCTCTTCCCATCTTCTTCTTTATTTTTTATTTTTTCTTTTTTTTATTATTTTTTTTTTTATTTTTTTTTTTATTTTTGTTATAATTTTCCCCCTCAGGAGGAGAGATGGTATTCAGAAGAGCTGAAGAAAGAACTAGAGAAATTGCAGGGGCAGCGGCAGCAAGTAATTGCTTTAAAATACTTGAAGCAGGTTTATCGTCAGCATTGACATTGAAGATTAAAACCTTTTTTGTAAGGCACGTGGCCTGATTTAGTTAGTTCTGTAATCTAAATATTGACATGTTCTTGCAAGCAAAGCTAGTTATCTCTACACAGTGTAACTGTATATATATAAATGTAAAGAACAAAGAATAGATAACGATTCTTCCATACTACTCACTACAAGTTCAGTCCAGACTTTTCCTTCTGTTGAGCTTATTCAGAACTCAGTTTATTAAAGAAAGTAACTTGAATTTGGTGTTTCATCTTTTATGAGAAAAGGCTATGGAGTCTTTCTTGTAAGAACTTTTGGAAAACAGCAGTGGTATTTCATAGGTATCCAGCTGAGCTCAAAAAATAGTGCAAGGCAAATTGTGGTGTGTTGTGCCCTAAAGGAAACTCTTGCTTTTTTATTACTATGAGCTGCTTAGATGCGGGTTAGTTACAAACCTCAGAAACTGCTTTCTGTCAAAGCTCCCTCTCAGGATGTACTTCTTGATGTCTGTAACCTCTGTTTGTAGGACAGATTTCTATATTGAGGAAAGGGAGGGGGAGGTTATTCTTAATGGAGCCTTATGAGAGGAAACCTTAATAGTGTAGTGATATATGAAATGAAAAGTCATCTTGGCCTTTTCCAGTCTTCCAAATGCAGCTGTTTGAATTCAGGTATTTTTATACTGCTGTGCAGTATTTGAGCACAGAAGTCTTTGTTTCCCTGTGTTTTCCAAAAAATGGATGAACTTTGGAAGTAGTAGTTTTTATTCCTACTGTCTAATGGTGCATTTATTCTGTTTTCTTAAGGAATCTAAATCTGATGGATTGACAACAGCTACATCTACAGGTGGCTAACATTTTATTATATTAATTTCTGCACTGCTTTGGAATTTAGTTTGGTTTAGCTTTTAGGTAAATTAGCACTTCTGGTAAATTAAAGAACTAGAAAGCTGGAATTTTACTGGCAAAAAAAGTTAATTGTGATATCTATTAAGAGCTATTTATGTTAAGCAATAGTCTGGGGAAATGTTCCAGGGGCTCAGGGTTTGAAATTTTTAGAAGCAAAACCGGAGTTCTGAATCTGAAAGCAGTTCTTATGAGGCATCTTGAACATTTCTTTAATAATTTCATATATTCAAGCAGTCAGATATGTACTATAGCACAATCCTATATAAACTATAGCATTTTTCAGTGACGGTTTTATGTTGTGTTTTTCTCTGCTCATCACTAGCAAAGAAAACAGTGAATTTTTTATTGTTTTGAAGACCCATAATTTTTGCTCAGTTTTTCTCCATGAGGCTCTCATGAAATAAAATTTTCCCTATTTGTACATAAACTATCTGACTGATATTGATTAAAGCTTTTAATTACAGTTCAGGGCTTGGACTTCAACATCATGTTTCAGTGCTCTGCAGGGCTATTTGTGAGCAATGAAAATCAATATGTACTTAATCCTGCAGAGTACTCAATCATGCTTGCAGATATTTAGCTTCAGTAAAGTGTTTCACTTTGCTAAGATGATTGGCTGTTAAGGGATTTTGGATTACATATTCACCTCTCATGGTTAGTTATGAAGAGCTGTATGAGGAACTGTATTGTCCTAATTCTTCTAGAAAATAATGCTTGTTTTTTTTATGGAAATAGAATCATTAGAACGGCAACTAGAAGAGATCCAAGTAGAAAATTTTAACATTAAGCAAATGAAAGACTTATTTGAGCAAAAAGCAGCACAACTGGCCACTGAAATTGTGGGTAAGTCTATTAGCATGAGATCTGATTCTCTTTATTTGTGCAATTTGTGAAAGGGATCATTTATTCAACTTCTTTCTTATTAGATCTTAAATCAAAGTATGATGAAGAAATCAGCCTTCGGGAAGGTGCAGAACAGAAAGTGACGAACCTGAGACAAGAACTGCAGAAAGAAAGAAGTACAGTAGAAGACTTAAAGACAGAGCTGGTATTCACATCACATTAATGTTTTGTTGTTTTCAAGTCAAGGGAGGGGTTTATTTAAATGCTTGCAAACACAGTTTTAAAGCAGTGAAACTCTTTACATTGAAGTTGAACTTGAAGATGTATGCTTGTGGGGTGAAAAAAATCAGAGTACCATTGTTTTTGATCTGCATTTTCAGTGTTTTTCCAGTGAGAAATTATAAGTTGTTTCTGACATATATTAAAATTCACCCTGCATTATGTTATAGTCTTCTCATTTGATGCTCTGCCCTTCAGCAATTCTGCAGTGTGTTACACATTAGATGTGCTGCACAGACCTGAACTTGGAGCATGCCATTGCTGACTTCCACAGCTATCTTTAGGTCACCCTTTTTCCATGAGGTGTTATGCTCTGACTGTCCTTGGGCAGATGGATTTTTAAGAAGTGCTCAGAGAGCTGTTTTGTGACATGGTGGCTGAAAATCTGGCAGCTGTCATCATCATGCCTATGTTAATCTTGTCCCTCTTGCACTTGGCTGATAATACCGATGTGTGTGTATTCCAGGATTTGGGCTCCTGATGACTTTTATATTCAGCCATGGCTCCAGGGAGCAATCCCAGTGACTCAGCAAGTTGGGCCACTTCTAAAGCAGTAATGCAAGGAATTTCCTAGTTTCTCACACTCAGCTTAGACTCTGGAGGAAAGTAGGACTTGTTTATCCCCCTTCTTCCCTGTAGCTGATTGCCCTCAAGGGCCTATTGGCCTTGCCCAAATGCTGGATCTATCCATTCCTCCCTGTTCAGTTGCTTCTTGTTTTGCCTTTTCCTTATCATTTATTCTGTTCCTTTTCTAAAGATGGCAACGCTCCTTTTCTCTGCTTTCTTTATTGCTCCTAGTTGCCACCCCTCTCCTTTCCCTCCATACTGTTTCATGCTGAGGAATGTCATGGTGCAATTACCAACAGATTTTACTTGTGGGTTTGGTATGAGCCATATCTGATAGTATCTTCAAGACGCTGCCTTCAGCTGCCCTTTTGTTTTGTCTGTGGTGATTTTCTGAAATAAATCTTGAAGACAGGCACAGTATCCTGTATCTAGCCATCTACCTATGTAAAAGTCACAAAAATTAAATCTTTGAGACAATTTTCGTTTTGTCAGATTTGGTTGAAATCAATCAGCAAGTTCAAAATTTAGCAGACAAAACCTAAAAACTAGCCTTTAAATCCTTGGGAATTATAAGCACTTTGGGAAACACTTCTTTGGGAAAATTATAACACATTTTCTTTGGGAATTGCAAGCACTTCTCTGTGGTTTTGGGGTTTTTTGGGGGAGGCTTTTTATCTCTTTTTTTTTTTTTTTTTTTTTAAATTAAGCCTAGCTGTAATACTGTATATGTTACCTTGTCTATAAATGGATGATTTGATAGATTTTTAGAAATGACATTGACTCTGGAAGCATGTCTGCCATTGTGATGTTGCTCACTGCTTACAACTTTTCAGCTACAAAGGCCTGGTGTGGAAGATGTGGCTGTCCTGAAAAGGGAGCTGGTCCAAGTTCAAACACTGATGGATAAAATGACCCTGGAACGTGAAAGAGAATCTGAAAAGCTGAAAGATGAGTGCAAGCACTTGCAGGCAGAGCAGGCCAACTCTGAGGTATAATAATCATGCCTAATAATAATCATACATAAAGATGTGTGTTCTAGCTTTGCCATGATTATCATATGAAAATGGAAAATTGTAATTAATCACAATGAAAGAGCATTTAATTGAATCTTCTCACTTCTTCAAAAGTTTTGGGTATTCTGCTTTTCTATCAGTTATGACTTCCACTTCCATACAAACAGAAAAAAAGGAATGCAGCATCTCAGATTTGGATCTTTACTCCTCAAACTGTCTAAAACAGCTCCTGGCTAAAACACAATTTTGCTAAGTGTTACTCATAAGAAAATAAGAACTGGAAGTCCTTCATGGACACATTGGCTGCAGTGCTTGACATAAATGTATGGCTATGTTTCATCTCAGCTTTTTTCTTTAAGACCACATCAAGGACTGAAAGTTTAAAGTGGTTTTTACGCCATCCTTGGCTGGTTTTACAGGCTGGTTGAGGATATGCATATTAATATTGGTTTTCAAAGTGCATATCTTTAAAATAAGGTAAATGCTCAGTATGGGTGAAAATAACAAAAATCGTATTAATGCTATATGAGCGTCTTCAAATACTGCAGGAGAGGGATGTGAAGAATAGTACAGTCTACAATTGTCACCTAAATCTGTGACACATTTTTTCAGAGCTCTGTCTGAAACTGGCATCTACATCTTTACATGAATATTCATACTGAGCGGTCTCTTTCATCTTTAGTTTTTCACTGTAGTTGCTCCTGCATAGTGAATGTGTTATGAACACAGCTGCACTGCTTTGGAACTAAACATTGCTATGAATCTCTGCTTATTAGGATTTGTTTCAGTATCTTATAAATCTTCAATAAATGAAGCTGCTAGGCTTGATTGTTGACTTGAGTGCCCAAAGAAGTAAACAAAATTAGTAGCCTAAATTGAGGGTAAATTTAATAAAGCCAGGACTAGGGGTTTTTTGTGTTTGGGTTTTTTTTCCCCCTCCTACTAAGCAAAGGCATTAGAAACACTGGAGTATTTATAAAACGAATTTGAGGAAGCGTGCCTACTACAGCTTTTGCTACTGCTTCTTTCCATCTTTCATCCATCCATTTTATCCTTCTGCTTTCTAATAGAGATACTTAAATTTGAGGTAATTTTTTTTCAAAAGCATTTAATTTTCATAGCAAATTACTGTCATATCAAGACAATTTCAAGATGTTATTAAACAGATGCATTCCTGTTTTTTTAGTTGTTCATTATTCATACAGACACATCAGCAATAAAATACCAGGACTGAATATTTACCCCGGATGTGTTTCCCTGTTAAGAAAGAAGTGCGGGATAGTCTTACTGAATTGTGAACAAGAAATGGATCTTTATGCATTTAAATTTTGAGTCTAGTTGGAAAGGCTGCAAAGGTGTCCTTTGTAAGCTACCTGCAGATTTTCTGCATTATATTCTACCAGTATGAAATAACCATACTGTTTTCTGATAACATCTTGGAATCTTTGGCCAAAAAAGACTGATCCTAGGATGTGTTTTAGCTAACAGCTCTGCTATGAGACAGCGTTGTGAAGCACAGCGTTACAGAAAGCCAGTGAACTATAAGCAGTCAAATACTGTGTCCTTATGTTCTCTTTGGTGTTCCTTTTTCTGTAGGAAGGGTGTAAATTGGATGGTCATTGTCTATTATTTCTGTTCTGCTTTAGTTCACTTTTGAATTCAGTATTTATGCATTTGTGCTGAAATCTCTGCTTATGAGAACGATAGGAAAGAAAACTTCTTTTTGAAAGGTCACTACTATATACTGTATTTGAAATGAGTGCATTAATACACAACATGTTTTAGGGCAGCCATGCCCTCAAGTGCTCTTCTTGTTTTCTTCCATTACTGTATTCAAATACTGGGCAGTCATTGATATATTCTGTTCTGTACTGATCCTGTTTAATGGGTAGTGTTGTTCCTCTGATTATGCTTACCTGCAGGGTTGATGTGTCCAAAAGTCACACACCAAGTTTGCATCAAATGCCAGACTTGCTTCTAGAGCCTTTTCCAGCACAATTCTCTTCCTAGGGCAGCCAAGGTTTTGGCGTTGTAACTGCAATGACTTGGATAGGTTTCACCTTTGGCTAGAACTGTGATAATTATCAATGGATAATCTGTTATGATTTTCATCTGCTTTGGGTTCCACTTGGCATTTGCTACTGGATTGAGTCAGATTTTTGTCTTCCAGAATAGAACATAAATGAAACTCAGCTGGGAAATTATGCTCAGTGTTACTTATGATGGTGTTCTGAGCTTAGTTTACAGGTGATTTTTTCCCTAGGCTTTTTATTTATAAAGAAAATGTATTTTTATTTTGCTACCAGCCTTCTTCCTTTTGTTGGATTATGCATGGAAAGCTTTGTTTTAAATGTGGATTTTTGTGTTTGTCTTTCCAGGCTACCATTAAGCAGTTAAGAGCTGAACTTGCCAAAGGACCTCAGGAGGTAGCTGTGTATGTTCAGGAGCTGCAAAAACTTCAAAGTTCAGTCCAAGAGCTAGAACAGAAGAATCAGGTGAGAATGCTGTTATTTCCTATGCTTGTCAGTTCACATTAAAATGGAAACACGTCACACAATGCCTTTGGGAGCACTGAAGACTAACTTCTTGCAGAAGTTGAGAATTCCTTTGCCATTTTGTTTAACAATTGGACTGGTATAATGCACAAGCAAACACCATATTAATAATCATCATAGCCTGCAACTGAAATTCTTTCGGTTGCTATGATTGCAAATTTTTAATAGATGTAGTTTATGCTTACCTATCATTAAGCAGAATTGCCATCTCACACATTAAAAGTAGTACCCCTGGAAATAATACATTTGCCTAAAAATCATAATTTCAAAGATATTCTGAGTTCTCTTTGTTGGTTTTCCAGTTTCTTAGCTTTTAGATTATACTTTTGTCATATTTTTCAGGCCATTTACTGGCATTACGAATGGTAGAAAATGGAAATTAATTCCAGAAACTTCTCAACTTACATTCTTTGAGAGCTGTTACCAGAGCTCTTTGAGCTTGCTGCATTTTGTATTTGTGTTTAGTCATGTATTGTGGGGGTAAAAATGGAAATAAAGGGGGACAGGAAACAAGGACAAAGATGTGTACTGCTTTATGTTGTATGTAACACTGGATATGTGAAGTGTCAGTGAGCTACATTTCCTCTTGCAGTTTTAGTGACTTAAAGCAGTTTACAGCCATCTCTTTATGCAGCTTTTTATAAGGTGGTATCCATAAGACTTATATGCTAACTAAGGAATTTTGACCCTGGAGGAATTAGACCTAGAAATGGAAAAGGTAAGACTGTCTTCCAATAAGAGAAGTTGCTTCCACTTTGAACAGTGTGTCATCGTTGAAAAATCTGTCAGGGAGGAGCCATTAATTCACGACAGAATACATTATATGTAGAATATATAGAATATAATACATTTGATATGAACATTGACTTATAATCCAGTTGCAATGTGGGAAGATACTTCTGTGCATTGATGCAAAGGTTTTCAAGCTCATGTACAAGTTCAAACAAGAAAGCTGTTTCTTCTATTTTCAGGAGCTATACTGAGAAGAACAGAGGTACAAGTTTATAGCATCAGTTTTCTGAGATCAGCTGGAACTCCATCTTTGTCATTTTTAAAGCACAGTAATTATGGGGCTTGGCTTGTCTTGCAGAGGCCAGTAAGGGCCTGTAGCCCAGAAGACAGCTAGCATGAAAAACCTTTCAACTTTTTCCCAAGCAATTGCAGTTGTTATTTAGTTGATTGGAACATTCAGGGAAAACAAATTCGTTTTCAGGATATGGAAATAGAGTTTGTGTGGTGTTCTCAGTATGAGGAAGTGAATTTATGTGAGAATATGAAAAACAGTATTTCCAGTTGAAACTGTGTGCTGTATGGGCTCCAGAACCAACATGTGTAATACAAGATACAGGTTAATATTTTCTTTAATAATGTTTTTGAACAAGTTCTTCACTATTCAGCATCAACACTTAGAAAGAAATTTGAATAATATGTTGAACAGCTGCAAGCAAAATTGTACTTGAATTGCTATCTAACTCTCTTCACAGAGTCTGACTGAGAAGCTGCTGAAGAAAGAACAGGACTACACCCAGCTGGAAGAAAAACACAATGAAGTATCTGTGAGTAAGAAGAATGTGCAGGCAAGTTTTCACCAGAAGGACCTGGACTGCCAACAGCTTCAGGCAAAGCTGTCTGCATCTGAAGCCTCGATACAGAGATTGCAGACAGAGCTAGGTGAGAAGGCAGAAGCAAGCCAGAAGCTTAAAGAAGAGTTGTCCGAAGTAGAGACAAAGTACCAGCATCTCAAGGCAGAATGTAAACAGCTCCAGCAGCAGAGGGAGGAAAAAGAGCAGCATGGCCTGCAACTCCAAAGTGAGCTCAGTCAGGTAAGTTTCCTTAAGCCTCCTAGAACATCCTGCTTGAATGGTTCCTTAAAACCATCTCATAAGTTTAAAAAACTGCACATGCATATTTCTTCTGGACGTGCATTTACATTTCCTTATTTGAGAGAGAGTAGTGAACCAGCACTTGTACTTTACTACTCTATAGGAAATTTGAGAAAAGTGAGTCTTGGTTTTACATTAGAACTGAACAGTGCTTGATTTGCTTTAAGTCTGAGTAGTGAATATAGTAGGGAATATCTAATGTGAAAAGCCATGGTAATGTGAAATCTTGATGTTGCTTCCTTAGTGATTCTCCCCAAACATCTTCTCTTTATGCTGGTGATAGCTGGGAGAGCACCCAGAGCATACATTCCCCTCCACCAGAACCTATTATTCTGCTGAGTCACATGACTTAGAGGAGTTTCATATAACATTGAGCATTTTGAAACCTGAGGTTGATTGAATTCAGTTGATCTTTTTTTTGGAGAGTAATGTGTTAGACTGCAGAAATATTTGTGTATTAGTAATCATGTCCAGACATGAGATGTAAAAAATTATATATTTATTTGTTAGTATGACATACTTCATTTTAATCTTGCTAAAGCTTATTTATTTTAAAGTGAGTGTTTCTGAGTTTTCAACCCTTTGTAAAATCTGAAACATATCCAGTTGCAAGCTCCCTATGTATAGTTTATCTTGGAAGAACCGTATTTTGGTTGAACCACATTTATGTGTGTATTACATCCCCAGAATATCTTTCCTTCTCCCATCAGTCTTCTGTCAGGGTGAGAGGAGATAAGTTATGTTAGTTATCTGCGTTTGGTGAAACTGCCTGGGCAACAGAATCATAGCCAAGAGGTTGAGCTGAAATCTGTCTTCAGCCTCAGAGGGCATTTTCAAGAAGGATTTTTGGGGTGGGAAAATTAAGGAGGAGGATGGTGAGTAAAACATTGCTGAATGAATTTCTGTGAAAGGAAATGGAGGAATGACACATTCTCTGGTAATACCATTGGGAAGGAAGACAGCCTAACAAGCCACTGAACTTCAGGATGTATTTTAGAATTGTATAGTAAAAGAATAGTGCAGGAAAAAACCCCTTTGTACCTGGTATAAAAGAAAAGAAAAGCCAAGCATAAACATATTTTCCTTTCTCTTCCTGAAAAGAAGAGTTCCTTTACTATTGTAAAGAAAAGAGTAAATTCCTCATATTTATTCACTTGGTACTTCACTGGAATTAGCTTTTTATGCAAGTAGTCCATTAGCTATGAATTCTCTTTATGGAGGTATATGTATAGTGTTTAGTCAAATCACATCTTTTAAGAATCCTTGTCATCTTCTCAAAATTCATTTGAATGAGTGCATGTCTGGTTAAGTTTGTACATTTTAGAATTTGGGTGATGGAGAAGTAGTGATCTTAATGGAAGAAACTTCAGTTATAGTGTTGGTTCCAGCACGGTAGTAAGGAGGAGGGTGTGGACAAGAGAGTCTGGACTCCTTCAGTTTTGAAGAAATGTTAATTGCTAATAAATTCTGTTCAGAAAACATGAATCTACTTGATTGTATCTTTCAATGTCTAGATATTTTGTCATGATTTTTTTTTGCATTCTGTAGCATAGGTTAATCCTGGATTTTGTGGTCCTGTTTCCTTAAATGTCATCTTAAAGTTCTTCAAAAACACTTAATCATACCTGTAATAAAAGTAACTAGTGTAAAATATTGTTTACTGATTTCCCTCTTTCCAAACATTTTCTCCCAGTATCAGCTTACCCATGAATAATTAATAGTTATCTTGTTGCACCCTTTCTTCAATAGATTTTTTTTCTACAGTTCTTGTTTGTATTTTTAGTGAGGAAGAAATAATTTGGTGATCCTGCAAGAAAAGGCAAATATTCTTAGTTACTGGAGGAGAGATTATGGTCTCTTTCCTCACCCTGTCCTCCCTCTTCTCCTACCTCTTTCTTAACTGTACAGTCACCGTTAGCAGTCAGCATCTTGGCCACATGCCAAACAGCTTTTCACTCATGATTTTTGTGGTTGTGGGCAGATAATTTAGCTTGATTTTTTTAAGAAGGTAAGTCATGGATACATTTTATTTCCCTAATAATTTCCCCATTTATTTCCCTGTATCCAAAGCCTTTAATTATTTTCCCTAATAATTTTCCCATTTATTTCTCTGTCTCCAAACTCTTTAAACTTTTGTATTTTTTGATAACTTGAGCTAAATTTTGACACATGGCATAAAGGACTTCAGTGTTAAGTTCTTCAGTGTTAAATTCTTTGGGAAACAGACAGCAGGAGTGAGGCTTCACCCCCCCTTAACATCTGGGTGGAAAGTGTAATGGTATCACAATCACTGTTCCTTTTTCTGCTCTGCTGGGCAGCCAGTTGGTCAAACAGTGTTTGCTTGCAGTGAACAGTAAAATTGGGCTGCCTTTTGCATAGGTATTAGTAGGGATTTAAAGGAAGCATGAGGAAGGTTTAGGGGTATTGAAGGGAGGACCTGGAGTTAAAAGGTGAATGGTTCTAGGGCCTTGGACATAAATGCATAGGGGAACAAGCTTCATTCATAGCTTTCCCACAACCTATAGGGAGCTCTTGCTGTGCTGCAAGGTCTGATCCTTTCTCTGGTTTTGCACTGAGTTAACAGGTCACTGTGTCCTTGAACGTGTTCATGTAGAAGTAGGCAGGAGGCAACCCAGGACTTATAGTGGCAGTTTCACATAGAGTAAGCTGATTTTATGAAAAGAGCTTTTTAGAACAGTGAATTGTAAAAGGCCATCCTTGCACTTTGAAGATGGTGCAGTACTGCTTTTGATGACTGATAAAATCATGAAGCAGGTTTGTGTCCAGCTGGAAGAGCACATCCACCTACTTACTCTTTGCTGCTGGAAGGTACTGGACTCTAAGCTACCAAAGTTGCCATGTACCCTACACTGACTGTTCATGTATCTCTTCTCTGCAGAGAATGAATGCCATTGATGTAGCTAGCTCAAGCTAAAAATTACACTCTCAATATTCTAGCAGAACAGTGTGGAGCAGGTAAAGGCAGGGTGCTTCAGCCACTGGATTTAAAGGAGTCAGCTGGTGAACTGGATAAGCCAAGATGGCTCAAAGCATCATTATTTTACATGATAGCCCTTATGCTTTTGAAGGACCACCCTCTTTCTGTTAAATCTCTGTAACTTGTTTTGAAGGGCTATTGTAGATAAATGAGGATGTTTCTGGGTCCTTCCAACCCACTTTTTTGAATATCTCTTCTTGACTGTGCGTTGATGCTGTTTTTTAACATGATTTTTGTTTCTGAGGTGTATGAGGTACATACATGACTTCGAGAGGTCATGGACTTCTTTTGGTCTGGGTTGTGATAACTTCACATAAACATTGCATGAAATGAGTCTATATCACTGTTGGCTAAGGAATGAAATGAAATGAAATGAAATGAAATGAAATGAAATGAAAGAAAAAGTGGGTGACTCTTTTTTGCAGCTGCACAGTAAACTCCTAGAAACAGAGCGCCAGTTAGGGGAAGCGCATGGGCGGCTCAAGGAACAGAGGCAGCTGTCCAGTGAGAAACTGATGGACAAAGAGCAGCAGGTGGCTGACCTACAGTTAAAACTTTCTCGTGCTGAAGAGCAGGTAGGGGTTTTTATGCAGATTCTATAGTTTGTTCTGGTGATATGTCTGTACACACACTTGTGGTGATACTGCAGTTTATAAAGTTTGTTTTCATGGGAATTTGTTTTGACTAATACTGTCAAGGAGTTACAGTAAAATTATCAAAATCTGCTTTGTCTAAGGGTCTTATGAAAAAATTAATTAGGTGTACATAGACCCATATGGGTAGCTTTGTATGTAGATATTTTTTTAAGATAAAGCCCTACATTAAGAAAAAGTCAACATGGCACAGCCATGATAGTTGATAATTGATAGTTAATAGTGTGGGGTGGATGGGCAGAAAGCACTTGTTTTATTATTCATTTTTGTTTTAATGAATATCTTGTATATGTTGCTGATTTTCTGCTGGCTGTAGGGGGAATTGGCCAAATATTTGAGTGGTATGTTGTCAAAGCTTTAAACTTTTCTGTAGCTAATTTGCAAAGCCTTGAGTAGTATAGAAGTGGAGAGACTGCTAAACTGAGGTTGCTACTAAAATAATGACTGACAGTTGCTACTGAAATTGAAAAAAAAGTAATAATAATGTTGTTTTACAGGTATCTTTATTATCAGTCATGTTACATCTTAATAACTATTGCAAAAAATATACTAAAAATGTCTTATGTTTTAGATTATTTGAGAGCTAAATTACATGTCTGATAATTCTTTTATCATTCTCGCTTGTGATATAGAATCTCACCGATTAATTGTAATGAATGCTTTGATTAGATTTTGATCTAGCATTACAGATTTTTGTTTTTATACAAGTTTTTAAATATCCATGTTTACACTAAAATATTTTATAGTTAGAGTGAACATTGAGTATAATTAGCATACTGAATGGTGCTTTTTTTCCACGTATTAGTCTGGTTTGTTTGGTATTTGGTTTTGGGGTTTTTTTTCAGCTAAAGGAAAAAGCAGCAAATTCCACAGAATTGCAACATCAATTAGAAAAGGCAAAGCAGCAGCACCAGGAGCAGCAGACGCTTCAGCAAAACACAACAGCAAAACTACGAGAAGCCCAGGTAATGTAGTTATGTATCCTCATGTGAAAGTGGGTTCCAGGGTTTCATTATGCTAAATACTTCTTTCTAAAAGTGACTTGCAGGAATTACATTAGTTTCAATAAATTAATTTATAAATCTGGAACAGGATTTATGGAAAATGCTTGATAAATTTATCCAGTATTTTATGCATTAGGCCCAACTTTTAAGGTCCTTATAATTAAACACTATTATCTTCTTGTCTAGAATGATCTGGAGCAAGTACTACGACAAATTGGAGATAAGGACCAAAAAATTCAAAATCTTGAGGCTTTGCTTCAAAAAAGTAAGGACAACATCTCTCTGCTAGAAAAGGAAAGGGAGGACTTATATGCAAAAATTCAAGCTGGTGAAGGAGAAACTGCGGTTCTTAACCAGCTACAAGAGAAAAACCATGCATTACAAATACAGGTGAGAACTTCAAGATCTGGTTTTTTTCATGTATTCTCATTTTTGAACCTTGTTTCCTTTTTTTTTCCTATCTCATCAGATATGACACTAATCTTTTCTGTACTATTCCATTTCTTTAAACTTGCTTTAAAGATCTTACTGTAAATTTCACATGACTTATGTTTTGGTGACTTCCATGTTATCAGCATAGGGAAAGGAATTCCTAGATATTTCATTTGTACATATGCTTGTAATATGTACTTAAAAATAGTTATACACATAATTTCATATATGTATTTGTATATGTTTATACTTGTAAACAACAATAAATATAGTTTAACTATAGGTAAATAAATGAAATATATACATTTGTTTCACTCATTTTAAAAAGAGGTTTGATTCCTGCTTTCAACACCAGAATTCAGTTTAGCCTGCATCTGTTGTCTCCTTAGTATTTTGTTTCTGTTACATTAAGGCCAAATTGACAATTCTCTTTTGCTTCTACCTTCAGCTGGTAACCTATTTAAACTCTGATGTTGTGAACAATATAGCTTTACTGTAACAGTTCAGGAAAAGAAATGTGATAGCATTGAGTCTCCAGAGCCATAATAAGACACACTAAAAATAAGTTTTTATTTCCTTGGACATGCTGTCCCAGCCTTCTCATGTTGTTTCTTTTTTTCCACTGCAGGTAACTCAGCTGACAGAAAAGCTGAAAAATCAATCAGAAAGTCATAAACAAGCCCAAGAGAATTTGCATGAACAAGTGCAGGAACAAAAGGCACACCTAAGAGCTGCTCAAGATCGTGTGCTTTCCCTGGAAACAAACATCACTGAACTAACCAGTCAGTTAAATGAAAGTAAAGAGAAAGTGTCACAACTTGATGTGCAGGTAATGGATCTCTGTATTTTATGGTGATGAAAAATTCTGGTTGTGATTTCCCATTTGGGAAAAAGTGTATGTATTTCCTTGTAGAAAAATGCACCAACACATGAATATTGCTGATTTTACTATTAAACTTACTGATGGCTATCAAAAAATTAGAATGAGCTATGGTAAAACAGATGTTTTAGTGAAGTACAATTTATCTTTCAGGTAAAAGCAAAGACTGAATTACTACTTTCAGCAGAAGCATCAAAAGCTGCTCAGAGAGCTGATCTACAGAACCATCTGGACACTGCCCAGAATGCACTGCAAGATAAACAACAGGTATTAACTGACACATAAATTTTCTGTGTTACCTAAAAACTGCTTAGAAGCCTCAGGATAGTCTGTTTACCAACTCAGTGAACATATGAATAAGCATTGGGAAATGATAATTTAGGATATTTTAACCATGTGGTATGCATTCAATTCCTTTTGCTGCTCCAGAGCAGATATATTTCACAGTGCAGGGAATTTATTTGGGAGTCCACTCCTTGCTGTAGAGTTATTCTTCAGAATCGAGGCTTTCCTTAGGTATTCTGGAGGTATTTTTCAATTCCTGTTTGTATGCTATGAAGAAAAGACTGTAGAATGCACTCAGCAGAAGCAAAAACTCCTAATTCTTACTGCTGACTCAGATAAATTTCCTATCAGCTGCTGGTATTCAGAAATAATTCTCTGTGGGCCAGCTGACATAAAAAAATCAAAAGGCTGGTGATAAAATTACATATTTTTTAATGTGTTTTAATCCTAGTGAAGCATTTTACCGTCTGCAATCAAATATTTGCATAGTTAAAATCAGTGCTGCTGTGGTCTTCATGGGAACATCCAGCAGATGTTAATATGGCACCACTTTGTAGCATGGGAATGTAATTAATCTCTGTAAACAGGAGACAACCTTTTGCAGCCATTAAATAATTAATTAATAACTAAATACATCAGCGTGGTTGGAGAACAGTGAACTTTGATGTAGCTGTCGTTATAGTGGTTACTAGGTGAATGTGTTCATGTCTTTTGTAGAATTTATTTGTTTTGTATTGAACAAAACGTTTTGAAATCATCTCTGGTATTTGAAGAACGCTATCCTCTTTGATGGTTGATTTCATGACAAACAAAGACATCAAAAATTTTATCTAGGTTTTTTATGTAATTTTCTAGTTACTGCTGTACTAACTTGAGCATCTAGCACCTTTATTACCTACAGTTCATCTTCATTTAACAACTTCAAACACCTTTGTTAACATTTAGCCCAGAGCCTCTAAGGTTTGAGAGAATATTGAGGCTTTAAAATAATTTTTTCAGTGAAACAGAGGGAATTTGTGCATGTGTTTGTGTTTTTCCTTTCAATATCCTACCCCTCAGAATAAAAAATAAACATTATTTTCCTTTTTAATTTGAACATATTAGATCATTTAAAACACATCAGTAATTTCTGAAGTTACTGAAAAAGTAAAAACCTTTGTATTTTTGTTTTACCCAGGAGTTAAATAAGGTCAGCGCTCAGTTGGATCAGGTTACAGCTAAGCTGAATGACAAGCAGGAATACTGTACTCAGCTGGAAGCCAATCTTAAAGAGTACAAAGAAAAATGCCTTTCTTTAGAACAGAAAACTGAAGAACTAGAGGCACAGCTCAAGGTTTGTATTGAACACAGAATCTGGACCTACAGAAACTGATCTCTTCCGTTAGGCAGCATGTGGTAAAAGCTGTGCTCAAATTAGGGGGGAAGGATTATATTAATATCACTATTGTGGGTTTTCTTTCTCACTAATGTTTCCTGATTCACCATTTAATCCTGTTCTCCTGTGCTAGTATATCACATTAAATAGATAGGCCTATGACACTGCCACTATTGTGTCATTTTCTTCTGTGTGTGCTTCTGCCAACCTTCCTGCTACCTGGAAATTGTTATGTGAGGGTCCCAAAATCAGAGTTTTCAAGTTGAACTTGCACACTTTACAAGTAGTAGCAGGGAATATGTGTTACATTGGCTAGCCTTGCTTAGCACTGCCTGTCTGGTTTAATTTATTTCTGAAACCTTTCAGTAGGCTTTTTAGCAAGATTTATTTATCACTCTTCCATCTCTTAACTTGATCTGGAGTTTTGCATTCCATTTCTGAAATCAGTTTTTATTTTGAAGTCCACATAATGCTGTCAGAAGGTTTGCAGAACTTCCTGGTGTTTTGATATACTTAGTATTTGCAGTTAAGGACATGGATTAGTCCTAATGCTTGAGAGCTTTAAAATTTAGGCTCTGACCTTTGTTCACTATTTAAAAAAAAAAAGATTTGGTAGTCAAAATTCATAACACACAAAAGCATATGATTCAGGGATCATGGGAGCAATGCAGAACTGGTTTTGCAGTGTTGTCTGTCTGTCCTGAGGGAGGTTAGTAATCTTTTTGCTCAAGACTGAGTTGGGTGTTTTTCCTAGCTTTTGTGCTCTATAGAAGAGAATGAAGATTGTTTTCCCTGTATGAAATTTTAAATCCAATGCTAGTAAAAATTAAAGCTGTCATGCATTTCATTATCAGCATAATTATTTTGTTCTTCCATCTCATCTTTTGGACACTGGGTTTTTTTTCTTGCCTACTTTGATTTGTGTTTTTAGTTTTCATTCTTTTGCTGTAATTTCACAAGTAGCCAATGGACACAAATGCTTGGGATAAATACAGAGCATGCTTGAGTATGATTTTATGAGGTTCCTGGTAGCTGAAGTGTGAAACTGAGCAGGGTTGTTGATGTTGTCAACAGGAATGCAATTCTATGTAAAATCTTGGCATCATCACCATTCTTTGAGATTATTCCAGTTGAATATGTGGCATTTAAAAAAAATTTAAAAAAAAAATAGAAAACAAAAAGCCCTCAGGAAATTTTTTTGAGAAACTTGGCCACTTTGTTTTGTGGCCTCTGTGTGAAAGCAGAAGTGTCTGTAAAACAGTCAGTATGTTGAAGAGTCTAAACAATGCCCATTTGCTGAAGGCTCCTGTGTTCTTTATATTCCATGTGAGTGAAAAAGTAGCTTTGGAAAAAACCAGAAGAAAAACCTCTTCCAGGCAAGCATAGAATTTCTTCACCACTTCAGTTTTTGTCTTTGCTTCTGCTGTAAAGCTTTTTGTCTACTACTTTGCAGAAAAATGCCTGCTTGGCCTTTTATTTAGAGATGCTTTTAGAATGTTTTACTAAAGTACTTCAGTTCAGGAGGAGCAGGTGATTAGCTGGAACTAAATAGTGAAAGATAAACTGCAAAGTAATGAAACAGATAATATGTGAGAGTTGTGACTGCTTTCTACAGTTAATGCTACTCACAGACTATATGATTTTGCTTTTTATTGCTATTTTTATTTTGTTGATTGTTTTCTGATGGCTCTATCTTTTTATTTTTCTCTCTTAGAAACTTGAAGGTGACATTCTTGATGCTAGAGCAAGCAAAGACCAAGCTCTTCAGGAGTTACAGCAACAGCGACATCAGAACAAAGAATTAGAGCTCCGGACAGCAGAACTGAGTAAACAACTTCAAGCAGCAAGAGAAGCGTATGCATTTCCTGTGTTATAGTACTTTTCAAAGTCAGACATAAAACCAGGGCAGTTTGGAGTAGAGTTGAAATTTTCTGCTTGTCTCCTGTGATTTCATGAAGTTGTAAATAAGTGCTGTGTCCCCTCTGCTAGAAGAACCGTGTTGTATCCCACCTGTTGTCTTTCACTCCATCTGCCATGTTGTCTCACAGGAGTCACTGACTGCTGTGATTCACTACACTTCTTTTTTTTATTCACTGTGCTTGTTGTCAGCTAAATGTCTGAACAGTTTGATGTAGTAAGGTCCATCTTTAAATATCTCTTAACCTTTTTCATTTTTAAATATCTCTGTAACCTTTTTCAAATACAAATGTGCAATTCATGCATAAGCAGCAAAGGGGTAGTTTATGTTCATTATAGTTGAGGAAGAAGGAACCACCTTAAAACTATTTTCTGAACTTGCTGCTTTGTCTTAACTGGGGAGATGTAATGGCCATGGATAAAAGTAGAGACTTTTAAGGATACAAAAGAACCTGTGGAAAAGAACTTTAAAAAAGTGTGTTTTATCCTTTTGTATTTGCAGGATGTCTAATGCTCAGCTGGATTTGCAGAAGAAATCTGAGGCCCTTGACCAAGCAAACCAACAAATTACAAAGCAGGAGGCAGAAAAGGCCAGTCTCAAACAAAACCTTGAGAAATCAAATCAAGATACAAGTAAACAGCTCAAGGAACTTGATTGTAAAATGCAAGCAGCCACATCAGAGCTGCAACAAGTGAAGTTAGAGAAGGACACTCTATTAAAGGACCTTACAGATACCAAAGATAAGCTCTCAAAAAGCTCTGAATCCTTCAAAAAAAGAAAGGAGGAATTAGAAAAAGAAATTAAAAAAGGAAAAGCAGCTATGGCAGAAATGGTTAGTAGATTCTTTAGTTAGGCATTAAGTTTGGTATATACATTCTGATAAAATGACTTTGCTTTCTGTTTGAAAACAGTGTACATATGATGAAAATTCATGAATATTTAGTACTGTAAGGAAAACCAAATTGTGATTTTTAGTAGTTCATACTAGTTTCCCACCTTAAATTTTTGCCTACATATTTACAGTAGTAAACATCAGTCAGACCACATAACAGGATACTTTCTTCTTGCTGCACTCCTTTAACATAATGAAGAAACTAAATGGAGACGACAAGTGGTGAAACTGTTTGATGGCAAATGTCCCCCTTTTAAAAAACACATCAACTATATTATAACAACACAAAGTTTTGGAACCTGTGCTAAAATACTATTGTATTGAAGAAGTTATTTTTCTGAGGCAATTTTAATTCCCTTTCTGAAGTCTTTATATATAGAACTTCCTGTGTGTTTGTGCGGACATGCTGGAAAGCTGCATACTGCAGGCAGAGAAACATCATCTGTCATTTGGGGAATGCCTAGCTTAAGGTATTATTGGAGTACTAGAACTATTTGAATTTCAGAAAGGTCTTACAAGTGACAGTATAACAAGTACTTGACCACCAGAGCAACCTATTATGGTAAAGAAAGTAAACTATTACGAGGGTTAAGATACACCTTTTTCTTACCTCTTCTGCCTTGGTGATATGAATGGGCACTATATGAATACAGTTGTTCTGACACCCTTGTCTCAAACGTGGCAAGGGGTGTCTTTCTCATACTTTTCTCATCTTTCATGTCACCATTTTCCAGAACCCATTCAGAGACGCTTTAATCTGATCTAAAAAAAAATATGCTCCTAGTTAAAAAGAACATTTTTCTCTTACTCATTCACCTTTTGAAGAAAAGCTCTTTTGTTTGCTTTTCTTTGTTACTGCTATTTAAAGATTTGTTTCTCCTAAAAACTTGAAGGATTTTCTCTTCAGTTTAAACTTAAAGGTAGTAGTCCGGATTCTGCTTCTAGTTCTGTAGTCTTTTTGAGACTCTCCACTGTCTTAAATATGTAGTATTTGGACTTAACATATGGTTGCATTTGCATGGAGGTCTGCAAATTTACTTGCTTGTGAGTTTTAGAACATGAGGGACTTTCAGATCCTGAGCAAGACCAGTGAGCCTACTACTTCATCAAGAAGGAGAAGGGGTGCCAACCACAGCTTCAAACAGGGAGACTATCCCTAATCAGAAAAGCTCTGGCACCTGGTTGAGTTTATTAGTACAGGGCATCTAACGTGTGGCTTAGATTTTCCCCTTAAAGTTTTGAGAGGTTTTGAGCTGAAAATGTCTGCAGTTGAGAAGGTAAGATTTTTCATTAAAAATGAAAGCGGTATTTTTAAGGATTTGGAACTCCTGCAGAAATACTCCATACATGGTCTTAGAAGGAATATATAGTAATAATATGAATATTTCCTTGTCTTATGTTTTTTAGGAAAAATCTTACCAAGAATTAAAACACCAACTTCAGATACAAACAGAGTCTGTAGCTAAAGAGAGGAATGAATTGAAAAACTCACTGGAGAAAAAGGAGGGGGTAAGTTGTCTGCTTAGTTTCAGAAATCTAAAAACCAATAAAAATAAATGTTTAAAAGATTGATTTTCAGTCTTATCTGCTGGGACTGATGAGACATAAAGATGTTTCAATTCTCAAATTGTAAACTATCTTTGGCACTGAAATAAGGTGATACTAAAACTTTCTTAGAGGGTAATGTGAAGCTTTAAAATACAGGTTTTAGTCATAGTTTTCTGTGCTTCACATACTGTAGCAGGGGATTTTAGCCCTTCAGGTTTTTTCATTAGTGAAATGGTTTTGTGGTATTACTGTGTCCTCGGATTTTTTTTGTATTGCCATACAATAAAAGTTGTTATTTCATATCCTTAGATCTAGTTCATTCTCAGGCTTATTCAGTATGTTCTCAGTGTAGTTGGCAGGACATTTTCAGATATCTTTCAAGGACTGAATTGCTTTTTTTAAACTTGTGTAAGTCACTTGTGACTACATAAGGACCAAATGTACTTCTTTTTCAAAGATGAGCATTCAGACCATACAGTGCAGCTGGCAGCCTGAAGGACATGTCTGCTTTCATGGATTTCTTTACCCAAGGCAGCTTCTGTTCCCTAAAGGAATCAGAAAAGATTTGATCAATGGACATAGTTTGATAGACTGTGATGGACACTTACTGTCTGAAAGTGGTTTGGGGGTGTGCAGGTGTGATGGGAATTGCTCTGTGACTATTGCTGCTGCTTCCCTGGCTCCCCACTCATTCAGGTGCTGTGGTGCTCAGTGAAAAGTGCAGAAGGATGAGCTTGGTGTATGCTGCAGTTGGCAGCAGGAGAGCCCAAACCACTGCTGCTGTGAGAAGACTTGCCTGATCTTAATTTAGAATAGATAAAAAAGACTGCTGTTGATCTCTGGGTAGTAAATTTGGAATAACAGACTATTTTAATGTGTTATGGTAGTTCTTAAAATCTGCTTGCCAGTGTTCAACCACATAGCTACGAAACAGCAGTGGCACTGTGGGGTGGTCTGGTTCTGTTAACAGCATGTACAAAGAGTGATTTAAATTTAAATTATATACAGTTACTTAATATTTTTGAATGTAGATTTCTAAGCAGTTGTCTATAGACCTTGATTCAGCAAGAGCACAAGTACTGGAAATCCAGGGTCTTCTGAAGGAAAAAGAAAAAAGTGAACAACATCTCCAGGGAAAGCTGAGAGAGTTAAAGGAATCTTTTGAGCAGAAGAAAAAACATAGTGAAACACTGCAAGCTGAATTAAAAACTGCCCTTTTAGAAAAGGTAAGACTGTCCTTTCTTACTCTTATAAGAAAATGATTGTAAATTCCTCTGATAAATATTGAAGCTTTTATGTCAATAACTTTGTGATAAACTCTGTTTGCTGTAGTCTTGTTGGAAATGATAAGGTCAGGATGTGGAAGTGAGGTCTTCAGATGTTGTTGGAGATAAAAACAACAACATCAACAGCAATAATGAAAAGAACCAATGCTGAAATATAAATTCCATAGGAAGTGAGTTTTAATAAAGGGATAAAATAACCTAGATTGAATGTGGGTTTTTTTGCTTCAGGAGCAAAGCAAGAGCTGCCATTTTCTTATAAAGCAGTAGAATGTCGTGAGAGTATTTCTAGACAAACTCTGCTGTGTTTTAATATGTCCATGGCAGTTTTAAACTGAGTCTTCTCATATTATACCAAAATTATCTGAGTGACAGTATAAAACTCATAAACCATAATGGGAAGAGTTCAAATGTCTTACAGCATTAGGGAATGTTGTGCTGTGTGCCATGCACTGTTAAATGCGGCTTCAGCTTTGGCTGCCCAATGCTACATGTTCATATTTGTGCTTTAGACAGCCTGTGGAAACATTAAGTCTTGATGTTGTGGTTTAACCCAGCCATCAGCTCAGCACCACAGAGCTGCTCAGTGCTTAGGGAAGACAAACACCATCACTCCAAACTTCCTCCCCTTTCTTCTTCTGCTAGCCCCATAAGCTGGGCATGATGTCCTATGGTATGGAATTTCCCTTTGGTCAGTGGGATCAGCTGTCCTGGCTGTGCCCTTTCCAGACTCCAGACTCCTGAGCACCTCCAGATTTCTTGCTCACAGGGTGGTGTGAGAAGCAGGAAAGGCCTTGGCTCTGGGTGAGCACTGCTAAGCAGTAGCTAAAACATCCCTGTGACAACAACACTGTTCCCACCACAGATCCAAAACACAGCCCCCATACTAACTACTGTGAAGAAAATTCTACCCCAGCCAAAACCAGCACACTCAGAAACATTATTCCAATTTTTATTGTTTAGTCTTAATGTGTTTCACTTTGTCTTTTGTAGTGAATTAAATTTTGTTATTAAATTAGTTATAAAATGTTACTGTAAAATCACAAATATCAAGTTACTGAACTGTTATTCCATAAGAAGAACAAAATTCTCTTCTTACAGTAGAAATACATTTTATTGAAATGCTTAATTCTTCTTACAGTAGAAGTACATTTTATTGAAATGCTTAAGCTAACTTTACTGTCTGTAACTTTACAACTTTCTATGCTTATGTTTCAGGCAGAGCTGGAGAATAAACTACAGCAGCAGTCTATTTTGTCAGCACAGGAACTTAAAGCAGAGAAAGGCAAGCTAGCAGACTTACAGAAGGCCCATGATAAACATAAAGAAAACATGGAGAAGCTGCAGCTGGATCTTTATGGGAAAGAGTCTGAGCTGCTGGCAACCAGGCAAGACCTTAAGGTACTTTCGGTCATTTTAATGTCATATGTGACTTAGCAGGTGTTAATACCCATTTTGAAGACCAAGAAACAATGCAAGAACTGTAAAAGTGAAAAAAAAAAATCTTCTCCTATATATAAAATTTAGTGCTGTTTAATCCTTTTCTGTTTCCATGAGACAAAAGAAATTCTGAAACTAATTTAAAGGCAAACAGATTTGCCAGTTTACCTGAAATACCCTTGCATTTCTGCAGCAGCAAAGTGAAAGGTGATTTGGTTTCATATTCATTAGAATTATTTTTTTAATGTTGCTTTTTCGTGTTATATACTGTAGCTTTCAACTAATTTAAATAGCCTAGCTAATTAGGGCAAGGTCTGCCAGCATGTAACTGCTGTCTTCCAGATGACTTAACTAGAATATTCCTGGTTGATGGTAGATGTTAAGAGATGTCAAACTTAGAGAAACAGTAGGCTTTCAGACCTACCTGGAATACAAGTGCTAGAATTTAGTCCTTGAAGTTTTTGCTATTCCTAAAGTGAAGTTACCTGGTTTTGTATTAGTGTGCAGTGCCTTCAAAGAGGTATTGCTGAGAGTTGAGCCAGTCAGCAAAGGTGTTTTTTGGCCCTTTTTTCTGGCCTTCTGCTTTGTGTCAGTACTAAGCCAATGCTTCAGTTAGTCCCAAGGACATTCTGTGCCACAGAGACTGAATGCCAGGTTCAGGTTATTTTAAGAAACAGAGAAATACCTCCTTTACATATAGGCCACTGCAGTTTTATTAGACTTACTCCCCTGTAGTGATAAATTACCTGCCATGTTTCCCTGCAGCTTATTGAAGCTTTACGTTCAGTGCACCATGGTTGAATTGCTACATTAAGTTGTGGAGAACTTCTGCATGATTAACAAGCTGTGGTGGCTTAAGCATATTCTTTCTTTCAGTTTTTTACTATTGCACATATACATCTGTGAGTTTCTTTCCTGCAATGCATTTAAAGCACCTTTTGGTAGTGGAGTGGCCTGTAGAAGCATTGGATTCGTTCAGTAACTTGGGGTTTTTTTTAGTAGAGTTTTTATTAAAGTGTCACTTTAATAAAAACTTTGCACTTACTGCAAAATAGCTGTGAGTAGGTATTATTATTAAAGCAGTTTGATGACTTCTAGTTCTGGCAGAAAAAATAGGACAGTAAGTGTCTCACATGTATTTAGACCCGATGGGGATGGTAGCAAGAGAGAGGGAGAGTTCTATGCTAAAAGGTAGAATAAGGTGAAGGCAATGGGGAAACAAGATTTTTAAGGTGAGCAATCTGGTAACTTGATTTATGATGTAAGTTTCTGTGGAGCCTAGAGAACCTGAAGAAGATTTGGGTTCCTAAGTACTGTAGTGGTGTACCAATTTGGAGGCTGTTTGTTTGATTTAAAAATTTTGTAAAAATCATATATTAATTAGGGTTAGTGAAGTCTGATTAATGCCACTTTTTTTTTTTTTCCTTTTCTTTTTTTTTTTTTTTCCTGGAAGGGGGAAAAGGTGTGGAGCTGAACTTTAATCATGGCTGCGCTACCTCAGTACAACTTTAAATTAAAGAAGCAGTGATAACTTGTCTTAGAAGACCAAAAAAGAAAAAAGCACATTCAGACAGCCTCAGAGTGACAATGTTAGTGTTGAGAGATGAATATCAAAATGCCACTGAAGAACTTTATAGTAGATTTTCACAGCCTCTTCAAAATCAGTTGTCTGCATGATGTTTTGCCTTGAGCAAGTTACTTATTAAAAGTAGCTCATTTGAGCCAGAGCTGTGTGTTTTTTGTGAAGTTTGGAATGAAAGCTGATGGGCAGACTGAGCTTTAATTGGCCTCAATCTTCTTAGTAGGCAGTGGTAGAAGATTTTAAACTTGTCCGTGTGTAGAGTCAGCTTGGGTGCCTTTCAGTGCAGGATTTTTAGCAGAGTTAGGAACTCCGTGCAGAGCTGTGTTGAGTCAGCACTGTCAGGAGCCCAGCATTGTCCAGAAGAGGCATGGCCAGAGCAGCAGTGCTAGATTTCACTGGACGTGCTCGCTCCCGCGGTGTGGCAGCTCGCTGGTGGCGGGCCCGAGGCTCCAGGCTGCTGAGAGGCTGCGGGTCCGGGCGTGGGGCGCTCCGCTGCTGGCAGGGCTGCGCACAGAGCACCATCTGCCGGCATGGCTCGGGAAAGGCGCTGCCGGACCGCAGGCTGGGCTCCGGCTGGGGCCGGGTGAGCGCCGCCGAGGGGCGGGACGCTGCGGGGCGGCTCTGCCGCTGCACTGCCGGCGGCACGGCCCGAGCCGGGCTGCGGGGCAGGGCGCCGGGGAGCCCGCAGCACAGCGCCGAGCAGTGCCGCTGAGGCCGGGTGCGAACCCTGGGGCTCTGAGTCCTGCAGAGGACACGGGACAAGTGTTGTGATGCAATTAAAAAAAAAAATCATCAAACCAGAAGTGAAAATGTAGTTATAATTATAATTTTATGATAATGTTTGCTGCAAATTTCCTTTGGATTAAAGATGTCTCTAACAGTAACTTTCACACATGTTTTCCATCTTTGTGACTGGAAAAAGAAAGAGGATTTGAGTGTTTGTTAAAGCTAGTTTTTGATAAAAAAAGGATATATATAATTAAAAAAGAATACCCCTAAACAATTTGTGTATACACACACACACGTATTTATGCAAGTATCTGTGTGTGCATATTGTGAAAAATGCCTATTTTATGATTGGCTTTTCACAAATATTAGGATGAATATTATATGTGTTATGTTAGAAAGTTACGCTGTATTAATTTTCTAAAGTCATATGTTAAATATAGTTTTAGGTTATAACATAATGTTAAAGTAGGAATTATGTATGTGGGATGTTTTTTTTTTAAAGAAAGGAATGAGGTACTCGCAGCAGATAGCAGCCACAGGACACCTAAATCTTTCAGAGAAAGAGAATTTATTGCTCTTTTATCAAAAGAAACTAACTTCTTCCCACCTTGCTCAGCCATGAAGATGCTGTGAGGATTAAGAGGAAGAAGTTGATGATTACCAGACATAATCCTTTGTTTGCATGAAATTTATGCATCATGTATGAATTGTATGAATATGAAACAGGCTGTTGTTTTTAAGGCTTAATCCTCTGTTAACATGTGTCCTTTTTCGGGCTTATTTTCCCCAGAAAAAGGTACCCGGTCTTCTGTAACTCTTTGTTTTTTTATTGTCTCATATTGTCCTAATCCAAATTGTCCAAATTTTTATTTTTCTAATTATATTACTATTTTTATAACCATTTTATTACTATTAAAGTTTTAAAATCCTAAAAACAAGTGATTGGCATTTTTCACACATATTCACACTTTTTTTAGTGTGAAAAAGGCATTTTTTGTATAGAAGAGTTAATAATAATGTACAAACTGTTATATTTGCCTGATTTTGACTTAGTGTGAGAATACTTTCTGTGAATCTGATCTCCTGAGCTCTGCCAAATATTCTTCAGTTTTGGCATTTGTGCTTTTTGTAGTCAGTCCTGGTTTCTTCTGTGTTTTCAAAAGAATGTTTCTTTGTCTCCAGTGTTGGCATTGCTGTCAGCATATATTCAGTGAATATTCTGGAACAAAATTCATACTTGCCAGACCTCGGTTGTGTAAGTCAGGAGCCTAACTTGCATGCAGTCAGTCTGACTCTTTTTCTTAGGGAATGAAGAGAGATCAGGTTAGCATCTAATTTAATGAATAATTTAATGTTGATCCTTGTGGACTGGGATCAGGGAGCACACAGACTCAGATGCTTGTTTGTGCACTTCATGTAGGTAGAATGAATCTAGATCTACCACCCTGCTAGGACCAGTTGTGGGGCTGGCGCTGTGATTTGCACTGGCACAGCTCAAGCTGTAGTGAATCAAACTGTAGTTTTAAAATATTTTGATTTATTTAAACTCTGTACCATTCAGCCTAGTGCTTCTCTTTATTTACACAAATAAGTACTGATTAACCTCTTTTGTTCAGTACCTGTTCCTTGTCTCAGCTTTGGTGTAGACACGATGGGATAACCTGTACAGTGCAGACACTTTGAGGTATGGATTGAGAGAGAAGCACCCACTGTGTCACTGTCCATCAAATTTCAGCATCTGATGTTAGCAAATTTGATGTAACCACATCTCTTCTACTGGAAACAAAATTGAATTGAAGTTGTGGCTTTATTATGTTTCTTTCTAAGACTTCAGAGACTGTTGGGTTTTCCTGTGAAAATGTTATATGATGGTGCTAGACTTCCTATCCTCCCTCAGTTTTTTGGAAAATATGGTACTCCGCTGCACACCGTGGAACAGAGTGAGATAATTTTGCTTTCTGGAATACCCACCCTGCTGAAACCTTGAAACTGCAAAAGCATCTTGTATTTTTTTACAAAAAATTCTGACTCAACACCTTTCAAAGTATTAAGTAGTAAACTCTAATATCTCAGAAAGAAAGCGAAGTAATTTGTCTGAAAATTACTTTTAAAGCTGGTGTGAGCTTTTTAAGAGTCATGGGGATTCTTGAAAATGCTCTTGAATCAGCAGTGTTCCATCACTGCTGTTTCAAATTAAATCTGACTCTACAAGCAAAATTCTTCAGATATTACAAAGGAGGGTCATGAGGCATAGAAATGAATTAGCTTTTAAATCAATATGGGAGCGACTAAAGCATATGCATAATTGAATGAAGTGAAAATTCTGCTTATAGTTCCTCTTAAAACCACTAACCTTCAACAAGAGGTTTGATTAATATTTAAGCAAGAACTTCAAAAAGAATTGAGTTTGTCTTGAAAGAATTTAAATCCTTACTGCTGCACTGAAGGCAATAAACTTATTAGTAATAATAAATCTCGGCTCACCTTCTGTATCGTAGCATCAAAAGTTTACATAAAATACCAGTATTTTGGAGAAGTGGAGGATGAATTTGTTTAGTTGATTTTTTCTCATTGGTTTCAAGTGGAACTAGTCTTTATCTAAGCTAGAAGGTTTAAAAACCTTCAGAATATTAACTCAAAAAAAACCCCCAAAGTTAGACTTTGTTGTGGGCAAACAGAATGTGCTTGGCTCTGGGTGCAAGTTTTGTATTGTTTCTTAGGATTTTGTGGCCTTTTTCAGACAGATAAATCAAAGTTCTTTTTCTAGCTAATGGTGAAAATTAGAAGCAAATAAAGTATCATTTCTGGATTTTGAATAAAAGCTTAAACTTACTGTTTACAATGCTTATGCAGCAGAAACCGTGAAACACTTTATCCTGATATTAGCATTTTTATCTTATACATTTCACTTCAGAATTTTAAAAAATCTTGATTTTTCTAGCACTGACTTTATTAAGTCATTGGTGAAAAATAGCACTGAATGATTTTTGAAATCTTCAAAGTATAGCTTCACTGCTTCATAAGTAACAGCTGTCTAGAGTTATAGAACAGTTGATTTACCTAGGTAATAAAATGAATTTATGTGAGCAAATTCAAGTGTATTCTCTTTTTGGCAGTTACCTTTTGTTCTTTGCCCTTCTGCATGTTATCACCTTTTGTCTGTGTAAGGATGCAGGCTGGAATATGTACAGTAAGTTTTTGTTCCTGGAAATTATGCTGGCATAGTTTCTTTTTACTTAGGGTAACCTTTTAAACTAGAAGTTTCTCTAATTATGCTGTCGACATTTGAAGCTAAATGTTGCACACTAGGTAGCAGTTTTTCTACTTGGAAAATGTTTGTGGCAGTTTAGTATGTGAAACTTTTATACTGATGGATAACTTAGAACTCTCTTTGTAATTAGTCCGCAGAAGAAAAACTTGCTCTAGCTCAAGAAGAATTAGTTTCCAGCAGGAATCAAATTGCTAGCAATAATCAACAGATTCAGGAGCTGAAGAAAGCTAAGTCTACACTGGAGCAGGATGCATCAAAGAAAGAGCAGCAGCTGGGTGAGAAGACCAAAATGCTACAAGATCTTCAGAATGACAGGGTAAATGCCTCTGCCTTTTGAATTCTCCACACAGGAGATTTGACATCCACTCCATGCAGGCACCCTTTATTATTTTGTATTACATCCCTAATTTGAGAGCATAACATTGTTATAGTGCATAACAATAACAGTTTTACTGAAGCTCTGGTGAAAAGACTTTAAAAAGAGACAGTTGTACTGAATTTGGTTCAGAATATGCTCTCATTTTTTCTAGACAGGTTGTGTCTAGACAGGTGGGAAAACATTATTAGTTTTAAATCTAAAACTGCAATCATGCTGCTAATTGTGTTACAAACTGTAGATAGATATATGGCAGTTGTTTCCCCGTAGTTACAAAGTCACCAAGTAGTTTTTGGGCCCTGGATGTTTGGGTTTTTTATTTTGTGAATTTGGAAGCGGTAACTTTTCTAGCACTTCTATTTCTCTTCAAGATTTTGAAAGAAAAAGATTTGGCTAATGAAAAATGTAAAACGGCAGAGCTCCAGGAAATAAGGAATAGACTTGAAAAAGAAAGTGCCAAGCTGGGTGAAGAGCTTAGAGCCTGCAAGCAAGAATTTGAGAAGGTACATTGCGACAAAGTTTTCTTCATGTGTTTGGTTATCTGATGAGAAATAGGTGTCTACTCAGTAGATGTTGTCTGGAATGGTTTTGCAAAGATGGTTACTGTAAATATCGGTAGTATAGGTAGGGGAACCAAAGCCCAGATTCTACTGAGCTCCCTCAGCAATGATGTCTTGTGTGGTGATGATCCTTGAGCCTAGTGAGCCTATCACCAGAGCCTAGTGAGCCAGGGGGGCTGCATAACTTGTCTTAGTTTCAGGATGGGTTCTATGTCCTGCCTTTTCTTCAGTTCCACTGTAAATTAACTCTGCATACCCCTGCTTGACTATTCTGAAATGAAAAGTTGTCCAAAAAAGTCACAATGGTGAAGTTTTCCACATATTCTAGACACATCTGAGACTTCTCAAGGATGCATGGTAGAGTTGAAACTCTCTTACTGTTGTATCTTAAAATGTCTTAAAAAGTCACAGTTGGGGAAACCTCATAAAAGGCAAATGTCAGGAGCTTCGTAAAAGGCAAACTCTCTTCCAAAACCATAACAATCATTTGAGCTCTCAAAAGGGTAAAGTTGGGAGGCTTTAATGAAATAATTTTTAGTCTTCAGTGAAACTAATTGTTTCTTGCCACACTCTACATATTCTGTTTTTTTAGTCTCTATAAAAACTAACATTCCTAAAAGGCTGCAGTTTGTGTTCTCCATAATGTATTATTAGCAGTTATATTTGCATCTGTTAAGCACACTTAGTTTAAATTATTGCACAAGTATAAATACAGGTACAATTCCCTATAAACTAATAAATAGAAAATAACATGATAGCTTACAACCTTCAGATGTTCTTTTGTTCTCCTTTGTTTAGAAAATGGTCTGTAATTTTTAGGTATTATTCTGTATTTGTTTCTCTTGAGCACTCTGTGCTTGGGGAAAGGTATTCTAATTCTTGTTGTTCCTCAAATCTCTATTCTAAAGAATAAAATTTATGAATATGTAAAAGGTGTGCACACCAATATCAGCTTAATAGTCATGTCTTCATTTCCCTACAAGCAGTCAGACTGAAAGTGTCCTAAAGACTTAAATTCTGTTTCCCATGTCCTAGCAAGGAGTGGATGTATATGTATCTGTAGGGCATCTTCTTGTTCTGAGGGTATGTTCTTTTCACTGTCCTTTGTTTGGTTTTAACTTGTATTGTGAATTTTGATTTATGGAAAATGGTGCACCTCTATTAGTCTGTTAGTACCTATATCCTTGGCTGTGTAATTTTAAGGAAAATGATTTCTATAAATTAAATGAACTGTTCTACTTGAGTTCAGTTACAGAGGAACAAGTAAAGCCATTATTTATCCCACTTGCTTAAAACAGAGTAATTTTTATACACTGAAGACTAACAGAAACTAGCTTTCTTCCATCAACATTCACTTTTATATTGTCATTACAACTTTTTAACCTCATTATTGCAGAGAACAATGTGAAGTAAATTTTAGAGCAGTACCTATAAAATGACAATGGATGCATCTTTTCAAGGAGTGGTAGAAAACAATTCAACAGACCTTCCTCTCTACTTTAGTAGAAACATACATTAAAATTATTTCTAAAATTGAATGTCGATCATAATATAAGTTTAAAGTCTTTGATCATGAAAATCACTGATACTGTACAAAATCATCCTTTCTTCTAGTGATAAAACTAAAAATTATTGCTGTTCTCTCCTAGGAAAGAATTCCAATATTTTTGAATTTAAATCCATTTACACTTTCAGAGTTGCTACTTTAACTTTGAACTCTGTATCCTAACAGGAGGTGACAAATCTCAAGGATGGAAACCAGCTATTGATTCAACAGAAATTAGAACTGCAGGGCAAAATAGATAATGCGAATTCAGCTCTGGAACAGGAGAAACAAAAACATCAAGCAGTCAAAGATCAGCTGAAAAAGAGAGAAGAGGAGCTGAAGAAAGAATGTGCTGAAATTGAAGCCAAACTGGTTAGTATGTTAGAGAGAATGAGACTGCTGTTTTGTGAACATGCCTTTGGATTTTTCCAGGGACAGAAAGGAAGCAATGGGTTGACTTTAGTTTTACTTTACATGAGCTTTTAAATGACAAGATCAAAAATCTTTGAGGCATTTAATGGTATAGGAAAATTCACTGAGGTGACAGCCTTGTGACAGCCTTGTCTAATAGAATATGTTGATTAAAAGTAGTGATTCTGTTACAGTAAGATTCTTTGGCTCAATTAAATGTAGGGAATAGGGAAAGAATGCTTGGAAGCTTGTTCTTCATTTTTCCATTGTTTTTATAGCACACAGAGAAAAAAGACAAAGAAGAAGAAAAACGGAAACATGAGGAAAAAGAGACCAAGCTCACCATGCAGGTCACAGCCCTGAATGAAAACCTGGCCACCATGAAGAAAGAGTGGCAAAGCAGTCAAAGACGAGTGAGCGAGCTGGAGAAACAGACAGATGATTTACGTGGGGACAATGCTGTCCTGGAAGCAACAGTCCAGAATAACCAGGATGAGAGAAGAGCATTGCTGGAGAGGTAAGCTGTGGTCATGATGATGAGGAAGTGTAGTTTGAGAATTTAAATGAACTGAGGGTGAAAACTTGTTTGAGTTGATTTGGGATTCTGTAGTCATGCTTTATTTAAATCTGTATTTGTTTTTAATGCCTGGGCTGTGGGTACAGTTTCCAGAGTGCAAACCCCTGCCATCCCTGCCAAAGCACAGCAAGAGGTTTTGGAAACCAACTGTGCTCTTTGTGATGATTCTGTAGAAAACAGGGCAGGCTTATCAGGCTCTTTACTTATCCCCAAAGCCACAGCTTTGTGCTTGCTGTCAAGGATTTATGTCCGTCTGTAAGACCCTTCTAAATCCACTGGGCTTCTCTGAGATTTCAGGTGTGTAGGCTGTGGCTTCTCTGTTGTGTCAACTTTGTGGGGCCTGGCAGAGAGGACTTCGCTTACCTGAGCTAACTGTCCTTCTCCATCACTCTGAGGCTCCCATGCCTTGATTCAGTTTGAATACATGCCCTAGTCATCCAGAAGCCTGGAAGAGACCCCTTAAGTAACACAGAATTTGCATAGGAGCTCCCAGGTGTGCCAACTACTCTGTGTTAGGAGACTGAATGTGTAATTAGATTAGATAGACTAAAGCTCACAAAGGAGGCATTTTCTTCCTCCTGAAAACCTGCAGTCTTATTTTCTCCCATCTTGCTGTTGTGTCTACAATATATTTAAGTCAAAGGTAAGCAGAGTGCTTTTCCTTCAGGCAGCAGGAGGCCTTGCAAGCAGCAGAAGCTACTTGAATGCAGTGATTTCCAGGGTAGAAGCAACACCTGTGAGACAGGAAGCTTTCTTTGTCCTTATTTCCTGACATGTTTGGTGAAAGTAGAGGGGAAAACTTTTGTTGGTACTGTCAAGCTTGGTGGTTTGACTTTTGAGCAGTAGACCTTGGAAAAGGATGGGGTCGATTCAAGTGAGATCCTCTTTCTTTGGCAATCCCTTCCTGTACTGTGTTGAACTCATCCAGTAGCTGTTTACAGCTTGTCAGAAAAATACCCTTTGAAATTTGGCTTTGAGCAGCTAACTGAGTTTCAACTGATGGAAAGCAGACTTGATAGAAGAAAAAGGTTTCTTCTCTGCTCTGTTGCCTGACCTGATCTGGAGCAGATGGTTTGTGCGAGCATCCCATTGCACAGGGATATTTATCAGGACTTGCTGTTGAGGGACTGCATTCAGCACTGTTCCTGGTTTGGGGTGTAACACCAGGTATTGATAAGCTGCAGATACTTAGGAGCAATGCCAGTATAATCTTTAATTGATTGTTAGAACAGAATGTTTTCCTAGTTAAGGCATCCAAGAACTTTTCAGAGTAAGGATTTTTTTGGCTGGATTTTATGTGGGTAAGTTCTCAGACTGACAACCGACCCAAAGCACACACAGTGTACATTGTCTTAAATGCTTTGAGCTGACTGTTTATTATTTTGCCTCAGGTGTATAAAAAGTGAGGGAGAAATTGAAAAGCTTCAGGCCAAACTTGTAGAAATGAAGAAAAAGCTGGACAATACAACCGCTGCAATGCAGGAACTTGGCCGAGAAAACCAGTCACTGCAGGTATAATTTGATTTGAAGCTATAAAACCTGTTGATTCTCTGTTTGGGACCCTAGGAGAATTTCAAATTCGTGTCAGTTTGGTGGTGGATTGCCTTTCTAGAGTGAATTAAGGTGTTAGGTTTGTGGTGTGTGAGGGTCTGTGTGTGATTAAATCTGCTTATAGTTTTGAAGCTTGGAAGGTTTCCTGTCTGAACAGCCATAAGCCCTGAGTACCATGATAGAATTGGTGCATTTATTTTGCAATAGGTAGTGCTTGCTGTGGAAACAGAGGATATTAGAGGGAATAGACATGCATTTTTTAAAAAGCCTGATGCTTTTTTTACATCTTCTGTATAGATCAAACACACACAAGCTCTCAACAGGAAGTGGGCAGAAGACAATGAGGTACAGAATTGTATGGCCTGTGGAAAAGGCTTTTCGGTGACAGTAAGAAGGGTAGGTGTGTTCTACTCTGTGTCTATGGTGATTTTCAGTTTTTATTGTTTTCAAACTCTTGGATTGGAAACAGACTTCAGAAAATGGCCTGAATAGTACTGTGATTCTCAAGACATCTCAGAATACAGTTATTGTTTGAAATGCCTTAACATATTAAAAATAATGGCTGTGGAGCTTGCTTTATTCATGGGGTTTTTTTCCATTTTAACAGCATCAATTTATAAACAGCGTTAAAATGCTTCAATCCCCAAAGCAAGCAGGCAAAATTACACTGTTGCAAGCATATTTACAGAAAATATATTTATAACTGATCTGAATTAGATTTATGGTATAAAAGGAATGTAAATTGGTTGAAATTAGGGATGTGTGAAAATATGAGGCATCACCATGATCTGGTGCTTTGTGACTATACATTTGTAAACATAGAACAGAAGAAACATCTGAATGTGTTTTAGGTCTGGAGTCAGACCTTGCTTTAAAAACTGCTGTGGTCAGCCAAGATGTTGGCATCAATTTGCAGGTCTGCCGTTCATCCAGAGATGAGCACCCCTCCAACAAGTGACTTGGCAATGAAATAGATCAGGGATATTTGTGAGGTTCATTTTTGCAGACCTTCCTGATACAGTCCTAGGTGATTCCCCCTGGCCTGCGCTATTTTGGTGATGTTCTTGGGTAGTCTTTGAACAGAGGCTGCAGGGGTACTTCTCAGTGTGAAAGCTGGTAATTACATATAAGAAGAATGTATTTCATGTGACCAGAACAAGCTCAAGAGAACAAATTCAAAAGGAGGATGAACTTAACCATCTATTTTCTGAAAGTGGTATATTCTCTTTACTCGATTAAGCACTTCTGAATGTTTTACTCATATACATTTTAGAAAATATTTACTCAAATGACCTTCTCTGTGCTATGTAACTGCCAATTAAAAATTAAGACTAATTTTTGAAAGATGAGGGTTGATTTGGCTGAGAGTTGACTTGACATGATAGTGATCTCTATTAGTGATCACTGCTCTGCCACTGATGTTCAGCATGTGTGTTTCTTCTCTTTTGCAGCATCACTGTAGACAGTGTGGAAATATCTTTTGTGCTGAGTGCTCAGCAAAGAATGCCTTAACTCCTTCTTCCAAGAAGCCTGTCCGAGTCTGTGATACTTGCTTTAATGATTTGCAAGGATAACTGGCTATCGTGAGTGACAAAGAAATGTTACACTAAAATTTACTATTTCTGTTGATGCACTTCATTCAGCACTCAGACTACTATTCAGTTTGGACAATGATTGTAATACTTGGCAAAATCTAGTATATTTTAAAATGTTTATTGATACCAAGCAAAACTATTGTATTTTTTTGTGAGACACGGCCTCAGATCATTCATAGCTTACTGACATTCATCATGGAAAGAGCTTTTATGTCTAGATTAGAAATATCCAGTTATTTGTAAATAAAGTTTAAACAGAGGAGTAACAATGTATTTTTTTATCTTTTATTTTTTTGTTCAAGAGAAACAGCATTTATGTGATATTGAAGTTTATTCTTGTTTCCTTCAAAGAAAAAGGAAGATGCAAAGACTTGTGAGGATTTTATGTATCAAATGTTGCTGTAAAAACATAACTAATTGTTGCATTTGATTGTGTATCTGATCGTCTTTATAACCCCCTGTGATTTTGGGTTTTTTTCCTATCTCTCTGGTTCTTGCATTGTTCTCTCTGAAGTTTGAACTCCACAATGAGGGTAATGGCTGGACTCAACTTCAACTCAGTTTTATTTGCCCTCTTGTAGTATCAGCACCCAAGTCCTTATCTAATACAGCACTTGGGTGCTGGAACATCTTTACACAAACTGTATTGCATAGTTGGTGTGTGAGTGCATCTGTCTCTCTGAGAGAGTATGTGTGAACAAATGATGAGACAGTTTATCTGGCATTGTAGCAGTATTATATTATACATTACAATATTTCATCCCATAGTGATTGATTTCACTTTTACAAATTTGGTTGACACATTTTAATATTCAAGAAACCCTTACATCATGTGGGTTTTAAAAAGCAAACAAACAATGCTGGTAGAAGCCTGTAGCACATCTCTGCCCCTGCCCATTCTCTGGAAGCACTGAGAGATCACTGCTCTTCTAAAGGACATCCAGACCTTCCAAGCCAGGCATCCAACTAAGAGCAAGTATTTTTTGAGACAGCTGTAGTTTTTCTGGCCTTTTCTTCTGTCCCTTCCCTCAGCTTTTGGTGGAAGAAGCTGAACTCCTGTAACACCTAACAAACCTCACTTTTCCATTACTCCATCTGACCCCCATTACTAGGGGCTCTGAGGTGTTGTGTTAGTTATGTGATTTAGTCTGCTTAGAATGGAGAACTGGCTTTGTTGTAAGCCAAACAGCTCTAACTAAGAGGCCAATATATATGACTATGAATATTTATTCATGCTTTCTGTACTGGGAACAGCAGTTTCTTGTACAGTTCATGTAAGCTCCATACTTCTTTTTTGTTGTGATTTTGTTTGCACCTCTTCATTTTTACTTGCCTGTCTCTAACTTTTCTTCCCTTTTTATCTGGTATTTCAAAACCCTTAGGATTATTTTTTCTAAGCAGGGGTTATGCCTTCCAATATATAGGAATTTTTTGTCTTAAATACCCTAATAAATTCTCCACCCCTCAAATGCTCCGGTATCTTACCAAGTTTTGCCAGCTGTACAGAAAAAAGGTTGTATCCTGAATTCCTCTACTTCTTTTCTGAGGCAAGGAATCAAATTCTGTCACAATTATGGTATCTTAGTCATGATTAGGAAGATGTGTTTGCTTTTATCTAGTTACAGCTCTATATGTGAATGACAAAGTGTCTTTATAAAAAATGTCTTGATTAACTGTCAAGTGAAGAAACTTCATCCTTCTACTCCAGAAGTAGTGGAGTACTCCTCTTTTAACTTACCCAGCAAAATCTACGTTTGCACTGTCAAGGTGTTTCCTTAAAATTCAGTTCTTATTTCCCAAAAGCCAGCTGAATGATGTGACTTGTTCTTATCATTGTAAAAGGGTTTGGGTTACAACTGACCTGCTTTTCTAGTTTGAACTTGAGTTGCTTGCTAAAAAAAAAAAAAACAACTGCTACAACAATTCCATATGAACAGAGCCTCCGGATTCCCTGTTTTTCCTCATCAGTGTAACTTCTTGGCATAAGAATCTTTTGAATAGAAAATATGAACAGAATCTCTGCCTCTGGGGAATTTTTCTATTTATTTGTTTACTGAGAGAAACAAAAAAAAACATTGCTTTAGAGTCTTTGTCTGACTTTAAAAATGTGGGAAAAGTAGAGACAAGACAGTTGTGCTCCAACCTAGATGCATTCTGCCCTTTTGTGTAACACACAAGAGCCTTGTGCTGTTGTTTGGGTGAAGGACAGCCACATAGAACAGGAGGGATTTTGAGCAGGAAAGGGAGAAACTTCCCACAGCTGCCTAAGATCAAAAAACTTGAGGCAGGGGAAGATGGAGATCTTTCAGGGGAGCTAGGAAAGTGGTTAGAAGATTCAGTTGTGTTTAGGCGTTTTGCTTTTGACTGGGAACATGTGAAAGCTCAATGCTTTTGATTGGGAACATGTGCACTGGTAAAAGTTCTGGAAGGGTTGTTTTTAATTCAGCCTTTTAGGATGCCATTGTGTAAAGACAAGCAGAGACCTTTCTCAGCAGGCTGCTGAAGCAGTGCAGTTGGTTGACTGCAGATCACACCTTAATGTGGAGCTCTTCAGCTTCAGGGGCAGTACAAGCTTGATTTTTGAAAGTTGCTTTTTGCTGGCCAGTTTGTATAAGCAGCTTTTTGAGGGGATGGAAATGCTTTTTGAGCGCGCATTTGTAGAAAGAAGGATTGTTAAAATCTGGAGGAGCAGTGGGGGTAGAAAATTCCATGTTTGAGCTTTGATTCTGCAGCAATAGATCATGATTTCTACAGCTTTTCACAGTGAGAAATGAATTTACGATTCCATTGCTGAGTCTTATGCTCCTTCTTTTGTACTTGTAATTCTTAGTGCTGGTCTGTATTTGTTGACAAATTGATGGTAGACTGACTCTATAATACTTGGCTTCACTGCCAGGTTGGAAGCTGTGTTCAAGCTTAAGAAAATATCCCATAATGTGAGAAACTGGAAGGTGAAAAGCTGTGTATTTACAAATACGCTTGCAGAGTCTTACTGTTTTGATGGGCATGTTTCAGTAGGAATGTGGGCTTTTTGTTCCACTGCCTTAAAATCTAAGTAACTGGAAAACCAAGTAAAAAGCCTGGTGACTTTTACCACAGTAAAATAAAGGATTCCAGGCAAAACAGTTTAATTCACTGATTTTTCAGACTGCAGACACAGGAACAGAGGGGAAAACTAATAAAATGGCAGAAGAGACTGACTCTTGGAACTGGAGGATGCATAGTTATGTGTTTTTACAGCTTCTAGCAATAGGCAGATTGCTCTGATTCCCCAAGGAGTGGCCATTATAGAGGAAGAGTGAAAATTATGGCAAAACCAGCACTCAAACGAGTAGGTTTGTGGGATCCTCAAGCAGCCTTTGATTACTAGTCATTACTAGGGCACCAGGAATGGGATAGTGAAGTGTGGACTTTGTTCTTGAAACTGTCCCATCTGCAGGAAATTCTATCCACATTCAGAATTGCTGCAATAGCAGAATGTGAGACCAGCTGCTTCACGGGCAGAGACAAGCTACAAAAGCTTTTGTAAATGTGTAAAGGATGGTCTTGCCCAAGGGTGGGGAGAGGTTCTCTTAACTTCCTGGAGACAACACCTCACTTCCCACTCAGAGACCCACAGTCCCTTGCATTTTTGCCCCACAAATGCCAAATCCTGCTGTTCTACTCTGGCTCATGTCAGCAGTACATCATACTGGAGACAGGTAGCATTGCAGAGCTCAGTGGCAGGCTTTTGGTCTTAGCTGGCTCTGCTTTACTGTTATTTATTTCTTCTCCCCATGTACTCCCTAATGTAATCTTCCCCCTTCTGGAAAGGTTGAATGAAGAGGATAAAAGTAATGAGTCACAGTAGGAAAAGTTGCTGTCTGGAGATGAAGAGACAAAAGGAATTTTTTTGCTGCAGCTTCCAACAGAGGCAAGAGGTTTAGAGGGATCTCATTTTTCAGCTGGCTTCACTCTCTGGCACAAGAGTCCAAGACTGTAGGGTGAAATGTGGGTTTTTGCCTCTGTTTTTGGAAGGTGTCAAGTAACCAAGTTGCCATGGAGTGTGGAGCACAAGGTACACAAGAACAATGAGAACTTTTGTTGGCTTTGGGACCATTAGGGTTGTTTGTGAATCCTCACTGGAAAAGCTTTCTTACTAGTGAAGCAAGAAGGCATTTGGGAGCAGAAGCATGAAGTAACCTCTCTGTGTTTGTATTACATGAGCCAGAACAATTTAGCTTCTCCTGCTAGATGTAAGAGAAGTGACATTCATAAAGGAACCTGGAAAACTCAGCTGATTTTCTGGATTGTTATGTGTCAGTTCACCATGGAGTGGAAACAAATGCTTGTTGCAAAACTTAAAAAAATTATGGCCAGTACTCAGTGATGGACAGAAAAATGCTGGAGCTATTTATAATCTAAACTATGCCAAGAAGAATGATATCATGGTTTGAGCATGTAGAAACTGATAAATTACTCTTCCAGGTACCACCTCTCCTGCTCTCATAGTCTCAGAGAACTAGGAAACAACACTGTCATTTGCACTGTGCACTTTTTGCTGTCTAAGAGAATCTATAGTAAGTGGAATGGCAGTATGTGCATTGCATGTGTTAGCTGTAGTCATTGGACAGCAGGTTTATAATCAGCTGGATTTTTCACTGTATAAATTTGGCCCGAAGGAGGACTGCACTTACAGTTCCTTTTACCAAAAACAGAATCATTATCTGAGAGCACATATAACAAAAACCATGTTAGTCACACATGGTTTGTGTCTTTGTAGAACTTAATTTTAATATTATTTTATGTCTTTGTAGAACTTAATTTTAAGATTATAAAGTGAGAAAAAAAAAAAAAAAAGAATTTTATGTATTTTTAAGGATCTTGCCAGTTGTCTGTTTCTTTGGTTTTGAAGTGTTGACCTCAGCATCCATTTTAGAATGAGTTTAAAACTATTGTCCAAATGTAGCCTCTCCAAAAGGACTAATTGATGTACTTTTCAAAACCAGCTACAATTGCATGTAAGTCCTGCCATGGAAATTTGGTTTTTATGGTATTTTTTCTGTTTCTTTTCAAATGGACACTGAATAAAAAAATTTGCATGTTTAGAGAGAATATTAGACCCCACTTAAGTTCCCAGTAATGAAGAGTGTAGGTACTAGGTTGTGTAACAAACTCTGCCTATTGTCTGTAGCTCTCCACATACTACACACTCACTGTGCAACGGATAGGGAAGTGTCTGTGCATTTAAAGATTGATGAAGCCCTGCCAGCCCTTTGGATCAATGTTGTACGAAAGCAGGAGCCTGGAAGGCACATTTTCCAATTTTCCCTCCCCCTGTGACTGAAACGTAACACTAAAACCAAATTTTTCTGTATTTCGTGCTTTTTTTTTGGGATAAAGAGGGCTGGGAAAGGATGTTCGTTTGTTATATGTCAACAGGTCAGTGCTGGCAGGTCCAGGCTACTGCTGTTGGCTTTATGGCAAAGTCCTCCATTGTATCACGCTGGAGCTTGATTCCTGGCATGAAAGGGATGTTTGAAAGAACATCTCGCTGGGTTAGCAAATACCAGAACTTTTTATAGTAATATGTCCAAAATGCTGCTTGTATAGAAATAGTCACTTTTGTAAGAAAAGAAAAAAAATCACAAAAAAAGGTCATATCCTCCACCCCCCATTTGATGCCATTACATAAGATTTAATTTAAGCTACCTCTCAATGTGAAATTCAAACATTAGGTAAGTTTAATTAGGTTTTCTCACGGTCGTGTTATGTAAAAGTTATAGTGGATGCCAAAATTGCAAAAATATATCACCAAAAAAGGAAAAGAGTTGGGTTTTTTAAATGTGTATTTGAAATAATCCAACAGTTTTGAGTTATTGTGAATTATCTTAAATTCTTTTAACTTCTGTAGTTTCAACCTTGCAAACTCTAGCTGCTGGACAGGAAATAAATGATAACCACAAGCTTTCATAGTTAAGGTCTGCTGGTTAAAACCAATTTTGTATGGAGCTTTGTCCTTTGGTTACAGATAGCCTCAGTCACCACATGTACCGTTCACTTGGTCGTGTTTTTTTTCTTCAGTACTCGAGATGTGAACTTGATGAATGGTGTTCTGTAATGGATGCGTGCCACAAATTACATGGTCTCATTTGCCTCTTTTTTGACTTTTAATGATCAGTTTATTATTGCAGATGTGAATATTGTTCATACAGCTTAATTTCTGTATAATTGTATAAAATATAAATGGAAAAAATATAAATTTTTACTTGGTATTTAGAAGTAATGTATTATAAAAGACTTATGTTGCAGTTTTACTTACAGAGTACTGTACTTCTAAACTGGATCATACCATCTTGGTAGGTGTAGATAGATTTTTTGCATGAGTCTGTTTTGGTTTTATTTCTTTTTAATTGAAGTTTCATTCTCTTAAGTTCTGCTTTCAGTGTTTGTGTTTACTACTTGTGATCATGTAGTTGTGCCTTACATTGTGAAAGAATTTAGTCCAGTGTGCACTGTAATTCTTAAACTCTGTGATCTGGAAGGTGGCTGTGGATTTGAATGGGAAGGTGACACCATGCATCAACGGGTTCTGTATAAACTATGATGAATTGTTGCTGAAATGTCATTTTTGTTTTCTGATATGTTAAAGGAATGACTATTAATAATAATAAAAAAATTAGACCTTTCTAATAGACCAGGTTATATCATTCAAATCTACCTTGCCCTGTTTCAGACAGCAAAGCTACTTTGAAATGGTGGATATATAGTTTTACAAATGTAGATGTGTGGGAACTCAACACATCACTCTGGATGTCCAGAGACACCAGGGGAGCCCTTGGGGGGTCGAAAACCCTGGAATGTTGCCAAAAGTGTCTGGTGGCTTGGCTTTGATCCATCTAAAGAGGAAAAATCTGTGTGTGGGGAAATGAGAGCTTCTTGGGTGTGAATAGTATTTACAGGATGAAATATAGATTTTAGAAAAATAGGTACAGGGGGGTCATGAAGACAAGATGGAGGATTCAGGGCGTGGTCCTGTGTTCTTCTTTCTTCTTCATGTCTTCCATTTTGTGTGATGATGTTGGCACTTTTGGATTGGTTCATGGTGAAGGTACACTTGTCTATAGGGGTGAAAAGTATTGGGAATTAAAGGTAAATATGATACACGTAATTTTCACTATAAAGGACACAGCCACCCTGTGGGTGAGGGAGAGTGCACTTGACTGTCCTGCTGAGCGGACCTCGGCTGGACAGAAAGAAAAGCATTGTAGATAAGAATTAATAAACAAGATTGGAGACTGAAAACCTGAGAGTCCAGACTCATCCTTTGAAATCGCAGTCACCCAGAACCACTTTTCCCATGTTGGGGCAGAGACAAATAACAGCGAACCCCGACATAGATGAACTGTTCTTACACACATGTAAGAACAAGCTAAATGTTCCACTTGTAGGGAGCTGCAACAAAGGCTTTCACATTCCTGAGGACATGGTAATAATGACTGTTTTTCAAATCTGTTCTTTTCACAGGTTAAATTCAGAGTAGTCTTTTCATTCCCCATAGCTGTGCAAGGCTGCCGAGTATGCCACATTTGGTGAAAGTACTTCTGTCACTGGCTGTGTTCTGATATGACAGTCAATGCAGCTGGACGATGGCATAACTGCAAGACTCAAAAAGTAGCACTTGTTTCATTTTTTAGACCAATAAAGGTCTCAGTTGTGAAATGGAGAGCTCTTTCAGGGTGGAACTGTGTTGCAGAGAGAAGCCAGATGGTTTATGTGGGAGATCAGTCCTGTGACAAAGCCACTATTGAATTATGGAGGCACAACCAAACAACCCATGTTTAGCTATTGAAGCAGGGGCTCTGTGTAGATATGGAGAAAGATGGAGAAGGGAGGTCTCCTCTAAAAGGCAGTTTGAATTGGGAAGTCAATTTCTGCCTCAACAGCTTCCTGAGGTATCGTTCTCTTGACACCACAGAAGAGCCTATTGAGCTTGCATCTCTGTGAAGATAAGCCTGTGTGTAAATACTTCCTTCCCCTGGGCTGTCCTCCTTGGAGACATGCTGGCCAGGAATGACTGCTTGTCTGGTAAAGTGAGTAGATCTGGCTAAAGGCCGTTTTGTGAAAAAGTATGCAAAGTGAAATACCCTCTCCCTTATGCCAGCACACAAAGCACATACCTTAGTCTGTCAGGTGTGACTCCTCTGGGCTGAAATATCTTTGTGTTGTCAGCAGTGGTTTCAGGATGCTGGGAGGTTCTGGTGAGCCCTTGGTGTGATCCATGTGCAGCTGAGCATGGGATTGAGGAGATGGAGCACAGCTGTGTCAGCCAAGTTGTGGCAAGGCCTTGGCAGCTTGTGCGATGCCCGGGTGCAGATCTGTCTGCATCCCGTTCTGCCCTCCTGCTTCACACATTCACCACTTGGCATGGAGCCTGATGGCTGTTCCTTTCCCAGGAAGGAAAAAACTTGCCCATGATAGACACAGGGGAAGAGCAGGAGTTTGTGTATCACAGTGGCCAGGCTGTATCTGGAGAGCGCTGGACCAGGTAAGTGCATACATACGTATACATATATACACACGCTCAGTATTAATTCAAAAAACATCTTGGGATATTACAGGTTACTGTGCAGAGACACATAAATATCAGAAGCTATGGCTACACAATTCTAATTTAATGAAATTTATTAATACAGTTTGAATGATGCAATAACCCTTCTAAACTTCTCTAGTGAATGAGTTGTCCTTACCAACATAGGGGTTTTTCCCCTGTCATGCTTTCTAGGAAATGACAAGCTCTATTAAAGCTTCCTTGGGTGGCAAGAACCTTCCCTAGGTGAAGCAAAGAAGCATCTAGGAGCAATACATTTGTTGCATTGCTCATTCCCCTCCTCCAATTTACTCCTACATGGTGTGGTTTATGTGCCCTATTTTTGTCAAGTCAGAAATCTGTTAGCTTCAGAGACCTAAGGCATTATATTTATATTATAAAATAACTATATTGTCACCACAATAGTCTTCCAGTGGCTCTGGCAGTGCGATGCTGACATTATTAAATTTCAGAGGATTCAACAGGGAAGCAGAAAGCAGTGCTTTTCTTGGTTTCACGTTGTGTGGTGTAATTGGAGATTGCTGTTTCTATCTGTGACATCCATGCTTTCTGTAACAAGAGAAAATTTGTAAACCAAGACAACCTAAAATTTTTCAGCAAGTTAGATGCATAAACATCCAGAGCCTTTTGTTTCATTTAGCCTCTCTTCAGGCTTTTGCTCAAAATTGCTGAAGGAAACATAAATTATCCCACAACTGAGACTCTCCCACTTGTTCAGGCCACTACATGCTGCTAGAATCTGTGTCTGGGGCCAGGGATTTCCAGCAGATGTTTCCATTTTTGGTTGGAAGGTAGCATTTTAATGCTCTGTTTGTAATGGTGAAGTTTGTTGCAGGCTATTTCACCCCTTTCTGTGTGATGTTTATTCATTAGCTTAATGCTGTCCCTGTAGTTTGGGTTCCTCATTTTTCTGATTAAGACAGCTCCAGTCCTATCAGCATCACAAGTTCTGTCCCCCTCCAAGATCTGCCATGTGCTGCTATCTGAATTTCAGTTTCTGTTATCATGCTGACAGCATTCAGGTCTATGTTTGCTGTCATCCAGGTGTGAGGACAGGGAATGATGGAGAGAGAATTTCAAATATGTAACTTCCTTCTCTCTGCTAGTCCAGATAGTCTGGTGACAGAAGTTGAGTGGTCTCTGAATTGCTATGATTAGACATTGGACTACCCTAAAAGAATTTATCCTTTGGGCTAAAAGCTTTGAAGGGCGCTTTCAACCCAAACTATTCTGTGATTCTATGACATTGAGAAGATGGTAACCCTTGTGTGAAGGCAGTTTTGGAAGAGGAAGGTTGTATTTCAGTAACAGGAGAATCTAATGACTTCTTGAGTGGATAGCTATTCCAAGTACCAGCCAATGACTTGAAAATTAAAAGAATTCACTCAGTGTTTCTCTTAGAACAAGTCTACCACCATTTACTTGTAAGAATTAGTATTTGTGGTGATCAAATTTCTGTGCACTAGGTATTAGAGAGGGAAATTCAACTTACATGAGAAAGCAAAATACTGTGAAGTGCCTGACACACTTTCAGATGTTATACACAGTGCTGTTACTAGAAATGTGACATGGTGTGAAAATGGGGGGTAAATTTATGTAACAGTGGAATTAATCATGCCATCTGTTCAGTCTGAAATTGCAAAATGCATGTTGTGAATAGCTGAGCATGAGACAGTTTTCTGATCTGAGTACTACTGCATGTGAGTTGGGTGTGGAGGGGTTGTTTTGTTATTGACTTCTGTGGAGGGGCTGACCATCTTCTATGACACAAGAAACGGATATTTTTTTTCTTTTGCAATCAGAATTGATAATGTTTCTCAACAAGAATATGACCTGCTATCAACCCTGATAGAAAACTGGAACATGTTCAGCAGTGAAAATTCTCTAACAAATATGTGAGCCAGAGCACTGGAGTGTTATTTTGTTTTGTTTTAGTTTTGGTCAAGTGTCACAACTGTAAGAGATTCTTATCACAGCATGACCACTTTTAGGCTGCCAGCCTCCTTTAGGGAAAGCATATTTGTGTAATTAAAGAAGGAAAAAAAGATGTGTTACCTACCTTGGCAGTCTCTGTCTGAGCTTGTAGCAAGAAGACTGCTATGCACTGCCGATACCTGTTCTCATGCTGAATTAGAAAAGCATTTCGCAGGCTGAAGACTGTGGAAAATGTAAAGAAGTGATATAAATGCACCTCGTACAACTGTCAGTCCAATTCTATATCACATTGATTATGATCAAATAAATTATATATGTAAGCATCTTTTCTGATTTCTAAAAGGGCAATTGCACCCTCATAGGGTGAGTTAATTTTGTTGTGTAGGATGCTTTCTTAGTTCAAAACTTTAATTCTACTTGCATTTGTTTTCTTTTAATTGCTTCATTATGGTGCAGCTAAGGTGGTTTTGAGTCTGCCTGAGGATCATTAGGAAATATTTCCCTTCAAAGTGGCCTAAATCATAACTGAAGTTAGAGAAAAACAAATAGCAAAAATTAAAAAGAGAGGTCCCATTTTATTTAAGTAAGTCTGTATGATGGCTGGCACATGGGGAAGTGGCTGCACTCAGGCTAGTGCTGGCTTTGGGCTCTCCCTGGGCCTGTGCCTGAGCTGGTGCTCCTGGGAATGCCCTGGTTGGCTGTCAGCAGTCAGGCATGTTTCCTCTGTTTCCTGCCAGACTTTTTTTCCTATTCTATGACTATGAGCATCATGTAGTGCCTTTCTCTGCAAGGGAACAAAGTGGCACCAATGTCACACCTCTGGAATAAAGGTTTTCTAATCAGAAAGTATGTTGCTGCTTACAACCTTCAGAGCTGGGTTCCTACTATTATATTTACATGTGAAGTTATATCTCTTGTCATGGTGTTTGCAGGTAGTTCTGCTTTTAGGGTACCTTCCTGGTGTTTTGAACACACCATTTTATCTTCTATCCCTTCACTAATGCATAGAAGGCTTTGGACAAGAATTATCTTACATAATTATCAGCCTCCTGCCTGCTGCCGAAAGGGTATTCCTAGAATATTGCAACATATATTTTTTTTTTTCCAGTACTTGCATTGAGCTTTGTTTATTTTCAAAGAGATGTCAACCTTCAGCAAACTAACAGAAGCAAAAGTACTTGCTAGATCAAAAATCAGGATCTCATTTTTGATTAATGTGATGGATCACATGACCTTTCTGAGAACATGCTAACTAATCTTTTAGTGCCACCAGTAATAAAAGTCTCTTTGAGAGTGCAGATATATTGGCAACATTCCCCAAGGTCACACATTCCAGACAATATGAAATATTTTTCTTTCTCCTGCAATGGGACATTTTCTATTGACATTGGAATGTTTGCTTGTTGTTTTACACAGAATGGTGGGAATCTGAACTGCAATCTCCCTATAGTAATTTTTCTCACTGTTTTTATTGCACCTCACCCCAAGGGGTCCTGTCTTAGGATGGGGCTTCCAAGGTGTTATGAGACTACAAGTGAGTAACAGAGACTGCCGTGGCTACAGCTGTAATAAAGCTGGTAAGAATATATGGGAGAGAAGTCAAGCAATGAGGCCCAGGGTGCAGGGAAGGGTCATAACCAGTGCACAGAACCTAGGCTGCAATGCAAAAGGCAGCGTTTTCTATTCTGATGATTGCAGCTGGATCACACAGATAGAAAGACTCTGGTTAGGAATCTATGGGAAATGCTGGCTTGGGAAAAAAAAATCCAAAAATATTATTTCCATCACCATTATGGTTTTTATAGCCAATCTGGAGGGTGGCTGCATTGCCTTCTACAGCACCCAGGAGCTGTTGGCCTTCCATTCAGCCTGGGCTTACATGGGATGTGGGGCTGCCCTCCCCTCCACCCTGCAGGCAAGAGGGGGCTGATACATTTGCTCCATTTCTGCTGTTTTGGTAGGGGAACTAATTAGGCAGGCAGACAGTGCCTGGAACATGTTTTAAAAATGGTTATTCTTTGTGTTGTTCCCCTTATCTTGTCTTTAGTAGTTTGCCTTTTATTGCCTGCCTTTATATCCTCTCGGCATTGATGCTGAATGCTAAGTAGTCTGGGTAAATGTATTTCAAAGTTATCGTAAATATTACAGACTCTAGGTTTATTTTCCTTATCTATTGCTTCCCACAGATCACTGTAGCCCCCTAAGCTTTTACTCTCAGTCTTTAGGATTAGGATGACCCTGGAGCCTAGAGATTTGTATTTCTTTTCATTCTCTTTGATATAGGAGGCTCCTGTGATCTTGGCAGTGTTAGACTGAATCAATGAATCCTTAAGGCTGGAAAAGACCTCCAAAATCATTGGAGGTCCAACCTGTGACTGAACACCACCATGTCAGCTAGACCACAGCACTAAGTGCCACCTCCAGTCATTTCTTGAACACTTCAGCACAGGGGTGCTGACTCCATCACCTCCCTGGGCAGCCTGTTCCAATCCTTAACCACCCTTTCTGTGAAAATAGCCTGGTGTCCAACCTGAACCTCTCCTGGTGCAGCTTAAGCCCATTTCCTTTTGTGCCATTGCTGCTTGCCTAGGAGTAGAGGCTGTCTCCCACCTGGCTACAGCCTCTTTTCAGGTGGTTGTGGGGAGTGATGATGTCACCCCTTTTCTCCAGGCTAAACATCCCCAGATTCCTCAGCCACTCCTTTTAGGACTTACTCTTGAGACCCTTCCCAAGCTTCACTGCTCCTCTCTGGACACACTCTGGATTTTCAATGTCCTTTTTCTAGAGAGTGGCCTGGAACTGGACGCAGAATTTGAGGTGTGGTCTCACCAGTGCCAGGTACAGATCTCTTCCCTAGTCCTGTTGGCCACATTGCTGCCCATACAGGCCACATGCCCTTGGGCTGCTTGGCCACCTGGGCACACACTCCGGCTCATGTTCAGCTGGCTGTCACCCAGCACCCCCAAGTCCTCCTTCTGTGGGCTGCTTTCCAGCCACTCTTCCTGAAGCTCATAATGCTGCATGGTGGTGTTGTGACTGAAGTGCAGCACACGGTACTTCACCTTATTGAATCTCCTGCAGTTTGCCTCAGCCCATGGATGCAGCCTGTTTAGATCTCTCTGCAGAGCCTTCCTATCTCCCAGTGGATCAACACTCCCACCCAAATTCATGCCATCTATGGCTTAAGGCTTCCCTCTCTCGCCTCATCCAGGTCTTTTATGAAGGTGTTAAACAGGACCAGACCTCACAGCCCTGGGAGCATCACTAGTGACTGGCCACCAACTGGATGTGGCACCGCTCACCAGCAGGGTGAGGTGTGTGGGAGCCCGCTGCATCAGTGGCTCAGACCAGGGGGAGGCCTGATGTTTCATGCCTGCTCCCCACCCAAAATCTGATTTTGGTGACTTTGGGAACCTTGTTTTGGCAGGGTAAGGCTGGTCACTCTCTGTGGCAGTCAGCCCTCCTTCATTCCACACCCAGCTGCACAGCAGCAGGGATGGGAGGCATATTCCCCAGTGATGCATTTGGATTTCTGAGAGCAAGGAAGCATTGATGTCTGCTGGGTGATTTCCATCCTCTCAAGAGCTGGTGGAGATGTGAGTAGGAGCAGCAGCAGGAGGTAAATCTCCTCTCCAGCCTCCTTGAGAATGGCTGCTGTGTATGTGGGAGGATACCCAGGAGAACAATATAGTGGTACAGCTGAAAAAATGCTGCGTAACTTGTATGGAACTGAAAATGTTGGGGTGAAAGGAAAGATGCCTGGGGTTTGAGAGAGCATATTAGGACAGTTAGGACAAGGGAAGGCTTGTGAGAAAGAAGTCATTGGAATCTTGATACCTCCTTTGGGGTGCATGGATAGTGTGTGACAGTGACTGGTGTGTGCGTGAGTCACTGCTGGCAGCGGGGCTGTGGAGTCGGAGGCAGCGGCTCAGGCTCCCAGCAGGAGCAGAGCTGGGAAGCCAGGCAGGGCTGAGGCAGCAGTGTTTGCACTCCAGGCGTCTGGGGGTGGTTTGTGGGCAAACAGCAGCTTGTCCTTATGCTGCCGCACACACAGTGCACTGACATGGTGTTTATGTGCATGCAGGCACATACCTGTAACTTGGACAGGTTCAACATTTTTCAGTACGAGTCTGTCTAGTGGGATGGGCTGGTCTAGGACTGTGCAAAATCCTCCCTCTCTTATGAAGGACTGCAGCTCAGGAGTGAGGGAAGGACAGACGGGGATTAAGCTGGTGTCTGAGCCTCCGTATTTCTGGGAATAGAAAATGAAGTTGGTTAGCAGGTTGTCTGCCATCTGCTCATGAGGTATAGGTACTAAACAACTCTAAATTATGTTTTTCTCTTATCAAAGATAGAGAGCTTATTTGCCTGAGGAATCTTAGAAAAACTGATTGGTACCTGGAGATCTCCTGCAAGGTTACACTTTGCATAAAAAAGCTACAAAAGAAACACAATACAACTCCACAAGCAGAAGGCAGTTATAGGCATTCCAAAAGTATTTCCCCCCCTTTCCCTCCTTATTTTAATAGCAGGGTTTTTTCTCCTTTCCTTGGGGGTAAGTTTCCTTATCTCCCCTCATGCATATGCACAAGACAGAATTCCTGGAGCTCCAGATGAGTTACAGCCCTTCACAGAAGGTTCACCAACACATGTCCCTGGGACAACTCTCAAAGAGATTTGCCTGAGGGTACCAGGTCCCTTGAATTTCTGCTTCCTTCACCAACCCTGTTGCTGAGGGATGGTGCTGTGAGTCTGAAACTTCTCACTGCATGCTTTCTCTATCTACTTTCTCTCTAAAGCAGAACACTGCTTCTTAAAAAAAAAAAAACACCAAAAAAACAAAACAAAACCAAAAAACCTAGGAGATTATCACAGGTTCATTTAGACTCAGTTTACATCAGTTTCATAAACTTAATTATCTAAATGCACTCCTACACTGAAGGTTTAGGAATTTCAGGTCATCCAGTTCTTCTGTTGGTGTCTAAATACAGATATTTATCATCTATAGAACTCTATAGCATCATTCATCAATACACGTTTTCTTAAAAACAGTCATTATATCTCAATTTTAAACTTGGGAAAATCAAGGCAAAGAAAGGACAACAAGCAATATAGCCAGTCTTCCATCATTTTAGCCTTTCTCTGGCTTTTTTCCTTTTATTTTTTTTTCTTCTTTCCAGCAGTTCTGATATCTCTGGGATAAAAAATTCTCAGGTTGCAGGGACCATTAAAAAAAGTCTTACATTCCTGAAACTTTTCTGAGCTTTAGGAGTCCAGCACATCAGAACAACATCAGGAAGATATTAAGGTCTTGTAATGTAAATTCTGCCAGTAATAGTGTTCCTGTACTATACTGAGCCTAGAAGCAGGCTTTTGAATCAGTGTTATGGTTTGCTAGTCACATAAGGAAGTATCAGCTGTTCTTCATGATGATTAGTCATCTTGTATTTTTATAATTAGATCAATCTTCCAAAGTACATTCAAAAGCCATCCAAAAGTTAAAAAATGTAACAACTGCAACCATGTATATCTCTAGACGTTATTACCTTTTTGTTACGTTTAATTTTGGTAATTAGTAGGAAATCATCAAATAAAAACAGGTAGACATCAAGGAGTCTTGTGCTTTCTGAGAAGGAAAACAAAAAATCAGTTTTATTGTGTGTTTATTTTAAGGAATTGCTACTTCTAAGATGAGGCACATCTATGAATCACTGCACCTTACAGAATTCTTTTAACAAAGAAACCTTGTTTCCAGTGTAGTTCACAACTATTTGTTCTTCAGTCTGCATTCTCAAATGTACTAAGTCATATGTCTCAGTTATTTTGGCTTCCTCATTCTGATAGAAAACTACTTGCTTGCCAGGATAAAGGACAAAAAACAATCATACAGACTATCATCCTATTGGCACCCTGGCTGTATCTCAGTCTCTCTCTGATAAACTATACAGTTGCTTTTTCTTTCCTGCACCTGCCCAAATGCTGTTGCAGAGGTCCATTCTGGATCTGCCATAACAATGTATAATTCTGCTAAGCTATCTCTGGACACGAGGAGATTCAGGGACCTTACCTGCTAGCATCAGCTTCCCTTCATGAAGGAGAAGTCTGTTTGCTGAAGACAAAAGGTTTTCACTGCTGTTTTCTTTTAAGTTTTGCTTCAAACACTTGACCCAAAAAAAAAAGAGAGAGAGAGAGAGAATGGGGGAGCCATGCATAATGGATGACGAGCAGGGAAGCAACCAGCAGCTACACAAGATGAGTGTTTGTGTGCTCCTGTCTCAGGCTAAGTACATCACACAGCTGATAACTGAGCATGGCTGTGTTTCTTCAGCAGTGCTATTGCTTAAATGTATTTATGCTTTTGAAATGTTAAGCTGGGTTTTATTTTTCCAGATTGAGTTTAATAGTGTTTGCAGCCCTGTATGTGAACAGACATAATCCTTGAGATGAGACCCACTTGATGATGTTACCATAGTGCTGCTTAAAGTCTGTCTGGGTAAAGGGGTAGCTACAGCAAAAATGTGCACATCCAGGTATGCTGTGTGATTTTTTGTAATGCATTTTAAGTGTAAATGGGAAGTTCTTTGGCTCAGCTTGAGAAGTGAAAGAGGCAAATAATTTCTACTTTACTGAATGCTGGTAATACTTACATCTATCCCATTTCATTCTGTCCCCTAAAAGCCAATATGATAGAGTCCTCCTGGACTGTGTAATTGCCCTCTCTTGGGTGCTGAGAGCTGCCATCCAAGACACACTGTGTGTGTTCAGCTACAGCACTTGCAGTGCCCAGGCTGCAGCTGCTCCTGTTAGAGCAGAGCCATCCCCAAAACTAGAATACAGACAACCAGCCAACTCTAGACCACACTGTGAGACAGACAGGAAACTAAACCCTCCTGTAGAAGAAAAAAAAGCACCCTTTAGAATCTGCTTACCTCTGGGACAAAGAACCTTTTGTCACGATCCCAGACCTGAGGCCAAATTATGACCTCTTGCAGCTGCCTGAACTTCTGAAAGTTGTCCAACCACTTGACTTTACCTTCCAGATCCCCTGAAATGTGTGAAACACCAGTTAGTGCCAGGGCTGGCAAAAGCAGTCCTGTTTCTAGAAGATGCTGAATACCGATTTTCTCCAGTGAAAGCTGAAGTACCTCACATATGAGGCTCCAGATGAAATCTTGATCTCATTGTAAAAAATGCCTAAACTCTACTTAGATCAGCAGGGACAGAATTTCAATTCATGCATTCAAAGATGCTTAAATTCACTGCTAAATGGAAAGGTTGTGTTTACTAATCTGTCTGGGGAACAGGAAAAGTTAATTAAACTGCAATCTTAAAAATATCTTCAAAAAAAGTCCTGTCATTCTAAACTGTCTGGTATAGTGAGAGAAAAATAATTTTTATTATATAGAGCCTGATAAAAAACTGTTGAAATTAATGAGAATTAATTTCAGTGGAAGTGTTGCCAGAAGTGATTGAGGTGGGCGTCCCCCAAAAATGTAAAAAATGGGTACTGTTTCTTTGCTGATTCAAGGCCATTATGGGCAAAGCTTTAATGGACCTGCAACTGAAATTTCAGGTTTTTGGGTGGAGTGCAGTGGAATGTCTGAAACCATTGCAGATAATGGTTTCAGACACATACCTCCCCACCAGAAGGGGAGTGTTTGGACTACAACTGTTCTTTGTGTTACTGGTTCACTGATCAAAAAATGAAGGCAGATCTTTGTCAGGTGTCTGTGAGTAAAGATGGGTCACCCTTCTGTCTTTAGTTTTCTTCATCCAGAGGTGTCTAATTTCTGGAAGGGTGTATTTATTCTGCCAGTAGTACTCTCCAGACATCCCATGGTCTTTTGGGGCCACACCTAAATCTGCTGTCCTTATATGTAAAATATATAAATATTACATATTTTTAAAAAAATCAGGGAAAAAAATTAATATCTGGACCAGCCTCTTGTTTTATGCAATAGCTAGAGAAAATCTGTAGCTGGGACAACTTTAGGTAGTAGGACTCTGTCATTAGTGAAAGGTCACGGACATAATGTTCCCTTGTGAGTGCAAATTCATCCTATTAAGGATCAGCCCTAAAAAATCCTCCTTAGACATAAATCCAGCTGAAAGACTTCTTTGTTTGGGATCTTTCTTGATATGGTCCAATTTGAGATCTGCTTTTAATTTTTTGCCTGTCACTGCAGATGATTCTAAGAAAATACAAGTGACTCACTGATTTGGGAGTCCTGTGACATTGCTCAGAGAGGTTTTGACAGCACAAGTTGGCCCAAATCATTCCCTACAGCATTACAGGAAGGCATACACATCCTTGTTGCTTTTCTGTGGAGACACTTGACCAGTTCACACTTCAAAGGACATGCACAAAAAAAGCCATGTAACTTTCTAATTTGTAACTGCACACTTGGCTTTTAACCTTTGCTACTTACTTATAGACTTTTCCACCTTCTCTTTAAGTGACTGGATAAAACTTTTCTCTGTTCCGTCAGTGCTCCTCTTCCAGATGTTGTTGAGGAGGAGGGGATATCGTGTCAGTCGATGCAGAGGAGCAACCAGCAGCTCTGGCAGATGCAACCTCTTGCACTGTTCATTTTGTTCACACCACTGCTGAAGACAAAGAAAATGTGCCTTAGGCTTCAGCTTCCTCCTGGCTAGGAGGTAGCAAACAGTTTTCTGCATCATTAGCTGACTGTAATGTGACAGGGACTAATGAAATATGAGTTTCTCACTCAGTGAGAACGAGGGCAGTATAAACTCTCTTGTCATAGTTTAACCCAGCAAGTATCTAAACCACACAGCCACTCATTCACTCTTCTCTCCCTCCTGTGGGATGGGGAAGAGAAATGGGAAATAAAAAATAAAGTTTGTAGTTTGAGATAAAGGTAGTTTAATAGAATAGAAACAGAAGGGGAAAAAAATAACAGAATATAGAAAACAAGTGGTGCACAATGCTCACCACCCGCTGGTCCATGCCCAGCCAGTCCCAGAGCAGAGGCCCCTCCAGCCAGCTTTCCCTCTAGTTAATGTACTGAGCGTGACACCGTATGGTATGGAATACCCCTTGGGTCAGCTGGGGTCACCTGCTGTGGCTGTGTCCCCTGCCATCTCCTTGTGCCCACCAGACTCCTCGCTGGTGGTGGTGAGAGACAGAAAAGTCCTGGACTTAATGAAAACTGTCTAGCAACAAGTAAACATCAGTGTGTTATCAATATTACACTCATCTTAAATGCAAACCACAATGCTATTCCAGCTACTAGGAACAAAATTAACAGTATCCCAGCCAAGCCAAGGACAGCTCTCCACTGGGAGAATTGCATTGCCCCTCCAGATTCACATTCTGCATTGCTGCTTACCATTCCAGATGCTGTGGCCATGCTGTCATAGCCAGTAGGGCTCTTATTTATCTGCTGTTTTAATTTTCTCAGGAAGACCTGAGAAAATTAATCTGAGTTAGGTTTGAAAGCCACCTTATATTTTGGGGTCACTGCTTGCCACTGGGGAACACTTTTCCTAGGTGTGAGTGTATGAAATCATCAGCAGGGAGCAAGCAATGTGAAACTCCAAGGCCCAAGCTGCAGAGCTTGCCTGCCACAAAAAGATGTCCTTCCAGTTTTGGGCTGCCTGTGAGAAAAACCCACTACTTTAGGTTTCTCTATCTAAACCTGTAACATTGAAGACTAATCTTAAGTGTTTACAGGACACATTGGTCTGTAGTGATGTCAGAAAGAGCAGAACCTGAGACCCCACCACTGCACTGGCTGGGGTCAGCAAAGACAAAACCAGCTGTAGTGCTGCAACTTGATAAAGAGTCCACTGATTGCTCTTTTTACCCTTAGAGGGAGGTAAATTCTCCCTTACTGGTAGTGTTTTGATGCCAAAGTAAAACATTTGAAATTGATTTATGTGTCTTTCTTTTTTTGTTTTGTTTTCCTGTAACCATTTCACTTTGTTAAGGTGGAGGTCACTGAGCCAAGGAATTAAGTGCAAAACCAAAGAAAGAGGCTAGTAGTTTGTATATTCTGCCTGCAAAAAGGCAGCCCAGCTCTTCCCCCCTTATCTGCTCTAAATTAGAAGTAGGGACTTTCACACATGCAGGTACACTCAGGAGGGTGGCTTCCAATCAGTGATAGGCTCTGCAGTTCAAGAAATCCATGTGAAATGCTATCTACGCAGTTTTGCTTCTAATGAGCATTCCTAGTTTGCTGTTAAAATCCTGTCATAAGGTAGGAAGGCTGAAGGCGACAACAGCCATAACAACCTTTACCTTCAGATAGATGCCAAAATCTTCTCTCTGTCTCAGTTTTTCCAAGTAGAAGACAGCAGAGGTATAATTAAGGCAGTAAATCTGGTGTGTCTGGCAGAGGTCACCCTGGAAAAACTGCAGAAAAGGTTTGGAAATTTATCAAGAAAGAAAAATATTGTGACAAAGGGAGAAACAAGTGTTTTGGGTTTGTAATTTGCATTTTATATGAGATTTCCTTGCATCTAGGAAAATGGAAAAAGAGGGAATTAAAAAAGTAAAGGGCAGTTTAAACAGCAATTAAACTGTAAAGTAGTAAAAATACCACAACAATGCTTCATAATGCATGGGAGTAGAGTTTTAACAGATCTGCAGAGGTGTGACACATTCTTAGACTTTGTCCTCATCAGAAATAAATGACGTGAAATTCCTATGGAAGTTGAAGATCAAACCCACTATTTCTGAAACAGCTTTGATGACTTCATGTAGCATGGTATCTTATATCTGAGTATGCTCCTAGAAAAAACAGGATAGCCTCATTTACGTTGGAGATGTTGATTGTCATGCATGATAAAATGCAGCATTATCTGGGATTTTGTCTGTCTACACAAACATTATCAATAAGAATGCCTGAAGTCAGAGGTCACAGGGGCAAGAAATCAAGCTCTAGCCTGAATTTCTCTGTTAAAAATCTTTTCACTGAGGTAGGGTCGTCTGGTATTTCCCAGAAGTTTTCTAATGGCCTCTACTGCTAGGGAAGGTTCCGTCAATCAATTGATTTTCTATCTTCATTAATATTTCCAATTTACAGGCATTAGAAATTTGAGCAGGAATTAGAGCTCCTGTAGACTGCTGTTCAGACAGCTGCCTTGCTTCCCACACTGACTGACCAAAAGGGTCACAGGGAAGGCAGGGCAGCTGTGGCTGCACCTCTCTCTTGCTTGACAGACACAGGCCGAAGTGTAATCTCAGTGTCAGTGAGCTCTTAATTAAGCAATTATGAACACTTGTGGGTCTGGTTCGTGGAGGAAAGGAGGATCAGTGTGAAGGAGTGGAAGCAGGCACTGATGGAGCTGGGATCTGGTTTCAGGGAAACATCTTCCATAGGGTGGGAAGATTGCCTCTGCCAGTGGAAGAGTCTCCTCAGAGTCTGGGCTGCTGTTCCCCAGGAAGGGAGAATCTTTCCACACTTGATTCCAGATGCAGAGCACCTTTCCATGACTGCTTCAAACATGCCAATGAATAGAAATAAAAACATCCTTCTGATAGGACCAACCTGAGGCTGAGACCAAACTGCCTGTGACAGATGGCATGGGCTTGGCTGACCTGATTGCTCTGGAGCACCTGTATGCCCTGATAAATGGTTTGCTGCTCGTGTTAAAAGCAAGAACACTTCTAATTATGTTACCATTCTGAGTACAGAGCTGAAATCCATAGGAGAGTCTGACTTGCTGACATGCTTCTTCACAGTTTCAAAAAACATTTTCAGAAAACTGAGACTTATCTAAGTAAGGGGAAAAAAAATAAAGATAAATTAGCATCAGTGTGTGGTGGGATAGAATATAAGAAAACAAAGATAGTGCAGAAAGTAGTCTCACCCCTAAGGAGTTGCAGCTGGGCCTATTAGCAGAGGCTAGGAACAGGCCTGACTTTAACAGGCCACAGCTGTGACCAAGGAGAAGAAGAGTGCTATAAAAGAGTGGGTTGGCTCCTTGAGAAGGAGCTGGACTCAGTTGGCTACTTTGTGAAGAAGAAAGAGTCAGTGCTCTGAAGAGCTGCCCACGAAACCACACCAAGAAGATATGAAACTTTTGTGATGAGGAGACAGCAGTATGGAGCTTTTGCGAATTATATGATAGCATCAGTGATCTGAAGTTAAGATTAAAGCAGTTATATTTCCTATCCCTGGCCTCTCTAAAGGCTCCAAGTGTAATGGGTGCCTATACCTATCTCTGCTATTGTCAGAATTGTCTTTAGAATTATGCCTAGAATCTTTTAATTAGTCAGAAACTAAGACAAATCTATACAAATACTTATGTTGTGATAGTTCCTGGTGACAAAAGCTTTGAAACAAGATTAGTTAGTCCATTAAACTTGTCTTAGGGTAGCAGCTGTATTTAACATGGATTGACATAAAAAATGACAATGGATGAATGGTATCTGCTGGAAAACGATGATGGTGTTGACAGAGCTGTGACAGTTAAGGAGGTCTTCATGGAAGAAGAACCATCTTTCGTGGTTTGCGTTTTTTTCATACAATTGAGGGTGAGGGAAGTATCTATAAAATACTACAAAAACTCACATATTCCCCATAAGTTAACTTTACATGTTTGTATTGGATTCAAAATGCCTGCCTTATCAGCCAGATGGGGCTGCAAGCCTGCTCCTAAGCCCACACTTTCATCCTGAGCACACTATTTTCACACAAATTCATGACTGGGCTAAGTTGTTGGCCAAACATTAGGCCAGAAGGGCACATCAATCTGCTGTGATACTGCTACAGACTGTAGTAGCAGCAAACTGCTTTGTTTGGTGCATTTATGGGGGCAAGGATGCTTATAGGATGATGCTCATTCTTTAATTTTGACCTTTACAATTTTAAAGCATACATTTTTTCATTGATTCAGTCTGCTGGCAAGAGGATATGTATACTGTAAAATGTATGAAAAAAAGGCACCACAGGCATCAACAGCAGCTTCTTTCTCCTACATTTAATCAATATTTAAAGTATGCATAACAAATGATCATTTATTATCCTCATCAATAAGGACTACAAAATTAGAAATTAAAGCAGGATGTTTTTTAAAGATAATTCTCTCAAGACACGATCAAGCTCAAAGCTAAGTGAAACACAGCAATATATCCCACTCCCTTCTCTGAACAAGAGCAAGGCAATCAACAACCACACATCTGCTGATCTCTACCAGTTGCCTGCGTGTACAGTCTGAATCCACAGCGAGCCAAAGGGGAAATCTGTTGGCTAAAAATCTTTTCCCTTGTATCTCCAAACCTGCTGGTTGGTCACTCAGCAGCTCACCAGGTGTGAGGTCTGTGACTGAGCAGCACTACCGTGCTCATGTGTTTGAGTTCTGGCTAACTGTCCCTGCTTTGAAGACCTTTCCCAGTATTCTTGTTTTGGCTAAAAAGGGAGACATTCAATATTAAGGCAAGGGAATTACAGTAAGGGAAATAAATGGAATCCAGCAGCTGATTTAGGGCATGTGATGTGATTGTGAGTAGTTTTTCAATTAAGGCAGCTGCAGAGTTCTTTCCAAAATTCTCTTTCCAGTAAAGGGTGAGGTGTCCTGTAAAAGGACCCTTAAGCTAAGAAAAATTGTTTTGTTTCCAAAGTAATGTAAAAGCTATTTTTGACTTAGGGGTTTTTAACTTTCAGGAGCTGAAAATGGTCTCCCAGCAACTGGCCAAAAGCAGCAAAGAGCTGGAGCACATCACAGCCAAGCCTTGTGGCCTCCCTCCTCCTGGACAGTGCAGAGTGAGTAGCACATGAGCACACAGCATCCAGGCTCTGTGGGAGAGATCCTTACACACTGCCAAGGGAAACCAAGCTGGAGAGAGGGGATCAGCATTTTGTTTTAACTTGCTCTTTTGGAGTGGAATAATAGACAGCAAAGTCTTTGTGCCCATCTGCTTGCAAAAGGGGACTTGCTATGTAGTTATTTTGCCATGCTTTCTGTTCTGGTGTAAGGATTGGGTAGTAGTTTATCTTCATCTCTTTTAAAAGGTCATTGCTTATGAGAATTAGTCTCAAACTTGTGTTTACTTCAGACACAACTGCCAAATGAGCTCTCTCCCATGTTTAAAATGCTGTGTACCTTTGGCTAGAGATACAAGAGGATGTTTTGCACTGGTGGTATTTGACTCTCACTGATATACCACATAGAAAAGAGGAAAAGGTGGATTATTTGAACAAAGTTCCAAATGTGAACATTGAAACTAAATAGAAGCTTTTGGTTTGTTGTGTTCTTTTACTGGGCTGATTGATTTCTGATCTGAGTAACACTTCTCTTTTTCTACTCACCTTGTTTAAGTCCTCTAAGTTTGCAAAAAGTCTCCACAAATCCACATCCAAGAGAAATTCATTACTCTGGAGGTATTTTAGAGTGTTCATAAATATCTTTAAAACCAAAACAAATCCATGTTAATTACTGTTTGTGCCAATTCAATACATTTTTATTCCCCCCAAAAATAACATTTTAACTCAAATTAATGAAAGGATTATTTAATTTAGGGAGGGCAGAAGATGGCATTGTGAGAAAAGTTTCCTGATCTGCCTGAAGGTTAAATATTGGGTTTTGTGCAGAAGAGGGTATGAGTGATGTCTCTGGGGTTTCTCTGTGGTTACCATGGAGGCAGCTGTGTCCCTGCTGTGCCCTTGGGCAAATGAGCCCCCTGCAGATCCCTGGTGAAGGACTCAGTGACATCAGTCACAGTTACAGATTTCTATGACCTTTCTAAATGCTTTCCTTCCTACCCCATGCAACTCCTGCTATCTAAATTGTTAAGAGTTATCATAAGGAAAAAAGATATTCTTGGATTAAGGTAAGTAGCAGTCCTGTGGAGGTTTTTTATCTATTTGGATTGTTTTATTAACCTGTATTCAGTGAAAACTGCATGTGCATTTATTGGCTGTTTAATATTTTATATTTTTTAAGCTTATTGAGCTGTACTGAATCTGACCTAAATCTGAAAAAGTCTTAAAATTTATAGGTTACTGAGTAGATTTTTTTGTTTATGTGTATAAAGCATCATGAAAAAAACTTGTCACCCAGGTGCCAAGACCGAATAACTAGTGAGAGTGCTTGCTGAGCCTTGTGTAATTCTTTAGTTACCATGACCTGGTTGTCCTGAGAGCTTAAAGGGTATTTATAGTGGTCTAAAAGATTCCTGTGGAGATTCATTAAAATCAGTGGAATATCTCTATACTTGGGAGTAACCAGGTATCTTTAAAACTGGTTACCCAGATGCAGTGGGTTCTTTCTTTAGCAGGAGAGTTTGGGAAGCTGGCATGGACAGAATAGCTCATCATTCATGGACCATGCAGGGCTGGCTAAGGCTTGTCTGTGGGTTCCTGCATCAGACTCACAGGGAGCCTGCATGCCTGCTGTTATCATCATTCTTCCCAGTATACACCACTTTTTAAACTTTTCAGATTTCTAAGCAAAGTGTATAGAAAGAAGGATGCTCTTCTCCTGCCTTGAACCAAAGCTGGTCCCGCTATCCTGTTTTCTGTCCCTTCCTGTTCTGCCCCACCAAGGAGGAATTCAGCCCACTCCTCTATTCCTTTCCTTTGCTTTGCAGTAGTTCTTCTATTGTCCAGGATAACTTTTCAGCAACATGAAGAATGTTTTACAAATCTCTTTTCTTTGACTTCATAAGAAATCAGAAAGTGTCTGTGCTGAGTAAGAGAAACATGATAAGAAAATGTTTGTGGAAGCTTCCATCCTTTTGAATGCATACATTAACTTTTGATGTGTGGTGAATGTAAATAGTGCAGCTATTCTTGTAACAGTCTGTAATATTGCTGTCCATATTTCAAGCTCTTAAAATTCACTGTATTGGAGGTAATACAGAGTTTTTGGGAGAGGAGTTGTTTTCAGTATACTTGTTTTCATGTAACAGTAAAACTGCAGAATTCTGAGGTTTTCATGCTGCAGTCAGGACAATCTAACCACAGCTCTATATGAAGTTAAATGACAAATATAATGTTGCACACTAGCAACATTAGCAATTGGAATAGTCCAGTAGAGAAATAACTGATTGCAGCATGGCTTCAGTGCAGTATTTGCAATACGACTAATGGAATATCAGTTGAATATCCCAGAAGGCTCTGCAGTCAGATGCTAATTGCAAAGCACTAGATTGCATCCCTCAAAAGCAATGTTTAGAAAGATACCATCATAAACACAGAAAAAGGAGCTATGGAAACAGGATGAGCAGGAAAGGTGGGAGGAAAACCAGGTGCCTAAGTCCTTCCCCCGCAGACCTCTAACGAGAGGTTTCAGGAGGCTCTATGTCCATCACAGCAGAACAAATAATGTTTCCTTATTTTTGTGATGTGAAATCTGACATTACCATCTTGAGAACCAGCAAATGATCCAGAAAGTAAGTGCATTCACTTGTGAAAAGTTCCCACACTGCTTCTTCTTTTTTCATTTCCAACTGGCTGTTGACATATTTCTGCTCAGTCTGTTGCTCACTTATAAATTCATGCCAAGATTTACTCTATTGATTGAAGAAGAATGAAAAAATTGTTGCATCAACTGCTTCAAACCTTATGAAAAGAATCTATGTCCTATTTACTGTGTAAATTTCATCTACCAGTATTAGCTATTTTTCTTCTGAAAACTTAAAAGTACCTTTAAAATATTTTAAACCCCACCATTCTCCTCTAAAATACTTACAATATATACACACTGAATTTGGAAGCAACACAATGTGATACTCTATGTTTAGGTGTGTTGTATCAAAAATGAGTGGGTAGCTTGCAAATGCTAAGGAATTTGATCTGTTGTGCTGCTCCTGGGTGGATGATAAAATGAAAGTACCAAAGGACTAGGTCTTTACAGTCACTTGGAAATTGTTTTGTATAGTCCTAAGGTGGCCGTTATCACATTATGGCCCTGCTCCAAAGTCAGGTGTCCATGTATAAATTAGGCACTGGCAGAAGCCCTTAGCAGCTGTGTGTGGGGAGCTGCAGATAACAGCCTGCTGTGAGAAGCAAAAGGTTTGCTTCAGAGAGGGGATGCTGTTAGGTGCCTGGGGCCCAGAAGCCTTGTTTGTCTGGCAGACAGGCTTTGGTGCCTTTCTGGAGCCAAACCTTGGTGCTGGCCCTGACCTGCATGTGGCTGCCTCTGAACACAGCAGTGGGGGTGGCTGTGTCCCATTTGGCCTCTCTCTGATGCTCTAGGTTCTTTGCTCTGCTTTTCTAGCACCTGTAGGTGCTGCTGAGAGGGTTGCCTTGAGACCTTTTTCTGAAGGTGGTACCTCCCTGGTCTAGGGCAGTCTGGATCCTTGGCAATATCCAGATGATTTTGAGGGCCCTTGCTAAGCTACTCTGACCCTCAGTTTCCCCTCCATATGCCATTTTGCTAAAAATATGCCATATACTTATACATTAATTTGACAGAAAGGTCTCATATCCAGATTAATGAACTGAAAAATATTCGCTTATAAAGAATACAGAATTCCTCCTTCTAGCCTTAAGTATCCTTGATACAGTATACTGAGAATTTTGATACCTTAAAGCAGAAAAGTTCATCTGTGCAGTGGTCTATGATCTTAACAGTAGAAAGACAACTTTCCAGATCAGTTGCTTGCTTCTGTTTGTCTTTACTCTGTTGAATGACAAGAAACCTGATTCATAGAGTGTTTTAAAGATTGTTAAGAAATTTACCCCTCTTGCCCTAATCCTTTAGGAGTTTACCCTTAAATGAGTGATTTCTCTGTCTTTCCAGGCTCTTCTACACAGAGACAAGGCAGTGATGTCAGGTTTCTTTGTAGCTGTGGGTGGGGTGTGTAAATACCTCAGGTCTGGATGTGTAAGACATTGGTAACAGGCAACCCTTGGAAAACAGAACAAATGAAATGCTTTGCTTCCCTTAGCACTGTCAGGGACAGGGGACAACAGATTCATAGTTGAAATCCTGTCATAGGTATACAAATTTGTGTGTTTATTTATTTATTTTTATTTTTTGAGCTATATATGGAAATAGATCCCTTGGTCATCTGCAGAGCAGTGTCTGTAAAATGAGCTTTCAGAAAGTTAAAAGAAGAGCAGTAGTTTGTGTGAGGGACCATGAAATAAAAACAATTGCTTTTGTTTCAGCTTTGTTTATTCAGGCCTTGTAAAAAATTTAAGCAACTCTAATTTAGTGCTGTGGGCACAGACTTTTAAGGTGTTTGCCTAAGTTTTATCTGTCCTCTAGAACTGTATATTCCCACTTCATGGATTTCTATTGTTTGAACTTTAGGCACTGAACTCAAGCAAATTTTGAAATATGTGTTTGATTATAATATGTGAAACTTAAACCCTAAGTTCAGTAACTAATTTTGAATGATAGATTGAAATGGGGCAGAAAAAATAATGCCATTAATATATATGCACACTGAACCAGTGTACCAGCAAACGAATCTTCATTAATTAAATGTTATGGCATTTAATAGTCTTAGAAATCACTTTTATCTGAATATCAAGTACTTTTTATTGCAAATTTAAAATATTTTCCTGAATCTAAAAATCCTCAGGTAAAAATCCTCAGGTTTAGTTCATGTTCCTTCAAATGCTATGAAACTACTATCAAATGAAGAGAGAGTTCTTATACATATAAACCTGAGTACTTGCACTGGTTCTGTGTGCACAGAACCAATTGGTTCTGTATTCTTTCATAAAATGCAAAAAAGTTGCATTAGGAAGGGACTGTTCTTAATTACATGCTTAGGGAGAAAAAGTTAAGACACTTGTAAATAATTTTTTTGAATGCTGAACAGTACACAGAAAGGAAATTCAGATACCTTAGTAAGTGAAAGTTTTCATAAATGGAAAAGATAAGGAATTATGTTAGACAAGATAAAATTCACTGAATTGTGCTTTCACTGGTGAGTGAGAGGACACTCATGAGGAGAGGAAAGGCCTAAGAAAGTATCGTGGAATGCTGCTTTTGCTGGTAAAGCTTAGAATCCTTGCATGTGAGTGGCAGTCCATTGCATGCTCCAAAGCCCTAGGGCACACAGGAAATACAGGATACATGGTGGTCCAAGAAACAATGCAGCTGATTTGTCACCGTGTGCTGCCTTACCCTAGGGAGAGGCTCTGGGCCTGCTGCCAGCCCTGAATGAGAGTCCCTGCTGTCATTGCCACTCTGCCCTCCTGGTCCACGGACACCTCTCTGGTGATGGGAGCAGGGGCCCTGACTGCGCTCTCGTGCGCATCCCATGCAGTGGCTGCACTGGAGCCACCCAGTCCTCATTGCAGGCTAATGTGCAGGCAGTCCCAGGGAGGGCTGAGACACCTCTGAGTTCAGCTCACCTGCTGGCTGCCCTTCTCCGAGGGCAAGAAAGTAAAGAAGATATTTTTACCCAGGTTAGTTGTGGGAAAAGGCAAGGTCAGCGCAAGGAGAAATAAAATGGTAAAAATACTCACAACTCCTCTTTTGGCAAATGGCCACCTTGACTTTTTGGATTCTAATGGGTAAAACAAGCGTTATCAGTAAGGAAACAAATAGATAAAAAAGAAAACTATTATTTGTATATGCAGCTTGATAGACTATATTCTACTTGGCTCATATTTAATACTTGAGTTTAGGCAGTTTGTACACCAAACTTAAAACCCATGAATCTTGTTGGGCTCCTCCCAGCAAGAATTATGACTATCTGTGGTGGGATGGTGCTGAACACTCCTACTTGTTGCAGTGATCACAATGTGATTGCCAATTCTTAACCTGGGAAAACCATCATACCGCAAGGCAATTTTTGAAGATGATGTTTTAAAACAAGAATTGGTCTACGCCCTCTCATCGTGATAAATTGGAATTATGCAGGTATTTAAATCTCCAGTGAATAAACAATCCTACTAGCCCTGGGCCTCAGATCTGTCATGAGGCTGGCACAGTGAGGCAGAGTGTAATTTGTGGTCCTTGTTGAGGCACAGGGAAAGCTGGGGATCTAGATTTAGGAATGCACTGGTGACCTGTGAGGAACTACTGTGTTCAGCAAGAAATTTGAAAAGGTTTTCTTTATGTGGCACCCATCTTCAGGTGTGTGTAACAGGGAATCACAGTCAAAACTTTGTGTTTCTGTATTTTGAAGGTCTTAGCCATTCTGGGAATGGCTGGCTTATTTGCTGTCATGAAAATGCTGGTTGTGACCTTGGCTGACTTGTTTTTTGAGAAACTTTTGATCTCTGGCCACCAGCATCTCCGTCAATCACACCACACTATATTCTACAATAGCCATTTGTGGCTTGTAGGTCTGCATTTGAGCTTTAGAATGTCTTGTGAGAAACCTCTAGCCATGAGTTGGGTTTGCTGCCCTTGTGATCAGAACACAACCGCAAAGGGCAGCATGGGCCACTTTTCTCTCTGCTTGAAGCTGTGGAGGTAGGAAATTGTACCTCCGCTGCTTCCAGATGGAGATCCTGGCCTGGGCTCTGGTTGCTTCTAGCCTGTGGAGGAGCAAAGTGATCTGTGTCCTACCTTCTCATCTACTTGCATTTTGCATTCAACAGTAAAATGCAGGGGGAAAACAAATTGTATACATCCTCCCTCCCATCCCACACGCACACGTGTTCCAGCCCCGCTTTTGCTGGGCTCGGAGAAGCAAACCCCACCCCGTATCTGACCTGCACTGAGCAGGAAGGATGAGCAGGGCAGGTAGTCCATGGCACTGTCTGACACCAGGAGGTCTCCAGGGAACACCTCGAGGCCCGGCAGACTCACCACCAGGGAGCTGCGCCTGCGCTCGGCTGATCTGTGAGACACAACAACAACAACAACACGCGTCATCTCTGTCCTCCGGAGGCTGCAGGGACCTTCTGAAGGGCTCCTTGCTGATCCAGGAGGGAATCAGCTAAAAAACCAGATCACAGGAGCTGTGACATAATGTGTTAAAAGAACAACGAGCAGAGAATTTCAGTGACTGACAGCAAACACCTAGTTGAGTTTCAAACTCCACGGTGTTGCTGAGATCAAGGTTGCTATGGTCATAGCTTGCCTCAGATAATAAGTAATTAGAGCATTTAAACATTGAAAATTCCTGGTTTCCTCTTGAGGTTAGGCAAAAAGTGAGTGGGTGTGGATGCCATAGGACAGAGAGAGAGAAACGGCAAGTGTTTCTCACAGTGGCTTGTGGGAAATTTTAGGGAGCTGGAAAGGTGTGGTAATTTGTTAAGTATAAAGAATTTGCAGGTAGTGTTTTTCTATTTGTTTTCCTGTTCTTTTCAAGGACAGTGTGCAAAGATGTTTTTGTTAGTTAGCCAATCAAATAGAGCCTATCCTATCACTCTATAAAAAGCACGTGGTTCTCTTAAACAAAACCTTTACCTTTTCTACAATCCTGCCTCTTGCCTGTTCCTGTGTAATTCTCAGTGCAAGACTGACAAGTGGAGGACTTTAGAATCTATATTTTGGCAGTGGAGTTTAATGGAGCAATTAAATACTGTTTTTAGCTGACATGTGTCTTGTTAGCCTTCCTGTAACTCAGGTGATTTCAAGAAAAGACAGCATGCTAGGAAGCAGTTAAAGTGTTGGGTTTTAAAAAAATTATTTAACCTTTTGCCTAGTTTGTACTATTTTTTTCTAAGTATTTTTGATTTTTTTTCTGCTATTTAAAATATTTTGAATGTAATATGACTCAGTGGCCCTACTGATCAAAAAAAGTCTCTTTCCAGCTATTGTTTTTCCTAATGGAGAACACTGTCCAGCATCTAGATCCATGAAGAAAAGTGACACAGGCATTCTGTATCCAGCAGCATCTTTGTGCCACAGGCTGCTTGCATTCACATACAGAAACTGTTGGTCCATGTCAACAACCTTGCTGTATTTTGGTAATAAATCACACTGATAGCTAATGAGTTGTGTTAGTACATGCTGCAGAGGGGCTGCTGTGTGCAGCTGCTGTTGTGCTGCCTTCAGTACATGAATACTGCATTAGGGCTCAAAGGGTCAGAAATTCAGTAGCTGAGGGAGGAGGCACAAAGTATATGCATGTTTATAAAAATTCTGTTTTTCAGTCACCACTTATTGTGTATGGTATTTTTGGTCAGTTAAGCCTGATTCTTACTGAGATCTTTTTTTGTCTAGGCAGTTATCTTACTGTGAATACCTACCCATCTGCCACACTTGGTGTGAAACCTGACAGGTATATTTTTTCCTTTAAGTGCATGAATAGTTACTTGACAGCTTATCAACTGACAGATGAGCTCTGAGGTGGAGAGCTGGGATTTGATATGTATGGTAAGACATGGACATGTGCCTTTTTTATGACCTGACAGTGACACTGCTTGCAATTGCCTTAGCTAAACAATTGAATGGTCTAGATGAAAGTGCTTCTAACAAGAGAGGGGTCTGTAGGCTATCAGGAGGGCCAGGCCTGGGCCTTTAACACTTGAGCCATGGACATATCAGGGCTTAAAAACCACATCTTGAGGAGGTTACAGTGTGAAATGCAGGAGTTCTTTGAAAGTTTTTCTGCTAGTCCTACTGAATAGAGAATATAGGATTTATTTATTTGGCTTTAGGGTTTACAATGGAACTTTGGCTTCTCATGACACTGAACTTTCAGTAAGTGGTTTGAGAGCTTTAATGGATGGGGGGTCTCTTCCTTGGCTGTCTGCAAGCCCATACCACTGCAAGGGAGAGGAGTGCTCCTCTCAGGAGTGCCTTCCTGAGACATGCACTGTGTGCTACCAACTGCAAATTTTCAGTGTTGGTAATGATTGTATTAAGATGCCACTGAATCCTCTAGTGATTCCATGGTGCAATCTTTTGGGCAGCTGGGCTATTATACAAGTCAGGTGTGGCAATATAGTACAAGGATAATCCTCAAAGGTGTTATTACTGTATTAGGAAATTCAGGACATTTATTTTAGGTTGGCTTCACAGTAAAAATTTGCCAATATATTATTGATTTTTAAAGCATCTATCCTACTACTATTTTCACAATATATTTGAAGCTGCAGGCTAGTGGCTTATGAAGACTAATAATGGAAGCACAGAGTCACTGTGACATTATTATTAAATGACATTATTTACCCAGACCAAAAAGGCCTTGAACTTCAGGCACACATATGGCTAAATCTGCTCTTCACATAGGTGCTCAAGCCTGTGAAATGTGGGAGCATGGCAGCACCCCTTGGGTGTCTGTGTACAATATTCCTTTGCAGTCTGATGAGCCTGGGCTGGTTAATGGCTTACATGTCTAAATTATACACTCATGCTTCAGAGATGGAAGCACAGATATCTGGTTTCCTGGCCTACTGCCTGTAGACATATTAGATACATCAGATGCTTCTGTTGTTTTTTTTTTTTTTCTGAACAAATTAAATTGCTGAAGTTCTGTGTAGTAAAATCTACTAGGTTTTAAGTCTGCAATATCTTAGCACCTTCTCATGCCTTCAGACTCTGTAGCTTTTCCTATTTATTTATTTTTTTTTGTTTCACTTACTGGGGGCAGAGGACTACAGTGGTGGAATGAAATGCTTGTGCTTTAGGGGCAAACTCAGGCATCTGAGGAGATATCATCTGTAATAATTCATTCTTAAAATTCACTTGGTTTTTGAAACATGATGATGTCATAGATTTACATGGGAAAGTTAAGGAAAATTATTAAAGACATTGAAACAGGTCATGGTCTGGTAAAATAAATATCTTGTGTATATATTTCTAAGACACAGAAAGTGTCTTCATATGTCCCTAATCTTAGCCTAACTAGCTATCCCAGGGAACAGACATCTATATAGATCATCTTACTTCAACAGCAGATATATTACTTCAAGGACTGTCCACTAGATGTGAATAAAAGCAACAGAGGATGTTACTGAGGTAAATATTGTAGGGTGCTCACAGTACTGAGATCACTGCCAGGCAGAGACTGTTTCTCGAGCTGCTCAGGGAGGGAGTTTGGACTCCCTGATTCAAAAAGTTAGCATGGAAAATGACCTATTGTCAAAAGTAAAATGATTTCTGTGATTGCATGAGGAGTTAGGTTTAGGGTAGTTGATACTCCTCCTCCTGTGCAATGTGCTCCAGCGCGACCCTGCTTGAGCAGAGAGGTTGTAACAGAGAAGCCTCAGTGGTCCTTCCCAGCCTTACCACTCTGTGATTCTGTGAAGTCGTGACACTTTACAGCTGTGTGAGTCATTAAAAGAGGAATGGGAGTATTTCAAGCTAGATGAGCCCAGCCTCTTCAAGGCATTGAATAGGAGCTGTCTTGGCAGTTTCTGTGAAGGCTCTTCATTAGCTGATTTGCTGTAGGAAATAGTGCAATGCAGTTTTCCACCCAGTCTCTGATACTGCTGAATGGTGCAAGGAGAAAAGAAGATCAGAGTAAACTTGAGGTTTTGTTTTATCAATGTTTTCTTCCATGACAGTGTTGATTTGGCATCTCACCTTCTCTCCACCACATATACATCTATCTGTGCTGCCCCTCTTTCCCTTTTTGTTTATTTCTTTTGGATGATTCTTTGTAAACAGCATCAGTTCAGCCAGTTGCCATGCTGACAGGGATGTGCTGGCATTCTTGACTGAGGACTGTGTGGGAGAAGGCTGTTCAAAATGAGTATGAGTGCATTAAAGAAGTTTTTTGAAAGTACAGCTTGGCAGCATGGAGATGTTCATTAAAACTGAAGGACAGAGGTATGATTTTACCCAGGCTAATACGTAAGTCACTCTTGGAGAAGAGTTGCCAACTGTCCTAATGTGCTTTTAGATGGAGAGAATAATCTGACATGTGAACAGTTTTTGCTGGCTGTGATAAGAAGGGATTAGCTGTTAAGAAGTTAGACTAATGATCTTAATGAAGGAGGAGCTGAATACAGGCTTAACCCAAACCTTAGGCCAAATTAGATTTGACAAAAAATGTTTAAAGCAGAAACTGATGCATTTTAAAATATATTTTTGCACATTCTAATATTTATCTAGATACAATTCATAATACATTATCCCAACCACCTTTTGACAATTTTTCCAGCTGGTGCTTATGGAAAAAATTTTGGGTTGTGGTTTCTTGATTTAAAAGGTGTGTGGATATAAGTCCAAAGCAATACCCTAGGTGGCAAATAGTTACTTCCCTCCTGAAGCCACTATAGGCAAGCAGCACCAAGAGAAGCTGTGTACACTAAATGTTCCGTGTTCTCCTGTTATACCATCTGCCTTCAGTATCTTCAATTTCTCCCCTGAAGTTTGTTGCACATCATGCAAATCTTCATGCTGACAGAGAGATATGTTTATGTATTCCAATTTTGTGTTGGATCAGACCAGACTCTTCCCAAAAAAGGTACAGATCACTTGTTTTCACATCCAGATGAAAAGATCTTTCCCTCCCCTTCTCTGTAAATTCAGATGCCAAAGGGTGGGTTGGAAATTGCAACAGTTCAGAATATCCAGGAAGCCTCTTCTTCAGTGAACATGTAATTTCAAATGCATGCACACATCCCTTGAATCTCCTCTAGGGAACTACATTGTGTAAGGACTCCTAGACTATTTCAGTCTGCTCCAAACCACCCAGTCCCAAACATCCTTGAGGGCACCTTGCAGTAAACAGAGCACTACTCCATCAATGAGAGAGGGGTCATTATTAATGGAGGTGCTATCTCCTGCTTCCTTGTTGTGTGGGGGGGGAAAATAAAACTTTCCTTCCCTTCTGTAAACATTTGAACATCTTAAAGAAACATATCTTAATAAAAATTATTTCTAATAGCACTTTTGCTTTCTGGTAATTGTTTTGAAACCTTGACACAATTCACTGCACAGGTATCTTGTCTGCCCTAAGTTATAAAATCTGCATATTCTATGTATTCTTCTTAGTTTGTAGGATTAATAATCCCCCTCTCCAGTAGCAGTCCTAGATCTTCTTTGCTTATATATATATATAAGAAAAATATTGAGCTGTTCTGCTAGCTCCTTTGCTCCTTTCTCCCTTCCACAAACTTTTGAAGAATGTCACTCAAGATTATGAGATATTTCACATTCTTCAAGCTGAAGTTTGGCCCTGCTAAGCCAAACAAGTGGACCTTTGGGCAGTGAGATCCTAGCGCAAAGCTCCCCGATGATCCGGATGAAATATTGCGTGAAATGTAGCTAAACGTGCTAGGGAGAGGGCCACCTTTGAAAGAAAATCTCATTAGAAAGTTTAGTGAGCTGCTGACAAGCATTTCACATAGCAAATCTACAAATTGAGGTTGAGTTATGTATATATGACTCAATGTTCAGTTTTGTCTTAAAGTGAAGCAAATTCATTAAAAATGTAGGAGAGTCAAACTTAGAATGAAATAAAATAAATGTGTGCATACCTTTGCATGGGCAGTCCACTCTCCTGAAAGAAAGTGAATATACTTAGTTAGTTGGTCAGAAAGCAAGCAAGCAATCTGACTTTTTCTGAAAAAAGAGCTCATTTGTAAAGGGAAATGTACTAATAATAGTGTAATAGGCTTGGGCATAGGATAACTAATTTCACTGTTGTGGAGCAAGGAGAACTCGTTTGATATCCAGAATGTTTTCTATATTTGAAGGGGTTGGGGGAGGAGGAAAAATAGCTTTTGGTTTGTAGTGCAAAGTTAACTGGCTAGTGAAGAACTCTACACCTACCTTGAGGAAAACGTGTGTGTAGGCCATTTGCATAAGGACAGAGCTGAGCATGTGTGTGACTTTAACTGCCTCTGCACACAGGGGAAGCTCTTTGAGAGCAGATCTAGCAGCACACCTGGCTTGTACAAAAAGCCTCTCCTTTTCTCCTTGTGGAGAGCTGAATTGTAATTTCCTGCCCTTGAAAGATGCAGGGTTGGCTCCTCTGTTGCATATTTCTCTTCACTGATTCTGACACTCCCTGGACCAGGGTTTCTTTTTTTTCAGAAGAGATTGCACAATTGCTTCTTTGTTTATGGAACTGGACATAAAAAGGAAGGGGTGCCAGTGAGTGGTGGAGCTAGGTAAGTTGAAATAAATACAGGGAATTTTACCTCTTCCATTGGTAGCAGCAGACCTTAAATTTGACTCAACAAACTTAATTCTTGGTTTTATTAGGGTTAGTAATGCCGTTCAGTAAAACAGAATAGAGAACTTCCCTGTCTTAGGAATAATCCTGCTGAATGGTTAAAGAGTGGATCAAAAGAAAATAGTCTTCTAAAACCCAATCCTCAAGAGGATCAATTACTTAGTCTTATTCTTCCATATCCCCACCAGCAGTTGTACTGGCCCGCCAGGGTGGATGGACAGAGATGGGAAAGAGTGGCCTGTACAGGAGTGGACTAAGCTAACCTGGTCACCAAGAGGCAAGGCTGGAACTGCTGTCTCTTGCTGATCTGGAAAGAAAAATCTCCCTTCCTGTTAAGTGTAGAAGCCGGTCTGCTGTGTGAAAAGGATCACGGCCCAACATGTAGTTCAGGTTGAGAACTGGGGTTTTATTTGTGCACTGGCCGATGATGGACCAACAGTGAATATGAAAGACTGAAAAAGAGATTGCATGCTCCTGTTCCTCTTACCTGGACACCTGCCCAAAGTGTAGGGATCGGGCAGGGGAGTCTTGTAGGAAGCGTAGCAGAGTTGGCTCTCCAAGAGCTTCTGGATTGCTCATTGGGACTGTCATTGCTGAGAGGATCCTCTTTGCTTGGAAGTTTTGATCTGGGTAGGTCAGACTCTGGAACTGCTAGAGTTCTCTCAGATTTGGCTTTGGATGACAATAATTTTGCATGGACACAAGAAGGCAGCGACAATGAAGATGTTGTAATGCAGCGAGGTGGACTTTTACAAATGTGGTGGAGAGAGCCAGCATATTCCTTTTGATTCCCTAGCTGAGCTGTGCCAGAACAGTCCTGAAATGACAGTGCTTGTGAGGCAGAGGCCATCCTTAGGCGCCTTAAAGTTGGAGAAGTGGAAATTCTGGCCCGAGCATGGCGGTCGAACTGGAAAGGCGCATGGTGGATCCCAATGCACTCCTCTGCAGGAAGCCTCAGAAGTGAAGACTCTGTGTAACCTCGTTGGAGAATGTAGTCCCCAGGAGGCAAGGTGGTGTCCATACAAACTGGTACTGTCTGCATTTCAGAGGAACTGAAGACACCTTCTGGACTGATGCTTTCAGACAAAGCAGCATTTTCCTTATGGAGATCATCTTCCCTGTCTAGAGGTTCCACGCTGGTGCATGTTTCTTTGACCAGGTCTGGAGAATAATCAGAGCTTGGTTGTTGCATTCTTAATTTGCAGCATGAAGATTTATATCTATGTGTACCTAGGAAACATGATCAGAAACAGTTCTTACAAACTTGCCGTATGAATTTTTAATTGGGAAAATATGCAAATGGAAAAAATATCCAAACAAAACAAGGCAGGTATGTGTGCTAGCGCAGAAACTATTACCTTTGCATTGAATCCAACTTAAATGCAGGTTTTGAGAGGTTCAGGACCCAATTTTGGCAAGCTGTTTAAACAGCTGCTAACTTTGAGTGTGCCAGCAGTGTCAGCATCAGTCAGTAGAACTAATTAGATGGTAAAGAGTAACGGAGTTTAGAAACTCTGCTCATCTGGCACTGCAGCCACCTGATTTCCAGCCGCCACTCCCCTATCGATAAATACGATTGCAGCACTGCTGTAGGTGTGATAAAAACAAAATCACTTGCTCTCAGGACTTGCTGCAAAATTCTTTGTACAAATACTAATTTCTTGCTGAATCCTTAAGCAAATACAAATTTAACACTTAGGTAAGGTATGTTTCATCACTCTTGCTTTCTTTTCGGCCTAAATGTACTTCGTAGTAAACATAGGTTGTAATCAAATAATGAAGAAAATAATTTATATTAGTAACTTATCTGTTGATTCATCAGTAAATAGTCTTATGTTCTTTGATTCATGAAGCTTTGCTTTAACATATTTTCATGCTTAGTCTCTCTAAAACCAGACTGACATTTCAAGTAATAATGAAGATTATGAATTCAGCCTCTTTAACTTAGCTTCTTTACTAAGTGGAATCTTAAATATGTTCATGATTGCTAGCTTATTTGGGGAATTGTCATTTTTTAGAATTAGTTTATTCAAACCTATGTTGATTTCTTTCTTGAATTGTTGACTATCACACATTGAATACCTTTTTAAAAATCTAATTATATAGTTCCATCAGATTGATTTACAAAGTGATTAGAAAGAAGTTAATTTATCGAGTTTGTCAGTTCAAAGTATTGTTTTTTCCAAAACCTTCAGAAGGTGACCATTCAGATTCTTACAGAGAGAAAAGCATATCTCCATCATAGAAACAGCTTCTTTCACTACTGTAGAGAATAGCCACAAATATATTAGTATCTATTATTTTCCCTCTAATGGATAAGAACTAATTATCCTTATTAAAAATCTCATTAATATATTGCAGGATGATAAAGAGAAATTACTGCTATTTTCCCCTTTTGAATGAAGATATTGCATACCATTGCTCTGAGATTTGCTGTTATTGCTTTTTAGTATTTCAAGACTTTTATTTTGTGATGTGTAATCACATCTCACTGATTGTTGTTTGGCCAGTCATTCTCACTGTTTTTTTAAAAAAATTATTTTTATTATTTTTTCTTGGTAATCCTCTCTTCTCCAGGCAGAATTTTGCAACTTGGCATGCAGTTTCTAGATATTCATGGGAATAGTGATCTGTTCCACAAATAGAAAAGTTTAAAGACATCTCTTCATGGAAGTATTATATTAAAAATAGGACCATTTTTTGCTTTTCAGTTTAGCAAGCATTTTTTTAAAGAAGTAAAAATTTACATACTTGTTTTTGGGTATTTCTATGTTCCTTTCGTGAACAGAATTTCTCAGCAGCAAAGTATTTGTAAAGAAAATACACTGTTAAAAAAAGTGCAGAAATACACCACACACATGCAGAAAAATTATATGATCAAACTTACCAAGATAGCCAATTGAATATGTCTCATCCTTTTAAATCAAATTTTCAACAAGTCCTTGATTAATTGACAGCTGGTCTTAACAGTAGCATTGTCTCTCTTAAAGCCTCCTGACTGAACGCTGGTGTAGGAACAAGCTTTTTCTTCTAGATTTGTTTCCATGGGATTTGTTTATCAGGTCAGAAGGAAGTGCCTTCAGGATCAATGCCCCTAAACAAAGGTAACATGACCCATTGGATTAAATTTCCTGCCTTTTATATTTCTGGACTTTTCACATTGAGAAAATTTGGGAAGACAGATCTCATGCAAGCATATGATAATTTGCAAGAGCAGATAAAACACTTCCACTCCTCCAACAATCTTTCTTTTCCCCCCCTCTTGTCTTGATTCATTCAGCTGGATCTAACTATTAATTGTTCGTCTTTCATGGAAGTATAATAGTTGTCTATCCCTTGTTTATATTATTTATGATTAGTTTTTAATTTTAACAAGTGTGGTAACTGGTTAAGTAATTTTGAACACAGATTTTAGTACTAGACTATTTGAGAATTCATGCAAACATTGATAATTCATTGTTTTGTTGTATTGTAGAACTGATTGGAAAATATCAGAATTGATTAAGGCATTTTTTGTTTATATGAATTGAAAGTGAAACCTGGGAAAATATGATTTATTTGATAGATAACTTGTGAGGAAGCAAAAAGGTCTACAAATGTTCAACTCCATGTAATTAAGGCACATTTTCAGAGGGCTTAGTGAACTTGAAAATGTTTGCTTGAAAATGCAGACAGCCTTTACAGTACAATGCTCAAAAAGGTCTACAAATGTTCAACTCCATGTAATTAAGGCACATTTTCAGAGGGCTTAAAAATGTTTGCTTGAAAATGCAGACAACCTTTGCAGTACAATGTTTTCATTTTCTGTAAAGGTTTTTTTTGTTGAAACTCATCCACAACTAATGCTTTCATTTTCTGTAAAGGTTTTTTTTTTTCTTGAAACTCATCCACAACCCAATTCAAGATACCCCTAAGCTGGTGTAAGTGCCTTTGATTTTGCATAGCACTGGATGTGACTGTGGATTGAGGGAGAATTATTCTGAGAAACACTCAAAGACTTTATTTACAAAACCATGGCAATGTTACATCGTGTTTATTAGTATTTATCCAGTTGGGTTTCTAGGAAAAAGAGATGTGCTCACCCCGTGTGATAGTTGCTAGTACAAATGTATTTGCTTTAAGAAGCACTTTTAGGAATGTAAGAATTTTTCTCTTTTTTTGGTGGTGGTGGGGTGTGTGTGTGTTTGTGGTATCTTTTTTGTTATTGTTCTTTGGTTTTTCTTTTCTTTTGATTCCTTATGCTGTTGTCAAGGTGATATTAGTTTCAGGACCAGACAAAATGTAGCAGACCTTGTTTCCTGATGAAATATGCAAATATCTGTAGATTTTACAGTGTTCAAAGCTGTCCTTTCCTACCCCTTAGGACAGACCTGGGCACACTGAGCTGGTGAGGATCTCCAAGAAGATGTACACTCTCAGAGGAAAGGGGTCAGACAGTCAGCAAGCAAAGCCATACCCTTCCCCAAAGAGGGAAAAATCTAGCTCTTAGATGGGGAGAGTAAGCAAATGAAAATATGCTCTATGGAAGAAAAACAAATTGGAGCCAAAAATACTCCCTAATAATTGCTATTAATAGAAAATCTTTCTAAAATGCTATGAAGTTTTCCATGGAAAGACAGTTGCCTTTGAAAGAATTTAGGAACATTTGCTCAGTTAATGATACTGGATGGAGTAAAGCCCACAAATTTACAGTAGAAAAGGTACCTCATTTTCAAGAAAAAGAAAAGCTGAAAATTAAAGATTGGAACTGATATAAAAATAGCCCTTCATGGACTGCAGGGCACCATATTGTTTTGAAAACTGATTTTAGTTGATAAAACTATGAGCATTTGGAAGCATGTAATTAAGGGGGAAAAAAGCTACTATTTGGAAAGAAATAGTCTGTCCTTGCATAGTATAAACCAAGCTCCCTGAACCTAAAACCAGTTGCAAACTAGATAGCATATAATTAAAAAAAATGCTAGTCCAGGGACTAATGATAGATGCTATTCACAATTCACTTATATATTACTTTAAAGGCAGCTTTGTTTCAGGGGAGTAGAATAAAGCGATAGAAGTGGACTAATGTAGAGTCAAACACCAACAACATTTCATGGTGTCTGTGTAATTATTGTCGAAGCAGTAGAGCTTCAAAGCAGAAGGGATTAGGCTTTTGAAAGGTTATCCTCAACAGAAAATCACAAACAAACAATAAATCCAAGGGAAATAAAATACAAAGGCTGACATTAACTACTAAACTCCAGGAAATGCCACAGTTCAGCCTGGCTGTGTCATTGTGCTGCTGCTTTTTCGTGTGCATTATCTATCTCACAGGCTGATTACACAGGTACCTGAAGTTCCTCAAGCCAAATCTATCAGATGTAATGGCCTCACACAAACATAAACCTATGTATGTGTTCACTATTTCTCACCAGTATGTCTGTAGCCAGTGACAAATTTGTGGTTATCAGGTGGATATAAGAATGCATTCAAATGATGACTAAGAGACTCTGGTAAAATAAAAGTCACTTCCCCATCATCTCAAGAGCCACAAAGAAGCCTGTAAGGGGATCTCAGATCTAGAATAGAGACTGGATGCTCCTGTGGAGAAGTATAAAATGATGTCTGGACACTGCAATTTTGCTTTTCCTAGAAATATGAAATCCAAGTTGAATATGATATAGAACCATGAAGTCCTGCCTCAAATGGAGATCAGTAGTTGAGATTTCAGAGCTGGCCTCCGGCTGGCACCACTTGAGATTTCCAGGTAATGTTCACCTGTGACAAGTCTCTCAAGTCTTGTATCCATTGTCGATGCCTCTTGCTATGCTGGTCTGTTGCTGTTACATTCATTTTTGGCAGGCTGCACAAGGTCCCCTAAGCTGAATCTCTCATCTTTCCTGTTTCTCTGATAAGCCCTCCCATAACCTGAGCTACAAGACTCAGGTAACTATAGCAGAAACATTTTGAGTGTATATGTGCCTATGTATGGAAGACAAACAAAAAAGAGAGGAGAAAATTCCAGAAAAGGACAGCTTTCTAGGCAACCAAAGAATCATCTCAGGGATACGAAAAGGGAAAATTAAAATTAAGTCTTCCCGAGACAGAAGGGATAACTGTCTTCTTCCTATGGATTTACAGGTGAAGGGACAGGTATGCCTCAATTCTAAAATGAGTTTTGGATCCAGACACAAAGGTCTGCTTTACTTGCAGCCTTACACTGTTTCCTGACTAAAGAATGAAGCAGAACAGCTGCTATGTTTTAATCAACAGTTCTAGTGTCCCAGTATGCAATGTGATTTCTAGCTCTGCTTTCTATCTATACAATCTAAATTCTTTTTGGAGCCTAAAAACTGTCCATAGCACCACCCCAGCTGTGCTGTTGCTTTCTCTTCCTGTTCTAGTCAGATCAGAGTGGATGGGATTTTCAGGGATTTGAGTGAGATTAATGGCATGTTATAAGCCCTGGCATGGGGAAGGGGCTTTCTAAGGTATAGTGGTGGCAGTCTTTCTGCTCTCCTTGGCCTTGTTCTTCATAGCTAGGTCTGCAGTGAAGCATTCTTGAGGAGCAGAGAGAACTCATGTATGCAACAGCACCTGGGAGAGGGTACGGGGAGGTGGCTGTGCTGTTTTGTAGGGCAGCTGTGGTGAGAAGGCAGGGGAGAGAACACTTACAGATGGGAACTAAGAGAGACAGGAACTACTAGTAGCAGTAGCTGTGGTAATCATCCGTGCTCCGAAAAAAGTGTCTGCAGGAAAATCCATCCTTCAGCCATGTACTCATTCTTTTTTTTTTTTTTTCTGAATTTTCTTATTGTCAGAATATCTTTGATGGAGTGAGGGCTGGGGAGACATAGGAGCAGGCTTACAGGGCTGTGTAAAGGAACACTTTTCCTCTGATATGATAGTTCTGTGTAAGCTGCAAAAAACTGGATAGCTTCATCCAGTGGCTTCTCACCAAACACCTGTCAAACAATTTATTGCTTAGCATCAATTTCTGCATGTGGTACTGCAGCCAGATTTTACATTTTTGTAACTGGTTTCAGTGTAAACTAACAGGAATAAACAACTGAATGAAACATTCTGAAGCAGTGTAGAGGTACCTCACTGAAATTTGGATGAAATAATTGTGCCAATGAAAGTTTTCTGCCTTCCAGCTGCTGACAGTACAAAGTGCTCAATTAAAGAGTTTTCCTGTCTGTGAGATAGTCTGTGTGCTCAGAATAAAAAGTTGGATGAGAAAATGGGGAACTTGTAAAGCATATTTGGGGTAATTCCAGGCATTTGGAGTTGGGTCAGTGTGCCCTACCTTCCTTCTTGTCATCCTTTCCCACTGCCACATAGGACTCTACATTTTCCTAGAAGACTGGTTTTGATCTCAGCTACTTGGTTTGCCAGTTGTATTTCCAGTTTCCTCCTGTCAGAGAGACAGATTTAGAGGGAGTGGGTCGTAGTTACTCTCACTAGAGAGAATTGTGGAAGTCTGGTTGATGCAAGCAGTATAAAAATGCAGTCAAGGGCTGGGAGCATTCACAGATGGGATAGTACAGATGAGAGATTTGCTTTGCCATGGATGGAGGCAGCATGCAGAGGAGTATCAGAGCCAGAAGTACCATCCTTCATTGCTGCAAATCCTCCCCACACTATTTGGTGGTAAGATGCTCTCCAGCAGTTTTATTCTTGCTCCTGGACAGAATAGGGAATGCTTCTTCTCAAAAGACATAGGACATTTACTTCACCAGATACTTTTTTCAACAAATCAGTAGTTAGGGCATCTGGGGGTAAGTAATTTGCCTGGGAGGATAGGGGAATTTGGCACACTACTCAGCAGAAGGCGTACCAGACCCAAGAGAACTGTTTATACCTTGGTTTATCTTGGTGAGCCAGAGGGAAATGCTCTTTCAAACATGTTAAAATTCACTAAAGCTTTAAAGACAAAAACAGAGTCTGGATAACCAAATGTTTGGACTGGGTAAACAGGGTAAACTCTGGCAGTCAGTAATTAGCTGTTATAGGACAGGAACAGACAGTCTGATCACAATAGCAATAATAATATGCTGATCTTTTCTGTTTTTCTGCGTCCCACCCTTTTATGACTGCCTGCTTGTTCCCCAGAGATATCAAACCTTGACCACAGCAGTTAGAAATGTGGTTTAAACAGCTGTCATTTTGCATCCTGCTGTCTGTTTAGCTCCCTTTCATCTTCTGTCCCAGATGCAGGACTCTTTTCATGAATGATGTACTTACATACATACTCTGCTTGAAATACCGACTGTCCTTCCTGGACAAGTTCTTTCTCAGTGTTATGTAAGACAAGAAACCAACTGCTGACCCAATAGTAGTTAAATATATTGTCAAACACTTTTGTTTGTTGATGTTTGTTTATTGTTAAATACTGGCAGCTGAGCAGCCATTGTCCGTGATGGTGTGGGTGAATCTAAACAGGCACAATGGGCTGCCCTGTGACCATGCATTTTCTCTTGTGTTTTCTTTTTCTCTGGCAAGTTAAAACAATATAGAGCTATATCAGTCCCAAACCCTAAATAAAGGATTAAGAATTTAACAAAGAAATACTTCTAACTCTTGTAAGGAAAAGCAGCTGAACATCATTCCTACAATTAAGTGACTGACTTGTCATAGAATAATACAATGGTCTGAATTGGCAGGGACCTTAAAGATCATCTAGTTCCAACCCCCTACTATGGGCAGGGATACCTTACTCTAGATCAGGCTGCTCAGGCTGGCCTTGAACCCTCTCAGGACTGGGGCTTTTACAGCTCCTCTGGGCAACCTGTTCCAGTACCTCACCACCCTCACACTAAAGAATTTCTTCGTCGTATCCAATCTAACTCTACTGTCTTTCAGTTTTAAACCATTCCCCCTTGTTCTACAGACTTCTAACCTGGATTTACAGACAGAAGTAGGATAAAATACTAGTCTACTAGAAGTATTACTGATGGCTGCCATCAAACAAGTCTGATTCAAAGACCTCCAAAGGCACAGCTCCTATGCCAGACCTTCCAGATAGGCTTTTCCAACTGAACACCTTCAAGGCTGTGGCACAGCCAAAGGTTTGTGGGATCAGATGACAGCAGTTAGATTTCTCATGGATTTATAGTCCAAATCCATATTGCACCACCTTGATATTGATGGGTATTTCACCTGTGGGTGTGCGTGAGTTTTCTCCCTGCAGTATGAAAGGGACATTTTCAGTTTTAACAACTGTTTTTAATAGGTTTTATTATGCCCATGTCCTGCATGGTATCTGGATAAGCACTGCTAGCTTGATAGTGCTGCCGTTGAAGAGACCACCTCAATTACTTCTCCTTTACACTCAAGGATATTTAAATGAATGCATCTCTAATGTCATCCTGGTATTTGACCTCATAGTAGGTTTTTTAGGATCTAGAATGAAGCCATTGAGCATTTCTGTGAATGTACACATGAAGTGGGTTCTTCAGACTAGGACAGATTCAAACAAGCATGTTACCTTATTACAAATGTAGGAGTCCCAAAATCAATTGAGAACTAAAGAGCGATAGAATGGGAGATGTCCTGGGTAACAAAGTCTGATAATCTCTCTATGACTGTTCTCTTTCTCACTTATATACAAGAGAGGTATCAGACTTTGGTGATCCTAGCACTTTTTGGGTTTAAAAAGGCATATGTCTTGCTTTTTGTTTTTGTAACAAAAGGGGAGGCTGAAGAGCAGAGGGGAACAATAAAGAAAGGAAATTAAACTAAACGAAGGAAGGAAAGGCCAGTAACAAATACAGCAGGAATAAGAGGAGAGCTGCCTTCCAACCTCTCCTTGTCCAGCAGAAATCTTAACGTGTTCCCATGACTACCTAAAGCACACATATATATATAATATGTTAGATATAATATAGATATAGTTAGATATAATAGTAGAAGATGAAAGTTTCTTATAATGAGCAAAGAGTTAATGTATTAATGGGAAGTCTTTACAGACCTCAAAACTGAAGTGGTAATTCATGTTATACATATTTAGTTGTTATTGCTTGATTTAAACTTTTTTTTTTTAATTGGTGCAGCCGCACTGTGACAAACCCTGCACATAATGCCTTGGGGACAGGCTGCAGTGACTGAAGTCAGTGGAGCCTTGAGAGAAGCATCGTGCCTCTGTCAAGTACATTAATCTAGCTCATTTTTGTGACTTTGGGTAGCAACCCTCATAAATGTCTGAAAAGAGTCTTTATCATGCTCAGGGAGTGAAGTAACTGATTCATCCATTTATCACAGTAGATGAAGCTCTACAGCTTGCATTCTTTTGTGCTGGGAATACAGAGACTGCAGACATTGACTTGCTAGGAGGTGGAGCTGGCATACCTTTAGTCCACCACCATTTCATAATGCTCATATGAACTGTTTGATGATGATGGAATTAATGGAGCCACTTCTCACCCATCAGTATTACCACCCCAGGATACTTTCTCATTTACTGAAGACTGTCCGATGATCATGTTATCTACTATATTAAAGAAATCCATGGCCATGGTAGCATGGCAACCTTGAAAATGAAGATTATAACTTGAAACCTTGAAAATCAAGAAGTATATAACTTACTTGGCACCACACCAAGCAGTTAAGTTGATAGTAACATTTTACTGATTTCAGCTGGTCTGAAGGTAAAATTATGTGGTGTTTTAAAAAAATGTTGTGATTTGAGTGGTGCCCAAAATTTTGAGATCAGGTCTGAGACTTAGTTCAGTGCTTTCCTACCTCCTTCAGTTTATGGACCTATAAATTTTGACTCATGGAGAAATAAAACCTTTTGAAAACTTTAAATATACAGTTAATTACAATTATGCTTTCTTAAAAACCTGCTCTTTAAAAAATCTGGTTTTGTGGGCACCTTGGAAATAGTTCACAGGACTTTGAGAGATCTGCAGACCAGAAGCTGAAAGTTCAAAGCTACAGGTTTAAAACATAAAGAATGTTGTTCAGTGAGCCATCAGAGAAGGGACATTATCTAGTAATGAGGAATAGAGGGCAAACATTTTGTAATGGTAGCATCTCTAATATATCCTAATTAACTATTTTCCTTTAACATCATTCTGCAAGGTCAAATGTTTGCTACAGGAGTTTGCCATCTCTTATCTTGCCTGTGTGTGTGCTGCTGTGCAGTGATTGCTTCACAAGGAAAGCTAATGTCTGTGGAGCCACCAGAGGACAGATTTTCTCTAAGCATTGATTTTGTACGTTGTTCAAGCACAAGACCAATCCTGACATTGTATATGATTTATTCAGTGGGTGGGAAAGTTGTCGTGACAGGTGGATATATTCCAAACTGTAAGAAGCTACAGTACTAGGAGTTTTTTATTGCTTGGATGTGTTTAAAAGGCATTTGCAATGTTTGATTAATAGCCCAAGAGTAGGATGAGAATCTCTCTGTCTTCTCAAGAAATCCCATTCTTCATGATGTAACTGTAAAATTTCCTGCTAGCTGGTGAGAACAAATTTGAAATGAAAATACTCATTGTCTTCTCCTTGTGAACTCTTAAACCATTTGTAAAATATTACACATGTATTCACATATTCACACACACTTTCCTGAAAGTTTTTGGCCTTGTTTATTTTCTGTACAATGTTTTATGTTGTTGTTGTTTAAATATCTGTGAGATATGAGCTATTCATGCTTTTTGCTCAACACAAGGTGGCAGTAAGACATTGTCCAGTGTCATACAATAGCTTGGGTTGCTTCTTTTCCCTCCTGTTTGCTTAGCCTTCAGATAACAAAAGCCCTCCTGATGAATGAGCATTGAAAGCAAAAGAGGGTGTAATAACAACGATTTAAAAGGTGCACAGATAAAGCAAATGCTCCAGATAAGATGCCAACTGATTAGTTGCATTATAGTAAGCTGTATTTTATCATACTATGGACAGTTTCACAAAATGCTGTACTGCTCTTTTTTTCCCCTCTGTTGTTATTGTTTTCTTAAAATTTACACCTTAAATAAAGGCTGCTACTGCAAAGGTGGAAATTCATGTGTTTTTCAAGTTGTAACTTTAAAGAAACCTAATATTGGTTGAGATTCTACATGTTGGAAGGGACAAAGCTTTCTACCTCAGTTCTTGGTTGTCTGGAAAACACTCCAGTATCATTGCATTGAGTAGTGGCTGCAGTGATGAACTCCTTTTCAAAATGAAACAAGAGGGGGAAAAAAGAAGCAATGTGCTAGAGTATTCCACTGGCAATATTAAGAGAGGTTTTTTCCTTGCTTTGGTTGGGTGTAGGTCGTATGCTGAGAATCCAGAGTGCAGAGCAGCAAGTTGCAAATGGGGCTGCTGTTTCTTTTATTACTGGTAGTCATATTCCAGCAGGCTCAAAGTAGATTCAAAGCATGGCTGGGATACTGGATTTGCTAATATGATTAAAATTCATCCTTGTGGGACAAGTTCTGGCATTTTAGGTCGATATTACTCCCAGCTTTACTATGAAGTGCTTGTGCATTATGTTTTTGACAAGATGTTTGCCTGAGATGGAGTTCTGGCAGCATGACCCCAACCTCCCAGTGGCCACTGGGTTTATCTGTAGCCTCTGTACACACTAGAACATTTGTTGAGAACAAAACAGAAATCATAGATGTTTCAGACAAGCTGATTCAATGGAAACTCTGCCTCCTCCTTCACAAGTTATGCACGTGTGGTTTATTTTCCAAGAACTGGCTGGCAGAGATCATGTTATTTTGTTTTCCATCAGAATGATTCACTTATAGCTTCTAAAAGCCAATCCCATGTTGATACTGTGAACTCCTGTGCATGTGAATCACTCACACACCACTTGGAATATGCATCCTTTAGTATCTATCAAAAATCTATTAGCTTTCTGATGTAATGAAATAATAAATACTATTATAAATACTATATATACTACAGAATACTACATTATATACTATAATATGCTATAATACTATATATAATATATATAATACTATAATACTATGTATATAGTATTACATACTATAATACTATATTTACTATATAATACTATATTATATACTATATATACTATTATATACTATAATGTTATATATAATACTATATAAATACTATATATACTAAATACTAATATAAATACTATTAAATAACAATGTAGGCCTACTTCTTCTTCTTCTTAGTCCTTACAGTTTTGCCCTTGAATACTTGAATACTATCTGGAGATGAATTATGGACTTAGAGACTACACAAAATAATGCATTTTTCAGGAAGAAAATTCCCAACTATAATCTTGATTTTATGCTAATGGCTCTCATAATGAAGAATAACCCCTCTAGAGCACCTTTAAAGTGGTGTTTACACTATTCTCAGTGTGTGATTTATGCATGACCACAGGGTTTGGTGTAATAAAATGATATGCTGTAAAACTTATCTTATTCTTTGGTTATGTATGACAACTCGAGATAATAAAATTGAGGGTCACAGGGACTCTTCTGGGAGTCTTCATAGCATTTAGCTGTGTTATCTAAATGTTTTGTGTGAGTTTCATGATTCTGCATAAAAGAAGTGTTGAAATATTGTTATTACTTGTTGTGCTGGTGTATGGGTGTCTTTTTATAGGACTAAGGATAAAAAATGCTGCAATACTTTGCTGCTAAGTTATAATTATTTGCATAGCATAGGGGTTTCTGCTTCAATATATATCTATGGTTTCCTTGGATAGAAGTTCAACAAATCTGATACTGCTCAAAATGTGACTCTTCTAAATACAAAACAGGCTCCACTGTAAAGGAATCTTCTCTGAAAATCCCTGGCTACTCGTGAGGTCTTTCTAAGAGAGTTTTAGTATCTGATAACATTCCTTTGAAGTTTTTATATTACCTCTATTTTAATCATATGCCACCAACCATGCCATTGATTTAAGTTTGTAAGCCTGAAATAACAGTGCATTTTGACACCGTCGTATTACATTGGAATGGCTGAAGCTCTAGTAAACAGAGCTATTACATTGAATGCCCAAGGGAGGGACATGGAAAAAAAAAATTAGTAGCATGCTCCAAGAAAGAAATCTGAGGTCAAACAGTTTTCATGGGAGACAAACTACGTGGCTGGGATTATCCTGGCTAATTGTGGGTTACAAAATCTCTCTTGAGAGTTTATCATGGCCAATTGCTGTATTAGCTTTCCTTTTCTACATCTGTTTGTGGGTGTGGGCAGCACTGAGAAGTGACCCTTTCCTTGAAGGCTTTTTGTTCAAGGAACAGGGTGAGACGCTAGGACAGGCTGTCTGAAGGGACTTGCTGTGCTGCTCGTAGCCTTGCTGGCCACGTGCACATGGACAACAGCCAGCTTCTCTGCCTTTGGCTCCCCCACACACTGGACAGCTCTCTGGCATGAGCCATGCTTTGTATGCACACGAGAAACAACATGAGCTCTGCTGAGAAGCAGTATAACTTCAGGGGTAAAGATACGTTGACAAATTCCAATTCTTTAATGAATTTGAAAGCAAGTAAGGTTGTCCGCATAAACAAGGGCATCTTGTCAGTGAGGTGTTTTTTTCTTTCTGCTTCTAATTAATACACACAGTCCCCTCTTTTTATACAAACAAGTGATTTCCAGCTCTTTTCCCAATCCTATTAAAACTGGTACAACAACCAGTGGTTTTAGCTGGGTCAGGACTCGAGCATCTGTAGTTAAGACTTGCTGTGCAGTTTTAAGGCAAACCAGTCTGAAAAGCTTTATTTCTTAAATACTAGTGATTTTGGGGACCATATAAAAATTATACCTCTTTCTTTTCTGAATATCCAATTAAATAGCTTATGTGGCACAAAGTCTGGACTAAAGTATGCCTGTTATATTTACTGTGACATTCTCTTCTTGTACAAAGAGGAAAGACTTCTCTTTCAGAAGGCAGAATTGTGAACAACAAGCAGCTGAATAGTGGGATGATGGTGCTTTTTAGGAAATAGTTACTACTCTGATTTATAATTCTGTATTACAAAAAGGATTCAGGTGCTGCAGATTCAAACTTTAGTCAGAGGTTATCCATGTCTTCATGCAGAGAAAGGAACAAAATTTTTAAGTGTATCCTAAATGAAAATTGAAGAGATTGTGATGAGTTTTTTCTTCTTACAGTAGGTTAAGAAGCCAAATATAGCCTAAGCAAGTGGAGAAAGACAGATTTTGGAGCAGTGCAGATCCTGGTATTTAATCAATCCAGGATTACAAAAGAGACTTGGTAAGTGAATAGTAAAAATTTAGCATACTATGAGCTTCATGCTCCTCTTATATCATCAGTTGTTCATAAGCTCATTACTCATCCCTGAAGGCTGGACTAATTTTCCCTGTGGTGTTTATCCTAAGTATTTTGTGAGCAGCAAAGTAAATTAAATAAATTCTTTCTGATTTCCTAGTAGAAAAATCTTAGATCAGCACAGAGTGCCATTTGTACCTTGTCATTGAGAGCCAGCTTGAGTCTGGGCATAAAGTACGAGAATTAGACTTCTGTTTCTTTGATTTTAAAAAGAAACACTTTTAAGGTTAGATTGTGTCTTATCCTATGAAATCTTTGTTTTTATTCCTAAATGCAGAATTATTCTTGTACAAGTGTGTTGGTAGTGCTGTCTAGCAAATACCCAGTTCAGAACAGATTCTCAGAGACTCACAAGTGTGGAATGTGAAATGGTGACACTTCCACCCTCTCTGTCCCTTGTTTGGCCCCTGGCACCAACAGCTCTAGCTTAGAAATCAGTAATTGTTATACGCAAAAGTGAAAATTCAGGTGTGCCCAACTGTTTGAGATGTGGTTTGTCTGAGACAAAGTGAGACCATTTCATTTCATGTAACAATCAAGAGTTGCATGAAAAGTTGGCATGACACAGAGGGCAGAAGAAATTTGGTTTGGGGCTGGGCTAAAGAGGTGATATTTCCTCAGCTATTCCTGCCTTTGATTCCTTGGTAGAAAATCAGGTGTATGAGGAGAACAGTTTGTGGCAGGGAGAATAATTAATACTAGACTGGACTGTGATCACAACTGATATTTTATATGGGAACCAATATTTTATATGAGATGCCCAAATCTGGTGCTAAAATTTCTTTTCTACCAAACAAATCAGTCTGTGATCTACTTCATTAAGCAGCTCATTCGGGTAAGCATTTTTCCATATTTGGGTCCTTCACCAGAAATTATTGACTGCCATAGATTTGTTTTCTGTCCATGTGCTAGTGGCCCCATACAATTTTTGGTTCTCTTTTTTTTTACTAGGCAGAGGTCATGAAGTTTGCTCTTTTGTAATGCAGCATTGTTAAAGAGTTTTTGTTTGCTTTGCATAAAGGTCATACCCATAAGTTGAAAGTTGTGGTTTTAAATAAACCAAGAAAACAGAGGGAAAGGACTAAGGCACCCTAAAAAACCACACCCACTCAAACTGGTAATTTTCCAGGTACACGTGGATTGTACATCCATACCAGAGAACAAAGTAGCATGGGTCCTTGTCTGCCCTGCTACTGCTGTTCCAAAACACTGCCTTTAATTCTGGCTCTTTTACAGTGATTAAAAAAAGACATTAAAAAGCTGGTCAAAGAAGAAATTTTAAGTTTTCTAAAGCATCCAAGTTGTTTTTATATTATTGAGGCTTCAGTAGCAGTAGCACACAGAAATTGCAGATATTACAGGCACTAGAGAGACCACAGAAACACCATGAGTCCTTGTGATTACTCATAATGGGTCACTGCAACAAAACTTGCCTGTAGTAGGCTTCATCAGGCAAATGAATGAGTAGTTTTGTTGACAATCCTCTGAATAATTTGTCATCCCAGTTCAAAAGTTCACCTCTTTCTTGGCTGGAAGGAATGTCAAAAGCCTTCCCTAGGGAAGTGATAGTACTTAGTTAAAAATATGCATTTATCTTACTTGATACATTAAAAACAAACAGAAAGTGTATCTATGCCAGATTTAAAGTGCAAGTTTGAAAGTAGTAATGAATGTGATTTCAGGGGTATATGATTCCCAGTTACCTACATCTTTCACTATGCAAAAGTGGGGTCTTCTGGACCTGTAACCAGCAAATCTCCCCTTACCTTATACTGGTGATGTGAACAGTAAACTGTGGGTTCCAGATCCACAGAGGAGACCCACCAGGTTTTAGAAAATGTAGCTGTTGTAGTCTCTAGCTTGTACATCTGTGTTGACACAATAGGAAAAGGTGCTTCTGCTCCCGAGCTTTCCTGTCTTTCCCCTCACTTTGGTGCTCTGGGTATGGTACAGTGGGGACTCCTGCAAACACAGTCCTCATGGGCTGCTGTGGCAGGAGAAGGGAGTGACAGCCATTATCTAGCTTCAGCTTCCAGGCTAAAGATTCAAAGATTCAGGCACTGAATTTTACTCTGCAACTGCAGGCACAAAGGACTAACTGTGGGAAATCTCTTCCTCATATTTACTCATGCGTTATGGCAAGATTGCCTCTAATTTCTCCTTTGAAGAATTTCAATGTGATTTGCTTACCAGTGTCTCTGCAAGAAGATTTTTTTCTTAAGACCAGGCTCTTTCTTAACCCTCTTTTGGATTCAGCATCTTAACAATATCTAAAGGACAAAGTAGATAAGAATACATTTAATTCTGATTTTGTGTTTTTGAGAATTTGTTGTAATCTAAAAGCAGCTGGAATATACTTGTATGTGTCAACTCTGCCACAGAAACATTGGTCTGTAGTTGCAAAAGCTGGTTAATACTTGGAGGACGAGATCAAAATGCTTTTGAGGTCAGAACATGAAAAGAACCTTGTACTAACAGCTTTGAGGGATGTATCCACATATAATTTAATAATAGCACTTTCTACTAAACAGCATTCTTCTGTTAAATAACATTGTTGTCCAGCATGTTCTGATTGAAAGGATTAAGTATAATCTCAGAGTCTGTGACTGAATTTTCTTTAGGCATCTCTAAGTTGCAGCAATGGCAGCATTAAACAGACTGATTCAGACTCTTGGAATCATGAGACTTAAAGAAATATCCATTAAATGCAATACTCCTTCCTAAGAGTTGCTTTGAGACTTTAGGCCAGGAAGCATCTCCTTTTCTTCCTTCAGTTTGGATGGGAATTCAGTACAGATTCGAGGTGCAGGCAAACACGTCTGCAGCTGCCTGAAGATGGGATTGCTGTGCCCCGTGTCCCTCCTGTGCCCCGCTTCAGGAGGGGACTGACTTTATCCATGTGCTCAGGAAGACAACAGCTCTGCATCCACTACTCTGAACCGCAGCTCCTGTGAAATCTTCTTGCCCTGTCTGAGCCTGGAGGTACACCTGAGAAATGACTTCTATGGGGGAGGAAGGGGAATAAGGGAAACAACAGTGAAAGAAGAAAGGCTGGTTTTATCATGGTTTAGTGAGCTGAAGTGCCTCACTGGGACAGTGCTGAGTGCCACAGCACACTGAAAAGAAGAAGTGCTACCCAAAGTGGAGATCTGGGAGGCAGAGCCACGCCCTTGGCAGCAGCAAGCTGTTAGGCAGCTATCTTTCATTTTTGACTCTCTGCTTTGTCACCTACCAGGTCACTTCCTTCCCTGTTGTAGTACGCTCTGTCTCATCTCAATTTGCTTTTTGCTTCCTCCTCTGTCTCCAGTCATGTTTTCTTACCATCTCCTCCTCTCTGTCAGTTCCTGTGGCCCATACATGCCAACCCAAAAACGGTTCCTTCAGGTGAGGAGAGTCTAGCTTCAGAAGAAATTATGGGAAGTGGCAGGTGGATTTGGCAAGAACATTACCATTCTTCCAGTAACTCAAAGTAACTCTGTTGTGCTCTACAGTGGCCTGAATAACCTTTCTTGACCATTGCTGTGCTGCATCACTTTAGACCTCCTGATTGCCAAAGACCTCTTGTTCCTGAGAGATGTGGGTTTCAGTAGCTGTGGCTACGTGAAACTCAGCATTCAAATTCCTCATGTTTGTGCAGTGTCCTGTGTCATGGCCACAGAATAATTGCAGGTGTGCCCTGTCTCCTCCCCAGGGGAATGCTTTGCTATTAAAAGTGTCACCACTTTGACTTCCTCTGGGTCAGCTGTTTTGACACAAAGGCTGCAGTGATCTGGCAATCAGCTCACTGGGGCTGAAGCTTCAGGGCCAAAGTTCCCTATTCTAGACTATTAGTAAGAATTCAAAATAAATAAGAAACAAATAATGATTTCAGCTGTGGCACTTTACATCAATTTCGCAAAAGAGGATGAGCCAACATAACTAAATTTGCAATTACCCTTTTAAGTTTAGTCCATGTACTGGCATATCTCTTCTTGTTCATATCACACACACATATTTTTATTCATCATGCACAGAAAAGTGAGCAGTATTTCATGCTGCCACATTTTCTTCTGTATAGGATGTCTCCTCAAACACAGAATCTCTGGTGAAGAACAAAAGCTGGTCAGTGGCAGCAAGTATGTGCCATAGGAGGTACATCATAAGTACCCAGTGGTCTGTAGTTGTGACTTTCTCACTGCTCTGTGCCCTTCAGTGAGGCACCCAGCCTGTCTTCATCTGAGCTCACCACATCAGAGACAATAACCCTTAGACCGAGTGAAAATAGGGTGATGATTAAAGGATGAAAAATATATGAAATGACATTATATTGCTTTTTCTCTCAAGGATTACAAAGCGTTCTTCACATTACAGCACAGTCATCACTAAAAGCTGCAATTTCTAATGGCTCAATTAAAAACCTTAAAGTACAACACTTGTATGTATGACCTATTACTGCAGTCATATGTAGTTTTGGAAATTTGCTTTCTCCAGATGTAAAATCTCCTAGAGAGTTAATTTTTCCTGTAACAGTCCTCCCAACACTAAAAAGAGAAAAAACATGGATTCAGCGACCAGATACTCTGACTAGTTTCAAAATTCAAGAACATGTCAGAAGCAGAGGTGATGTCACAGCACCCCACTGCAAGAGAAAAGTACTCCAGTTACAAAGCAGAGGAAACGAGCAGAAAAGATGCCAATTTGAAAGAGTATCTTTCCTATGTCTAAAGTTTCAGCTCCATACATTAGAAAGTGTTTTGGCTAATATTCTCAAACTTCAGGTACGTCTCTTCAAAGATACTGTCTGAAAGTTCTCTCTTACCTACTAATTCAGAATACATATTTTTCATGGTAAAAAGATGATGTATGTAATAAGCACTGCCTCCCTACCTGCTGAATGGAAAAAGTCCTGTGTCTGTTGGATCAGAGCCCTTGGTCCAACAGTAGGAAAATGTTGCACCATTTCTTTCAGTTTATGAAACACATCTGTTCAAAAGCCTGGTTCAAGTTTTTTGAGACTACCCCTTCCTTCTTTTTCTCCAGTAAAAATGTGTGAGTTAGGAAAAACATTGGGCACAAGAGTCACTTTTCTTTAGCTTTTACATTTTTCTGTATTTCCATATGCTTACTTTCATATGATAAAGATTGCCAAGTTTTAGTAGCTGCCTCCTAACAAAAGAATTCTTTACATGGGAGTGTACCAAAGCAGTCATTGTTTTATTTGCCTTTGAGCCCATGCTGTTCTCTATAAAACTCCAAACCAGGGTCAGAAACACAGCCATATAATGAGGTGAAAAGGCACTCAGTGCAAACAGAAAACCTTAAATAAATAGCTTGTTTTCAACTCATAGCCTGACCTGTTTAATATGTCTTGTGAAAACTGCCTGGCAATATAATGTTATTATGACCTTGTAGAAGCCTTACCACATGAGAAAGGCAGTATATATTTAATATTTTATTTTAGTTATTGGCAATGAGATCCCATGGTAAGTACTGTCTCAGAGGCAGAAGACCAAAAAATGAAACAGAATAAGGTTGATGAGTAAGATGTCCAGTTTTCCAGTGTACTGAGGAGTGGTTTTAATTCATTTTCCCAGGTGTTAGTCTCTTGACAAATCTGATCTTTTTATAAACTTGCTCTGTAAAAGCACAGCCTTTCTCTGAAATCAGTCACTCTATTTCTTGTAGTCCTGAGCCCCAGGCTGTGGCAATGCCTGGCGGTGCCGCGTGTGCCGGATGCTCCTCGTGGGGAGCTGCTGGCACCCGTGAACCTTTCGTTTGTGCTGCCACCTGTGCCTGGAACTTGGTCTCTTCTGCCAAGTCACAAACATCCTTCACCATTATATCTGTGCACCTTTCTTCTCACACTCACCTCACAGCCGCCTTTTTCCAGCTCTGGTTACTGTCGGTAAGGAGTCGTGAAAAGGTTTGAAGGGAGCCAATGGAAGATTGAGAGGAGATCACAAAATACTGGAAGATGTAGAATTAGTTGGCAGCAGTGTGATGCTTTCCTGGGTGAGGAAATGAATGCTTATGCTCACATCCAGTAATGACAGACTGTTCTTCCTTTCCTGACCTGAGGGAACTGAGCTTCTGCCAGCTCAGGGGGAGCACAGGGACAAAAGGAGGTTCACAGGAAGGCATCTGAGTTGGAAAAAGAAGAACCAAAAATCTGGGAGAGTGTGGTCACTCTTTCGGAAATTTTGGGAAAGGCCGCATAAAGTTTATAATGTTTTTATGTATCCCAGACTACTGAAAATTCTCTCACTGCTTATCTTTTTTTTCCAAACTGGGAAAACTCTCACAAATGGGAAACAACAGTATTAATCAGAAATAATTTTCTGTCTATCATCTGATTTCCTTAATGTGCCTGATAATGTGCTTGATAAAATCAAGCTCAGCATGGCAGGGTCCAGAGGCTGTAATCAAATAACCCTCATGAATCTAACAATTAACACTATTAAGCAAATAAAAAAAATGAATTACCAAAGTAAAAGTTTCATGGCTGTGATCTTGAAAGATATGTATATGACCTTATGATTTGACTTGCTGTGTTCACCTGTAGTCACTCACAAATCCTGGACTATTTGGGGAGGTTTATAAATATGGTGATGGGGCAATGGCTGTCTCCCTCTCCTTGCATGAATCCATACAATATTCTCACAGGAGGGAATGTAGAACACTATCCAGTCCTCTACTCCTGTTGCTACCTACAGAAGGATTTCCAGAGCTTTATACAGCATTTTTAAGCATCAGATTTCAAAATAAGTCCTGAAATACTATTCCATCTTCCCCTTCACTGTACTATTTAATTATTTTATCTTGAAATACTGTTCATTCACTTGAACCTATTAATTCCATTATAAACAGTGATGGAGGTAAATATTGGCACAGACAACTACATCTACAAATGAAGTTCACATAATATTTTTTTTATTTTGATGGCACTTTTTCCTCCTTTTCCCTTTTTTAGTAGTGTATTTGGATAAACTATATTTATTCTTTGAGGTGTGACAAATACCAGCCAGCTAACACTGGTAATTAATAAATAATTACTATTAATAATGTAATTTGAACATGTGTTCATTATAAATTAACAGTTATTTTACTGGTAGAATGAGAAAATGAAAATTGGGCAAAACCAGCAATGCATTCTAGTGATAGAGGGATGTATTGAAACAGTAGTTTGAAACCCACCATATTCATGGGAAAAGAAGACTTTAAACTGGATTACAGGTTGTGCAGCACAGTAGCAGGAAACACTGAAAAAAGAGAAAAATTATATGGACTGTGAATTGAAATTGGGTAATATTAAAGGAATAAAAGATTACCCTGAACCTAAAACCCTGATTTCAGAAGTCTGGAGGAACTGTTGATCTCCATTCAACTATTGGGAGCTTATACCTCCTAAGAAGCAGATCTGCGGTTCAGCAGTGAAATAAATTCTTATTGTCCAAATTAAGGACCAAATGAAATAAAGTAAACTTGTCAAAAAATCAAGAAAATTTTATAACATTAGCTCAGTATGCATAGTAAATCTAATATATCTAAGTGAAATTATTGAATTTATGTTTATCCAGACCCCTGTCTCTGGATAAACAAAAGAAAAACTTGAAGATCACATTTTCCAGAAGTGAACAGAAAAGATTACTTTGTTCCTTCCTTGTGTACTTTTCAGTAGTCCGGACTGCTCTGGCATCATTTGAGTTTGGGTGATTGAGTTTATGCTGTCAGTACCCGACTTACCAATAGCCAAAATAATAGAGTTCATTACAAATACTTGTGCAGACATTCCTGGGTTACTGCAGGCTTAGTAAGGAAATTTTTCTTTTATACTAAAGAGAGTGCTTGGAGCTGGAATGAAGATAAACAGAAAAGGCACTCCTTTGTTGGAAATTAAAAGGAAGAGAGCTACCTCAGAAAGATAAACTCTCATTGTTATTATATTGCCTTCTTCAAAAACTTATTAACTTAATAAATACTTGAGTGATAGAAGTAAATCTCTATTTCCACAGTATCTGCAGCTTATGAATCAGTGAGAATATTGCTTCCCCAGCTGTGATTTCATCAGAGGCAAAGCAGAGGTAAAAACACCTCTCTGCAGATCCCCTGCTGATCCATTAGCAGCAAGAGCGCATTTACCTCACTCACTTCCAACTTTCACATCTTTTCACTGCCAAGCCTTTGTAGTGTTTTTCCACTGCCTGGTGAATAGAACCCAGGTATTGACTGTGGCCATGCACTTTGGTGTCTGTCTCTCTGCCCGTGAGGACTCCATGCTGGTACAGTGTAGGCTTATGCCTTGTGGGTGAGGCAAGATCATTCTTGCTGCTCTGCATGGCTGGCTGAAGGAATAATGTCTAGAGCACCTTGCTTCTCTGGGAAGTCTGCTTCCAGCACTCTCCCAGGAACTCAGCTCCACCCTGGAGACAGATGCCTCCTTTTTGGGCTGTGGCCAGGGAAAGGAGGCAGGATGCACGCCCAGCTCTGTGCATGCAGTAGCACCTAGAGTTGCCACGTGTGCATCTGGACCCTCTTGGACAGGCACTGCAGGGTTGCATTGATGCAATGATGCTTGCATTGATGTCTGCATTGCAGAGCAGAGACTGAGGCAGCTGTAAATCACCAGCTGTAAATCACCTCTCCATACTGGCTAGGAGCAGCTCTAGCAGGAGCAGGCTCAGCCCTTGCAGGATCTCTGACTGACAGAGGGCTGCAGGACCTGCATTTCCTCCCAGCTCACGTGGTGGGGGGCTGGATTTCTGTCTGTGATTGCACATAGGGCTTGTATCCATCTGAAGCTGATGGCAGTGGAAGCAGGCATGTCAAGGTGAAGGTGACAGAAGTAGGCTCAGTAAAGCTGAAAGCAGAAATAGATGAAGTTTTAGAAACAAAACCAAAAAATAGCATAACATAAAATGACCCAGCTGCTGTTTTATGGACTGACAGGCAGTAACAAGGAGGGATGTTGTTCGTAACAAACTGTTAGCTGGCTTTCTCTTAGGCAGCTGTTTACAGACATGCTCCCAAAGTTGTGAAACATTGGACATGAATATCCAAACCCATTGCTTTGAGGTTTTTTTACAAGTCTTCCTGCCTTCAAACTTGGGTTCCTCTGTCCCTCCTGATTGCCACAGCTGCAGGATCCTATTGTGAGAAGCATGCTGAATCTTTTTCATTTGCCTTCTCTCATAATTTCCTGCTTACTTCCTATCTTTGTTCATTTTCACAAAGTATCTTTCATCTGAATGGAAAGCTAAGAACTACAGATTGTAGTTTTATTTGTGGCATTAATTCTCTTGTGGTAATGCTTACAGAAATAGTTATGAGAGGAGTGTGTAAGTTGTACCAAGCCTTGAACAGAACAGGAAAATTAAACCATATTGAATGTATTCAGTAAGTGTATGTAATTAAAATTTTTAAATAAATATATCTTGTCTTGTAACCAGAAAAAATAGGATGTTTTCTTTCCCTGAGAGAACCTTTCAGTTAGTTTATTTTTTAAAGCTCATGTTTTATATTTCCAGTGTAGGAATGACTTTGGTAAATTTAAAGAGTTTTTGTCTAGTCCTGGAATTGCTTAAGGAATGGAAAAAAAAATTTTAAAGGAAGCTCTTGTCCTTACCACGAAGGGAGAGGATTTTATTCCTGACTTCATCCATTAAGTTCCAGTGAAATCAATCTGCTCATCATGATCTGTCTGGTGCAGCTAAACTAGAAATTTCCCATGTTGGCATTTATGTAACATCGGCCAAAATATCTTTGTTACATTGGCATCTTGATTCCAGTGTGACATATGGTAGAGAGGGAAAGAAAAGCTATCTTCAGATGTTACAGAGCAGAATGGAAAAACTCCAGATGAGAAAATCTTTAGACCACTTGAAGAATACAAATGGTCAAGCTCAGTGCCAGACTGCATCTTTGTTTGACTGTGGATCTAATCCAAGAACTGCCTGAGGCAGGAAGGCAATCCACTTACCAAGCAGTGAGAGGGAAGGCACTTCTAGGACACACAATTTTTTCCCCTGGGAGCAAGGGAGAGGTTTAAATTAGAGATGGGTGAATCTGGTGATGTGAGGTTTTGCAAACATCTCCAGCATATCTATATTTTGCTTCACAAACATAGCCTGCATTTCAAATTCTTTTATTGTGTAATTTAAGCTCAAGGCTAATTCTACCTAGAAAAAACAGGCTGCTTTTCTTTCTCTCTTTTGACAAGTGTGGAATCTGTGCCATTATATATTCTAACTGAGACCAGCAAAACTGTCTGGTAGATGTCACAAGTGTATTGAACTTAGATTTCAGTTCCATTTTCCTTTCTTCTCTGTCCTTTTGAGATGAGGTTCCCCATTGCTTCTTTTAGAAATGCAGCTTAGAATAAGAAACCCAGGATGAAACTGCATCTGTGTGAGAGCAGTATAGAGTCAAACCTCTGTGATGCCAGCTCAGACAGGTTCCTCTGTGAGTGTGAAGTCAGCTGTGGAAGTGTCTCTAGATGCAGCAGTCCTTTGTAGGGGCTAGCTCAGGGCTGTGAATATTCCATGCCCTCCTGCTCTAGGGCTCAGCCTGACAAGAGGCCCATAGCAGCCTAGCAAAGTGCTTTTACACCAAGTCCTTTTACAACCTCAGCCATGACAAACAGACCTAAGCCTGTTTTAATCTGCCCCCATGCTTACCTGTGCTGAAGAAAGCAGCTTGAGGGGAAGAAGGAGAGTGGAAGAAAGAGGACTTAAACTTTCCTTGCTTCTTTCTTTGCCTTCCCAGTGTGTGAACCAGAAAGTGAGCCCACCCACTCACTGCTACCTTGAGCTTCACTCACAGTAAAAGCAAATTGGAAGTGACTTTGTTTTCTTGCTTGTACTAGAAAACCATTAACTAAGATTTACTGGGCTCTGTGGAGGGGTTTCTTGAGTCAAGAAACTATTCTTGACAGTAGTTTCTTCAACATTAATCATTGAGTTCAGTGTTCTTTTATAATAGCATTGCCCAATGCTTAGAAAAAAAATTGCCATGAATGTGGAACAGCTGGATGAGAAAACATTTCAATGCTTGCTGGGTACATTTTATGAACTGACTTGGAAAATCCTGTTCATTGATTTGGGGACATGTGGGGAGAATAGGAAGGGCAAAGTCGAGGAATTAACTGATCTCTGTATTCGGTGCTGTAGTTTCAGCTGCCAAAGCTGTAATGATATCCTTGTAAAGCAGTAATCAGCTGTGTTAATGCTAAAATTAATTTCAAGTAGGGATGCATGGTAAAAGAATCTAGAAAGGATTAGAGTCCTAAATTTCTCTGTAGTTTCTGGTTGTCATGAGATAATTCAAAACTCATTAAAATTGTTTTTCCAAGGGAAATATTAAGTTTTTCTGACTAAACTACTTGACATTTTGGTTGATGATGAAAAATGATCCCCAGGGCTGAACAGTCTTCTGTCTCAAACTTAGATTCCTGGATATTGGTGTTCCTCTCTGCTTTTCACTTTGTTCCCTTCACTTTTGATATTATTTATAAATATTATAAGTATTTATTTAATTTATGTTCTCACAGTAACTTTCTTAAGACTCTGAACTGACCAAAAACCCCAGCTGCTCTGTGATATTGTGGCTGTTCTCAGCAGTGAGCAGGCTGTGGGTTTTGCCCCACCTCAGCCCTCTGCAGCACTTCTGGCTCCCAGTGACACTGCAACCTGCCCTTCAGGGCCTGGGCTCCAGGGCTTATTGCCTCTTTATTCTGCCCAGAAAGATGGAAGCTCCTAAATAACCCCTTTTCACCCTCATCCTTCATTTTAGATGGTAAGGATTTTCAAGCTGAGTTGACAGTCTGGAATTCATCTTGTAGTGGGTTTCAAAGCTGCTGTGTGTGGCAAGTCTGATCTACTTTGGTGGATTTCCTACAGCAAGGTGAGGAGCACTTCACTGTTACCCTGAGGACTCAAAAAATGCTCTGTGTTTGCAGCATGGCTGCATTTTGGTGCAGAATGTCTCAGTCCACACCATTTCTTCTCATCGTACCAATTACCACTCCTTGCTGTTCTTGGCACCTGTGTTCCATAATCTCTGCTTTTAGAAAAAAGTTAGGAAAGCTGCACCATGAAGGTAACCCACCAGGACATGGAATTTTTCCTGATTCAAGGCTATTCCTCCTTTTTGAGGTATTTCAGATCTCTTTCCTAGGTGGCAATAAGAGACACTTCCCTGGGTGAGCTGACTCAGTTCCAAGGAGCAGAGGGATGTCTGAGAGCATCCAGCCCAGCAGTGCAACAGGACACAAGGCAAGGTCTGAAGCAGAACCACAGAGAGCACACCATGCTGGCATGATCCAGAGTGTACCTGCTGCTGAGCCAAGAGCCTGTGCTCACCACATGTTCATGTGCTTTAGGGGGTTGCCATTCCTTTTCCAGCCTTGGCTCCCTCTTTTTCATGAGCTAGTGTCTTAATGCATTGCCACAAACCCACTGAGCTGTGAGCTGGTGCTAACCAGGCCTTGCTACTTGTCTTACCTGCTGTGCATTTCTCCCAGACGGAGAGAGAGAGCAGAGCTGGAGCCTGCTGGAGATGTGGTAAACCACTGCACTTAGAACAAGAGCACTTTCTTCAGGGTAGCTTATATTAGTTTGAAAGGAATTAATAACCAAAGAAAGCACTGTAATACCAGAAAGGGAATGTCCAGATTCTTACTTGTTTCAGGGAATGAAATTTACATTTTCTGTATGTATACATCTTTCTGGTGTGAACCTTGGTTTCTTTATATTTTAAGGGAAAGTGCCAGGGTCCTTTTCATTAAAGGGAATGTTAGCAAGTGGAACAGAAAGAAGCTTTTTGGCAGTCATATTAGCTAGAAGAACCTTTTCCCTTATCCCATAAGTTATTTCAGTCTCTTATCTCCCTCCCATCCTTTTTCCATCCTCACTTGCAAATCTAATTTCCTCAGAGCTTCTTTACATCTGAGGGCACTTTACCAAGCCCTGAACTCCTTGTAGTGAAAACCTCTAGTTCAAGGCTTCTTAGAAACATCCCTTGTTGCAGCTAAGAAAGGCTCCATTAGTGAGGCATATATACTGATAAAGAACCTAAGACAAGAACTGATCTTCTGACTCCTTTTACTCTCTGAAGCCAAATGCACTCAGGACTTTTTTATGTAGAAAGCATTTTTTACATTAATATCTCCAGCATGTGGAAAATTATTGCCTCTTAAGGGAATACTGAACTAACAGCCTTATACATTGTTAGTGACAGCCTCCTGTGATGAATTTTGAAATTGAGAAGATTCAGTAAAGCTGTAACACCATCCTGAAGGTCTTGGGGCTGTTTCAGTTTTTGTTACAAATTGTACATGATTCATTGCAGTCTGACTTTTCTCTTTCTAGGCTACCTCAGTTCTTGAAAAATGTTTTATCAGAATCACTCCACAGTGTCATGCTGCTGGATGGGGTTTGTTTTTGGAGTATTTCTTATTTCTCCTCTTTCCTCATAAAGGGAGTCAGATGTGATGCATATAGATTTAGATGTCTAAATCTAAGTACATTATTTTTATTCTGTACATATAGCATGTCAAAAATATGCATTGTATGTTTATTTACAAATCTGTCTGTGAATGGACAAATATCTTTATGCACACTTATGCAAGCTTCATGAGCACGTGTGTGCTCCTGTGGATGGTGACTCTGTAATTACACAGCCCTTATGGCTTTAAACCTGAGCCCTGATTGAAACCAAAGCCCCCATCTTATACCCCAGTATATTTTCACTTGCTCAGAGCAGTTTACAGTCTAAATGAGCAGAGAATAGGAGCTTATGCAGAAGCTAAAACAGTTAAAATGACACCTGGTCAACATGTAAGTCTGGGCACTTGGACAGGCAGCTGGTAGTTAATTTTTGGCTATTAAAGCTTTTACTTCAAATCCTCAGCATACTCATAAAACTTCCATAAGAAACAACTGATCTTGCGGGAAAAAGTGTGACTTACAATGCAGGGAGAGGTGGGCAGTGGCCAAGCACAGTTCCCCCTCTACAAGGAAGCTCTCTCAATGTAATTCATATCTGTTAATTATTCAGAGTCCTCTTGAGTCCTGTTTATGTGTTCATGCAATACTGCTGAAGAAGTTTGCGAGGAAGTCAGCACTGTGAAAATATGGGGATATTGGTAACTGGAGGAAAAACAAACTGATTAGTGGAAGCTTAAATAAGGCAGTGAACAGTTAGATGTTCAGAAATCTAAATCTAATATAAAATTCTATTTCCAAAATTATTACAACTTTTCAGCTTCTCACTCTAGTTTCTGTTTGGGCTTTTTAACATATATTTTAATACAAGTATCAGTTTTTAGGTTTTCAGGCACACATGATCTCAAAAAGAGTTATAAAGTATTTTCAAATATCCCATGAATTTACATACGTAATTATTTATTTGTAATAAATTTCAGTTGTCACCTCTCCAGTGTCTGTTAGGGCAACTATTAAAATTGACAACCAGGAACTTATTTATTTTATTACAATACATTGCAGTATACATCCTCCCTTAGCATATAGTAACATTCCAGAGTGACAGTGTTTTTCAAACTTCATCAGAATTCAAGTAGAATTGGGTGGTGCTACTAATGTGACTGAAAACTGTTATGACTTTGCAGATCATTTATATATCAGTCAATGTTTGGACATTAACTGTAACACCATGTTGTGTGTGGTACCCCAACAGAGACATTTATAACATTAGCACTGAGGTGCTGGTGACCCCAGAGAGGTTGTCACTGGTAAATCCTTCAGGCCAGGAATTACTTTAGTCATCTCAGAAGTGAAACTTCTTTTTGCAAAGACCTGTAATTATGCTTAAACTCACATTAAAAACAAAAAAGAAAGGAAAGGAAAAAAGAAAAGCTCAGCCTGTGTATTGGGGTAACTCTGTCAAACCCTGACGTGGGATCTGTTGAGCGGTGTAGTACCCACTGCCTTTGCTGTGTCCTAGAACTCCCTTCCTTTCCCCACCTTAATGAAGGAAGAACCAAACAGAGCATCTAAAACCAGCCTTGGCTGGTCACTTAGCTGTTCATGAGCAGCTGGTTTGCAGCTGGCATTCACATAAGTCTTGGAAGATTTACTGGGAGAGGAATTCATTAAGCAGAGAATGACAAATTCTGAAGTTGCTTTTCAGATATACAAGAACCCATTCTTCCTGACTTATGTGATTCTTAGATTTAAAGAAATTAATAACTATTTTTGCATACTTTCTTTGCTAGAAAAGATAGTTTTTCCTATTTTCCTCTTTTCTAAGTTTCTAGGTTTTACAGTGGTTATTGTGCAGTAATAGAAAAATAATTTATTTTCTAATATTTATCATGAATGATAAACATGGAAGCTTGAGTGATTTCAGATGATCATATTTATTTTTTCCACTCTGGTTATTCCTGATAACTGGAACATTATTTTTTTCTGAACAATATGAATTACACCTCTCAGCTGCTTTTTGTAATTCCCTTGTGCCATCACTCCATTTTCAACAAAGCTTGAATTGTGTGTTGAGATTGAAAAGGTTTAGATCAAAACAAATATATCTGTTATGTGAATTCAAGTGGTTTTTATTTTCTACTTTGTTCAACACATTTCAAAACTGAATATCCTTTGCTTTGTAATTTTTTTCTGGAGTTATGCCAGCCTTCAAAGACCATTGTTTTGACTATTTGTTTGGTCTTTGACTCGATTGTGCTCCCAGACAGGAATAAGCTTTATTTATTTTTGGTTTAATTGTTCACACAGAGCAGCTCCCTATTAATGGAAAAGCGTGCAGAACACCTACCTTTCCTCTCCATGGAAAAAAATAGCCTTTTTCATGTTCAAAAGGCAAATGTGAAGGCAAACCTACAAAAAAAAAAAAAAAAAAAAAAAAAAGGCAGGTCTGCAACTGATTGCAGTGCCATGACCTCTATAACTTCTCAAATAAAAAAAGAATCCTGCTGAACTAGCCATACTTTCACACTGATTGCTCATGTGTAATAATCTACATTCCTTTGCTGTAGGTAATTACATCTTATGTGGAATTGCATTACTGCCTTAAGAAATGAAAAAAACAACCCTCGTATTTGCCTCTGGAATGCCAGGCTAATATTAAGAGTAATACAAATGGTATTAAAATGTTCAATTGCAAGCTATAAAATTATACATTTTTGTTTTATTTGCTTAAAATATTTTTTTTTTCTGTTGGTCTCATTATTGGGGTAAATACTGCAACAATTACTGAAGTCAATGACTTTTATTCTACCTTCACCAAGCCAGGCAATTTTATTCATTTAAAGTGGTTATGCCAAGTAATAAATAATGAAATATATGATTTGTCAGCAAGTTACTTAATGTATCACTCTAACTAGACCCACAAATTTCTGAAGAGTCTGATTTTTACTGCATGTTCAACATTGAATTTGATGGCATATTGAGATTACATTGATTTGTTTATGTTTTTTTATGGTTTCTTAGGTCTGTCATTCTGTGTCCATCAGGCCCTAAAAGCACTGCCAAACCTGTCTGCCACCTGTAATGCATAATGATGAAAAGCCAAAGAGAAAGAATTCAGTCTCTTTTTTGTTTTCCTGAGAGAGGTGTTTCAGAAGCTTGATGCAGTCCTTGGTAGCAAGAATAAGGGAGAATTCAGCATTAACCCTGATGTTTCCAAGGTTCTGTGTGTCCAGAGGAACCCTCTCTAGGAGAAGCAGTTGTCTGTTTCCAAGTTATTTGGATGATGCATTTTGATGGGCGGCAGTTTCCTTCTAGTCAAGGTTCCTCTTCACTCTAATAAAAGTTTTTAGGACTCTCTGGATGAGCAAGTAGAGGAGCTAGTCAGGAAGGCCAGTTTAATTTGGAAATGAAGGCACTAGCTTGTCCTGTAACCTGGCTCTTAGGTGTTTGAGGTGTATGGAGATCAACTTCAGTCTCCTTTTATGTGTTGTCAAACACTGACACAAGTGAAATCACATTTTTCTTGAGCCATTGCTAAGCATCATTTAAATCTCCATTGATTTCATTACAGCTTAAAATTGCCAAGTTTCTCTTTTATTTTGTAAGAAGGAGGAAGGAAAGTTATTTCCCCTCTCTCACTCTGACCATATTTCTGTTGACCTAGATGTGTAGCCTGGGCTTTTGGCATAAATAATTCCAGAGGCAAGCTGTGCCTAGAACCATATTTCATGGTGACTCCTGATGTTGAGTTCATTATGGATACATTTAGAATTCCAGTCCCCATATTCTTAAGTCAGTAAAATCCAGTGAACTGGAACATTTTGGGGAGTTTGCCTAGATAATCTAGCTTTGTCACCCTAGTAGAGTTTTATGTGCCTTCAAATCTCTGTCCTTTCTGTTGATTTACAAAGATATATTTTTTCCATGAAAAATATTTTATTCCTGCCCATTTCTCCAGCACCCCGTGAGTTGCATGGGAGATGCCTCACGAGGGAGAATGTCTGTCCTGCCACCTGTCAGCCAGCAAGGCACTGTCACACTTGGTCTGTGTGAAATGTAAAGCTATTTCCTATATACACTGTGAGGAGAAAGCCCTACAGATGGACTACAGGAAGCCCCTACCCCCTACTGGAATTACTGAATTCCAATGAATATAACAATATCTGTTGGTAGGAAGGGGAGGGAGAAGGAATTTTTTTCTCTAAACCTGCAGACAGTCTTGCAATATTTAAGTTAATACTATGAAAAGATATCACAGCATACATAAAACATGAAATGCCAAACAGGAATACTTCTAATATTGCAGTAGCTTTGCAAAGACAGATGGTGTAGCACAGACAAGACACAATATTTCTTAGGCATTTGGTAGCTCACAGTCCTTCCCTAAACAATAGAGTTAGTTTAAAATCTTCTAAAAACAAAGGAAATTTTGACTGCCTCCTGCCCAGGTTGGAAGGAACCAGCTGTTTCTTTTAAAAATGCCTTGCAGCTTATCCTGTGCAAGATATCTTAATGCCTTCATTTCACAAGAGTCAGACATCAGATTTGTCTCCAAACAAGTACCTTTTCTCAAGCAGTCAAGCAGTCCTCATGATCAGCATTTCAGATGCCTGAAGGAATTTAGTATCTGGATGGATCTTTTAAAGAAAATTCTTTTAAATAAAGCATGTCAAACCATATGTTCAAGGTTACTTTAAAAAAAAAAAAACCTCAAAAGAACTAAGTCTAATGCTAAAATAGGAAACTTTTCTACACATGAGCTTAACATGTTTGCAGAATTATTAAAAGAAAAAGTTATTTTCCTTGTGGAATGGGGTAATCAGTTCGAACCTTAGCCTTTTCCTTTGTCTTGCAAATAAAATGACTGTTCCTGAAATTTGGAAAAATCCAAACATGTTCCAGATGGATATTATAGCCTATATAAAACCTGTCAGCATTTATCCTGATGACTGTAAACAGTCAAGTGATAACTTTTTCCATTAACTCAGTCTGAAAAAATGTAAACCAGTTTGTTATATTTCTGTATTTTCCATCCTATGGTGTTAGTAGATGTTCCTCTGCTTGCATGTACATTTTTTTAAACAAATGGTTTTAATAAGGAAAGGTTGGCCCCAAGTCTCATATCTCTGTAAACACAAGAGCACTCAGATATAGCTGGAAAGAATGTTCTAGAGAAGGATGACTAGGGATCAGTTCTGATAATACTCACTGTCGTGGAACCTTCCTGGTCTATATGTGTTACATGGAAAAATTGTTCCTTAATGGCAACATCATGGCTCTCTCTTTCCTCATCACTGCCCACTCAGGGTGTAAATGTCTAGATGAGATGCCTGCTCACTGATATGCTGCCAGAGGAAAAGACTTCAGCAATTCTGCATTTCTGAAGCGCAAGGGAGAGATGGGGAGGGCTGTGCTGAGGTTGCTGAGGTCTGGTTTAGCAGAGTGAGCTGTTAAGGGAGCAGCTGGGCCCAGCTCCACAGCTTCAAGTGGTTCAGCAGAGCTCTGTGCCTTTCTGATGTGATTGCCCCTTGGGAGCTGTGCTGCTTAAGCTCCTGGCAGCTGGCTCCTTTCCACCTCTCTGTCAGTCTCAGATCTTGATCCAGTCTCTGTCCCTGTAAGGGCTGCTGGTGGTTTCAAAGTGTGCTTTTGGCAGTGGGTGCAAGCAAAAGCAACGATTTTTTTTCTGGAAGAAAAGGCTTGGGGACTAATGCTCAGCTGCTCTGAATGACAGCAGGCTTACAGCTTTGAGGGCAGCCTGTGTGTGCAGGTAGACAGCTGAGCCCTCAGTTAACATCAGGCTGTGAAAAGTAGCAAACCCACTGACATGCTGGCTGGTGGAAGAGCACCAAGGCCAAGGCTATGGTTGTGTATTTCTGATGAACAGTGTTCCTGCTGACATGACCAAGCCTCCTGAACCACAGCTCTCCTGCATTTGCTGCGAGGCACAGCACGTCTCAGGAATGGCTGTCTCATGTCCCCAAGGCACTGGGCATCTCTTGCTGGTCACCTCCTCAAAGGAGAGCCACTTTGCGTTACAGAAATGTAATGAAGGAGAAACAAAATTCTGCAGGTACTCAGAGCCACAACTGCAGGCACACCTTGTTCATTCCTGTCTGGATTAGATATTATGATACCTCCATGAGCATTGAGCCTTTCCTAAAGACATCAATTTACCACTTCCCATCACCTGCCTCCCTCTGGGCAAAGAGATAAGCCCACCACCAGCATGGCCAGCCCTCAGCCCAAGGCCAATGTCTCACTAGTGTGAAAAGTGCAGGGAAGAGTCGCAGTTTAGGAAGACTTATTTGCACTTAAATATGCTTTTAATTAAGTAGTATGTTTTTGTAAACCTCTTTAAATAGTCCCAATCCTTTATTTTTCTTCCCATTGTCACTGAACAATTACCCATACATTTGTTCATAAGTGGAAGTGTTATCCTTTCTATAATTAGGGAATGCTATAATTATAAAGGCCTCCAGTTCTGATCAGCCTTGGGTAACAACCTCCAAGATCAGCCCTTGCATATGCAACTGTACAAAAAGCTCAGCACTGTGATGCTCAGAGGCATCTTTTCTAGTCTTTAATAAAGTGAACTCATTTTGATTTTGTCATTCTTGGTAAGACAAGATCTGTTATGCATAGAATGTGGGTGAGGCGATCTTGGATTTATTTAGTGGAGCTTTGCACATCATCTCTGTTCCTCCTGTTACATGATGCAAAAACTGACCGGGAGAGGGAAATAAGAGCAGAGAGGTGTGGGCTCTGCTCTTAACTCTGAAACAGATTTATGGAATTATTTTGCACCCTCAGATCGCCTCTGTGGCACTGTCTGCAAAACAAGGATAAAGATTTTTATTGCTTTATGAAATGCTTTAAGCACTTTGCCTGAAAATATATAACTTTTAATATTGGATATGGATCACTGAGGAATAACGGGCCGATTAGTAGCAAGTGCTGGTATTAATTCATAGTTGCCAAGCTCAACAAAAAAACCAAAATATTAAGAAGATGAATGATAATATTTTACTTGATGAAACTTTATATACTGTTTCCTTAAGTGTGGCTGAAATACTTATAACACTGAGTAAAATTTTGCAATTTTTCTGATTTGTTCTAAGATATTAAGAAGTAGAATATCTCCATCTTTGCCTTAAGATAGTAAGATTTTTCTCTTTTTTCCTGATGAACTTTCCTCCTATTTATCAGCGTGAAACAATTCTTGTAAATGAAAGAAATAGGCAATACTTCAAGAGGAAATAAAAACTCTCCAATAATGGCTGTGAGAAATTTTTCACTTATCAGTCACTTCCAATGAATATGGCACTGAAAAGAGTATCCTTCAAAATAAAAGCATTAGAGAGAAATGAATTAAACCAATTTTTGTAAAGAAACACTAAAATACAATCTCTTCCTAGTCCCTCTTGGGTGTCTGTGTGTCTCTGATACATGGGTGTATTTCACCTATAGAAGGATTAGCTCAGAGAGCCTTTAATACAGGAAGATTTTGGCTGGTGAGTTAGGCTGAAAAATTTCTGTCTCAGTACAATAACAGTATCCAAGCTGAAATCTTTATTGCAAACTAGAAATCCACTCTCTTTAATGTGTGTTCCTAAGTCTGATTTGTATCTATCAGTCAAGTGAAAAGTAAAGGTGCAACCTATGGCACCCTGGGTGGGGGAGGATGTGGGCATTGTATTGGAGGACTTGCTGAGGCTAAGTAAAAATATCTGAGTGGGAGTAGCCATTCTTGTGTGTCTAATGCCCTAACTCAGTCTTACACCAGCATCATGTGTGCTTAGAAATTAAGTCTAACCTAAAGTATATTATGAACTAGCAAAACAGTAATTCTCGCGTTTTGCCATAAAAGGCTAACAGAATAAATTTCTTTAAGTCTGTAGATAACTCATCCACAGGACTGTAGGAGTTTCTCTGTGATGAGGATTGCATGTCAATGCATTTGGCAATGAAGTGGCTCCTTCAGTGTTCTGCTCTCTGATGTATGACGCAGACACTGAGACACCAAAGAAAGTGTCTTTAACCAACCTTGCTGTATTTAGTACAGTGAACATATCTTAGATGAATGAGCACTTGGATTGCACTGTCCGTGAGCTGGCTTCCTGTCAAACACTGGGCTGGGAGATGGGACAATTTTTAGACTACCTGTGGCAAATACATATTGATGACACATAGGTAAGGAGCTATGGGTGCAACACTGAGTGACCTGTTTGGCAGAAGTGTGAAGCAGCCATCTATTTAGATGTTTAGACTAGTTTAGACTAGTTAAACTTTCTGGATACACTTGGAAGAAGGAGTGGGCAGGAGAAGCTGATCCTGCAGTGGGCTGTTGCAGTGTGCCCACTAGGCTGCAGGGTGCTGACATCTCAGACTGCAGGCAAGTCTCCACGAGGGAAGATTCAGTTCATTTACCAGACACACACTTTGACTCTCAGCCACAGAGATTCCAGCAGACTTGTTGGTCATGTGTAGCACTGCTCAGGTCTGTCTGCAGAGTGTAGAAGAAATAAAGTGAGCAGGTGTGAGAGGCAGGGTCTGCTCCATCAGGCTGGAGCAGATCCATGAGCCACTTGCTCTTGTACAAGCCAGCAGCCGACAGAGGTCCTGCCCACGCCTGGCTAAAGGCACAGCTCCCAGCACTGCTCACGGTATCACTGGGGATTGGCTCTAGCTGGAGGCACAGGTCAGGGCTTGGCACTCAGAAATCAGGGGCTAGGCTGGATCCTGATTCAGGAGAAAGGGAGGTGGAAGGAGATGTGGTTCTTACACCCCTCAAATATTTTGTAGTCAGCTCGGATAGTTAGGAAACCTACACAGTCTGTGGGGATACACAGGTTATAGGGTACCCTATGTAATTGTCATAGGCATTTTTGATGTTTAAAGAGAAAGAAATATATATGTGGAATCTTCTTTCTGAAACTATTGACCAAGTTTCATTATATTCAGAAGAAATGTTATAAGAAACTTTTACTTACAGTTTTCATTAAAAAACTCATCATTAAGGGCTCCTCTCTATTTTATTTTCTATTCTTATTATAAGAAAAAACTTTGTTCTCTCTTTCTAGCAATGACCTCATGGACCTACTGTAAAAGGAAATAGGCATTTATCTCTATATGTGAAGGTTGACTTGAAACCACTGAAAAATGACCATATTGGAAACATTTGCTGACTTTCATTTTAACAGAACTAGTTGCTGATACTACCCTGAATAGGCACTGAAAAAAATTCCCTCTTAGACCAGACAAGAAAATTATCAGATGTTTATGTATAGATCTATCTTCAGGATGAACAGGAATTTTTAAGTGGGCTTGTTTTGTTTTTCATAAGATGCAAGTTTGGACAGAGGTACTTCTGTCTTGTGAGCTAGAGTAATTTACTTCTAACCTTGAAAGATTTCAGTAATGTGCATTTGCACATCAGAGGGGTAAGAAACGAGATATGGCCTTGCAGTAATTTTTGTGGGTCATGATAAAATATCGTCTCAGGAATAAGAGAACAGAATATGTGCAGCATTATTCTCCAGTGGTTTCAAAACAGGTAAACTGAATTCTAAGTACATAATTTCTCTAATAATATTTGTTCATTTCAAAACTTCTGACACTGTAGGAAATTCTTGCAGCATACCCTGAAATCATCTATTTTGATTCAGAATAGTAAGGATAAAACTACTTAGGCCTAACAAAAATTTAAGTGTCTTCCATGTGTAAGCAAGCTTTCTCTGCCTTCACAACCTCCTCTGGGCTGGAGAAGAGGCTCTTGTACTTAAGTCTTGGTGTGTCAGATCTTTGTATGAATAGAGCAGTTCCTTGCATGCTCACAAGCTACTGGCACAAAGTTACTGTGCTTTGCTCTCATTGTTTCCTGTGAAATGTGGCTCCAGGAGTGTGCAGTGGCAGAGTGCAGCAGTTTCCCTGAGTGAAGGTTGTAGAAAGTGCTTTTCTTGAGGGTTAAATCTTTGGTGACTCTTGAATACACTGCATCTGAAATGATGAACCGAAATCACTGCTGGTCAGAAATTCCACCCCACAGCATTTGCTGTTTGAGAATACTGATTCCAGAGTGCTGATGTGGTCCAGGGACATGGCTTTATTTCAGCTTTGGAAATAAAAAATCTTGATATACATCTACTCATACCAGCAACCAGCTTCTGCTCAAACGAATTATTATCCTCAGATCATTTGCAGCAGTGCCTGATTTCTTTCTAGGAAAAGGTCCAAGGAAGCATTTTAAAAAGCTTAAAATTTGCTGCGGTCATTAAGTAGTATGTGGCTTTGGAACATTTTATACATCAAAAAAAACCAGATTTTAAAAAGCCACTGGCTGTTGTAATGGCTTTCATCCACTGCTGTTTAAAGGACTTTCTTAGATTCTTTTTGAGGGGAATTCAAATAGGAAGGAAAAATTATGAGCATTTTTTTAATCAAATAACTTGGAACAGAGCGACACACACTTTACACAAAAGTATTCCGCTTTCTTTTAGCTTGAAACCTGCACATAATTCATACAATGGAACTTTTTACAGCTGATTTGTTTTTCTCAATACAGCTGCAGAAGTGAGCTTCTTACGTAAAAACTGAGAAGGACATTTAAGTGGGTAACGGAATAGATGCTTTTCCAGAGGTTAAAATATTGAACTGCTGAGGATTGTCCACTACACATGTTAAGGATGCTTACATTAGAATTGGCCAGCAGTCACACTTTTCTGCTGTTGAATTTGGCATGATTGTGAAGTGCTAGAAGTGTGTTTCTTACAAGCTGTGTTTATGATGTCCTGTATTTTTCCAAAACCTCCTTAAGTCTTCCTGGTGTTTCTCTAAAGTCAACAATAAGTCACAACTCTCATACAAATTTGCACATGGCCAGTCTTATCATGTAACTATAGCCTTGCCTATATTGTTGATTGTCAAAGGAAAGCAAGCCCAAGCCCCTAACCTGCCTCCTTTGACACTGGACCCTATTCATGTCTCTGAGACCAAATGGAAAGCGACATGCACTTTGTGACAGCACACTGGCTGCGTGAGCAAGTGTTGTAGCACGGGTTGAAAGACACAGCCTGGTGCCACCATGCCCAGCTGTTTCTTCACCAGTTGCCATTGTGCTGCCTCTCTTTGCAGGTTGGCAAGTGTGTTTCTAAGTAGCCTCACATTTTGTCTCCAGGGTACTGTATCTTTGGTGCTGCTTGCCAGTACAATGGATGAGCCTTTTTCCCAATGCTCACTGTGATGCTTTTATGCAGACTTAATCTTTGGTGAAACAGGTTCATCCCTGCTGCTTACAAAATTTGCAGAAAATTTGCAGTGCCAAGAAGTGCATCTGCTGTTGGCCCTGTCACTTTGCTCTACTGAAACAACACTCATTTTGTTTCTGGGCTCTGCCATCCTGATTTACTAGGTGCAGTTTGAGGAGAATAGTTTATTTTTATGCTTTGTCATTTTAATTCCTTTTTTAACTTACTTATCTTGCTGAATTTTCACTACACAAAAACCAGCTTGATGTCCTGATACAGAACCCTTCCTAACACAGAGCTATATTGCCAGCCTTGGTCAAATCAGTGTCTCCCTTGCAAGCAGTGACATGGCCAGGGTTTAAGATCTGATTTTTGATATTGCCATTCCTGTATTTACTCTTGGCACGTGGGGCTGCTGTGCCTTGTATGGCAAATGTGTTCCTGAAGCCAGCCCCAAATATCTTTGTTTCCTTATGGATTCAAGTTATGTACAAACCCTTTTTGATCCTGTGGGATTTGGGTAGTGGGTATTAAACTCCTGGAAGATGCAATCTGCACAAACTCAGACAGGAGATGCCATTACAAATGTGCAGAAACCCCATGCCTTGAATCAAATCCATTCCTAGTGGAACAGCTGGCAAATTTGATTTTGTGCCTATCATGAAGCAACTTCTAAAATCACCCATACGTGTGGGGTGAACACTTTCCTTTTTATTCAATATTAGTTTGCATTAGACATGGTAACCAAGTGAACTGATTACTTGTAATTAATTCATTAATTGCCACACTTGGATTTAATTTCCCCAACATTCGCAGTCCATGACTTTCCTGTCAAAGGTTTTTTTGCACTACCTTTCCACTGGCATGAAACATGCTAAAGAAGGTCCATTTGTAGCCACCTTTAGAAGCCCTTAAAAGATAAGAAGTCTCCATAGCTCTTTCTAATTCAAAGTTTAACCTTTTCCCAAGCATTAGCTAGCTAAGAGCTCTCCTTTATCTTTAACATATTCAGTTCTAGTAAACAAGAAAGGCTGAGGCTGATGTCAAATGCTATGAAGCAGAGGTGATAATGAGAGGAGAGGATATTTTTTGTGGTGAGCTCCTCCTAATCTAGGCTCTGAGTTTCCAGCCCTGTGTTTCAGCCATAAACGAGGATATCCATGTGTTGGCTGAGCCTCAGTCTTTGCCAAGGACAGCAATCTGAGAGCAGCAGATTACAGTCCTAAAATAACAGAACTCAAAGAGGGAAAAGGTTGCTTGTCAAGCCCAAACATTGCAGAGTCGTCTCTCCCTCCATGCTGCCTGGTGCTTTGTGCAGACTGCTTTTTAAAGCCTCTGGCTCTTGCTAAGTCTCTTGAGAGACAAATCTTTGCTTTAAAAACCTCAGCTGACAACCATGCTGAAGTATGACTCCTTGCTCAGCTGTTATAATACTTCCCCTCTCTTTTACTGTAAATGCTTGGAGGGAAAGCGCATCACGTTGAAAGTTTAAGAAGAGAAAGTGGAGTAAACTGCTCCTTACGGAGTAACAGCACCATTGTTGCAACCTTTATTGAAGACCTGATATTTAATGGAATTTTATGTTTCCTCCCTCACAATGCAACTGAAGGAAATTTTTGCTTTGCTGATTCCTGTGACCACAGTATCCCTTGGCAGCAGCAGAGCATGATGTAAAACTAACAGGTCTCCTGAGATACACTTCTGAAATAATTGCAGCAGAACTGCTCATTTGCTTGGTTTCTGAGAGGACCAAACTTCAGGGTTTTTTTACTATGTCTGGCTGCAATAAAAGAAAGCCTGCATCAGCTCCTCTTTTAAACCTTACCTTGTGAAAAACTGAGTCTGAGGGCACAGCCACAAACATGATTACATAGGCTGCCACCCACTGTCTTCTGGTAGTCTCCTCAACCCTGCCCTGGAAGTTCTGGGAGTGCTGAGTCCTCTGTAATGCTGCCCTGAGACTGAACTTAAAGCCATGTTCTCCCACTCCAGTAAATATCTCTTTGTCCCTATTGGCATGTATAGAATAGTGCCATATTTATAATAACTAAAGTGAGATCAGAAGCGCCTTTGGTAAAGTTTTAATTCTTTTAATAGAAGTAAAGACTGAAATGCCTCTTTCTCTTGTGATAATGAGTAATTTCCAGGGACTGAATATCCATATTTTATCTGTTTTTTTCCCTATCAATCAGTAATTTCTGTAAGTATACAAATATGTTCCTCCATTCTTTGTCTAGATTCCCTCTGTAGACAGTGAAAAATGACAGATACCAGCATGGATGCAGCATCCCAACTGCACATCTCATCGAGGGTAGGCAGACTCACCTTTCTGGAGATGGGCTTCTCTCTGCATTGAATAGCACATTTTCATATGTTTGAGACCAGGCTCCAAATTCTAGTATCACTCTCTAGATCTCTATTTGTGATCTACCAGGTAAGCTAGCTCTGAGCAAGTGGGAGCTCTTCTGGTTCTTGAGTTGTCAGTAACTCATTTTGGGTAGGAATTTAGTAACAGGCTGAGCTTTTAATGTTGAATGCTGTGTTCTGTTGCATGCAGTGGTGGAACAGGATGATTAATGGAACAACGTGGGCAATGATATACTCTAATAAAAGGTGCTCCTGGTTGAGGTGTAACCTAAGGTAAAAAACCAGACCATTCTCCAACCTATTCCATTGTTTTTACCCATCCTCCTAACCTAGCAGCTCAATGTGTTTTGCCTGTGATTGTCAGTGAGACGTGATGTCTAATAAAGGCCCTTGTACTCCACAGACCTGCTTAGACACCTTGATGGACTTTTAGCATCTGAACCTCAAGTGTATCCAATAGTCCTGGAAGGCAGATGTGCTTTCTAATCCTGTGGCTCACATTCTACTGGCAATGTCCTGCTGACCTCATTAAAGAGGATCTCTCATTGAACTCAGACTAGTAATGCAGTCAGGATTAAGGGTTTGGCCTTAACAATTCATTAGTCAGCCATTTGACAAAAAATATAATCATTCATTTCTGATCTCAGGCAGATTTACTTGTTACCTGTGTGGCCTTTTCCTTTACTTTGGTTTTTTTCCCTTGAATTACTTCTCTGTCCACTGTAACACAGACCAACAAGGAGTCAGACTTTGCCCAGAGCTGTTACAGGAGTTAGACAGTAGAGGGTGCAATGTGAGCAGTAAATTTATCTCTCCTTTACTCACAGCCAGCTTTTTGGCTCACCGACAAAAATGAGTCCACAGTCGACACCTGAGCAATGGCATCATGAAGATAGTTCATGGCCAGCCCGTGAGGCTGATGGAATAACTAACTGGCCAGGTTTCAGCAGTGTTTTGTGAGTAATAAATTGTATGTTCTTTCTATCTCTTACACAGCATAGTCCTTACCATATAACCTCTGGATGCTAATGTGGATAATCTAGATAGAAGGTGGAACCTGGTCTTCCTCCCATCTTTCCAAGTCCTGAACTGTTCCAGTATTCATATGTTTTTTTAAATTCTGGCTGTGGATCAAGATCATGAATCAACCTGTTCTTTGTTTTGTTAAAGAAGGATCATGAATTATTCATACCCTGGCAAAAGGCACAATGAAATAATTAGGCATTAACAATGCACTGTAAATCAACCATGAAAGGAGCAACTTCCAAACTGAGACTATATTTCACAAAGATTTGTATCCTTATAGATCATAAATATCTGGCAGTTAGTTTGCTGGGTTTCTGAAATCCAAACAAGGCTCATCTTTTTGGCAGCTTGTGATGAGCTGAAGATGTGAAGAGAAGCTGTAATTACCCCTATTCTGCATCTTTTCATCTTAATATAGGTCCTTGGGTTAGAGAGGATCAGATTTAAACTGTCTGACAAAATCATACTCTAATCTGGTAAATAAAAACTAATAACCAAATAAGTAAATTACAGCATTGTGATTAGTTGGTATAAACACATGACAAAGCAAGGCAAGAGTTAAACTTTCAATATGTGAAATAGGCATCATCAATTCGTCATTAGGCATCTTTCAGACCAGGTCTGTGAAGGCACCCAACAAACAGTAGTTTCTTTCAGCTGACAGAGCAGTGTGACAATACTTGATTTTTTTTTTTCCCTTTGGTAGAGGAAAGGAAAAGATACAGTTTAATGAAGATTTACAAAGACGTTTGAGGGAATATATTTTTAAGTTGCTGGTCCTGCAGGCTTCAATATCTTCATCCAGCATTTTGGTTGTTTAGAGGTGATCACTGTTCTCTGGCTTCCATCATCATTAAATAAAAGATGGATCACAAAAAAATTGTAAAAAGTCCACAATGAACCCAAAACACACCTCATTCTAGAACTTCATGTTCACTAAATATCTTTATGTAAAGTGGAGTAGTTATGACTGTTGTAATACAGTTTCCTTGGAATACAAACACCAGCCCATGCAAGGAAACGGGCACCAGGCTGAATCAAAGATGTTGACCCATTCTAAATGCCTTAGAATAGACAATGTAAGTATTTGTGTTTGTTTATTGCACATGTCCAGTTACCAGACTTTAAAATACATGATGACCTGTTAAACACTCTCATTAAACAGTCTCAAACCCAGGACATCCACACGTACACCACAGATACTGTTAGACTGAAATCACAGACTGAAGCTTTCTTGTCACAGTGCAACTACTTTGAAAAATCCAACATTAGCCTACACAAGTGGACGTGCTCCATTCACAGCTCTGTACAGTTAGTGAACAACTGGGGAGGAAGGATGGAAACACCTCCTTGCGGGAGAAATTTGAGCCATCTCCAATGTAAACATGAAGGCACAAAAAATAAGTGCAGAAATGACGTTATTATAGCAACACAGTTGCATGCTAATGTTAGGAAACACGTATCTTATAAACTTAGGAACCTACGTGCTCTTGGAAGAGTGCTGTTAATACCACAAAAACTGCCTCAAAGTATAAATGGGATCATAGGTGTGCTTCATTTGGGAAAAAAGTACAATTGTGCTAAAAGGACATGAGAAGGGAAAGCTGTTCACCTTAAGCAGTATTGAAAATGAGGAACTCCTACTGATAAATTCACAATGGAGTCTGAAAACATATCCTTTTAAACAGGAAAAGGAAGCCATTATAGGCTAGCACAGCCACTGGGGGGAAAAGTGCAATCTGAGGATCAAAACGAATGTGTTATTCCTGGGTACTGGAATCCAAAGCTGGATTAAGTCTGGGAGGTATGATGGGAACAGAGATTGTTTGGAGTTATCCTGCTTTTGCAATCAGACACAGTTTTTACAGATACCGCTATACTGCCATGTCTGCTCTCATACCATTTTTACTACTTAGCTAGAATTCAGTCTTGATTAATAGTGGCAATAAGCACCAACCAGACTCTTTCTGTCATTTGTTCAGGATTTTCCAGAAATACTGCTGACTAGATTTTTAGCCAGAGGTGAAATCAACAGCAAAGCCTTTCCATTGTATATAAATTCCATTTCTAGTGCCATAAGTACAGACTGAAAGATCAATATTGTCTCAGAAAATGAAGCTACATGGTAAACTGGCAACATTAGGGCATTCCTAAAATCTTTGAAATGCCTTGCTTTTGTTTCAGTCACAAGAATCACAGCATTCATTAGAACTGATTTTTCAGAGGGCCATTTAAAAAATAAACAACTTCATGGGCCTGCAGAAGATTGAATTTCAGGACACTATTTTAGGTTGTTTACAAGGCATATAATGATCAATCCCTAAACATGTCAATCAAAATCTTGTGACCTTATGTCTGTAGCAGCTATAAGAGCCTTTACATGAGTATCTGAGGCATTTTCATTTTGACATTAGTGTATATGATTTGTGTTTTGACTTCAGGTTGGAAGGTCTGGCCAAATTTTCCTCATGGTCTTCTCTACCACCTAATAGATGTGCACTGGTTTGTGGCATGACTGCCTTTGCCCTTCCTTAGCCCTCACCTCTGAACCCTAGTGAAAGGGATTGTGCCCAGTACCTTCCAATCAGTTGTTCAAGGAGAGATGATGACAGATCTCTGCCATTAGTTGTTGTTGCATGATTGATTTAGTGGTATTCCCCTTTTGGAGAAAATAGTGTTTGCAAGAGGAGCATGACTGCAAAGACCCAAGCAGACCACCAGCTGTTTTGTCTTGGGCCTAATATTGATCTCTTTTGCGTAAGAAAGATGTGTGTGATTCTGCATTGCTCCACTGCTCCCCCAAACCCTCCTGCATGGTCTGGTGCCAGAGCCAGGGCCACCACAAATCCTCACATACACATTTCCCAAATGCAATACTCAGGCAATCTCCTTGGTAAGCAGTTTCAGGTTAGACTGCTGAGCCTTGCTTTGCTCACATGTATAAGAACCGATGCTGTTAAGTCCACAATAATATGTGGTAAGAAATGGTGGTGTTTGTATCTGATGTCAATCCCCCTCTGAACTAATTGCTGGTGGATTACACATGGGCTTGCCACTCCAAGGCAGTCCTGGTCCTGGGCACCGCTGGCCTGTGAACCACAGGAAACAAAAGCCAGAGTTTACAAAACAGGAAACCTCCCCACAAGTCTGGCCCCATTCGAGGCACACTCTGGTCCCAGGATAGAAATGCCCAAGTTGGGGGCTCTCTAACTCTCTAACTTTTTCCCCCTGCTCTGAGGAGATGCTCCTGGCATGGACATCCTCTCAGCCCACACAAAAGCAGCTGCCTGCCTGTGTCCCCCTGCTCAGGGGGGCCCCTAAATGCCCATATATGCAAATGTGTATGTATGCACTCTCCCCACAAGTGCCCACTGGAAGAAAAGACAAAGCAGATGAAATAGTGGTAACTGTCTGGTTTTGTTTCTGATTGTTTGCCAACATTATGGGCTGTGTCCAGCACATATTTTTTGTATGGCATTCTCTGGGGAGCAAGTGAGCATTGGCCATGCCTTTGGAAACTCACACACTTGTGAAAAACTTTCATGGAAGAAGAGATGAATTTATCATATACTAGTGGCTAGGACTGTGCCTGGGCCTGATGGGTATTTCTTCTTTGGAAAGTTTTATATATCAAATAAATAGCTTTTATTTCTTAATTCATTAATTGCTGAGAGGAGCACATATATCTTTACAACAAATGAGGAAAAGGAAGAAATATTATTTTGTGGATGTTAACCACAAATCTGTTGGTTTTTGTGTTTACACAAAACATTTATGTAATAATTTATAAATGACTGGGGGCAGACTGAATGTAAAGTCTTCTGCCTAACTGGGAAAAGAAGTGACGATTGCTCCTTCCCCCCCACCCCTTGCATCTTGACATCTCAGCCAGCTCCATGGGCAGCTCTACTGTTTCAAATCTTATAAAATTGATTTTTACCATCACTGTTTCTTATAGTGGTGAGGAAAATACCTTAATTCACCATGTCCACTATCTGTTTCTGTATTTGTTATGGTACTTTCCTGAATTCTCATCTTGCATAGAGACCCTTCTCATGCTGAATGCCCCACAAACATGGTTCAGGATACATTCCAGGACCCAGAGGACAAACAGCTGAGAAATATTGGCTCCATTTGTACAACATTTGAGCCGTGAGATTCAGAAATACTGTAAACAGTCTTGGATCTTCAGACAGAGGATTCTATCTCATTTAGTGCAAGCCCACAGCTTGGGGTCTGGCTCTCTGCAATGTTAGTGAATGCAAAAAAGGAGCCAGGATCCAGGTTCTGAGTAGAAGTGTATTATGTGTATTATGTTTTTGTGAAAAAGATGGGTGAGAGCTGCTGCCGCTGGGTACAAGCCGTGGGGCTGGTATGCAGCTCTCCCTCCTGCCTCACTCAGTGCAGCTCGAGGCTGGCGTAGGACCTCTGAGGAGTCTTGTTGCTAGGGGCAGACACATTGATCTTAGTTGTGACTTTCATTTTGCTCCTCTTCGTTGTGCTTTAGGAATGGTACTCCCTGGTTTAGTGCTCCCACAGAGACCATCCAAACCGTGTGCCACTCGCCTGCCCCCCCTTCCCTCTCCCATTTCCTTGGAGTGGGATGGAGAGGAGAATTGCAAGCAGAAAAAGTGAAGATCATGGGTTGAGATAAGCACAACTTACTAGAAACAGCAATGAGATAAGAAAATGAACAGTGGGAACAAGAATGCTAATGACAGAGGGTACAAGAAAGAGGCAAACGATTCACATGGAACTCCCTCAACTGAATACAAAACCCAGATGTTCCTTCCACCCCCCTACACCACCCTGGACCTGGAAAAGACCCCTTTGCCCACCCCCAGAAAAGATGTGAAATGGTATAGAATAACAGCCAGGTGCTATCCATGTCCCTTCCTGTCTACAGCAAAATCCAACCCAGCCCAGGCTGGAACCAGGACAATCTTGCACAGAAGAAAACATGAGACAGAAAAAATATGCTAACATGTCATATGAAAATAATATAATAATAGGAAAAAGCCATGTGCAGGGTTGGGAATATTTTATATCAGTTTCAAAATTACAGTGAGAGCCTGGAAAATATTTATATGCTTTCTATGACAGAAATATAGTTCAAACAATTCAAGGAGCCTTTTATTTTTTTGGCAGGGGAACATTGATCTATTGAAATAAAAATCTTACCAATTTATTTGTTAGCTAGAGGTAAAATGAGTGTTGGAGTTGTTCTAAACTGATACTGGTTTCTCAGTAAGAGGAGTCATTGCCATGCATATTCAAATTTAAGTAGCTAAACAGAATTTTCAGGAAAAATTAATGTATTATGTGAGACTGAGTTTAGGTAATTTTGAGGAAAAATAGGGATTTAGATCTGTAACTACTGGAACCTACTCCAGTCATAAAGCAGTTGAAGCATATTATCAAAATAATAAAGTGCCTCATAGAAAAAGATTCCTGAATTCAACTGTGATATGAGATGGGAACAGCAAAACTGGAGAACACCAGTAATAAATTATGAACTATTACCTGCTGACAATTTTTTAGGACAAAGCTAAAGGGAAGAATGCCTGCCATATTAGAAACTTACAATGAAATTTCTGGGAAAATGCAATTATACAGAAAAAGTTGTATGAAAATCCAACCTGTGATCCTGGGGCTGCCACAGTTTCATGTAAATTGGGCCCTGCCTGGCCATGATAGAAAATATTGTTTTCAGATGCGGGGGTCTCTAATCAGCTTTGTGGTTTAATGAAGGTGTGACTTCACACAGTGTTCTTCACACAGTGTTCTTCACACAGTGTTCTTCACACTGTTACATCTCCAGAGGTGGAGGTATAGCTGGAAGAAAGGAGATGGTGATGGAGATGGATGTTGAGCTGATGACTTCATCTGAGAATGTGTCTGGCATTTGACAATCCTGACAGGCTAAATGGGAACTGCAAGATCAGGAAAGCGGAGCTGAGGGAGGTCTTACTGCCTAACAATGTCCTGCTGATTTTGGGGAAACCTGCAGGGTTTTCTGATGGTATAGTATACCCCAGAGATTAATCAGACACTTTATAACGTTCTGTACTGCTCTATGTTCCTCAGTATTACTCTATATTATTAAACACACCTCCTGAGCCATGTTGGTGTTGACAGAAATTGTTGCTAATCTGGACTGCAGGAAGGAAGTTGTGGGTAGGATGGCTCTCGCAAGAGAGAGCGAGAGGAGTCTGTTGCTATGTTGTGCTGGGCAGAGGGATAAAATTAAAGACCACAGATCAGTTTGCCCTGTGCCATCCTGTGAAGGAGACCCTGACAGGCTCTTTGACACTGCTTAGCTGTTGAACAACACAAGAAGAACTTTGTTTTCAGACCTTTCTAAAGCTTCAGCACACTGTTGTTGCTATACAATCATCGAGCTGCTGAGCCCGCAGATGCCTGCGGAACAACCCTGCAGCTTGTCCTGGAGGTCACAGGGTCAATTCCACTCTTGTTCCTATTTAGTGCCCCCCACATCACATGTGTAACTGGAGACTGTGTGTGCTCAGAGAGTGGGATCCCATCCTCAAAATTAGATGCTTTGTTGGGAATGGTTATTGTGCTGGGACAGGCTGTGGCTGGATAAATTTACTCTACAATCACTTACTGCTGTATGAATGGCCCTACTGATAAAGCTTTTGTGTTTATGTGCTTGCTAACTTCAAAGAACACTATTGCCTAGATTAATTCAGATCAGATTTCAGGAGCTGCATTAAAATCCAGGAAGAGCCAGATGGCTGGTTGTTTGAAGAAGAACTTTCATGTTTAGATTTTAAAAATGGAAAAAACCAACAGTCCCAACACCTTAAAAACATCAACTTACAGAAATTTTACTTTGACATTTTTGTTTTAACCACTGCTTTCTTTTTGCTTCCTGCTGCCTTCTTAACTGTCAATTCATACTCTTGAAACTTGTCTCAGCCTCAAATTAAAATCCTTGAAGCACTCTGTTTTTTATTTATTTCCTAGATATCATATTTCCTCAGCATCGTCCTTGGATGGTACAATTTGTGGTTCAGTGAGGACAGAGCTATTCTCTAAATGCTGGCAGAACCTGCCCCCCCCCCAGCAAATCTTGTCTGGCAGTTTTACTTAGTAAGCTGAATGACACCAGCTGAATAGGCAGTGGTACACTGCTGCTGTGCAATGGTCCCACAAGCAGGACTGACAGCCCCACCAGCTCCATCACCAGCACCCAGAGCCTCCCTCGCATCTCCCTCCTGACTTTCATCCCTTCCCTGCCACCCCTCAAGCCTTCAGAAGCTCATCTCTAAGAGCATGTGGGAAGGCATATTGCACTTAGATTTTCATTTGCAGAAAACACTTCTCAGGGTACCTGTTAATTTAAGAACCTAATAAAATAAGCCTAGGTGGTAAAGAAATCTGGAACAGGCAGCAGTGGACAGAGGAACTGAAAGGAAAGATATTAGTCACTTAACTGCTGTTTGGACAAGACAAGGGTGTTATGGTAATGAGTGTCAGGAATGTACATTTTATGAAAATGACAGTGTTTGGCATTTGGGCTTCTCTGGAAACTTAAAAATAGAATGGAATCATAATAGGATCCTACAGAAACTTTGAAAGATTACAATAGAAATTATATATACCTACAGTATGTTGTTTCATTTAAAATAATTTTGTAGATAGTTGTAGCTAGACTACAGAAAAAAACGCAACAATTTGACTCTATATCTTGTTAAAAAATATGGATATTTCCAGAGGATCAAGAAAGCAAAGGGTGGGGATGATAAAAAGACAGTCCTGTGGTGATTCCTGACTAGATGTAAGATTTTTGGTATTTTTACAGCTATCTAGCTACAGTTGTGAATTGTTCCCAATAAGTAATTAAGCAGATTCTGTTCTTTTCTGTTCAGGGAATTAACCAAAGGAAGATGCTGACTTCCTTCATCACCCCCAAAGCTCATTTTGAGATCTTTTTATCAGTTCCTATACACTTAAAATACACACTGTGCTAGAAAAATAAAGCCATTTTTCATAAGATCGTTGTAATAACAAAGTTCAGCAATGACTGTGAGATATAGAGATATTACAGCGGGTCAGAAATGTACTTTGCTGCTGCCAAATACACCTCATCTCATGTAAATTGCCAGTTTCTTTCAATAGTTGAGATTGCTATGTCTTTTCCCTGGAGAAACTTTAGTGAAGCTACTATATCTTTTGATGTACTTAGATCTGAGTGTATCTCCAGCTGGAAAAAACCCCAACAAACAAACATTCCAAAGAATGTGTTCAGACTTGTGCATTTAAAAATCAAAATCATATGCAAAGCTTTGGATAAATCATATTGGTTTTGCAATATGGTGTAATTTTGTTCACATTTGCACTTCAAAAGGCTGTAGTGGGGAAATCCTAGCTGCACTGCTGATGAAGTTTCTAATAAATCAGTCTTGAATATATCCTGCAGTGCTTAGTTACAAAAAATGGACTCTGTGCTGCCTGGCCAGTCTGTTGATATTTGTATGGCTGTGAAATCGCAGACTCAGCAACAGGCAGCGGGTGCCGACCACGAGTTCTGAACTGCTGTAATGGCCTTGCTCAACAAACACACTCGCTATTTTTGACTCAAAGGCAATGTACCAACCAGTCTGTACACTCTTTGGTTGACATTCCCAGAAGTTATCATGTATTTGGAGGATTGCTTAATGTATAGCTAGTAGGTATTTTTGAACAGAACTGAACATTTTGTAACACTTCTGTTGACTTTTTTAACCCGCAAGTGAATCGTGGAAAATAACATCTGCTCCTTGCTGTGGGGTCAGAAACGTGATCTTTTTTTGGATGTTTATGTGGGGCACTCTGATAGGAATCTCTTTAAGCTGTACCAAGTCAAAACAGAGCTTGGCCCATGGCAGAGAGTCCTGTGATTTACAGGCTGAAACACGTTTCAATTCTAGCCTCCCTAGTAACTCAGGCTTTCATCTGGAAATACAATCTCTGTATCTCTGAAGTTGGGAGAACTTAGTAATCAGAGTACTTTTCCCCTAGGTGATGTCTTCTTGGGAAAGAAATAGAATAGGAGCAGGGAAGGACTGGAGTGGTATTGTAGATAATTAGGTGCTCACAAAGCCACTATATCTCTTTCCTCCTGAGCAGTATAGCTGGGATAAGAAAATATGATGGAATTACTTGAGATGTTTTCCCACAAAAAGTAAATCTAATAAACCAAAGGCAAAGGTCACAAATGGAAGCAAAGATAAAGATTTATTCTCTACTTCCCATTTTTTGGGAAGCAGGACTTCAGTACACATAGTGATAATGAATGGCCTCCCCCTCACCTCCTGCCTTTCCCTTAGCTCTTATTGCTGAGCAGCTGCCATATGGAATATTTCTTCACCCACCTTGGGTCATCTGTCCTGTCTGTGTTTACTTCCAAAATCTAGACCACTCCTGGCCTACTGGTGAGAGGGGAATGTTGGAGGGACAGCCTTGGTGCTGTGCCACTGATTTATCAGCCTGTTTGTAGCATGGACACACAGAACAGCACTCTGAGGGCTGCCGTGGGGTAAGTTAAATCCATCCCAGCCAGTCCAATGTGCCCCAGCTCCAGCTCAACTCTTATCAGAGTACCCTGCCTGCTGCTTTATCAGAGCTCTTCCCTTGATATCTATGATCTTGCTGTTGCCTGAACACAGCCCATAAATACTTCTTTTCAAAGTGTACCTTGGCCTTCCTGCGGTACATTTTAGGAGCTTAAGTTTGTATAAGCTAAACATGCTGAGTGCCAAAAATCAGTCAGCTCAGATATACAATAGGTCAATGGGAAAGCAGATAATTTTTATTGTGAGAAAGAGGTGTTTGCAACTCCTCTCACCTCTCAGATAATAGTTCTGTGATGCTTTTGTGCCTACTTTTGAAAATAATTGCTTACCTTTAGAACAGTGACTTTGTCTGGAAAAACTCAACCACATGTGCAGCTGCTTGTTATAGATACAAGCACTCGAAAACAAGAGACTGTAAAAGAAAGCAGGTTTGCAGCCTCACAGCGTTTGGTTTTTTTTTTCGACTCAAGCTATGATTACCATGATATCCACCTGGTGTGGAAACATACAGTGCCCTGTTCACAGCTGAGCCTAAACTAGGACAGGTTATACTCTTTCTGCCTGCCTGAACACCACAAAGTGAGACATAGGACCACAGGCTCTTGGCTGGTGAGCAGACAGATCATGACTGAAGCAAGCATGTGCACTAATTCACTGCAGTTGAAGGCCCAACATTCCCAATGTACAGGATTTCTCCATATTCTCACATGTTTATCAGGCTATAGCTGAACCTTTTCATCATGAGGCAGGGAAAGGAGGGTGGAAGGTCAGCTGAAGGCAGTGTCATCAGAACCAGCAATTTCTCTTTGGAGAGGGCAATCCTAGCTGGGGGATTCGCCTAGTTTCTGGTCTTTGTACATGCTAAGTGTTGTAAATGGAAGAGAGAGGAGGAAGCAGTCTGGACAGTATCTGTGGGCTGCTGGGCAGTATTTTTACTCAGAAGATGACTTGTAGAAGTTTCTGAATGCCTGTTGATCATCAAGGGGATTTGAGGTATCAAAAAGAGTTAAAGCTCAGTTCCAGCTGTGTTTCTTAAGTTTCGTAATTAATCAGAATCTATCAAAATTAAAAGAACATGAAACTGCAACAGAGGTGTACAGTGCATGCAAACAAGAAACAAAGAACAGGCATGCTTATTGCAAAGTGAGAACCATGTTGCTTTAATGGCTTTTCACTAAAAATCGGCAGAGTTGTGAGTGATTCTGCAAACTGTGACTATTGCCCAAGTGGAATGCTCAGATGTTACAAGAAAACATATAAAGTTGAGCCACAGAGAGCCTGCCTCCCATCACTAAATAACACAGCTGACTTATGTTCACACTAATACTTTCCTGGGGAATTTTCTCTCTGCATCACTTGAAGTCCTCACCATCCTGTGTTGACCTTTTCCATTTTCTGCTTGTTCTGTGTTTTCAGTGGAACTGAACTTAATGTGCCTGCTCTGTTTTGGTTATGCTTAAAAGTGGGCACAAACAGTTTTGGATTCACATTTTAAATTAAACATTTTTCTGTCCTCTGTGAAAACCCCAGCCCCCTCTGACCATGGAAAATGTTTTAAATTTTTTATTCTGTGTATATGTAAGCTTCCACCCACTGCTCTACTTCCTGCTTTCGACCACACCATCAAGGGGAAGACTGCAAAAGGAGAAGGCAAATGCAAAGCAGTTATTTCATAATAGGGGCCCACAGGGATGAAAAGCAGAACCTTCACTGCCTTACATCTTATGCCCTTGACCTTGAAATGTTGAATGTTTCTTTCTTATTTCAAAGGCTGAATTTCTTTATTTTTCTTCCTTTTCCGCAGTAAAAACACCCCACTTCATCTGGACTCTGTGGTGAAAAGCCAAAACTGTAGTCAGTATTCTAAGCTTTGCACAACTCTCTGGATCATGGCAGCAACCGTCATCAGACTTTAGTTCAATTAAAGAGACAGGATTCTAATTAGAGAAATTACTTGTACTGTAGTAGAACAAAGCCCTTACAAACAGTGCTGCAAGCCTTCATCAACAAGTCAAGGTAATGAGCGATTTCATCTACAAGAACACTGTGCAATGATTCCTGATGTCTTCTCATACACCAATATGTAAATGTTCATCAGGAACTAATCAAGTCCAAGAACAATCCAATGGTGTCCAGGAAAATTACACCTAACTCCTAATGGGACTTGGTGAGAGAACTCAGGGTTTTTTTAGCATAGAACCCTGAATTTTAGCAAATGTTCATTTTTGGGAAACATAACCAATCATACTTTTTCCTAAAGATTGACCCATCATCCAACCAAAAAAACATGAAATTCCTATCTTCTGTCAAGTAGTCTGCAAGTTGCACAGTGTTTGCTTTTTCATTTCTTTTCAGTATTTGACAAAACAGGTGGTGGAAATGTTTATTACAAATATAGTAGAGTGCATCTTTGTCAATATTACTGTAACATCAGGAGAGATTCATTTTAGATTTGTTCCTGGGATTTCTACCCATCACCTGATCTGCACCTTTACTCTTTTCCCCTACAAATTACACGCCTGTGTTGAACACTCATAGTTCAGCCAGTAGAGCAAAGAGATAGAGACGAGAACTAAGTTTTTGGTGATGCTGAAAACATCTCTTTTGCAGTGCTTTCAATAGCTCCTTCTAAAGTTTTTCAGCAGCTGTGCAGTATGTTTCAATAGTTCCTCCTGAAGGACAGGTGTCCTCCTCTTGGCATGTGCTGAATATAGAAGTGGTAAGGATGGTTTTCTGGTGGAAGGCTCTTGCCTGTCTGAGAATAGCTCATGTTTGTGGACAACACAAAATTTAGTGTGTGAAGTCTTAAATTAGATACTGGTCTTCCACACAAGCCATATCTTTCACTTGCTTTACAAATCACTTTCTATGGCTTTGCTGCTCTGTATATATATAGAAAAAGAAGTCACTGCCTTTGGGTATTGTATTGATAAGTCATGTATATAAACATTCCCACTAACTTGAATAGGATCTTATCTTTTAAAGAAACACAATTGCCAGATTAATCATAAATAAATCTTGTGGTTTTCCTGGAAAATAGATGCTTCCACTGTTTTCTCAGAAAACCCCAGACTGAGGAAACTACCTTCCTGCTGGCTTAAAAGGAGCTTTAAAAAATATATTTTATACTTATGTGAATTGAGCCTTTGTATGGGAATTCTCTCTAGGATATAGAACTCCCAGCTTTCAGCAGGCAGTAGAGAGTTTTATTTGAGTTTTCTTCCAATTTACTTTCACTAATTTTTCATGGTAACTGAGTTAGACCAATGCATTTGGAAAAACAACAAGTCAAAGTAAGGATAAATAGGTCATATAATCCCTTGTCTGCAGTTTCAGTCATACTGATTTGTGTTATTGAGAAATTTGATATACATTTAAAAAAATCAAACAGAAGTGTCTGCTCTCTGTCTTCTGAGTTTAGCTCAAAGTTTTTTTCCACTTGATACCGTTCAGGAACTGGAGCAGAGTTCTTCCATTTGCTGATTGCCCCAAGCACTGTTAAATGTAATCCTTCTCTTTTAGGATGAGTAAACATTTAACACTACAAACATTTAATCCCTACAAAGAGCAGTGACCATGGCAGGAAGGAAGACGAGCAGCACATATGATAGCTTGATTCTTAGGGCTGAATTCCAGTAGTAAAAAATATAGGTTCACATCCTCTGTAACAGAGGAGAGAATGGAATATAAATGTTTTGCCTGGGTGTCAGGAAATGTTCTACTCCTCAGCTATGTAACTCTGCCTCACACTTACATCTAATCCAAAATCCTGGGATACATTGCTTCCAGCTTCATACCTTACACTAACATTTGTTTTCTCTCTCTGGATGATATTTTAATAGTCTGTGTTTTCTCAGGTATTAACAATAGTGAGTTCTTGACAATGAAAGAGTTTGATTGCTCTGTCTCTTCCTTGCCAGTTTAAAAAAATGGGATTCAACTCAGAATCAAAAATTTGCTGTCTGGGAGGAAATGTCATTATGCATAATAAGTATATAGGCCTCCTCTACAGTCAATAGAAATTGCCTTAATGTAGGTAGAAAAGTCTAGAAAGTGATTGTTCACAGCCTGATATAGATATAAGGCTCATTTGGGATGCCTGACCATAATTTTGGAGTTTTTGGAAATGGAGCAGGGAAACCCACACAGCCTTCAGCTGCAGACCTATGTTATGGTCTCACACAGCAGAGCTGAGTCCCCCTTGGCTGTGTCAGAGCAGCTCTAGCTTTAGTGGCTCTGCTGCCTGCAAACTTCATCAAGTTTCCTGCACTCACAAGCATCTAAAAGATTGGAGGTGCCCTGGGATAACCCCACGAGGCCTCAGACAGAGGTGCACCTCCTGCAGGATCTGTGCCACATCTGCACATCTGCCATACCTCTTGTGGATGCTTTGGATGTCCTAGGACATGTGTGAGCCATGGAAATGAGCGCCTGCCTTGCCTATTATGATTCTCCTAGAGGATCAGCAAATGCCAGCAGATTTACATACTGGGGTCTAAATGCCAAACTGTGGGTTGGAAGTGACCTTAAAGATTGTGTCATTCCAACTCCCCTGCCATGGACAGGGACACCTTCCACTTTCCTGGTTGTTCAAAGCCCCATCCAGCCTGGCCTTGAACACTTCCAGAGACACACAACTTCCCTGGGAAACCTGTTCCAGTGTCTCACCACACTCACAGTAAAGAATTTATTTTTTTATAGCTAATCTAAATCTGCCCTTTTTCAGTTAGAAACCATTTCCCTTTGCCTTATCCCCATATGCCCTTGGGAAAAGTCCCTTTCCAACACATTTGTAGGCCCCTTTTAGGTACTGAAAGGTGGCTGTAAAGTCTCCCTGGTGTCTCTTCTATAGGTTGAACAATCCCAATTCCCTCAGTCTGTTTTCACAGGAGAGCTGTTCCACCCCTCAGTTATCTTCATGGTCCTCCTTGGTTTATAATGGTCAAATAATTAAAGATTGGCAAGCTGATTTTAGGTCAAAAGTGAATGACTAGAGTGAACATTCTTTGCTTCTTATTCTCACACCCCATGGCAGAGATCAGCACTGGCATCCCTGAGGTCTTGACAGAACTGGGAATTATTGCCAGTACTGAGGAGGAGCAGAGCACCAGTGTTTGTTGTCTGCTGCTGTCATGCCCATCACTGATACTTCAGCATAGGAACACCATAAGCTTTGTCACTCTATACACATGTGCCCAGAGCAAATAAACCAGTTGTAAGACTTTTGCTGGCTTCACTCTGTGGGCTGCCCTCCCTTTGAATGATCTCTTCATTTGTGAAGTGCAAACAATCTGTGCTTGATGTTGTAAGTGGGTGAGATACAGGAACTGAGGCAGCAGTTCTACCAGGAAGTCCCAGAGTTTGCTCTTTCATTTAGTCTATGACTCAGAACACCAGACATTAAGGTTGAGCAAGGCAGAAGGGCTACTTTTCAGACATGTTTCCCCTTCAAGGCCACTGTCATGCTGAATGTCATTCCCTTCTTGTTGATAGGGACAGAATTTTTAGCAGGGCCTCTAGGGATAGGGCAATGGAGTAATGGTTTTAAACTAAAAGCATGTATAAGAGTAGACATAAGAAAGAATTTCTTATCCAGGTGAAACACTGGAATAGGTTGCTCAGAGAAGGTGTGGCTGCCTCATCCCTGAAGTGTTCAAGGCCAAGCTGGATGGGGCGTTAAGCAATCTGGTGTAGTTGAAGATGACCTTGCTCATTGCAGGGGGGCTGCATTAGATGACTTCAGCGGTCCCTTCCAACCCAAACTATTCTATGGCTCTATGATTCTTGGGGCCATGCCCAGCCATGGAGGGGCAGAACAGCTCAGGTTGGGAGGAAAGACCTGGAAATGGATCGACTGGAAAGGCATTGTGTCACAGACATATTTTATAAAGGATCTTTTCTCCTGAAAACCTGGGAAGCTGCAGCTTCTCCATGTTTTGCTGCTTTGGAATGTGATTTGGAGAATTGTTTACTCAGCATGTGAAATTGTTTTTACTTGATGACCACTGACAGCCACTTGTGTTGAGGCTGTGAGAGTCATGTGATTTGTTATCATTCTTTTCCTTTCTTTTCCAACATTCTGATGGAACTTTTCTCTCTATTCTTTTTAGTATAGTCTTATTATAGCATTTTAATATAATATAATATCATAATATAATAAATCAGTCTTCTGAAACATGGAGTCAAGATTCTCATCTCTTCCTTCATCCTGGGACCCTCGAACACAACCATATCATTGTTTTTTCTCTCCTGAGACAGACCTTGGCTTCTGGACTTTCTAGCTTTGTCCCCACCACCTTCCCAGGTGCGCTAGAGTAAGACCTCATTCACAGGCAATGGCACACTCGTACGTAGCAACGTGTTACTACACAAGCTGTGTCTGCCCTGCTGGGTATCGCAAAGCTCTGAGCAGTGACTGAACTGTGCCAGAGAAAATGCTGGTGAGAAAACAAGATGAACAGCTTTAGGAGGCTGACAACAAGGAGTAGAAAGCATATGGTAGAGAGTGGGAGAGACATCAGCTGTACTGACATATGTGCAGAGTTGTTGGGGGAAATAGATCTAGAATCATAATTTGGGTATCTGGAAATAGGAATTCAGGAATGATGGTGGGGAAATGAGGAAGTTGAAGACAAAAGGTTATATGGCTATGAATCAGGGAGTATCAAAGGTATTTTCTGGAATAAAATGGCTCATTTTTCAGAGTCTTCTTGCTGCCTGCATCATCTGTGCTCTTATGAAGAGGAAGACAACACTTCTTACAGAGCACTGATGAAGAGGTGAATAGTTGATGCGTAGAGCTTGTAATGTGTTCTATTTCTGGCAGATTTCACACCTTCACCCTCACTGAAGAGATGTGAGTCATGATGACCCTTCATTTCAGACAGAGAAAAGCAGGTTGCTGTTGCAGAAAACTGCTTTTTAATGTGTACTAAAGAATTTGTATTCAGAAGAAATTTGAGAAGGTCATATCTATGTAGGTGAGCAGAGATTTTTTTTTTCCACTTCAGAAATTATCTCAGAGAAAAGAGAGTAGAGTTGCTGTGGAAAGGAAAAAAGCCACCTAAATCCCAAACCCTAAATTGTCCTCTCTCTATTCTTTCAGAAAACACTATGTTTAGGGCAGTCAGGATGGGAATGCAGACGGCTTACAGAAAGTACCAAGATCAGAATAACCCAGAGCAAGAAAATCATTGCCAGTTAATGCTACTCAAGGTCTCTTCCCTGGGGTACTGACAACAGGACACTACTGGGTATCCATTGAACACCTACAGTACTGGACCATTAATGTGAAGTGCTTTCTCATGCCCCCTGGACTCTCAAATCCATAAAGCTTAGCTGTTATTTCATTGTTTCCTGTTGTTATTTGGTTTGTCCATGAGGATTTGTAGCCAGATGGAAGAAGGGGGCTGAAAGGAGTGGGGACATCAAATTCCTAACTTTGACAGACATTCCATTAAAAACAGACAGCTAACAAACTGTCATCTTCTTCTGCTATTTAATCAATAATGCATCTAATTATTCTCTTGACAGACTGATATTTTAATTATTTTAGTTTGAATAAAGTAGGTACATTGTGTTTTCATTTTTCTAGTCTGATTAGCAAAATAACAAAAGATCAAACCATCTTTGTATGCCTTTTCCCAGTTCGAAATTCAGGCTGTCTGAATTGCTCTTGAATGGGCAATAGTGGGCCTGGGTACCAAGTGAGAAGCTGCAAGTTTTGTTTCTTCCGTTGGCCTGGATGTATGTTTAGAAGGAATTGCCACTGATTTTAGAGGTAAATTTATTAATAAATCTACTCTATAATATAAATAGAGATGGAAAGAATAGAAACCCCAGACTTTGCATTTCTTCTGGTTCTTGGTAACTGCTGAGTCTCTGTACTTGTGCTTGGAGTTTCTTAAGGCACTCAAAGAATTACTGTGTGTAAAATGTGTGTTTGTGTGGCATGTATAGCAACATTCACTAAACTTCATATTCAGATAGCGTGAGGCACTGTGGTTGGGTTTTTTTCAGAAACAGGAAGTCAAGCTCAAGTGAGACTGATTCCAAACACTGACCAGTTTTTTCCTGACTCCAATTTTGCCTTGACCTTTCCTGACTAATGCAAAATGAGGCTAGCTATGTGGAGTGGGGATTTTTTTCAGTGTTTATACTGTAAGAGTCATGCTGACTGAAACAGAGCTGTGCTTGTTCTCTTCCAGTGAGCCACATAATAGATCCTTTGAGAGAAGCAGTGGAGGTGGTGTGGAAGGTCATTGACTCAGTTTCTGTACATGCCAAGAGGATGCAGGCAAATGGTGGTGTGAATTCATGCAAGTCAAAGACACCTGATAACAAGACACAAGAGGGCAGCTTAAAAACAGGAGGAAGCAGCAAGATTCTGACACTTCCTATGGAAAGCCAAAGGTATACAGACAAACAAACACACACTCTACCTACAACAGTTTTAATTTTTTTCTTTCTTTCTCTTTCTTTTTTTTTTTTTTATTTAAAGCATTTTTTAAACAAAATTTGATTAATTTGGAGCTAAAATAAATTTACAGGCTATGTTTTGCAGGTCCTTTGGCTGGCTTTCTCTCCAATTTTGAATCCCTTCTCCAAAATGCATAGGGACTTCTTAGTCCATAACTCTTATTAGAACTGTTGGAGATTCTGGGTCATCTCATCTGGGTGAATGATTATGTTGTCACACCTCTGATAGTGTCTAAGATCATGAGAACAATAAGTGCTTTCAGCCTTGTGTAGCTGAAGTTGCCAGTGTCTGTTTCATCAGTGGAGGGAAGAGACAGGACACCAAAAGCAGATGCCTACTGTAGTGATCTGCTCACCTACAGGTCACAATCACCACTGTGACTGAGCTCTGGCTGCCCTAGGGAGCAGGGAGATATACTTACTCATCTCCACCTTCACTTTTGACACTGCTGTGGTGGTATAAATCAGTCAGCCACCAAAGTGAGATTTATTTTATCCCGCTGCAGTCATCTAAAAATGTGTAGATCAGCATAAGCAGGTCATCCGGGCTCCAACTCTGCTCCAATCACCCTTGATTTATAGCAGGTCCCTTAGGTATTGGGATGAATGAATCATCCTAAGTCCTCAATCTCTCCATGGGAGGCAGAGGGAGCTGAGATAGCAACTTTTCACAAGATGCCTCAATCCTGAGAGCTTATTAGATAAAGTGAAGGTGGCTGTACTTCACTTTGCCTTTCTCTGGTGTCCCCCAATTTCTGTGGGGGGACTGTTCACTTTGCTGCCAAACTCCTTCCTTTTGGGGAGAGTTGGTGCTGTGAGAGAGATTCAAGATGCCTTCAACAAGGCTGTGAGCCTGTAACAGATGTAAACCCAGTAGGACTATTCACATGCATTAGGTTACATGTATAGTGCAATGGGTATGTGAGTTGTTAGTGTTAATCTGCATCTGTTTCTTTTTATTGCTGCCTGGGGGCATATTTGTACAAAGAATGACCATTTCAGCATAGCCTATGCACTCCTTAAATGCAAAGCTGAAGTCCTGCCAAGCATCTGTGGATGGGAAGTCACTCTTGTGAATAGCATGTCCCTTCCTCTCATTGTTATTTGTATTAAATTAGTGATATTACTGTAGTGCCTAGAGGCTGCAAATTAGGTTTAGGGCCTCATTCTGCTGGGTGCTGTACAGGCGAATCAGATCACACTGGCTCTGCCTTAGGGAGACTATATTTTGCAAACCTGCTACCCAAATGTAGTTACAAGACCTATTTGATTTGAGAGGAAGGCATGAGATGAAGGAATGTCAGGGCAGATTTTGATTGCTCTTTGTACCATGCCATGGAGCAAACAACCATGTTGCACTGGTTAGAGGCAATGAGAGTGAGCAAAAGGTACAGCTGGCTGCTCTCCTGTCTGTGCCCAGCAAAGGCCAAGCCTTCGCTCTGCCAGGCTGGGAGCACCTGCAGGTCCAGACACAAGAGCTGTACCATCCGAGGGGTGAAAGTCACTGCAGCCCTCAGGAACAGCCCTCACTTCTGCCATGGTCTGCGTGCCCCCACTGGAAACTGCTCTCTCTGAGCAAACAGAAGGGGACACGCTCCTACTTGCACTGGTGTGATAAAATTTCACCACCTAATCTGCTAAAGCCAAAGGCACGACTTTCAATGGTACAACATAATTTAAATCATCACATTAAATATCGTGTTAATCCAGCAGCAGTACTTTGATATTGTTGCTACTGCCAGTTTCTTTTTGAAGCAAATGTCTCAGCAGGACTTGAAGACAAAAAAAAAAAGGTTACACTTTTTAATATTCAGTGAAAATTCTCTCATCTTGCATTTACTGCAAACATTTCCATCTGAAATGCAGAATTTTCTTCTTTATTCCCCCCCAGTATACTCCACAGTGTAATGGATGATAGCTTTTATACGATGCATTGTTTATCACAGACCACAAACAAGTCAATAAAGTAAATCAATATATTATGCCTTTTTTAAAATGTGAGATATGAAGCCTAGATTTGAGAATGTACATGGTATATAATTTCCCTAAATTTCAAAAATCTGTTTTTTCTCATGGTAATTTCTGATGACGTTCTGCAAGTCCAAACAGAATTATTCCTTCCCTAAGATGTCTTCACTCTTTTCCCCCTTTTTTGTTTGTTGGCATTTTGTTTTGTTTTTCCCTTGCATACTCACTGGACTAAGACTGTTAACAATTTGACATTGATACTGACCTAGTAAAGTATTCACTCCAAACTGTGCCTGGAAAGAAAACACTTCTATATTGAAAAGATAATGTGGATTTTGCAAATAAATGTAGACAAGAGAGGACAGATAACATTTTAGGCGTACCAGCTTGGCAGCATAGCTTTGATGTGCCAAACATTTCTAGCCGCAATGATTTCCATCCCAGCTCTGCAAGGAGTGCAGCGGGAGGCTGAACAGCATGGATTGAGTGCCAGGCTGACACAAATATTGGTTGTTGCCTTTTTCCCACTCTGTGAACCTGCAGTGATCCCTGTGAAATGGAAACCAAAGATTTCATCCCTCCTGGTGTAAGTAGTGAGTTTGAACTTTCTCTGAACTCAGTGTGTTGAAGTCTGGAATAGTTCAAGAGGAAAGAATGAAAGACTTGATAAAGACTAAAACTGTATAGCTTCATGTTCTGGGTAATGCACATGACCAGGTCTGAATGTTATTGCAGCATGAATGGGAAAATTTACATAAAGGAATTTGGTTTTTTTCCTGAGGTTCCCCTGGTTAAAGCTGTTGCTACCTTGCTAGTGCTACAGGCCAGACATCAGGACATACTGAGGTATCAAACATAACACTGTCAATAAATAAGGGTAGCAAGAACCCTGATTCCTTAAGTTCTGGTATTTTTATTTCCTATCAGGTTCTGGCAAAAGCTGTGGAAAGAAGGAGTTCATACATGCCTGTGTTTGCTCCTGCTGGTTACAAATGGCTATTATGATAATCTTATCTCTGGAGACTGACCTTAACCTGCCAAATTCAGTCCATTTAACATACCTGCTGTGTTAAACAAGTGGTTTGAGCATTATCCCAGGACATGCCAGTTGCCTGGGACAGTCTCCTGATGTCAGTGGCAGGGGGGCACCGTGTCCCAAAAGTGTGTGGGAAGAAAGCTGTAATGTTTATCCAGAACACACCCCTTGGCAGCACCACTCAGAAACTGCTACTGAGTTCTCTCTGGGGCAGAGAAAAACCTGGGTACTTTGAACTCATAAGGGAATTACCCATTCAAAGATCCCTTTCTCAAATTAAACTTCACCTTCTCTCTCTCATTGTCCCAGACTTTTTAGAATACATTCTTTGGTGGCAAATGGGGGTGCAGCGCTGGAACCTGATAGTGACTCCCATGCCCTTTCTGCTACAAAGCTTTTAAATATATTACTGTAATGCTGTAATGTTTCTCAGGGGCCAGAAAAATGAAAGTATATGTTTCCACAAGGAAAATCAGGGCAGGATAAAAATTTTCAAAATGTGGTTTTTTTTTGCCATGTGCATAAATATTTCTAATTGAAACCTGCATCTACAACCTGTTTGCATGGCCAAATAATTAGCTACAAATGCAGTATAGCAAAACTATTTCTGTGAAGGGTTATGTGTCTTCCATTCTCATTTTGACTTAACTTGCACTGGATGCTCCTCACTCCTGAGACTTGACTGTCTCTCTAAATTAGGAGTGTTCTGCTCATTTTAGGGGGTGTATAGGTTCTGCTTGTCCAACCACTATCTCAAAAGTCATAGACAATAACCAGTCAGAAAGAAGTATTTATTATGATGTAAATTATAATACAGTGACACAAATTCTGGTGTTTAATGATATAACTTTATTTCATTAAATGAAAGACTTTGCAGAGCAATCCTCTTTACATCAGAACTCATGTTTGCCACTGTTTTTTTTTTCCTGCTCTTCTGTGAATGTTTCTTTCAGAAATATAATTTTTTCATAGAGACATTTGCAATTGTGAACACATTGGCTAATGTTCTGAATGCTAGCAGAATTAAAGACACTAAAGGAGAATAAGGACTAAATTAAGGACTAAAAGACTAAATTAAAGACACTAAAGGAAACCAATTCTCCTTTTTTTTCCAGTTCTGTGGCAGATTGAAATCCTGGCATGAGCTTTGGAGGTTTATGACCCCTCTGGGCTCTAGTGGCTTTATTTACTCCTAGCCATGTAAAAGCCAGCTGGGCTCAGCTAGCAGCATGTACATCGGGCAATGGAGTGAGCAGTTCATCCCAGCTCTCTCAGAAGACTGGGCTGGGAGGGGGTTAGGCACCTTCCTTTATGGTAAGAAAAGCGTTACATGAATCATCCTGATTTAGGAGGAGTGGGGATATGAAGGCAAAGGCCTGTACTACCCATCAGCCTGGAAGGTGCAAGGAAGAAAGGGTCTGAGTTTAATCCGACTGCAACAGGATAGCAAGGGGATCTCCAGTTTTCCTGTTGATACCATTTCATGGCATTCTGTGCTGCCAAACAAAAAGAAGTAAAGGCTAGGATTTGCATGAAAAATGTAACTGTACAAATTCAACAAAGATAAGAAATAAGCTCTTGATCAGAACTAAAGAGAAGGTTAAAAGGTTGTGGTCATAGTGCAACAGGCGTGTTTGGTGTATGCTTTTGTTATGCTTCTTGGAGGCTTTATCAAATGCTGATCCATCATATTGTTAGAGCTGATCTCAGATGCAATGTAGGTCACATGAACATTGCACATTCAGCAAAACTTCATTGGGCTGATCCACCTCCCAGTAATAAAACATTCTTTATTGACTTCTGTAGAAGCCCAGTCTTTGTAAGAAAGAGGTGTAAACAGAGAGGCTTCTCCAATTACTCCTGCATGGGCAGGAGTATTGTATGGGCATTCAGATCCCTATGAACACAGGGAAGTTAACAGGGCTTTCACAATTCACTCTGGTTTTGAGTGGCTGGGATTCTTGCTCTAGCTTTCCCCAATGCACGGTAACCACTGTCATGGGAAACCGCGTTACATTCCTGAATTTCACCCCCTGGCAAAGAGTAGTTTGAAACACCACCAGGAATGGTAACACTGGCAGTGCAGTTTTAGTGCACTGAAGAGAGCTGCCTCTACATTTGATTGACTGAAAATGTGGTAGCATCATTCTAGTGTAATCTTCCTCCCAGAAACATGTCAAACTGAGTGGTTTTGACAAATGACTGGTTCACATGGCATCTCACCCCACCATCCTCTGCCACTTTCTGTGACAAATAACACCACTCAGAAATGGTGGGGAGAGGAAGGGGATTGGCAGGGTGGGGGTGGAGGGTGAGTGTGAGGAGAACTGTCTCTGATTCAGTCTCCATTTTTAAATGGCATTTCTGAGAGCTTTGGGGCTGGGTATTTTTTACTTCTTTGACTGATTATTTGTTTCCCTCCACTGGAACAAAAAGAAAAAGAAAAAAAAAAGAAAATAAAAAGGAAAAACAAAACAAAGGCATTGTAAGGATCTCTGGGAGGAAGGGTGAATAGAAAGGCAGCTCTTACTGGACTCCACAGCGTTTGCTCCTGCCTGCCCCAGCTGGAGAATGCAACAGCTGTCTTCATAACTACTGTCACTCAGGATTTGGATAGTTTTGCATAATCTGGACTGGAGTGGGGAATCCAAGCTTATGGCTGGTCAAGTGGCAGGTGGGGACTTTAAGCTTTTATAACAGGACCACAATTGCTGCTCCCACAGGGATTTTCTTCTACTGTCTATTGATTTATTATAAGCTCTAAAGTAAAGACTCAAGGATTAAAGTGGGGGTGGGAGGTGGTATTCTGAAGGTCAGAGGGGTGAAGATGTAGAAGAAATCCAGACCTATCCTGCTGCTGTGTGCTGGCCCAGACGCACGGCCCATTGTCCTGTTTGTGACCCCTGTGTGGAGGAGAAGCGTTTAAACTGCTGGGTTTAAACCAGCTGACATGAGAAGAGGAGAAGCTGCTATTTTAATTACATGACTTTGGTTTTAATTCTATTTTTTATTATTTTTTTAATATAGAAACACTAGCCTAGCCTCATGTTTTCTCAGCTCTAGCCACAGTCTCTGCCTTTGTCATAACTGCGTCACCTGAGAATTGATTTTTCCAAGACAGGCCAGATACTCTCCACTGTCCTGAACTTCTGAGATCTCACGGACCTACACTCATCTACCCTGGCACAAGCCTAATGCCAATGTCTGAAACAAACCACAGTTTAGAAGATCTAGATCTAAGAGACCATCAAAGGAAGCATGGAGTACACTGCTTTATACTTACATAGGGTCAGTCAGTGTAGTGCAGGTTTCTAATACCTCAGTGGAAGATAGGAAAATTACTCCAGCCTTAAGCAAACAGAATAAAGCAAATAGAGCTGGGATTAAAGTGAAAAATACACATTCTCTTGCTTACGTTTAGCAGACTATCCCTGCTGTTTGCATTTCTTATGACATCAAACTTCAGGTGGCGGCGTGTTTACCCGTTAAAGCTAATGGATCTTGATTGCAGCAGACGTGCCCATCAGCCTTCCTCTTCCTCGCTGGCACGGCTGGTTGCAGCCAGAACGTGCCTGGGCTTTGCTGCTCCACCAGTGCCCTGCACTCCAAGGTTGGGGTGATGAACTGCTTTTACACAAAGCAAACTTTCATTCACTGGGAACAGGTGCAAAGTGTCCTTTTGTGCGAACAGCTGGGAGTGCAGTAACCCATTCCTTGCCTGAACTCACTTCATTTAAGGCTCATGGTGCAGGAGAAATGGAGGTGGAAAATGCCAAACAGTGTTTTCTACCTCTGCCCACTTTGCCTTTGACTCAAACATTAAACAACATTTTTGTCTTTTTTTTTGTTTTTAGCATACACAGAGCTACTTCACGATAAAAAAGTTTTAGACCTCTTCCTACAGAAAGATTGTCTTACAAAGTTGCTGCAGAAACACTGTCCTCTGCTGCCAGGATCCAGTCAATATCTCTGAATGAGTGGTCATCCTGTAGGTAATCCCTTAGACTCTGGGGTTCAGCAGAGAACATCAGCCATTCTTTTGCTGTTCTAATGGTAAGGCATAAAATCCTCACTCTGTCAAGTATGCAGCTATGTACTTAAGAGTAACTATAGTAATAGTTCCAGTATATCCAAATGAAATAATAGGAGGCAACAAAGCTCACATACAGCTCAGTAGGAAGCATAATCTAGTAATAGTTAAAACTCAAGGCAGACCTCAATGTTTGATAACAATTTTTTTCTTGTACTGGATTATATGCAAGAGCATTTCATTATATCAGATTGTTCACATGTAAGAAAATTTAAAAAAATATATTCATATTTCCACAAACAGGAAATGAGGAAAAATAGTGCCAAAGCCCATCAAAAACAATGGCAATCTGAACTATTCTACTGGGAGAAATTGAGGAATCTAGTAGCAGATCAGTCATTAAATTATTGCTTTCAAAAGAGCCATTTTGTGTTAACCATCTCTAAAAATTTTACTTGATAGTTATAAAATCCATGTGTGTATTCAGCAGGAGTTTCATAGCATCTTTAAAATCTAAGGGATTCTCTCTGTTATTTGAAATGACTAACCAAAAGCTGACATAAGTGCCAAGTATTGGTTTTTGGAAATCTGAAATTAGTAGATTTTGATAACCCAAAAGAATTATTGACTGCAGCATCCTTTTTTCCAAGATACTCTGACTAGTACATAACAGGAAGGCAGAAACTTGTGTGTCAGCATAACATCTCATATCAAACTGGGAAATCATTAGCATCAAAAAGATGGTTCTTACAACTTGTTATATTCCTGAGGGTATATTAGAATTATATGTAAGCAATGATGGCAATCTGGGAGATAACATTTGCAATATTGATCTATTTTGATCATACTTGGACAGCATGAGGAGCCTTGGAATTTTCACTGCACAAGGAGTGTGTCTCACAAATGCCCTTTTTGTTAGGTCAGGGCTGTCTCAAGCAAAATCCTTCTGAGAAGATGGGGAATTTTGCTTTAGTTTGGATGAACTAATTACTGTGTGTTCTGTCTTGGTGGTGTATTGAGACGTATTATCCATACTTCACACTTTTTAGCATGGATTAAATCCTGCCTGTAGGTCAGATCAGTATTTCCTTCACTTTTTCCACTCCTTTCCAGTCAGCAGGAAACAGTGCCCTTCACCTTTTCTAGCAGGCTGGTAGTAGGAAGAATTTGGTGGTCTGTGCTGGGATGTCACAGGCACAGCAGGAGGCAAGTTTGCTGCATGAGCAAGTTGTCCCTTGCTCCCTGGGATGAAGAAGCAGGTTGGATGGGAATGCCGTAGGGATCGCAGTCCAGGCTCTTAGTGGCAAGCTGGACCATACAATCTTTCAGAATTATTATAATTATCAGACAAAAATACTGAGTAATACATCTCATGCTGTAAGAGCTACTCAGCCTCTGACTACTGCAAATGAGGGTGATATTTGGGATGTGCACTTCTGTGTTGACCCAGTTCTCTCCCACTCTACATGGCCTCTCTGCTGCTTGACACTACTAATGCTAATAGTGCTGTTCATGTTGGAGTGTCTGGACCTTCTTATTTGTCTGCAATTATTCTTATAATTTAATATGTGTTACAGCCCATGGGTGGTCCTTTCCCTGATGTTATTTTCCATTCAAGGTCTGGGCAAAGCTGTGATTGAGTTCAATGAAAACAAGTGTCCAGTCCCGACCAGGCAGGCTGTAATTCTAGAAAGAGCTGAACTTGTGTTGGAAATAGTGTTAGAGTGTGCATGAGCTTTCTCTGCAATGATAACACCAAGTAGGTATAAGAAGGAAGCTGTCAGAAGTCAGGGAATGCTACCTAGAGAACATTCTTCTGTCAGAGGAAAATGTTGTGCTCATTCACATAAATGCAGTGTGTCACAAAAGACACAGCAGGTGCTCAGCTATCAAAATGACCTCGCTGTGAGTGTGCAAGCAGGCACAGATTTCAATGGTGTGTTTCAGCTCATCATCTGCATACAAATACAATCAGTTTAGTGTAATATATAATTTGCATAAAGTCTTATCTCTCTTGGCAAGAAATTTTGTAACTGTTTTAAGGTAGTGTGATTTGCATGCCCAGAGTTTATACACTTCTTCCTTTCTTTGACTTGATCTTCACTTAAGTAAAAGGGAAGACACAAAATAAAAAAAATAGAAAATATGATTTTGAAATTATTAAACACAATAACTAGAGGAGCTGGGGCAGAACTAGCACCTGCAACCAACCTTAGCAATAATTAATTTGACTTCTCTTAGAGTTATTTTGGACTCTGTTGCTACTCTTTTGATATCTGACTAGGCCATTTTAAATGTTGAAAGTGAATCACTCAAAAAAGGGGGAAATTTGGAGCTAACTGGTTTGTTTAGTGATCTGCAGTAGGGCTGTAACAGTAAATTCTCCCAACTACCTTGCAGCAAAGCTGTGAGGCTTGTTCTACATGAGGTTGCTTGGGATGTGCAACCCAAGATGTCCTGGAATTTTCAGAGCTCTTTTGGTTCAAGTTCCAATTGAGAAACAACAAACTTTGTCTGGTTTAATCTTAAAGAATTACTAATTATATGTTTTTCTCTCTCAGTCTCCCCTGTTCCAGCAGGGATAAGGGAATATAACTGTAGTAATCTATTCACAGGTGAATTTACTGGAATTATGAAATACAACATTGCTGTTATGACTACCTGCTGCAGCATGTGCTCCCAGTCGCATAACTGGGATACAGCTGTTCCTTTGCTGCCCTGATCCAGTCTTCACTGCAGATGCAAGTGAACTTTGGGCCAGGGAGAATGAGGTGTGGGGTCATTCATGTCACATGAACTTCTCAGTGGTGAAGCTTAAAGCTGGCATTTTATTTCATTGGTTAATCATCACATATTGGGGTTTTCTTCCCACAAAATTGAAATAGAAGATAGGGGTAACTCAAGTCTTACCACTGTGTAGAAAGCATGTGTCTACTGAGTTAGCTGGCATACCAAGATGAGCTGGCATAGCATCATTAAGACCTAAATGCCCTCCAACGCTAAAATATCAGTACAAAGAGAAAGTCATATTGAATCATAGAATACAAGGTTGACAGAGAAATCAAAGATAAATTGCTGTAAGTTTTCTTGGCAAAAATATATAGATGTAGTATTTCCTGTCAGAAGCATCTTTTTCTAGCAGATCCTTTAATACAGAAAGAAATGGTTTGATTAGGTGAGCAGATCAGCTGATTTTGCCCTTAGAAGCTTAGACCTTTACATCTGAAGATAAAGCTAAGCTGTCCTACTCCCAACAGTGCTGACCAAGAGTGATCCATTTTGAAACACAAAATGAAGATGCCTATATGTGGAAAACTAGAATCTGGCTTAGCAAGTCCATATTGAAAGTGAGAGTGGAAAGCCAAGCACTGCATCTCTTGGCTTGGCTATAAAAGCAAAGTCAATAAGACAACCAGGAGATTAGGAGTCCTCGCATCATGTAAGAGCCAAGATCAATGAGCATGAGAGACAGGCCTTTGAGCATTGGAATTAGTCAGGGTTTTCAAGGTTGCCAGCTTCCCTGCACAAGCAGGAGAAGCAAAAGGTTCAGGAGGTTTTGAGATCCAGGGATTTGCTGCAATTGGAAAGGGTAGAGAAGTCTGGAAAGCTGCACCTGACAACCTCTGAAAGTCCTCAGGTCCCTGAGGCAGTTCACAGATGCTTGAAGTCCTGTCTAGTGTCATCATGACACAGTGCTTGCCAGGAGGCTGTGAGGCTAACAACCTTGCACAACATCTTCTGCTTTTGGGGGATTGGCATTTTCTCTTGAAATTAATTAATCACAAAATTTTCTTCCAGCTTTGTGATACCACTGACAGCATTTCACTGAATATCTGTTCTAACTTGCACAAGTAAATGTAGGTGGAAATACACCCTAACAATGATGAGGGCAATTCTAAGGGGACGAATATTACAACAGGGAATGTGTAAGAGGACACAAACTTAGCTGTGATGGTTTCAAATATACCAATGATTTGTGGACAGGGGACTGAAGAAGTTGTAAACTCACTCTCTGCAGTCTATCCTGTCCTTGGCATAACATATTTACACCTTTTCTATTTGCTCACCCTGTCTGCACTCTGCATTGCTGTGTCAGTCGCCAGAAGCTTTTGTTCCTTAGGAAGTTTCTGTTTGCAATCTCTGTACTGTCTGAATTGACAGAAATAATGGTTCATCACTCTAAAATGTTGCTTGCATTGCATTGGGGATCTGGAAAGCCCCATACTTCCTTTGGTGCTGCAAGTTAAGATTCACAGTAATCATGTGGGCTGATTGCCTGTGTTGCACTACATGTGACTCATGGATGGGAATTTTCTATCAGATGTGTAGGAGGGATGCAAACCAGGAGCTTTTACTCTTCTCTCATACATTAAATTTCACAATATTAGAAAAACATTTCTTTTACAGGAATAACCACATTAAACCTACTTGTTGATTTGAAAATAAAATGAGAAATGTATTAAGGAATTTTTTTGGCTGTGTAGTAGCCGAGAAGGGAAGTAGTCATGCTAGAAGTTAACTTCTGAAATACTGGCCCTTCCAATGAGGAACTGGCTCTTGTCTTCTAAAGATGATATTAACAGGAATTAAAATAGCATAACTCTGAAAGAAAGATCACTACATGTTTTTTTTTGCACAAAATATTTAGCATGATTACTAGAAGGTTGCTAGAAAACAAGCTGGAAAGCTACACTTCAAGGACTAGATGATGATGATGATGATGGTGATGATGATGGTGATGATGATGATTATTATTTACACCAATAATGATGAAGAACTATGGAATTAGTGACAGTAAATAGAACTGTATTGATTTTGAAAAACTCTCACCTTCCCTCTAGTTATGTGAGAAAGAGTTAGAAGCATGCACTGTTTATAATGTAATTGTGTATTTCCATGACTTGCCATGTTATGAGTAGAATTTGAGTTTGAATTTAATAATTTAAAAAGAAATGTTTTAAAGTAATTAAAAATTTGTTTGAAAATTGTTCTGTCTAAGTTGCTGAATTCCATAGACTCCCAATATTATGCCCATTTTAGTATTGCTTTTGTTTAGTATTTGGTTTTGCTTTAGTATTGTTATTGAAAATAACAGTAGGAAATGCCCATACATGCATATACCTTGCATGTATGCATACCATATGTTTGCTTATGTGCTTTTAAACATACACAGACTTGAACTGGAACACAAACAAGAATGCCCAGTGGATATTGCTGAAATCCTGTCTTGTGTAGCAAACCGCTGTTGCACTGTAAGTTCAGACAGTGGCTTCTCAGCTCTAGAGGCTCCTGCCCAGTGTTCATCTACTTAGCCATCACATATCTTCATAGAAAATAACGTTCAGCACTTTTATCTTCAAAGGTCTGCACAAATACAAGCTCTCACAGCCCTTTACTCCTGTGGTGCCGGAGTTTATAACAAAGCCAGTAGCTAAGGTTGTCTGGACATTTTTGTTCTTAAAGGCTGTTTTAGCTGGCTACAAAGATTGTGACATTTTGGTGCTAAAACTTTAGTCTGTTTCTGGACAAACTATTGAAATCTGGATAAACAATGCAACCATTGTGCATGATGCTCACAGAACAAACTTATTTCTCACAAAAATCTGTGTGTGGCTGAAGGCTGCTAAATTTCAAGGAAGGAAAGTAGTTTGGGTGTTAGTATTTGATAGAACTACATGGAAGGCCTTGAAAAGGCTGTTTTGGCTAAGCATGAAACAAACCTTTGCATTAGTGAGATATGACTCTTCCTGAGAAGAATGTTTGCCTGTTTGGGTCTTTGATGACCTGTCAAAACACTAGCTGATGGCACAAAGGGGAGAATCTTGTATTAGCAGAGAATGACAGGAAGATAATCTAGTAAATGTTTCAGACACTGGATTCTGGACTCTCCCCTTCCTCCCATACAAACAGAGAGGAAATTAAAAGGAGAAAGGTGATACCAAAAATATGAGAGCATATTCCTCTGTGACACTTCCTTTGCTTCCTAATATCATCTCAACAGGAAGTTCTGCAGCAATAATTTTTCCTGTGAGATTATTTATAAAAATTGGAGGTGCTGAAAGAATAAGAAAGAAATAAATTATGATGTTTGAAGAAAGAAATGTTTTAGTAGAGATATGGAGTAGAGTAAGATACTGAATAAACCTGTTCTAGCTATTCCTTATTAAAAAACGCTTCATCTCAGGCTGATGTTATTTGAATTTCTAACATAGATATGGGAAAATGAATAAATATAATAAATGAAATAAAATCCCTAGAACTCTTGTCAGGCATGACTGGGTGCAGAGATGAACTGAATTTTACTAATACTTGACAAATTTCTAGTGTGTTATTTGGTAAAGAATTCCTGCTTGTAGAATAATTGATCAGCTTTAGTAGCCTGTCGGTGTCACATCGGGAATTGAGATCCTGGAACAATTCGTACTAATTGAATCACAGAATCATAGAATCACGGAATCTCAGAATCAAAGAATGGTTTGGGTTGGAAGAGACCTTTAGAGCTCATCTAGTCTAACCCCATAGGCATGGTTCTCTTTTACCAGAGTAGGTTGCTCAAAGTCCCATTTAATCAGGCCTTGGACAATGCAAGGGCATCCACAGCTTCTGTGGGAAACCTGTTCCAATGTCTCGCCACTGTTACTGTAAAGGAATTTCTTTCTTATGTCCAAACTAAATCTACCCTTGTTTTGTTTAAAACTTTTCCCCCTTTTACTACCATTACAGACCTTGGTAAACACCTCCATCTTTCTTGCAAGGGTTTGTGTTTTGAAAGGCTGCTATAAGGCCTCCTTACAGCCTTCCCTTCTCTAGGATCAACAACCTCACCTCTCTCAGCTTTGCTTTATAGGGAAAGTGTGAAAACTTTCCTCTGAAAACTTTCATGACCCTTCTCTGGACCCTTTCTAGCAGATCTACATCTTTCTGATCGTGGGGACCCCAGAGCTGGATACAGTACTACAGATAGGATTTTATGGGACAGAGTAGAGGGGCAGAATCCCCTCTCTCAGCCACATTACTTTTGATGCAGCCCAGGACACACTTGGCTTTCTGGGCTGCAAGAGCACATCAGCATCTCATGTTGAATATTTCATCTGCCAGCACCCCAAGTCCTTCTCTGCAGGGATGCTCTCAATCCATTCAGCTCCCAGTCTGTACTGATACTGGAGATTGCCCCAACCCACATTCAAGACTTTTGCTCAACTTCAGGAGTTTTGCATGGGTCCTTTTCCCAAGTCTGTAAAGGTCCTTCTGGATGGCACACTTTTCCTCCAGTGAATCAACTGCACCACTCAGCTTTGGTGTCATCTTCAAACTTGCTGAAGGTTCAATCCCACTGTCTATGTTGTTGATAAAGATATTAAATAGGATTGGTCCCAATACAGACTCTGGAGGGGAAATAGAAGATATTACTGGACATAATTATTACAAATTGATTTTTTTCAATGAGATACACTCTATTTCATCACTTCATATTGCTTTCCAGTCTCTCTTACTTCCCTGATTCTTGTTTCTTGCCAAAAAGTGAGAGGAAGACCAGATCACTCAGCTGTGGACCAGAAAACTCTGATTATGAGGCTGCTGGATAGATACATTTAGCTAGTATCTAGCCAGGGAAATAGTTGCATGGCCGTGTTCCATGTTGGAGTGCTGAGACCCATTGTGAAGAGGGAACTGCATGTGGCATTTTGTATTATTTTATAGCCTTGCATACTTCCTCATGGTGAAATTCAATCAGAAGTCAATTTCATACTCTGTCCCCTCTCTTGCTACAAATAAGCTTGAAAACAAAAATTAAAAAAAAAATCTAACTTTTGATGACCTAATGCAGTAATTAAAAAGATCTCTGAGGTGGCATTTATAATGTGACAAGACTTCAGTAAAACAAACACTGGAGGGAAGAGCTTTGGAGGGAGGAAGGGCCAGAGAAATTTGTGTATTTTTCTCTGACAGGTAGCTATTAACAGACAACTGCAAATGTGATTGAAGCAGAATCTACCTCCATGTTGAAAGCACCTTGTAGACCACTTTCAGTGACCATGTTTTGATATTCCTTTATTTATGCTGTGTTACAATTTAATTTTCATGTTGATTAAAACTGACAGGAAATGGTGGAACAGAGAAATAATAATCTCCCTTATGTTTGATGCTTCTTTTCCTGGAGTAGGCATACATGGATTGGGAGACAGACTGCATTAAAATCAAACCAGTTTTTATATGGTGCAAGCATGAGTCATACTATTTAATTAAAAATAATTTTGTTTGGTAGCTTGAACAAAACTACTGAAGGAAAGATCTCCTCTTGCTGCAGATGTCATCTTTTTGAATGGACCTAACCTCCCCAGTGCTCACAGGTACTTCAATGTACCAAAATCTCCCCTTTCCCTGCACAGACTCTTGCATACTTCTGAATGGCTGCATAGCTGGCTAGTCAGTAATCTTGGGCAAGAATATCTTTGCTAGGAGAGGCAAATCCTCAAGAATGAACAAGTGCCAGCTAATTCCATGTGGCTGAGCTTGATACAGTTATGAAAAAAAAAAAGCTTATTGAAAGGAAACAATCATACAGTTCTCATTGATACAAGAGGGACTCTTTAAGGACCAATCTCTGCTAGTGGCAGGAAGAAAGATGCCTGTCCCAGAATATTTAGAAAGATCAGCTGTCCTAAAGATTAACAGCTCTAATTTGTGCTTGGTCTTTGGAGCTTTTTGTTTCTGGTACTGAGATGTTAAGCAGTCTAGCAACAAAATAATGAAATATCTCTATTGAATAGCTGCACTGTGGTTGGTCTCAGCATAACTTAGCAACTAATGAGGGCTTCTAAAGTTCAGTACAGCCCTCAGACTGTTACTAGAGGAAGAAATTTAAGACACTAGAGAGTCTATTTGCCTTGAAGCAGGACAGTATTGTCATTCTTTCTTTTTGTGTTTACCTTTTCCTTCAGGCCAATACACTGGCCAGAGAGTAGCTGCCTGTCTAATAACTAATTCAACAGTCTTCTAAAAAAGAGGCTACCCATTACTCATTTCACACTCCCCAGGCCCCGTATACAAATAGCATGAAAGCTCAATCATGTATGGAAACAGTTTTCTTTCCATTAAGGTAATTGGTATATCCTTTTCAAGTATTTGTCACAAGACTTGATTGTGTATTGCCAGGCAGCACTTAGGCTGGAGAGTGGTGCACCCTTTTGCAGCAGATAACACACAGACCTGCTGTGACAGCACGGGCTTACCACCAGATCCTGCTTGGAAGTGCACAGCTTTGCAATAAATGAGTGGCATTTGTTTTGCCCATGCCCACTGCTTCTGACTAATTTCAGGCCTGGAGGTCATCCTTTTACCACCCTGTCTCACAAATATCCTTTTTTTGCTTTATCCAGTTATCATCAAAGCAAGCAACTATCTTTTATTTTTTTTCTCCCTGTTCCTGAACCTTCTAATTCAGTGTCAGTAAAGATTCCCTGTGATTACTGAAAATGAAGCAAAGCTGCTGTGTACAGACAAAGGGCTGTCTGAGTACTTGCTTTTTGATTCCACAAAAAAGCTGAAGAAATAATAGCTTTCAGGCTACTGCAAACATAATAATTCACATCTTGCTCCAAGGTATATTTTCAATAAGTTTAGTAGCCCTTGTCTTCTCAATCTTGTTTTTACTTTGATATCCAGAAGCAGATCCAGGTTTCTTGGAACACAAGCCCCTGCTCTTCCAGGCAATCATGTCATGTAATCCATTTCATTCAACCTGATCTTCTCAGAGCCAGGTGGGTTGATTGCCCCCATGCTGTTCTAGCTAACATAATTTTGCCTAATGCTCTTTGCAGCTTTGTTTGCCTCATTATGGTCAACAGACAGTGCTGGGTTATGGGTAGCTGGTGACTGTTCTGTACACCAAAACCACAGATTCTACTGCTAAATATCTATCCTTTTTTACTATGTAAGTCCCCAAAGTCATCCAGAATTTCATACATAATATCAAAATTCTTTCTAAATTCCCAGCACTTCTGAGGTTCACATTACCAGGGAAATTTTCCTAGCCTGTTTCCCTGACACCCTGACACCAACCAATCAAAAAGTGTATACAAAGTCTAATCATTAAAATGAAATATACAGCTCTCTTCTTTAGGATTTTTCTTTTTTAAATGTAGGTGTGATTTTTGTTTAGCATGGACTTGAATACGCTTGTGTTTGCATACTTTTAAATGAAATATGATAAAATGATGGTGAGAGACTAAACTCTTCCATCACATTGGATATGATTGACATTAAAAAGTGTTTTAGATCAAAGTGGTATTTTTCTCCCTTAGGCTCATCTGCTTTTTATTATATAATATTTTCATTTTCTCTACTGATTGATATTTTTGTACTGCAGGAGGAGGTCCTGATAATTGCTTTCTGCCACTGGTCTTGTTTAACATTGCAGAAAGGAAAGGTGGCTTTCTGGAGTGGATTTGCTGTCTTCAGTTGTTGCCTTCTACAAACAGCACTAGAAAGGATTTAAAAGTCTGGAAAGGATGGGGAGAGGAAAAGCGGAAGCTTCAAGGATTAATCAGCAAATTTCCAAAAGATTTCTGAAGTTAGGGACTTGCAGACAGGCATGGACCACACAACTGTCCTTGGTAGTCTTCTGCAACTGGTGCTGAACCCTGTGGTTCTCCAGCTTGAATAGCATTTTCCTGAGAAACAGCCCAGTTGCAGAGTCCTAAGTAAATGTCAGGTTCTCCTTTTCTGTCTTCTCAGGGGTTTCCCCTCCTGTTTCAAGTCTGAACTAGGATTATTTTTATAATATGCCCAAGAGATATGTTTGAATAATGAAGAATTTAAAAGCTAGGATTTTCCTTTTCAGGCCCTCAATAATATTATAACATTTCCAATCTTATTTTGACTGGTATACAAGGTATGTCCCATTCAGAGAACTAATACATCTCAACACCACCAAAACCCAAGGAATATGCCTCTGAAGTGAAGACTAGTACCCTCTTCTTTCAGCAACACCTATTCATCTTCAGCAAAAGATATCTGTGAGGGATTCCCCTGCTAGGGTGAATCCAGTTATAACATGAATTCACTGAATTAAGTCATATATCATGGCTTGGATTAGATTCATTGGAAGAAAGAACCTGGAACTTATGGTCTTTCCCTGACTTTATTTGACCTCATTTATCTGCAGGAAGAAACAGTAAAACACTGTATTGCAGCAGGACCAAAGTTTATCATCACATATCCATTTTTTTGTCAGAGTTTTGAAAAACAGGTCTCAAATTCCATCACAAAACTCAAAGCAAATTATAGCATTTACAAAATAGGGTGGTCTAATCCAGAGGAGGAATGCACACATGGCCAAACTACATATCCTAAAGGAGTTATGGAGAAAATGGGGTCACGGCTCTTTTCATTCCTCTAATGGAGTTTTGTAAGTGACGCAATACGTGTCACAGACTGAAGAATCTGCCATTACCAGAGGAGTGGAGTGGATTTCCATGCTTTCCCATCCTTGTGACTGGAGAGGACATCTCCATTGTCACATAAGGCTATGGCATGGTGGATGGGGAGCCAAACACTGAGCAACAAAGCTGTTGCTCAATGACAATGTGTGCTAGTGCCCTGCAGGCTCCTTCTGGGAGGGTTTCTATGTGAGAAAGGTGGACACTGATGGGTCACCCCCTCACATGCAGTAGGACAGGCCTTGCTGGCCTTGGAGTCTCATGTACCCTGGCTGTCCTTCATCATCTTGTTGTATGAAGACATTCTGGATGCCTTCATACAACTTCACTTGCACACTATAAAAAGCTACCTAGTGGAATGCAAAATCATCTTATTTGTGCCCTATGCTGTCTCTGAAATCCCAGCAGAACAGGAAAAGGCAAACAAGGAAATCCAGAGTTGATTGTCTCCTCCAGCTCTGCTTCTAGTGCAAGAGCACTGTAGGTTGTGTTCCCAACATGCATGGCTTTCCTTCCTTCTCTGCAGAAGAGTCCTTGGGGAGTGCAGCATGGAGAGCAGAGGCACCTGCTTCCATGGGATCTCTGTGTAAGGTAATGACACAAATATTTATTTCTGTAAGTGTAGCTGTAACTGAGACAGGATGTAGAACTTTTATCTACATTAGTACTGCATAACTAAGCCAGCAAATGCATCATAAAGCAAGCATATGGCTGGGAAATGAACCTATCTCAAAATCTAATACAGGGCCTCCTTTTGTCTTTTCTGAGTGTGCTGTTTATCAAGGTTCTTATATTGCCTGCTGTGCTAAAAGCTCCAGTTCTCCATATTGATGGTACAGGCCAACTCATCTAAGTATCACAGCTTCCTTGCAAGAGGCCATTAGGCTCATTGGTGTGCTTCTCTGCCTTAGGGGGTGCTACATTAGTTAATAAAATATGTGGGCTCAAATCTAGGTGCTTATTCTAACTAAGCTGCAGAGACAGCTTGGCTTGTATTTCAGCAGGTGACCAGTCCAATGGGTCAAGGGAAGGAAAGGGCAGGTGAAAAGTACTGAGTCCAGTCTTACACAGAAGGTAGTGTCTAGTTTTTAGCAAAGACTTTAGAAGAGTCCCCCATCTGACCTGAACTGAAAGTGATACTGTATTTGCAGCCACCAGCTTTGCTGTGACGGCAACGATCAAAGCACTGACACATGTTCCTACTATCTTAACTAAGATCAACTTTAAATTACTCAGTGTGACAGAAGGTACAAACTGTTACAGGCACAACTTTATGGAGTGATTTCACAGAACTTGCTAAGGGGTTCTGACTGCATTTTAACAGAGGGTTTTAACAGGATGCAGGATGTGGGTCTTTTCTCTGACAAGCCTATCTAGAGAAAAATAACCTTTCCTTACCCATAGTTTGTGCATGTTTATACACAAACAAGCACCAGTGGAGGAAACCACACAGTGTTCTCAGTTTTACAGATCAGCTGTTTGACTTCATTGTGTGCCTATCTGCCCAGTAATCTGAGAGCACATAGCAACATAAGTGTTGCTGGGCCAAAAATAGCCCTGCCTTCAGCAAACTTTTCTCATACTAACACTGAGCAAAAGCATGTGTAGGAAATGGTGTCTGTCAGATAACAGCTGCTAATTATCAGAAAATGGGTGAATTAGGATAATATAAAACAAGAAGTCAAGTCCTTATGTGTGTATAGTCTTTTTCCAGCATATGGTCTGCAATAAAGTAGATTTAAAATTTTTAGTAGTGCTTAAGGTGGTTAACACAGTTTGGTTTTTTTATGACAGGAACTATCTTACCAAACTAACTTTCATTTTCTATTATCTATCACATTTTTTGCTGGGTTTTCTGCTTATAAAATTTGAAGAAAATGAAACATCATGAAAAATTTTGTTTTTGAGATTATGGCAAGAGCAGCTCTAATTTGTATGAAGAAGTTTTGAATAAAGTGCACAATACATTTTGCAGTGTTCCTATGTATACATATAATACACATTATAGAATCACAGAATTGTTTGGGTTGGAAGGGACCTAAAAGATCATCTAGTTCTAGATGTAGGCAGGGACACCTTCCACTAGACCATGTTGCTGAAATCTCCATCCAACTGTACACATACTGCTAAGCTTTAGCTGCCACTACATCCAAATGCAAAATATACAGCAAGTACTTATTGTGTATGCATACAGAAGTGATTTTAATATTTCTACTAAAGTTAATGCAAATTAGCATATACAAGAAGATGAATCACTTGTAATTTCTGATAAATTTACACCTTTCAGTACAAGTGATCTGCAAGATGTCAAGCTGAAACACCCTCCTCTTAGTTCTCTGAAGTTCATTTACCCTTCTGAAATGCCCAGGGATTTTTTCTTTTTTTGCAGGACTTCTGTGTAATTTATCATGCAAATTCTCCAAGGAAATACCCTAGGAGAAGAAAGCTTTTGAAAGGCACTGAGTTCTTCAAAATGTGGAACTGTGAATGGAAATTTAGGAGAGAGACTTGAAAGTTCAGTATAAATTTAAAATTTGCACCCCACCCATAGTACTCTCTAAGTCTATCAGAAACAAGACACAGATTAATTAATTATTCTTGTTAAATTTCCTTCTTATTCTGCCTGTAATGCATAGAAATAAATATACAAATATATATGAAAGTGAATTTAAATTTCAGTTCAATATAGTTTGCCTTTCTTAAATTGTGGACACAACTGGGACAGAGCCTTGGATTAGTGACTAGAGGTGGAACATTGAGTAGATTCACATTTATCTGCTTCTTGGAAACAAACTATTCTTACAAACAACTAAGAGGTGGAGGTGGTTTTTATACTTTTTTTTCTGTTTACATTTCCAAGTTTGAATGTAGACCTCAATACTAAAAAAAACCCCAAACTCTAAACACCAGAAAAAAGCATATTTGGATAGATTGACAACGGTTTTGAAATCTCATTGGGAATGTTTCATTTCACAGCACATCCCTTTGGAGGATATTTCAAGAGGGTTAGAAGGACCCCAGGGGAAGAAGGAGTGGATTATTGAAGTAAATGGAGCCTTTCAAGGGGGCACCTTTATAATGCCAGAGATGGGGAGCAGATGCAGAAAGTAGTTTAAAAAAAAATTCTCTTTCAGGAAATAATATATGAATCAGAAAAAGTGGGAGTTAATAATACAGGGAGCACTACAATAATAGAAATCAGAGGGAAGCCATTGCATACAATGGCAAATACCAAATGATGGGTTTACAAAAGAGAGTTGCATGCTCACAGCTGCAATAGCTCTACTGAATTTCTAAGCTGCTCTGGTTTGTATTTTAATAACTATTTCAGTAATTTCAGTAAACATATATCATGGCAGTCTGAGATTTAAATCTGGGGGCACCAGAAAAAGCTTCTGGTTTACAGTATTCTGCAGAAAGGTAGCAAAATGGGTCTGGTGCCTCAGTCAGGTCTTTTCTATCTGTCTCTCTGTCCACCAGCGATTAGCAAACACCTAAAGAATTTTAGCACCATTATTTGAGTGTTCTCTGGGACTCCCTGTTTTCCTCCCTTCTGCAGGCTACCCTACAAGCATGTTTTTGTTTGTCTTGTTTGGTTTGGGTTGGCTTTTTTCCCAATTTCAGAGATTTTTTGTAGTTCAGGAGAAAACCACTTGTGTCAGAGTACCCAAATTGTTTCCCACACACTCTGACTGTACGACTGTACACTCTGATTGTTAGCACTCTGATTGTTATTTTTTGGTGCATTTTAAACCAACATTTTGAGAATGACAATTTCAAATTCAAGCTGAACACTATGTTTACTAAAAAAATACATTCCACTTTCAGTTTATTACACTATTCAAAGGCATATTTACCTAGATGTGTTTGTTTAACAAGTTTCCATCCTGACATTTCCTGGCTCCTGGTTTTCTCTGTATAACAAATACATGCTTTGAACTGCATTGTAACTGGTATTCCAGGGTACAAACTTCAGTTTCACATTGATTTTGCAACTTCTTAAACCTCATTGATCAGAAAACATTAAATGATCACTTCTATCACCCTCATATATTCACAAATATTTTAAAGCAAAATAATATTTCTGCTATTAACCTAATGAATACATCAGATTTGTTACAGCTGGGAGCTCTCAAGAAGTGAGAGGTTATAGATTATTTTCCTCTTAGCGCTTAATCTTGCAGAAAAAAAATATGATGATTTTTGGACTGTTTTGAAGCTGTGCATCCTACTTACAATATTTCTATTTCAGGAATGATAAAGTAAGACCTCAGAAAATATTACCTGCAAAGCTAGCAGGAAGAGATTCTGACTGAGCCACTAAAGCCACTGCTGAAAAGGGAGGCTGAATGGATGCTTGGAAGACCTGTGCTTCTGGGGAGCTGACAGATTCAGGGAACTAAAAAAGGAGTATGAAAATATTTATTTGTAGATCATGGACAGTATTAAAGCTGAAAATCTGTGTCAGGTGAAGCATGCTTGCAATAATGTATTGCTGAATAGTATTTTGCTCTGCTTGGGGTCAACCCTACAGAGAACCATATTGCACAAAGGAAAGCATGTTTCAGTCAAAAATTGCTTTTCACCTGGAATTGTGTAAAAACATTTCAAGTCCAAGATCACCACACTCTTGTAACTAATCTGTACAGATCTGGTGATGGGAAGATGGTCTTGAGGGGTGTAAATAGGATGTCATGGAGCAAAGCCTAGGAAACAGAAGTATTTATCCCATGGATCAATTATTAGAAAGGGGAGAAAAAGAAGCCATGAAGTCCCAGAGAAAAAAGGCTGGTGAGTTGCTTACATAATAAGAGAAAACAGAATGTAAAATATTGAAGAACTGACAATTTCCTCCCTGTATTTCTGTAGACAGGGAGAAGATAACAACAGCTTAAAAAAATTGATGTCTACAACGATTTAATGAAATATATGGCAGTGTTGGTGTGGAATTTAGAAAAAAATATCTCAAGTGTCTTGCATTTCTTTCATGAATAAGCTTGCTCTCTCACATTCTGTTCTTCAAAAGCTTTCTTGTTGATTTTCATTGTGGAATTGGAAGTGCAGTGATTTTCTCAGGCGTGTCTCCTGAATGTAGGTCAGCCATTTAGTGAACAGAAGTCAATACCATGTGGCTAAGAAACAATCATATGACTCCATTTAGCAGTAAGTGGTGACTCTTTTTGGACAGAGAATTTGATTTACTGTTACAAATAGGGAACAACGTGATGGGTCCAGTGAGACCTACAGCTGTGTGTACGGTCATTCATCCAGCATTAGTATTCACAGCTGTGAGCACTGCACTTGATGGATTCCTCTTCACACATAATGTTGGTCTCTTGGCAATGAGAAGCACAATTTCTTTTGAAAAAAATTATTTCTGACAGAATGCAAACTTGGAAAGTTAATTTTTCTTCCAAAGCTATTCTCAGCTGTACACACCTAACCTTCTTCATGATTTCTTTGTATTTATTAATATTGTTCACCTTTGATATCCTGCTACATTTTGGGGTTAATGTAATGGTATGAGAATATTTCTAAAATACTTTTCCAGATTTAAATAAAAAAAAAATTATTTATCCACTTATCTCCTAGTATTTTTATTCATTCATTAAAACTCAGCCAATAAAAACAAATATTTAATACAAATATGAAAGACCTAGCATTTTCCTACCATGCTGAGAATATTAATATAGTCTTTAAATGTTAATGTATCAGAAGTCATGGATATTGATGGTGAGGAGATATTCAGAGACCTATTTTAGCTTTATGAATGTGACTAGTCCCACAGAGCACAGAAAACTACTCACAAATGTAAGAGTAGAAGTCTTTTTCAGAATAATATGGAAATGACTGTGTTTACGGGCTGAGCCAGAGAAGGGTTTTTGTTGAATAATTGTCTCTCTTTAGACTTTCAGAAACCTAGAAAGGTGTTTTTAATGCCCTGTACTGATGTATCTGAAGGGATTACCCATACCAATTGCTTTTGATGCTACAAGGCCTGTGGTCTCCTCTGTGCAGAGGACAAACAGAGTTGGAAGTCTGTGCCCTGAAGGTCTTACCAGAAAAGGGTTTGCTGGAGCTGGTGAAATTCCCGTAGCACAGCTACAATAGCTTGGTTGTGCTGCTGTCCTTAGAGTATCTTAAGTGGGTACATGACTGTCCTGTCCCAGAGGAGTGTTCCTCTGAGCCATGTTCCTCTGGACCGTGTTCCTCTGGGCCATGTTCCTCTGAGCCGTGTTCCTCTGAGTCGTGTTCCTCTGGGCCATGTTCCTCTGAGCCGTGTTCCTCTGGACCGTGTTCCTCTGGGCCGTGTTCCTGTGGGCCATGTTCCTCCGGGCTGTGTTCCTCTGGACCGTGTTCCTCTGGGCCGTGTTCCTCTGGACCATGTTCCTCTGGGCCATGATCCTCTGGGCCATGTTCCTCTGGGCCATGTTCTTCTGGACCGTGTTCCTCTGGGCCATGTTCCTCGTTCCTCTGGGCCATGTTCCTCTGGGCCATGTTCCTGTGGGCCATGTTCCTGTGGGCCATGTTCCTCTGAGTCATGCCCCTCGTGGCTCAGAGCTGGCAGGTGGAGCAAGAAAAAGGGGTGTAATGCCAGAATGACCACAAAAGGAGGTCTTTGTGCTGCAATGGGGCTGGACAGACTTTTTAGGTTTGGTTTCATCAGTATCAGAGAGGCTGAGGTTTGGTTAGGAAGGTTGATAAATTGAGTGAGAAGGAACTGAAGACACTGAGGACAAGAGATGGCACTGGGTGGGAAGAAGGCAATGAGAAGGACAAGGGAGGATGTAACTGAGGTGAAGAGAATGCAGCCATAAGTCAAATGTGCTTTGGGAAAACAGAAAATTACTAAACACTAGGCTCTTGTAGTTTCAAGGCAGTAGGAACCTATTTTCCTAAGTATTGTGATGAGTTTTTTAAACAAGAAACTACCTTTTCTCAGATAAGCTTCAAACTCACCAGGTAGAGAGAGATACATCCCTGTTGTTGGCAGTATTAGGAAGGGCCAAAATTATCAGAACACGATCCAAGAGGTGGTGGGGCACTCCTGGGAGTTTCTAGCTTCATTGCAGGGCAGGGATAAAGGAAAGGCAGAATGGAGGAGAAGATGGAAAAGGAGCTTTGTAAAGCTGAGAAGGGCCAAGAGCACATTTGTGAACACGGCAAGTAGAATCAGCACTTTGCAGAATTGGCAGATGAGTAGCAGAGTAAGAAAAAAATAAGTGCCAATGTATTCCAGTTAGGGCTGGGTAGACTCACAGATAGGAGCTTTTGCTGCTCTGAGTTGCAGTTATTTGGCTATTAGGTTATTTGCCTGCTCTGGGATGATGCTTCTTCATTTAGCTGCATTCCTGATTTGCTGAGATATGTGCTTGGCTATATACAGGGCTACTCAACAGGAGCACCTTCACATTACAGTAGGCAGCCTAATCTGTACTAACAATAGACAATTAAAAGCAGATCCCATTATCCTACAACATCATTAGGTTTGTCTCTAGTGGGTGTGCAGAAAGATGAGAGAAGGGATTAGGTGGTTGCTGAATTAGGACTCCTTACTTCAGCTGATCTCAGGCCACTGATGTTTTTGCCTTGGACTGGAGATGACTAAATGTCATCTAGCAGTAAGGGTAAGCAAAAGAGATGGTTTATAACTGGAGACAATAGATGCCTGATCCTACCTTTATTTTATAAAAATTGCTAGGTTAGAAGTACCAGAGAGTAAGAGGAGAGAGAACATGAGATACAATCTAATTTCATCCAGCCTACAGAATCCCATCCATTGCTTCATGGACTTCTCATTGCTTGAGAGTAAACAAGGAGGGCATATTTTAGCTTGGTACATTGTGAAGCATCATACACCAATACAGACAGTGCTGTATTCCACACCACACTTAGAACTCCCTGTTGCTTGCTTGGGTTCAGAAAGCAAAATTGGTGCTCATTTTAAAATTCTCACTTCATGTTTTCAAATATATCCACAATGCTTCCTTATAAACTGTAGCAATGTAAATTCAAACAACTTGCACTTGGCTGCCTGTGTGGAGTTGCATTAGTAAGTGTGCTACACTTTCTGGCACGGGGTAAGACAAAAGCATCTACATATGCATTGATTTCCACAGCCTTATCTTTTAAACACCTTGTGTTCAACATATGTGAAATGATTAGGAAGTATTCTGTGGTGCCCTCCTGTCTGCCACATTTTGTCACACTCAGAGATAAAACAAAACCAAACCAAAACAGAAAACCTCAGGGCATTTTAGAAGAGCCACATGAGTGATATCCTGGACCTTTTATCCATTTCATGAAAGGCATTAGTGACTGATAATGATAGTCTGTCAGCTAATACCAGAGCCAAAAACTAATCTCAACTTCTTAGCTACCTGCTAACCATTTACTGCAACAGTTCTAGAGTTTGAATGCTTGAAAAAATTAATCAGAGAGAAAGCCATTATTCTGTCACCTTGCTAAAGTACAGCTATGGTGGTGCTGTTCAAAAGCATTCACAGTGCCACAAAGGAAGCACAGGTAGTGCAAAGTCACAGTACTAAAGAGAGCCATCTATCCTAACAACATCCATCAAGAATAGTTTTATAAGAGTTGCATTCTTTTAAAATCAATTTTCAAGGTTTTTCATCTGAAAGAAATTAAGTGGAACATAAGACACATGATTATTTTAAAACTGAGATATTCCTAGTTAAAATATGTGATAACTTTGTTAGTGATATCTCGTTGTTAGATTATTTCCATAGATACCAGAACGTGGAGAATTTGAAAGTGGAAACCAAAACTGATGCCATCATGTTATTATTCTCATAGTGTTTTCTGCTGCCTATTATCTTTCTGAGTTGTGTCCTGTCCCTTTTACATCTGTTTCCATTGGTCTTCCCTTCAACACCCAAGCGTCATGCAGTGAATTGGGAATAATTTCCCTTAAACATTTAATCAAATTCTTCAAACTTTTATCAAAAAACTACACTTTTTAACTGGAGGAAAACCAATGCCAGCAAACAGAAGGCATGTATAAGCCCTTGCTTGCTCATCTCCTCCATATGAGTTATAACTGGTGGAGAGGTTCCTCTTTTGGCTATGTTGCCAGTATATTTACCTCCAGAAACCCACGGACACCACAGAAAATCTGAGCAAGAACAGTAGTGGTTTTCCCATTATACACAACCAAACAGAGAGGATGGGAAAGCTCCTGAAGTCATAACATAAAGGGAAGAATGGATGCAGTTTAGTCTAAACAAGATTTATTTAAGATTTAAGCAGATTTTTTCCCCTTAGGGAATTATGATGCTATTTTAATGTGTATTTCTGGACATTTAACACATTGTTGCAATCACTTTCAGATGACTTAAACATATGCACACTTATTATTGTTTATTCTTTCTGTCATCTCATACATTTTCATTCAGCTGCTCTTTATTTTGAACCCTCTTTGATGTATCTTGATTTAGGTCTTGCCAAACTGAGAACTCTTAATCAAGAGAAGAAATACTTCAAAAAGATTTTCTGGCATTAGGTCTTTTTCCCCCTTCTCTCTCTTCTTCTTTGCTTCCTTTTTTTTTTTTTTTTCTTTTAGCAGGAGAGTGGAAAGAGGGAGGAGAGGTTAAAACATGGACCTTGCTCTTCACAGATGTGATCATACAAAATATTTTTCTGCTGCTTCCCAAATTTCTTTGAAGCATGCTTCTAAACCTTTTTTTTTTTTTTTTTTTTTTAATGAAGTTCATCACACAGTTCATGGCATATGGGTTAGAAATTGTCCTGTTGTTAGGTACCACTACCTCCTTCAGGGATCTGAAACTTCCAGTATGATGTACCATTGCACCAAACTGTGATGCACCTTTTGTTATATACCCAGACTTGTAGTTTTATTAATTTTGGCTAATACAGAAGTAGCTGCAGAAACAGTAACTGTGCTCACTCTCTGATACTCTTCTCTGTTACTCTCCTCAGAACAGGATCAGGTTCAGTCCTGCAAATCTCCTATTCTGGCCTTTGATGCCTGGCAAGAAGAGGGAAGGCATTCAGGGGAGTGAAATTACATCTTCAGGATGACACACAGATTAATGCAAACTGAACATTAAGTTGGAAATGGTCATGATTTTTAAGATTGGATTCTGGTTAGTTTCTGGCTAAGGAGACCCCTCACCACCTGCCTGACTTTGGCTGCATACCCTCGTTGTCTGTGTGGTACTGCTCAGGCCAGGATTTCTGTCCCAGCAGTTTTACCTCCTTTTTCCAATTCAAATTGTTTCTGATCTCTGTGAAAAACAGTGATCATATCTGAAGAAAAATATTTTCATACTTGGTTTCAACTTGATAAACAATCCTTAACAGATGGACTTAGAAACAGCCTTTCCAGCTCTCGATTAGTCAATAAATTCAATTAAATTGTGCTCCCCTTCCAATTGGAATGAAATCTGATTGGCCCCCAGGTTACCTACAGGCAATTCACATTTGCTTTTCTTTTAATGAATTGTTGTTAGAAAATTCACTTAATTCACATAGTTCTGGCACTTCCATTCAAAGTGAGAGACACCTGCATCACAGAAATCTCGCTCTGAGGTACTCACCTGTAGCCCGGTTTGCAGTTAATGGAGCATTGCTGACACATGTGGGATGTGTTTTGTCTCTTCTAGAGATGTCTGAAGTCGATAAAATGAATGATTCTTTAGGACTGCTTATTTTTCTCCCTGGTCAAGGAGGAGTCTATAGAGCATTTCAGGCAGTCTAATATGGATGAATGAATTTCACACTATGAAGTCACAAATCCAAAATTCCCAGTGTAATAAAATTGTGATAAGATTTCATGTGTGATCTCATTATGTGATCACAGAATTAATAACAGAATGTTTAAAATTAGAATACCACACTCAGCTGAGAGTTTGTCTGAGTCAGCCACCACTTCTAATATTGTTCTGGATATCCACAAAGAAATTAAAGACTGGACTGGAGCAATCTTGTATTTTTCTGGATACAGAACTAAGGAGAAATTTAACTTCAAAGACGGATTTCTGCGCTGGGATGAAGTTTTCCTCAGCTTTGTGAGTGTTGCATGCCAGCAATTTAGTCTTGCCCTGTGTCATATGTCCAGGGAGGACTTGGACTCCTCCATTAGAGCCTTCATGGATTTGGGATAATGTGACTTTGTGTTTTCTATTAGTGTCATCTTCTCAGGTCATCTTTATACCACATCACCTTCTCCTAGCCTGAAGTGTTATCACTCCAACATTTCTTTGTGAGATTTTGATCTCTCTTATTGATTTCTTGGATGTGTTTACAGTTTTCTTTTTACCTCTTTGATACCTTTCATTTCCCATTAATGTTCCAAACTTCTTTCTGAATTGTCCGATTAATACCTGGCTCAACATTTTCTCCAGTACCCACAGTTTACTTTCTAGCATATTCTAGAAAAAACATGCTTACACAATTTAATTACTTCCTCTTACCTTCTTGCTTGTGGCTCTGGTTCCCCCCTGATTTCAGTGTATCTACCCTGCTTTTTCTTATGTTACAGTTATTGATTTGTGTTTTCCACTTTATTTTGAAATTTAAACATTTTCTCTTTTCATTGTAATTTTTGGCTGCAAACCTGCTTGTGTCTATTTGATACTGCAGTGCCATTTCATGTGGATACTCTGAGTCATCATGCTCTCACATTTTAGTGTCATGAGGCAGAAAGGCATAAAAAAATTCAAAATCTTCACTTAAAGTCTCTGGTATATCTCAGAGATATATATTGACATATTACTTAAACAACATGAAAGCTATCTGTTTTACAGTATTACTAGCAACAGTCAGTCATGAATGAACTATTGATCCTTCATGGTTTAAGGTTTGAATTAGAGGGAATCAGGTGTTTGGAATTAAATATATGTGATGATCCTGCAGAATCAGAGACAAGGATTTGTCCTTCATTTCTATTCCCATTAATCTAGTCCAGCTGAAAGTTTACAAAGCATGTGCTGCCCAGAGAAAAAGATCTATAAAAGGACTCACATCTATTATGTCCTTGAATAAAAGAATTAGTAAGGTATTTTGAAACTGGTTTATTTTTGAGGGTGTAGATTTCCATAATCTTTTACTGCTCAATAACCTTTTACTGTTTTACAGTTTCATCTTAAAAATCTGCCATTAAGAAACCCCAGGCAAGCCAGTATTCCTGAAGCAACTTTTCTTGTAATCATACCATTTCAAATGAATGCTCTTAGGGTAAGGTAATTCAGAAGGTGATTTTAACCCAGCACAGGAAGCCACATCCTACATTAGGCTCTCTTTGAAGGAGCCTAGTCAGGCTTGTACTCAGCATGCAGTGCTGGGGCAGGCCCTCGTTGGAAAGGCAGTGATCAAAGTCGGACTGAACTGATGAGATTTTTTCCCATGACTGGGAATGTTTAATGTGAGGATAATATCACATCCTTGTGACAACCATGTCCCTTTGTTGAGCCTTAATGGTTCCACTTCAACATTTGCCTCTGCCACTCCTCTAGATGCAGGTTAGATAAGTACTTACCCTTTGGTGTAGTTCCACAGCCCTCTTTCGAAACACCATATATATGTGGAGAAAAAAAAATATATTATCAATATAAGCTTGATTAGCAAATTCCTCAAAACTAACCCAGTAAATATTTAATGCAAAAATATAGTAAAGATTCTTAGGCAAGCCACACTGAGGATCTCCATATAGAACATTTCTGTGATCAGCTTCTGGATTCTGGCCCACACTGTTCAATTGTTTTGCTTTGAACAATTAAGAACAGCAGATAAAGCAGCACCATTCAATATTTTTTTTAAGAATTTATTTTCTGGTTCTGAACCACAGCACATTGTACACAGTTTTAAGATTAAATTACACAATGGAAATTATGGTCAAAAGCAAGCTATGTAAAAAATATTACTCAAGGACTCATGATTTTTCATCTCATGTATTTGATGAGTACACACCTGTAAAAATTAATGACTCCAGCACTTACAGGGAGTTAATGGATTTCTTTAGTAGTTCACACCCAAGTTATTGGCAAACTGTGCAAATTATGTAAAAAATTACCCGAGTCAGTTCTAGGCACTGAATCATACACCTAAGCAGTGGGCAATTTAAGTAAAATTTCTACTTCAGGAAAACAACAAAATTCTCTACTCTTGTTAATCTTGATATGTTAATTGCATTAAAAAATTATACTTGAAAATTTTCCAATAGAATATTCTCCTGTAGGGAAATGCTGTTACAATGACAGCAAAATCTTGGATTAAGACATGTCCATACTTATACAAAACAGAATAAAAAACGGAGTAATTTAGATTTAAAAAAAAAAAAAATTAAAATAACACATGAAAACCAGTACATAGCATTATGAATCATAACATTATAGCAAGGAAAAAAAAAGATACTATGACAGAACAAAAGGTTATGGCTTTAGCAAATGTTCCAATTACATGTGGCAAGTTTTCTATAGCATTGTCTTTAAAGAAAATTCAAAATTTTAATTTTTAAAATTCAGAACTGAATCACAGTAAACCCCATGGAAATATATTGCTCAGTTTTGACCATTTGAAATGCCTTGCCTTTTATGGATGTTGTGGATGTCGCTGTGTTCACCAAAGTCCAGCTGCAACTGTTGCCCTTACAATTAACAGCCACGTTGTGTTTTGGCAAACTGATTTTCTCAGTTAAGTTTTCACACTTTACACAAAGTTGTAGGCTCACTGGTTCTAGTCAAACCCAAAAGGCCCACTTCTTCTGCACTTCAAAATGCAAACATTGGCTGTATCTGTGTTTCACTGAAAAGAGAGGAAATGTTTCATGTGTAATGAATTCTCATGAGATTGCCATAATGTTAATTCATGTGTTTTACTTCTTTGGGGCAGAGATCTTTGTTCGATTGCACCAGTACTGGGGGCATCCCACAGCTACTGGAATAGCACAAGAGAAGTAACAACAATTTTCATTGCTGCTCTTGCTAAAAGTAGTAGATGAGGATATTGATAGCAGAACTGGAAAAAATTAATACAGGAAGCATGCAAGCTGGTGTGAGAAAATTTCCTGACAAGTGTGAAATTGCAAGTTATGGAATATTTCTCTAAGGGAAGTGGTAGCAACTTCATTGCTTAAGATGCAAGAAGACGTAGAATGAAGCAGGACAAGTTACTAAATATTAAACTGTAGGAAAATTTTAGACAAAGGGACTGAAGAATGTCTTAAATCTTTCTATCACTAATTTTTTAATAAAAATAATACAGAAGAGGATTAAATTGGTTTCTCGGAAGCTTCATGGATCTATATAATTATTTTCCATGAATTCTTTCCAATACGACATATATCCCTCCATGCCTCCCTGAAGTCACTTACCCTGGCCCACACACCTTAATGAGTAAGGGCATAACCCACCAGCTGCTGCTTCTGTGCTGCCAGCACTCATGGCATGTTGAAGTGGGAAATATATGCTGAAGCATCTCTGTACTTAAGAGCGTGATAATTAAATTAATTCAGTTTATATATGTATAATAGGTGTAAGTTGAAATAACCACATTCAGAATTTTCTGTGTTTACAGAATTCATGTGACTGTTGGGATAGAAAATGTCCAGATTGCATTTACAGACCATATCACCTGGGGTCAGTCTAGCCAAGGCTATCCTAAATTTTCTCAGCAGATTGGAATGAATTTTGCTCTCTCTTTCTTCCTGTGTCTGGGGTGACCAGCTCAGGCTTAGAGGCAGTCAGTGGAACAAGAACTGGGAAAACCAGCAGAGGTCAAGGGAGCTGGTCTAGAGAAGCTACAGTAAAGTAAGAGACCTGAAAATAGCTCGAATGTGTCTACATATTTCCAGTAGTCTGGGTTTGGGATTTGTCCAGGCAGGAAAAGGAAACCAGTGATCTGGTGTAAGTGGACTCAGCTTCCACTTGTCCCTCAGGAGCAGCAGGCTGGAGAGTGCCAGTGAGAATTCCCAGAGCAGTCAGCCTTCTGGCTGGAGAAGCAAATGAAGGAAGGTTGCTACCCTAAGAAATCTCCTGTTTTCCTTTGGCCTAAATCTATTCCACCTACTGCTGCTGTGGCCTAAATCTAGAATGGCCTGCTCACCCAGAGCATGGCATCATTTCACATGTACCTCATGGTGTAACAAGAATCTGGTAGCATATTCCAGCACTTCAGTATGGAATACAGTATAAAAATGGCAGAATAGCAGACTACTCAGAGACAAAACCCATAGTGAATACTGAGTACTAAAACTTTTTCCTTGGAATTGAATTTTCTGACATAATGCAGTCAAAATGAAAATATTTAGCTCTTAGGAAATGATCTGATAAGAATACACATTTGAATTTTATTGTATTCTGATAGCTTTCTCAGTTGATTTGCAGAAAATAATTGTACTCCACCCTGCAGTACCACATACAAGGAAATAGCAGATTTAATGAACAATGAGGAATGTCCTTTGTGACCTTGTTTTGTAGAGCCTTGTTTAAAAGTATAAAAGATTACTGAATTATAACAGATTAATCTTCATGGATCTCTCAACTTTCTACTTCCAAATTCTACAAGTGTAGTGTAAGGTGTAGTCTTGATTTCAGTTTATTCATGCAAGGAGAACTTCAGCTCAGATTCTTCTGTAACATTTCAGTATTTATTATCATTTGATCTCAGTCAAACACAGCTGGGTGAGGTTTATCCCACAGTTATTAGGCAAAACATACATAATGAATAAGTAAGGTCCATTGTTCTCATATTCTCAGGGTAACCATTTTTCATAACTTAATGCATTTAAGTACTGAACTTCAAAAGCTATTACTGTTGTAAATATTCAAATCCTAAGTAGTTTTCAGACAAAGATGGGCAGTAAAGCAGAATTAATTTCTAGCTGGAGCTCAGGCTCTAAAGGTTAATAGTCTCAAACTTTTTTTACATGAAGATTTGGTGTCCAAGGAGTAGTGTTACTTGAATTGCTTGTTTGCTGCTGCATAGCACCATCATCTGAAGGTGAAAGAGATCTAGATGTGAAATGAGATTGCTTACTCTACTAGGAAAATGTCCTGTTCAAAAGACACAGTTTCTAGGAGCTGGCCAGTGAGGGCCTCTTCACTGCCTGACCATTTCACTGAACAAAGGTAGTAGGTCCAAATCAGTGGCATTCCATTTTATCATATATGTTTGGAAGATTTATTCTGATTGCCTTATCAACTTCTGATTGCTAGTCTGGTTTTCACTTTAGTTTCTGAAAGTATTGGATAAAATGTATGACCAGAGATTTAGGAGGCTTGAAAATGTCTTTTAGAGTCATGAATATCTGTGCTCCCATATATCTCTTCTGGCCTTATATATTCTGTTTCTTATAAATGCTTTAATGGAGGCAGTGCCCCTTCTCATGTACTGTCATCTGCCTCTGACCTATTTGACACACTTCAGTAAAGGATTTGATCTCAGTAAAGTACTGAGATATTGCTGCTGGAGGCGACAGATATTTTATGAGTTCTAAATTCAGGAATATTATCACCATGCATTGTACTAAACTAGAAAGCAGCCATTAAGCTTTCTATCTCTTAATGCAGTGTTTGAAGTCATATGCTGATATCCCTGGAATGGTGTCAGATTAAATCTCCTGGACCCTGAGTCACTGGTCTATTTTATTGGACAGCTTCTCTGCAGCTATTAGTGTGTTTCATGTGCAGTGGTTGGTGTTCTGCATCCTGCTGCCTACCTCAGGCTATTGACTCTCAGCAATTTTGTGTTTGTGACCTAATGGTTTATTTTTAGGTCCGCTTGCACTACTGTAGTGATCTCTGACTTTTCTTGGAGTCTATTTAGCTCCTAAAATACTACTGGCCAATTAGTAACTCTTTGCTTTCCGGCTAAATTTTTGTTGAATTCACTTAGGTGATAAATTTTATAAATCTGAAGCTTCACAGGAAACATTGATAACCTCTGAGCATGCATGGTTATGTATACCTACATATTGCCTTATACTCTAAGTTATGAAGCATTTACTCACCTTTTCATTAGAAAAAAGTTTTAATGCATTTATTTTTTTATGAAAGGATAGGATTTCAATTCAGAAGGGAGAGGGCCTTGGGCTAGAGATGTGTCTTTTCTTGCTCCCATGCAATTCCAGAGAAGTTTAGCAGAGCTATGAGCTGCTAGAAATCACAGTTTCTTGCCTCATACTTATGTTCTTCAGAGAAATGTTAGTATCCTACACAAAAGAAGTGCACATAAACATTTTAAATAGCTGGGTTAAAAAATGCCACCACAGGAAAAGCTGAAGAAGTAAGAGCTGCCTGGAAACCAAAGGCTGACAACCTCAGGAAGACAACTAGAAACAGACGATCTTATGAAAATAATTTTTCTGCCCCTCAGAAACACAGCTGAAAAGATTTATCATTGGCTATAACAGCCTGCTCTGATAGTTTGAGACAATAACTTCCCTTTTTTTGCCAAGTGTATAGGAGATATCTGCAATGTTTTATGGATTACACTGGTGTGATCCTGTCTGTCTGAATTTTGTATTCATGGTGACTTGCAGCCCAGCCAGGGCCTAGACAGTAATCCAGCCTGCCTGCTCCACGGGACTGTGGGCAGCCCATTGCCAGGTGTCTGCCTCTTTCCTTGGGTGCTTCACTGTGCCTGTCCCCATGTGCTGTGAAGTGGAAGTCATCTTCCTGCATATGCTCTGCTGTGGTCCTGGTTTAAATATGGATGGGCACACAAAGCCTCCCTAAGATCCCAGAGGAGCCTGAACGAGACAAGGTGTGGTCAGCAGTATACAAACCTCACCTTAGGAAGTGGTGGCAGTCCACTTTTTTGTATGACAAATAGTTACTAGCATTAAACTAAGATAACTTCTGTGTGTTTTCCAGCTGGCTGCAGGACTCCTGCCGATCTGGCTTCACCGTGGCCCAGATGAAAAGAAGAAATGAAAATCTCTTTATGCAGAGGTGTGGAAAAAATTGCCTTATCATGGTGCTCATGAAACGAAACACTGGCATGGGTGTAAGGGGTAAGTAGCACATCCTTCTCTGCACTTTCAGTGTCCCTCTGCAGAAGTGAAGTAGGCAGCTAAATAGAGGCATTTGCCACTTTCCTACCAGTCCACATATGATTTGGTGAATGCTGTCCTTCAGATATACCTCAGTAAGATGGACCAAATACCCTTCAGCAGGTCTCCAAAGGCATCTTGCTCTCTTTGCTCACTGAATGTGGAACTTAATCCAGTTTCCTGAAGCTGGGTTGGATGGCATGCCTCATTTCACTTTTGAGATGCAATTGTGCCTGCCAAGATTAACTTGAACCAAAGGGAACTGCAAGTACTGTCAAGGAGGAAGTGAGACAATGGCACAAAGATAAGGCATCTTTGGGTATAACGTCAAAAAGTTAAACAATGGCCAAGCAATTGACTGGGAGAATGTTAATTCTAGGTGCCAAGCAGAGCAACATAGGCTATTTGCTAAGGCTAAGGATCAAGCTGAAACATTTATCAGTGCAGTTTAGAAAGTCTGAATTGAAGTGAGATAAAGGTAGGACATGGGAGGCAGCAGCACCACACAGTACAGGTGATAAAAACACAACAGTGTGTCCACAGCTACGCTGCCCCAAGGGGAGTGAGAAGTAACAAAATGAAGAGGAGTACTAAGCTTGTACTTATTTTTTTTTGTTCCTGCCCCCTGCGGCCTGAGTCAGAATTATTAACCAGTTTCTCTGTAAGAAATTGAGTTGTTTAACTCTGCAGGCTGTGGTCATGTCTATGGGCAGTGTTGTCTGAAAGGGGCAAAGGGTCTGTGATGTGGGGAGATGCAGCAGATTCCCAGGTCACTGGTGGAAGTAGGGGTTTGATTAGTTGGTGGGATTTCTGTTGAGAGAGTGTGCCCATCCCATCTGGCTTGTGAGCAGGATAGGTTCCAGCAAGTCAGTGGTGCATGTGGAGGCCAGGGAGGAGGGCGTGTGAGTCTGGGGAGTTTTTGGTGTGGCAGAGGAGTGGCTCCAATTCCCATATTTTCTCCATGTGCTAGGCTGCTGCTGGCTGGGACGGAGAAAGGAAAATTTCTGATTTGTGGCAAACACAGCTGGCCCTGCCACATCAGTCAGGCAGAAAAAAGGGGAAGATTTCATCAGAGGCTGTAATATATTCATCCAGAGATCCAGTCTAAAGCATTGGTTGACACAGTTAAAGATGTGAAGGAAGCTCTGCCTGTCATCTCTCAAGGATGTGCACAGAAGGAAGGGAAAGGCAGAGTTCACCCTGAGGCCAGGATGCCCACTGACACCCTTAGTCCTATAGGTGAAGGGATGGAGGACTCTGTTTTTAGGGTTGAAAAATATGAGGGTATCTCTGAAGGAAGTATACATTGGTGAGAAGAGGAGATTATTGCATACAGTACAGTTTTTTCCTCCTTTTAAATGATCAGAAAAGAAAAATTTAAGAAATTGTATTAAGCCAGCTCTGTTAAGAGGGAATTTATTCAAGATTGCAAACAGAGGAAATGAGAACCTAGGAAATGTCAAAACAATCACTTCCTCTGAAGCTGTAATCAGTCCTTTCCTTGCATGTTCGTTTTATGATACTGTTCTTCAGTTGCATAGCAGTGTGGTCTTTGTCTACAGGATTCAGTGCACAGCATAATCAGGACAATGCATAAGAGCTGTTAACAAACAAAAAAATAGATAAGTCTAAAAATGCATTCCAGCAAAGCTATTTGGTTTTTATCCAAACAATCAGTACTAGTCTCCAAATAAAAATATATTCATCCATCAAGAAACCCTTGGGATTAAAAAACCCACCTAGCTAAACAGAAAAATAAAATGTAAATACGTCCACAAAGTCTGGTTGCTGAAATATGTATCACTTTACTAAATAAAACTGACACTCTGTGATATTGGAGAAGTGATTAAGAGCCTGAAGTGTATTCTTCCAGTGGAAAAAGCTATATATAAAGGAAAAGGAAACAGAAGGACTTTCAGTTCATTTGTCCCTATTCATAGTTTATGTGACAAATAACTAAAAGCTCAGATGTTCCCAGACTGCAAGCTTTTTAAGTCACCTTTAATATTTTTTGTATTCCATAAGGTTGTCTCTAAAGTACCATAACCCAGAGTTTTGTAACATTTGCCCAAGGGAGTATTTGTGGGTTCATTGGTCACATCCTATGGCCACTATTGCCAGTTGCTGAGTTTACAAGTATAAATACTGTCCAAATATAGTTTCTCCTTGTAAATAATTTCAGATGAAAGGGGTCAAGGCTGATTGCATCAGGTGCTGAAGCTGTGAAGAGAAACAGAGTACAGTTCAAGAAGCACCCTGTCTATCAGTGTGGGAGTCTCACCACCAAATTCCTTAGCACTTTTTTGCCTAGGTCTGTGGCTGGATCCAAGACAAATTTCTAACCCCATGTTAACCTTCTGTACCAGGTTAAAACTTAGGCAGGCATGCTTTCATACTTCTCCTCATTCCCCTCCTCTCCCCATTTCCCCCTACACAATCTTCTCCCTGCCGCAAGGAGGCCAGGGCCGGGCAGCAGGTGCAGAACAGCAGGAGTATGGCCAGGGACAGCTGTGCACCACGGTGGCCCCACTAAGGGCAGAGACAGCATGGCCCCTGCAGCAGCAATTCATCCACAGGAACTGTCCTCCCTGCAAAAGTGAAAGGGGGAGTTTCCTCAAGGGAAAAAGCAAACCTTATTTTCCTCCAGGAAAATAGAGATGACAGACAGGTCATGTTCCTCAAACATGACCTTGCCAAGAGATAGAAATCACATTTTCCAGCCATCTTCTTTCCATCCATAGCTTCAACTACTTCTGGCTGAGGCTCTGGTGTGCTTTATCAGGTGGAGGCTTGTGAAGTCGCTGCGCAGCCCAAGAAGAGCTCAGCTCTGCTTTTAGAGAGCTCCAAAAAGACCCAGTATTCAGTGATCTCTCCAACTGACAGGCTGGAGAGAGAGAAATGGTGAGAGTAGCAGGCAGTGTGCTGGACTGGGACTCCTGATCTCACATGCTGCTGTGCTGAGCAGCATGGCCTGCAGTCATCCTCCTGCAGCCTGGGTCTCACTGTGCCCCCCTGTCCCACGGGACATGCTGGTTTTACCCTGGCCTTGCACTGTCTCACTCTCTAACCTGTAGAAAACAACTCTCCCTTTTTGTTGGGTTAGGAGCCTGCAATGGGCCAGAAATGACAGAGGCATGGGAAGGGGGAGCCAGAGTCAAGAGGAGTAGGGGGATGTTCTTGGACTGGCACAAGCCACCCCTAACATGCCATCAGAGACAATTGGCTGAAATTTTTTGGTGCATCATAAAGGAACAGTTCTGCTCTTCCACACTGCCCTTCTCTGGGTCCCTCTCTCTCTTTCCTCCCTGCTATCACAGCTACAGCACCAAATGTTCTGATCCTCAGCTTCATCTCTTGTTTCACTCCATGCAATCCAGTTTAATCCAGCAGAATGTTTTACACCTAACTTTTGTTTTGTAACCATGGTTTATATTTCTCCTGAAGATTGATGCTTTGTTTAAGGTATTTTTGTTAAGATCCACTGACTCTTTTTGTCACTTTTAAATATTTTAAATCTTCGCACTTTTAAACATATAATATAAAAGCTAAAACTCGCTGTTGGATGAGATCTAGCACAAGATCTTCAGGATTGGCCCAGAAATTCTTCCTGTTGCTCAGTTCTCATCTTGGCAACCTCTTTGGGACCAAAATGGGACCTGAGTCTTTGTCTTTCCCCTAACCTTAAACTTAACCCTAATGGTAACTGCAGCCAATACCTGAGCTTTACAAAAGGACCTCCAGCCTTGGCCCTTTCTCTGCCCAAACTTTCCATAAGCATGTTTCTTGTAGGTCCCTGCTCAAACTGGACCCTTAGGCTTTGTCTCACAAATTGCATTAGCTGTAAGCCTGAAAGTGACTGAATCTTTTACTTAAGATCACTCATCCCATCAAAAAAATGAAAAGGGGAAAATTATTTGTGATGCCCGGACTTAACTGCAGCAGCTTCTTGCAACTCCACATCAACTATATCACAAACAGCAGACAAACATCAACTATACACAAACAGCAGACAAACCTAGCTGCAGCCAGAACAAGCAAAAAAAAAAAAAAAAAAAATCCCTAGGCCTCCCCTTTGCAGCCATACTTGAATTTTTTGAGTTAGGGGAATAACAAAGCTTATTAATCCAATGAAGAAGTACTGAAAAGGGGTTTCCAAGAGAGAGATTGTGCACCAAAGGTATACTTCCCTGAGAAGTCTGATCACTCCTTGGGATAGATTTATCATCAGGGTTAACAGGGATGCAAAGCCAAGGCATCCAGTTGTAGTGGGGCTGTCAATGGTCTGCAGAGACAAGATTTGGCAACGAAAAGAATTTTCCACTAACCGCTTGTTCACTTGGCCAGAGATGGAGATCTTTCAGTAATGCCCAATCCAGCCCTAGGATTAGAGTTGAGGCAGCAGAGAGACAAAGCATAGGAGTCCAGCTGTGGGCAGTAGTCCAAAGACTGTTAAGGGAGACCTAAGGCTGCAAGAGGAATTCCCTCACAAGAAGTTTTTCATCCAGGCCACAGCTGTCCTTTGTTGTCTCATTTTCCTAGGACTTTTTCTTGTAGGATATCATGTTTATTTCCATGAAAACACTTGCTGAGAACTATGAAGAGCAGACATGTCATGATGTCTTGTTACGTGCAAACTGAAAACAAAATTGCAAACAATCCTATAGAAAATACTCTCCATGAGAGTATTTCCATGAGATGGAAAATAAAAGTTGAAACGAAATTTCCTTTAAGGTTATGGAATACAAACTGTGCATTAAAGGGGCCTTTTGAATTTGAAATCAAGTATGTAAGAGGTAACAGAACATGAGACTCATAACACAGGAGCTAGTGTATGGGGCTGAGTGAAAGACCTTCTTAATGACTTGTAAGAGAGGAATGGAAGGAGTGTGAGGTTCCAATTGCAGTCTTGAGCACAGCAAGTAATTTAAAAGTAACCAGTGACTTTGTGGGAATCACCTATGAATACACATGCTGCTGGTAATTCAGGAAAATCCCCAGAATGCAAAACTGAAGGAAGCAAGCCTAGTCTAAAAGCACCTATCCTAGCTCAGAGTGAACTGTAGACATAAATAACAGAACTGGTAATTTTTTACTGCTACTGTAAAACCCCCACATCTAAGAACTGAAAAGAAACTTGCCCAGAATTCAGAATTTTCCAGATTTTCAAAACTTAAAGTTTCAGATCCTCTGAAATCCAGATCTGGTGTTCTGGACCCAGTTTGGTTGGTTAGTTTTGTCTTCAGATTCACAATGCCTGATGAATATACTGAAAAATAACCTTCTTCCTCTAATATATTTTTTCTGGGGACAATAACCCTGAAATATATCTCTTGATATCAGTCAGTTCTTCCTTTGCACTGATAAAAATAGCTAACACCTCGCAGGGGCTTCATAAGCGTGGCAATGTTTTCCTAACATAGCTGAGGCAGGAGCCATGTGCATCACAGTGCTATTCACATTCTGTTAATGGACCCCAAACTGAATTGCTTTCTATTGTTGTACTGTAGCAATGAAGAGATGCTGGTGTTTTTCTGTCATTTCTATTTTCTGTAAGGGTCTCTATTGTGTGCAGCTGCTGCAAGCTGCAGCCCCCCCTTTCAGCCCTGAGTATCATTTGCCTTCTCTGCATTGCATGTTAAGAGGGGACAGAAATTCAAAGGGGAGATGATCAGCAGCTCACGTGGCAGCCCATGTGTACAAAGAAATGGCAACCTGGATGCAGAGCAGCATCCTAACCAGCCTCCCCAGCAACAGGAGGTCATAAATAAAGGCTTGGATCATGTGATGAAGCTGATTAGGGTGTCACACAGAAAACAAACAAGGAAAGTTTTTGTGGGGTGGGGAACGGTATTTAGTAGTCTGTTAGGATGACAAGAACTAGATTTTATTCAGTAGCATTTGAAAAAGGAAAATGTCTGTGTATGTGTATTGACCTGAGTATTCCAGAGCATAAATCAGGAGCAGAGGGACAAGGGCAGGTAGAGGCTCTAGGACTCCTTTGAGAAATGGTGAAGCTGGGGCAGGGACACTTGCACAGGAATATCCAAGGGTTGATTAAAAATGAATTGTTTTGCTAAACAGCAGTTCTGATCTTCAAGTGGTGAACTCATTTAGCTTTATACATTTCAAATCTCTCTTGTGTCTTTCCAACAAGGCTATACAAATTTCATGTCCTCTCAATTTTTTAACTGGACTACAGCAGATAGACCTAGATGATATTTTTTTTTTCCCTTTCTTAGTTCTTAGGCATTAATGTGTTTCCTTCAGAGAGGCAGTTGCACCATCTGATCACCACTCATTCACTGTGGATGCTGTGTTGTATGCAAATCTCCAGCCCTGGGTCGTGGCAAACCAAAGACTGCTGTTTTTCATTTCAGCCAGCCTGCAGATCTGGTTTGTTGTGCTTACACAGCTGACCTGAAGCATGAAGTGCTGCTCTCCAGGTCTCCTCTGTACCTAGATGAAAAGAGGCCTGTCTCTCCAGCACTCACCACTTTGCTTTCAGCAATCCCAAACAAACCTCTAGTGTAATAAATAATTTCAAATCTGTTCTTTGTCTCAGAGAAAACAAAAAAGAACAAACCCCAGAAATGCTTCTTACGCAGGCTCACTAATTTTCCTATCCAGTGAAGAACTTCTTTGGTCTTTTTCTCCTGTTGGCCTAAGTGACATAGCATCTTCCTTTATATATAGCAATGGATTGACGCATATCTAGGATTAACAGGAATGGGTTAGCTTTAATTCCAAAAGTAAACAATAGACTTGTTTTTCAGCATTAAACACTGAAAGCCATTCACTGTTCTTCATGGTATTAAGCCTTTACCACGTCAAGCACTAACGATTTTGAATAGGGCAAGCAGTTTTCCCTTGCACTCTGAGCTCCTTTCTCTGGTCTCCACTGCAATTAACATTGAAATAATGGTGTGTGACATGTTCGTCACAGAGGGAAGAGATGCAGTAGGTTTTCAGAAAGACATTTCTGGTGTGGAGATGAATTATTTATGTATCTTAACTGTAGATCTGTCTAATAATTCTGTCATTAAATGCTATCTCACCCTCTCCTTCTGTCCTATGCCAAAATGGCAAAGCCCCTGAAATTAAATTGCTATTTTTAAATTCTGGAGCATTCGTTTATTTGTACTTTCACATGTCTTTTAATAAAGTGTGTTAAAAACCCCAAAATTGTCTTCACAGTTTGATCAAAGTGTGTATTTAACACACAATCTGTCTCATTAATGACAGATACTGAACTTTAACATCAAGAGGTATGTATGTACATGTATTCTACCCACAAAAATCCTTGCAATCATCTTCAGAGTTGGAGCCTATTTCCCCACATTCAATACTGTGTTAAGTAACAGCATCTGCCCTTTATGTTCCTGTAGTATACTTCCAATATACTTGGATGCTGAGTAGCTAGGAAGATGTACTCACAACTGATATGCAAGCATGAAAAGCTAAGAAAATTAAACTATTTCTGAATATGATGATTATTTCTCCATCAGTTCTAATGTTATAACACTACATCTGAGGTCATAAAATTGTCACAAATTGCTGCAATTAAGAATTTCCATTTTCTAAACTGAAATTCCAGTCCTTATAAATCTATGCAATACATAGCTTTTCTTAACCTTATCTTGTCAATCACTCTCCACCCCCAGTGATTCTGGTTACAGCTCTTATATCTCTGATAGTGCATTATTTTTCCTCTTACTTACAATACAGCAACAGAAACTTTTTCAGTTAGAATTTTTTTTCATGTACAGGCTACTAGATTTTTCACAGTTACGTTACTAATGCTAGCAGTGGCATAACTTGCTTTTCTTGTTAAAGGAGTATTGCTATAAATTGAAATATAGATGAGTAAAAGATAAATATTGTATCTATGGGGGTAATATGATCTGGAGTATCTAGAAGTGTCCCTAATCATGGCTTTATGGGACTGGAATGTCAAATGATAAATTGTGAAATCCAAAGTGTAATTTCTTTGCCTTTTCATTTGGTTTTGTGGCAGTGCAGACTGGTGCTTTATCTCCACGCTCCTGTGCTTGTTCGATATCTGGCATGCACAGCTGTTCATGTGCTTTCTCATGTTTGTGCTTTCGTTATTTTGACCTATTTAACATGAGTGGTGAGGGAAAGTGAGTGGCATATTTGTACACATGCATTTGAAATGCATGGCTTCCTCTGTGTGTGTGTGTGACTGCATGTAGTATGTGAGTGTGTGTGATGGCTGAGAGCAGACATCACACATGCAGCCATGTAATTTAACATTAAGAATGAATATCTACTCCCAGCTTTATTGTTTTTCAGACAAGGTGTTTAAGCATGTTGTGTTTAGAATGGGCTCACCTGGCATTAATTTTCTGCAGCTAATTTTCCCATTTAAATGTACCCCATTTGCTGTGCATTGGAAGCTGAAGGCCTCTCTTACCTTATAATGTACAGCACAGCCCCACAACGTACCCCCATGATGCCAGTATTATCTGAATTTTACACGACTACCTGTCTTAAATTTTATCAGCTTTTTACCTGGCTGAAATATATTTAATAGTATATTCCTTATCTACATTTTTTTTTCACAGTAATTGAGGATGTGTTTCATAGTGCTGTTTCAAATGCAATATGCCAGACAACTGTTGTTTTCTATTAATCATCTTAGCTGAAATAATAGAAGCACTTTAAATTTTGAATGCCAACTGTTCTTTTAAAAGCTAAATATATTCTGTGCCTGTCTGTTCCTTTTAGTGAAGAAAAAAAAAAAGGGAAGTATTATGATGATTAGAGACTTTGGGTTATCTTACAGAAATGCTTCTGTTTTGAAGAACATAGTGAGACGTTATTTTCCAGGAATTGCAAGGAAATTAAAAGGAAACATAAGTCACCCAGGTATGCTGCAACTCTGAAAATGAAGCATAATGCTTGATGGCAGCTGATGGCAGAACTGCTCATTACTGTAAAACATTTTAAAATTCCGTTTATTTTTAGATGTGCTCCTCTTATTTATTTAGGAAAGGGGAAAAGGTGGAATTTTGGTTTCCAAAATTTTATGTTCTAATTATGACTTATCATGTTGATGACAACTGGGGGATTATACACACTTTGGGGTGAAGCCACTTGAATTCAAAGAATTTAAGTCTATGGATCTCACTATTGTTGTGGGATCTTTCAGAAATATGAATGGCCAAGAGAGAGAGCTCATCGATTCAAAGAACAGATATCTTCTTGCCTTGGACGTGGAAATGGAAAGTTGCTAACTCTGAGAAAAATAACTACAATTAACTGCATATTAATATTTTGTCCAAGATTAGTATTTCTGGAGGAAAAATGTGCAGAGGCTTTTGGAGTCTCTGAATTTCCAATGGTAGCTCTTTTATGGCCCAGCAGCTGGTTGCCTTTTTTAGAGATGTCATGGATGCTAGAGATTCGGCTTAATCCCAGTTTGAAGTTTTCTTCTCAATCAAAGGCTGAATAGGTATTGTGCTTCCTACCTTGCTAAATGCTTGCTGAGATTATCCTCTGTCACTTGCTGCTTATTATCACTGTATCCCCAAAGAACCATCCTCTCTGATGCAGTGCTTTTAGAAGTGTTATTTCATCATTGAAAAGATGGATTCCAAATGAAAAGGTACTCTCTACAGAAATAACATTTCATCTCAGGAAGATAAAAGGAGCTGCCTGTGGCTAGGTCTGGATTGTGCACTTTTCTTGCACTTCCCTATTGATTTTTGAGCTTCAGGCGTTCCCTTGGCTTAAAATGGGGGATAATGTGAATTCATAATGTCTGCTACCATAGAAAAAACTGAGACAGTCTGAGATGAAGACCTATTCTTGGGGTACAAGATGGTGTGGTGAGCGAATTGGGGGCCAGGGAGAAAGGAGGAACAGGATGAAGAGCAAAAGAGAAGGAAGGAATGTGAGCTCAAGCCTTAAAGGACTTGCTCAAATTGTGATCTTATGTGGTAAGCCTGTGTCCTATCCCACTGAAGCAATGCCATGAGCAATCTGCCTTCTTGCCAGTTTACAGTAACAACAAAATTTGGACTCTTAGATTCCAACAAAAGTGGTTTGGTTTCTGTCCTGTCTGAGAAAAAAATATCCTCCTGCAGTCAGACTTTTCAGGCACGCACTGTTCATAGGGTTAAAGAGTGCTTTGGCCTTGTAGCAGCTCTGAGTCAACATGCAGAGCAAGGGAACTTCTATGAAAGAAAAATGGACATAAAAACTCACAAGCTCATTAACTGGAACAGAATTACAAATGCTCAGCTGTTACGCACCCCTTCATTCACCTCTGCCCTGAGCTGTGAATGCCCTCAACTCCTACCTCCCATATCAGTGCAGTTGTATCTAGCCTGTGCTGCCAAATGGAACCAGGCAGGTCATCCTACTTTGCTCTACTGTGGTTCTTTTAGTCCCTGGGGAAACAAAAAATCTGCTACTGAGAAGGGATTTCTCTGCAATACTGTAAATAGCAAAAAGCACTTAAGATCTATTGGCAATATTTTGCTTTCCTTGAGACACAGCATGTCCCTGAGCATTCCTCTCTCCCACCATCTTCCAATTGATGTTCACATTTGGCACAGTGTAGGGTGACTTAGTCGTGTCTCTGGTGGGTTTATGAGGATTAGATTGTGTCAAAAACATGCTGTAAGGTATTTTTTACTGAAAAAAATGTTGACAATAAAGAAGCCAATGCTTTCTGCCAGTTAGGTCTCCTGAGCTTGCCTGGCTTCGACTTCTCAAAGCTCCCTGATATGCCCAACTTCTGAGGCTGACACGTTCCTGATCTCTGAATTTATGCCTCCCCAGCTACTTGGCTCACACCTCTGTTGATTTTGCAGCAGCTAGCAGTCTGGATGATTGAGATTTTTTTCCCAAACCATTTTTTGAAAATTCCTTTTGTCAAAAATTTAGCACTTTTTAATGACAAAAAGGTTTTCCATTACGCCATCCACATGCATGATTCTTCTTTCAGAATGGGGCATTTCTGACTAAGGGAAGAATGGGCTTCCATTGTGCTGCATGGGGCACTGGGGATGTGTGCTGGGTCTCTCAGGCCTTCTAGCTGGTATGTGAAAGTGTGGAGCTGAAGCAAGGATGCTCAGTGTCTGAGTTTTGACAGGTCTACAGTTACAGTTAAATATGGCTTTTACAGAGAAATAAATGATAGCCCTTTATTCAACATATGTGTGCCCTATCAGTTTTCTCACTTCAGGTTAGCACAAAGGAGCAGTGACACAAGCATGAAGTAGTCCATTGTGCCAGGGCCTGTGCCAGCTCCAAGAAGAATAGAGTCTGGGAAAAGCAGGAAGCAGCATAAAGGCTTGAGGTCTGTTAGTCTGATGCTGAGCAGCTGGTGTTTCTGGACGTCTCCTATTGCTTCATAGGAACTGTTACTAAAATGGTACAAATTAGAGACATCTCAAGAGATACTTCAATCACTATCTAGTCCTAGATCCCCTGAACTAGGGAACTGCAAGATTTTTTCCCATTTGATGATCTAAATCAGCATCAAAAATGTATAGGGAAGACTCCATGAACTGAGAAACAAAACCAAGCGTAAATTAAAGAATGGGGTAATTCAAAGCAAGACATCTGTCTTAAAAACACACACAGTTGTTCAAAAATGTTATCACTTTTGACAATCTTCATTATAAAGCAGTTCTAGCCTGGGCTGGGTCCTGACTGGCTTTCATGCTATAAAATATGAGATACGTGAGTCCTTACATGAAGCCTTTGGAATAGAAGTTTAAAATGCTGCACCAGATAAAGACAGGCAGGAGGATTAATGGGGTGTCTTACTGATTTTGATCAGTAACGCACAGAGATCTTATCTCACACACCTACTAAACAGTTCAGAAAAGAAAGGAAAGAGAGAAGATTTGAAGGCCTAACTTGGAAGGGTAGCAGAGGAAAGGCATGTTTAGTAACTGAGGAGGACAGCATTTGCGTCACAACCTTTATTCAATATTTTACTTTTTTCTTATTGTTCCATGTGTAGCCGTAAGCCTTATGCTCTGGTGATCACTCAAACCCTGTTCTGAATTCTTAAAACAGTTCCTGACAAGGTTTTGGCTCACACCAATTCCTCTGGCAATTCCTGAGCACAGCAGTCAAGCTAGGCCAGGAACCAGTCCCAGCAGAAACCGTGGAGAAATCCATGCTCTTTTGGAAGCTGAGAATGGACAGATGCACTCCATGCAGTTGGTCAGTGAGTGGTCCTGGGAGCACTAAATAGCTGTAGCCTATATTCACAACACAGCTCACTGTAACTGGCTCCAGTTACACTTGGAAATGGACCAGTGCTCTCTGTATTAGATCTCAGGGTGTCAGGCAAAGGACTCCTGTTAAGGCTCACTGCCTGTGAAATGTTGGTTTGAGGGACAGACCTTGTATCTCACCAATAGTCTATGGCTGAAAAAGGGACAGAATTCAATTCTCCTGCCTCTTCAGTGTAAATTCTCACTTTCTTTCTATTTCTTTCCATTATTATTGACTGGCAAGCAGATGCAAAAATTATCTCAGCTGGAAGAGAAGACATAGGTGTTTTTCTGTTCTCCCTGGATAATTTAATTGATGATTCCCACAAATAAAACATGTGAAAGTGCAGGGGAGTAGAGACCTTCTCATCTTACCCTTTTCTAATTGTCACCAATTCTTTTTTCACTTACTTCAGTGCCTTAATCAATTGACTATAGAGTCAGTCCATGTTTGCTTGTTCTCTTGCCTGCAAAATTCTTACAATTTTTTCTTGTATGTTGGCTTATTTCAACAGAGGCTTCAAAAAATGAATTGCAAAGCACCTCTCCTTTGAACTGAGGTGAGTTGCTCAGGGGTTAGAATATTTCCTGCAAGATAAGATTTGTGAATTCAAAGTGCCTTTGAAGTGCTACAACTATTTCATAGGTGTTGCTTTTTCCAAAAGCACGGGCATTCCCATAATGGCCAGATACTAGTTGTGAGAAGTTTTTCTACTGGGCTGTAAACCATACACCAGGGTGGCAAAGCTGAGTTTGTGTGTGATACAGGCTTTAGGCTTTTTAGGCACATAGTATTTTGTGTCATAGAACCACAGAAAAATTTAGGTCAGTAGGTAATCCTCTAGTCTATCTCCCCACTCAGGGCAGGGCCAACTTCCTAAGTTAGGTCAGCTTGCTCAGGGCCTTGCACAGGTGAGTACTTTGGATCTCAAAGAAAGAAGAACCTACTATTCTCAGGAAGCCTTATCCCATGCTCCACTACCTTTATTGAAATGTCCCTCTCTGAAGTGTGTGATCATTCACTGCATTTTGTCCTTATGTTGTACACCTCTGAGAACTGCCCTCTATGATCCCTTTTAGGCAGTGGAGGACAGTTCTCTTTATGCCTTTTTCCCCAGCTAAATAACTCCAGTTCCTTTAGCTTCTCTCCTCTACTCTTTAGAGCCATTATTCTCTCTTTGACTCTCCAGAGAAACTCTCTCTGGTTTGCCTTGTATGAAAGGGTCCCAAATGATACAGAATACTACAGATACAAGCTCATGAGTGATAAGTAAAAGGAAATAAACATGGTTATTCCATCTCAGGTGGACTTTGTGCTTGCCTTTACTCAGCATCATGACCTTCTGCCCGGTTCATTTCTCCAGAACTTGGTTCCTTTTGAATGATGACCCTGCCTCCCAGTGTGTCAGCTGCTTCCTCCAGTTTGGTGTGATGGAAGCTAAGGATGCCCTTCTTCACACCACTCAGGTGGCTGTTAGATATATAGCCCCAGAACTGAATCACAGAACACACTCATCATTGGCCCCCAGCTGTACTTTGCACCATTGAGTACAACCCTTCAAGCACCAAGGTCTGGCAGTTCTTCCCACCAACCTCGTGTCCATCCATCTCCTCACATCTCCTCAGCTCTGAGGACACTGTGAAGGAATATGTCCAAAGCCTTATGGAAATCAAGGTAAATTTACTGTTCTCCCTTTATCAAGTCTTTCATCACAGGTGGCAATGAGGCTGAACAAACACAATTTTCCTTTTGTAATTCTGTGCAGATTGTTTCCAATCATTTATTACCCTTCATGCACCAGGGAAAGGCTTCTACAAGCTGTTACTTATCATGCATCCACCTTCTGCAAAAAAAACCCCAAACTTCCTTGGAAACAACAGCAACTTGTTTCTAGCATCAGAGGCAGTGTTTTTATTGTGTTAAAATGTTAATGTAATTAAATTTCCATACGTGCAATGAGGAGAATAACAATGTTGGGTATTTATTTTCAATCTTGATGGTTGTGTGTAATGTACAGTATTAAAAGGGTTAACAAGCAGGCTTTGTGCTGTTTCTCATTAGGGTGAATTCAGCATTCAGCTTTCAGGCTTAAAGGCTATCTCATATCATATGTATACTGCCACATATGTAATTTGTTGGGTAGGACTGGTTACATTGTGGAGATGGCATAAAAATTCCTGACAATCTTTCCTGCCCATAATAGCTTTCCAGAAGACAGAACATAATGCTGCCCATGCACGTTAAATCTTTGGATGAGCTAATATGAAATACTTCTGCTGTTCTAATTTCCTCTTGTGTGTATTTTTCCTGGCTCAGACTCAGTGACCTAATTCTTTTCTTCATTCTGTTCAAGGTTTTTGATTTTTTCCAAGCTACTCACATTGGACTCTTCTCCATTGTGGAAACTGTGCCTTTATTTCTGTTTTGTATTAGTGTATTATTTCTATTTTGTATTGCATAGTTACACTGACTGCCCCATTGCTCCTCCATCTCCAGTCCTAAGGGTGGATACTAATATTTGTGTCATGACACCTCCCAAAAATGGTGACTAGGACATCCTAGTAGATACAGTTCTACTCCACTAACGAATTATTGTAATCCCATAGGAAGATCTTGTAGCATTTGCATTGAAAAGATCCCATTTAAAAAGTAGCATCTAAAATAAAGCTGTTTGCTTTCCTAGTCTCTTGACTGGAAAGATGAACCAGTCAGTGTTTCTCTATCTTGCTTTTGAAAGCTACATGAAGATTTGTTCAAAACCCTTTTTTCACAAGTTATGTATGGTGCTATATTTAACTAAACAAAATACACAAACTAAAGGCTCCTTCATTTTCACAGTTGTGAAATCCTCAAGCTAGTATGTGCACGTCTCCCAGCTAGACTCAGACATGCTTAGGCTGGTTCAAAGGCATGTTGAGAGCAGACCCAGCAGTTTCCCTGTCTTTGATTCTGACTCAAATGCACTTTTTTTCATTCCAACTCATAGAGGAGGTTGACAAAAGGACACCCTTGCTGCAAGATGTTTTTGTTTTGTTTTGTTTTGGTTTTTTTTTTTGTTTTTTTTTTTTTTTTGTTTGTTTGTTTTGTTTCACTCAGTAGCACTTCTAGACATCTATTTATTTTTTGAGTTGTGTTTCTCAGTAGTTACTATGTTGTGGTTCCTTAGGGCTACCTTAATAAATATCTGCTTTCAGACTCAGACTTTTTATTGTAAGCAGATTTTGTGCATTTGCAAAATAAACTCCATGGCACCACTCATAGGCTTAGTGTATTAAACATGACATAGATTGTTTTAAACAATCTTCCTGTCTTGACATGAATTGGTATGAACACTGTAATCACTGTTTATCTGGTGAGAGAGAGGATCATTCCAGTCAAGAAATAAAAACACCCAAAATTATGAGCATGGGTTTGGAGCTTTAGCCTAGGAATTAAATGCATCTTTTCCATTGAAGTGATATAGGAATGAATTTCTGTAACTTTAGTTGCAAGTTGTACATATGAGAAACTGTTTGCTTGATCTATGTCTTTGTGCAGCCAATACAATTTCTTGACCTGAAGAAGGCTGTATACTTGGACCCTGTGAGAGGCTGACTTCTCCAGTAAGAGGCCAGATTTTCCACATTCCTGCAGACATAAAAGAGCCGATAAGCTGCCTGTCACAAGTGCTTTGCTGCCTTTAATTCTCAAGCCATCTTGTCAATCTAACTGATATTGCATGGCTCTGCTTCTTCAGTCTTCCTCACACTCCTTGTGAGCACAATCTTGGAGTTTCCTTATGTGCTGGTGTGTATTTGTACACATTTTAATTTAAGAGGAGCAGAGACCCCCTGGTTTGTCACCAAGACAGCACTGAGGAACTCCTGAACCACTTTAACTTTGTGAACTTTTTAAAAAGAGGATGGCAGACGAGTTCGTGTCTCCTAGGTATTTTCTTCAGAACACTATACTATTCCTTTTACTGCTGGTGTTACAAAATACTGTAGAAAAGGTATTTTTCATTAAAGGTAAAATCCAGGAACACATGTAACTTTCTGGTTTTGCTTTGCTTCTGAATGATGAAACCAGAGTATGTATTAAAAGGCTTCTCACATTAGTTGCAGAACAAAAGCAACTAAGTTGCTGGCTTCTAAAAAAAGGAAAAAGAAAGTCTTGAGATGAAAGAGAGTTATATTTACTTCACTCGTAAAATCTTTTTTTTTTTAATTTTTTTTTTTGGTTGAGTGGTTGGGGTTATTTGTCTTTTAGTTGAACTCTTGGAAAAGCACAATTTCATTTCAAGACATTTTGGTTCATATCACAAAGTAATTTTTTTAAGCAATAAAACCAGACAGGGCTTGAATTATTGTGCAATAAGTTATGCTTAGGTGCATTCTCAGGCATGAGCCTGCAGGCTGAGTGCTATCAAGTCCAAAAGTGTTCCACATGAATTATGTTGTAGTTAAAAAAACCTCAAACCAACAACTAAAAAACCACTAAAAAACCAAAACAAACACCAAACTCAGAAAATGAAAATGTGCTGCAAGGGTCTGTGCTTTACACAGGCCACCACCTCAGAGCCCAGACAGCCTCTGTCCTTGGCTGTTGGAGTTGCAGGGAAGAGGTTCAGCATCTGTTCCTGTGGGGCGTTTTGGGGAAGGCTGCCCCTGTTCCTGCTCCAGGGGTGGGTAGGCATGCTGCTGCTCTGCCAAGCCTTTGCCCTGCCCAGGACACTTCTCCAGGATCTATGGCACTCAAGATGCAGGGAGAATGAGGCCTCAAAAACATTGAATCATGAACTTGAACTTTGCTGATGGGTGAATGCTGGGATACCTGAGATTACTACAGCTGGCGTTCAAAAAAGCACATAGTGAAAAACAGGAGAGCTGGTAGCCAACACACTTGGCTGAGGGGATCCAGCTACTGAATAAATTCCCACAATAGTTACCTGAATTTTTAACTAAAGTTTAGTTAAGCTTGCATCTCACTGTTAGACCAAGTCCCCTATCTAGTGAAGGACACATAAACCTTCTTCAGAGAAGAACCTTTTCATGACAAGATTGCCACTCACAACATTAATTACTTTGTTTACCCACTCTGAAAAAAATGGTCTGAAAACCACCTACAGCAAACAGCTCAACCAAACAGAAACACAGAAAATATAAAGGTAACAATGAAAAAAATAAGTACTCCTCAGGAAACAAAGTTAAATTATCTCTTGAACAGTATTTTAATGGAAAAAGAAAAGGACAGGCTCTTTCTAAGGTCAAGAAAAGTTTTAACATCTTTTCTGATTAATTTTTTATTTTTGAAAGGGACTAAGATATTATTACCTGGGGAACAGTAAGCAATGCATTCATAAAAAGATAGCTCTTGGATGTAAAGCAGAATGAGAGAAGACAGAAAATGTTGAGTGTTGAAGGCTGTGATAATTTTTGGAACTTCAAATGATACTTGCTGTCAACTTGAGAAGTGAGCAAGCAACCAGAACATTTTTTTCTGTGCACAAAATGTGCACAAAAAGATTCCCTTAATGGCCATGGAAATCCAGCAGCAAAACCAACCACATGGTAGCAGTGAAACGAATGGAGTATAAGGCATATAATCATCTTGAATAAATATTTTTGGGTTGGACTTTTTGGATTTTGGCTGTTTATTTTTTTGGTGGAGAAGGATTATGGGTGGACAACACATCAGCTAGGATTGGCCTGTGCCCCATAATTTAGAGTTAAAAGGTCTGTTTTTGGAGCAGGGCTAACACTCTTGAGCTAAAATCTCCAAAATCTCAGCTGAGTACCCTATGCAGAGTATTTTGGCTGTTGAACTGCTGAAACTCTTGAACCCTCAACAATTTTAAAAAATTTTCCTGCTGAAAATTAAATCCAAGCTAACAAGTTCCCATAAAGAGATTGGATTTGAAGAACAAGATTTCTAGTAAAGTTCAAGTTTTAAGAGTAACTCTTAGTGAGCCCTCACCTTATCTCAGCCGGAAAGCAGACACAATAAACAGTGTTAGCATTTTCTGGAAGAACTAATGACTCTTGTGCTGGCAAAGACTGAGCACCTGAGGGAGAGCAGAAGAGAGCTCTCCCTTCCCTCACTTGGTCCTGCCCTCGTTGTAACTGTGGCTGGTTCTCATGCAGCATCACAGTCTGCTCATACAGCTCACTGTGCTTCCTCAAACCTCACGAGGTGCTGAGCCCAGCATGTACTGGATAACTAAAGGCCAAATGCAGCCTTCACTGCAGGGTTGCATCCATGGAGTGAAGGTGCTGCTGACACTGCACAGGCAATGATGAAAAAAATGGGGTTTCTTTTTTTTCCCCTATTTCAGATTGATGTTTTTTCAGTCAGCCTGTCTTTATAGCTGTCTGTGAATTTTTGAAAATTCTTTCCCCAAAATTCTTATTAGTTCATTTCCTATCTTTATGCTCCTTTCCTCCTCCATATGAATGTAATCCAATCTGTTTGCTGAGTTGCTTGAACAGAGCACTGTCTCCTGGTGACCTCAATGGTACTTCACCATATCTTCAGTGTCGTGGCTAAGGGGTTGGTCACCACAGAGCACAATTCAGAGCTGATGCCAGTCACTAGTGACCATAAACCCCTTGGTCTATTTGTCGTTCCTGTGAATTGCAGTTTACAACCCACTGTTTCTTTTGTGAGGAAATACAGCAACATTGAATAAAGGAGAGGCAGGTGGTCCTCTCTGGTGTTCCTCATTGTTTCCTGTTACCTTTCTAGAAACCAAAATGCATGTTTTTATCAGTGCAATTTCAGTCATGATTTTGGTTCCTAGGGAGTAGCTCTCAGCATGGGAAATGGGGAAAATTGTATTCCACTTCTGGCTCCACTGTGGAATCTGGACCAAACACAAGGAATTCCTAAAAACACCCCTTCCCACTTCTGGGAAGTGCTTTAAGATCTACAGTTGAAAACTGCCACCAAAGAACTAGGTGTTACTAATTAACACTTTTTACAGGTGGCTATTTTCAAAGTGTTATTTGAGTTTTGCCTGCCCTCCCCCCAAAAATAGACACAGAGGAGGCAAAAAAGGGAAGGAGAACAAAAGAGAAAGCAATCTGTTGTAGCACAAAGGTTGATCTGGAAATGAACAAAAGCTGCTGCCCCTCAGTGAGCATTCTTGGTTTAGTCGTGCCAAATCCATTCCTGATGCAAACCCATTGCCTAGGGATGTTGTTAGGTGCTGTGGACACAGTATCTCTGCCAATCCTGAAGACTTTATTATTTATGTAATTGTACCATTTGTTGCAATAGGCTGGAGAAGAATAATTAAAAGGAAACATTTTTCAGTGACCTATTTATAACAACTTTAAGCTGCAGAAGATGTGGGGCCTAATGTTTCCTCCCTTAAATATGCATTGTTTCAGAGTGGACTGTAATCTCTATTTCCTTGATTGATAGGGCCATAATGCCAGGGAAAGAGGGGAATGGATGAGCCAATCAGAAATAAAGACCCAAGAAAAGGTCAAAATGGTGGAGCACTTCACTATATTTCTTGAAAGATGTTGGGTATTAAATGTCATATGCAATCTTTGTCATGAAAATGAAGTAACAAGCCACTAGTGTGACCCTTTCATTTGAATGATAGTCTTGTCACTTTTTCTAATGTTCTTTGTCAGAATTTAAATTGAAGGACAACGCTGTCTTGTAAGATATTTAAATAATACAATATATTCAGAAAACAGAGTGAAAATGGGGGAAACAAAAAAAATTTCCCTGTTAGATACTTGCTTTTTAAACTTCACCTCTTAAAACATATTTCATACAAGTATAAAATGGGTACTAAGAGTTCAATACACACTGGTTGCAGTATTGTTTTATTAAGATGCATTTTACTTTGGCTTTTGACTGCCCTCAGTCCACTTAGAGGTAGCAACAGCTTTATGGTGTTTGTCTCAGTATGAGCAGGCAGTTTAATTAGTGAGACAAAAGAAATACCTACTGAAAGGAAATAAATTTGACGTTTTTTCTAGAAGCATTGCTCCCCAGCTGAGATATAGAGCCTTTTGTAATGCTTAACACTATCTTTTAACATGTATTTCTATATCATTATAGTACTGCCTCAGTCTTTCAAACAATAAATCTTAAACTTTCTGTAGAAGATTCAGCTTGGTCATCAGTTCTATGCCCAGTGCCTCTCTCTTCTGGCAGCCCTTGACACCGCCATGTCCCCCTCGACCTTCGTCAGCTGTATCCCCTGCTTTTAAAATTTCCCAGCATAAAAAGTTTTCTGGTCATTGAAGGGCATGTCTGGAGAAGGATATTAGGAAATTGCTACTCTGCTGTCACCCTTTCCTTACAAACATTCTGCTATCTTTTCACTGGCTGCACTTACTGGCAGAGCTGCTAAGGAAAATAATTTGAAAATCTTCTGCTGGAAAGACTTGGCAGACTTGCCAAAGCTCCAGTGAAACTTGCTTTATTTATGCACATAAGAAAACCAGGAAACACAGGATGAGTGCAAGTGGAAGCTCATGCCTTGTAATAAATTACTCAGCTTGGGTTATCTACTGGAGCATCATGTTTCTACCTCACCCTTCCCACAAACAATTCAATGATACTTGGGATGGAATTGTTAAACAAATAAAATAGCTTTGCAAGTTTAACCCATGATGTTCTTGCTATTTCTGCATCCTTGCAGTGCAGTTAGCGTTGGGCATGGTTTAACTTATGTAGAAATGGAAAAAAACTCTTCTGGTTGATCAGAATTACAGAAAACTGCCATCAGGACAAAAGGAATTTGTCTCTGACTGTACTGGCAGATAACCCACTGCAGCACTGGCTTGGTGCTGTCGGAGACAAGGTCACAGTGATCATGCCCAGCCTGCAGAGCAGGAAGGCACAGATACTCCCTGCAGTCCTGTCCCTAACACTGTAGACTGGGAATTGGTTGTATACTTTGAAATTCCCTTTCTTGCCTCATGATTCCCCTTTTTTTCACTTGAAAGTGCAAGCATGGAAGGACTGGATTTCACAACTTGGCATTTATCTCAGCATCAGAGCTGAGAGCTGTGACCTGGGAAGTTCTCCTGGCCCCTTCTCAAGGATATATTGCAGACATATCTTCACTTAGCAGATACTATATTGTATTTGTGGCAAATATTCTAGGCTGGGATTATGGATTGTTCATTCCCATTTTTTTTCAGACTCTTGGTTTTTCCAGTGCTTGTCAAATTAACAGAGGTCTAACTTGACCCCTTATATGCAAAGTATAAAAGTCAGACTCAAACAAGAGCAGAAAGACAAAGTAAGCTCTGTCCAGAGCAAGCGATATATGCCTATATGTGAAAGATAATGAGAAATTAAGGGCCTAAATTGTGAATAATGAAAAGCTAACTTGTTCCACGTACTGCATTTTTATAGATTTTTAGCAGAAGTCTGGAAGTGACTGAATGGAAAACTTCATGTAATGTGCTCCACCTCCTATCCAGTTTCACTCCATTAAGCTTTACTTTTTTCACTCCTTTCCTGTGAGAAGAACACACGAATCTTTACCTCCTTCCCTGGCCTTCTCAAAGTTCTTAGATTATACATGACTTTACCATCCCTACCTACAAGACCACCTGCACTGCCTCTCACTTTCCTTCTTTCTCCTTGTCTCATGTTTAATGGAAAGATTGATTAGCTTGATTAGATTGATTAGGAATGCATCTTTTGCATTGTCTAGATAAAGCATTATCTCAAATAGTTCAGCATTGCTACATATTTGCTGGATGCACAGATATCACGCTAGACAATGTGCTGGGTGTGTGTTCAACACCAATGAGCTTGGACCTGCAACTGAACAGGAAAGAAATAAATTACATTTTCTCCCTTTACAGGTATTTTCTTACCTTGACTGTCTTATGCACATTTTAAAGTATTGCAGTAACAACATCTCAGTTATTCTGCCCTTCCAAAAAGGACAACCAATAACATCTTTCATATAACCTGAAAGACTGCCAAACAGGGCTTTTTGCATATAAACATTCTCTGAAAGTAATGAGAAAGGGATTAAGAGATGCTATCAAAATGAAATATGTGACATTTAAAATCTTTAATTTTTTTAGTTTTTTCTTCTCTACTTTAAAAGAAATTTTATTATTTCTTTCAGTGACTGTTGCTGTGAAGATGACCTGGCTGAGATCTCTGTTCGCACATCTAGAGCTTATTTTAAGTTTAGTCCTGTACAACACAGTCAGCTTCTTTGGCCTACTGGAGCACATTTATTGTTTTTATTCTTTCAAGATCATGTTGCCAGAGCAAGCTCAAAAACAGTCTTATCAGACAGGATTTTTTCCCTCATACAGCACAGAGGAAACCAATTCTGCTTTCTGCACACCTTCTCCATTCCTTCATCTCCACCAGCAGCCATGGAGACCTGCCAAGTGCAGACTGAAAGGGAACCTTTCACCCAGTAGCTCATCAGAGAAGATCACAACCAACAGCCAGCTGAGTGTAAACTATTGCAGAACAATAGCCACAGCCTCCATTTTCAGGATGCAAAGCAGCAGTGAGAGGAAATTCACCAAAATCACCCAATTCTGCTCAGATTGATGCCATCCATTTGTTTCCCTTTCAGGCAACTGCAGAGGGAGGGTGCTGAACTCTAAGTGGCAGTTGTTTCATTGGAGTGCAGAAGTCTCAAATTCCATCCATGACTTTCTTATTGCTAAGCATTCTTTACAACAGCAAAAGTATTTGTTTAATGGGAACCAGATTTGGGTCATAAACCTTAAGCCTATCAAGCTTTATGTCAGTTAATGTTTACCTTATTGTGTTTTTAACTCTCTCTCTGGTAAAAAAGACATTGCTGTAAAGGGAAGGCAGGGAAGCAAATAAAGCTAAGGAAATCAGGAAATACTATGAACTGCATGTGACTTGCAGCTGCAGGGTTCCTCACAATAAAGAACCCTGCCTCAACAGAGTGGCTTATGTGCTTTAACAAATATCAGCTGTTTGTTTGGGGTGTAATGAACAAACTAGAGCCAGAGTGACAACTGCTTCAAGTAATTATGAAGACAGCTTGCAAACTATGGCCCCACTTGTTTCAGATTTTAAATGACGACAGTCGGGCTGCTGTTGCTGCCAGCTTTATTTCTGAGAACTTTTATTTCCATATTTCAAAGGTCAGTGTGTGGTGGTGATAGCAGCCAAAGAAAGCCTGTGTGAATGGGGTGTGTGTGCCTATGTCTGTGAGAAAGAAAAAAAAGAAAGAAAAGCATTTTTCAGCATTACCAGTAATTACTATATTACTAGTAAACTCTTAATGAAACATTTATCATATGTTAAAGCCCAGGAGCCCAGAAGAATTTGGAGTTTCTTTGCTGCAGGCACCATATATGTAGTGAGGAGCACTCTGCCCTGAGTAGTTTACAGTGCTAATGGTAGAGATGGCAGAATAGTGATGCTAGGGAAACTCAGTATTATTCTGCCACAGAGAGCCACAGAAACATAAATCACTTATCTGGGCACATCCATGGTTTTACATACACGTAAAACCTGAATTAATTTGAAAGCCCCTGAATCTCAGGCCATTACTTGGGCTTCATCTTTTGCTTCCTCTGATATCTATAATATCTGTAAGCAGCATATCATGCTGTTTATTTACATTTATAGTGACACTAAGGCTCTTTTGGTATAGAATAATAAATATATATAATAATAATATATATAATATACAATATATAAATAGATAATATATATACACTTTAGAATAATATATATATAATATATAATATATAATATATCATATATAATATATAATATATGATATATGATATATTATATATAATATATAATATATTATATATATTCTAGTAGTATGATGTAGTACAATATAATAAAAGAAAAAGCTCTTGTGCTGAAAAGATTATCATCTCTGTTGACCAAGGACTGGTAGAACTTTTACAGGACTTTTTGAGAAATTTTACTGACTGAAAATTTACTGATGTTAGTCTGAGTCTTTTACAAACTGATCTAATTTTTATTTTGCATTCTTTCTTTTTAAAAAGAAACCTACTGAATATCTAATGAGATAAATATGAAACAGTGCAGAAAGGGAGGTGAAGAAATAGGGACACAGTTGAAAGGAATGGGTTCTATGACGAGACCTGGACAGAAGAAGCAGACTTGGTCACATAACTGGGGTCTCATTTCAAGCAGACATTTGTCAGCACAGGGTTTGTGGTAGAACAGTCCAAAGGGTGTGTGGAAGGAATGAGCAAGTTAGGGGTCTCAGAATGGGAATGTCAGTAGGCAGCATAAATTCTGTGGTGGCTTGAAAGCAATAATTTTGTATATGATGCCACAGGAATTAAGCCATTGTGCTGATTTCCAAGGAAAAGATTGCGGACTTATGTGGATCACCTGGGTAGACTGGAAAAAGAAGCCAGGCAGGGTCAAGGCAGCATCTTGGGTGCACTAACAAGGAAGGCAGGTCAGGAAGAATGAAATTGCTACTGAAATAGGAGAAGGGTTATGGAAAAAAGGAGAATAGTGTGTTAAAAGTATGGAGGCATTTCTGAGATTATATGGATATAAAAGGGATAGCAATTATCCTATTTTTTTGGGAAAGAGTACAGCTAACAGCCCAGTGGTTGGAAGACTTGGATACAGGGAAGCCTAGAGATTATCTTCTCAGATACTTATTTATGTGACCTGAGATCACAGTGATGGGGTGGTAAGAAGGAAAATAAATAATGCATCATATCCTCCCATCAAGATGATGATCCTTGCAAACAAGGTTTTTCCAAAATTCCAGGATATTAGGAATTTCTTCAATCAAATCCATACATAAATGGAAAACGATGAAGAGCAATGGGCTGCAGCCAGTTCCTTCAGTGAACTATGAAGTGTTTATTAAGCAGATGTAAATACATTTCTTCTAATACAGTTTAGGTTTGGTAGCTGCCTAATCCTGTTTTCTTCCCTGTTTTGGATAAGACAGCAATTTCACTAATTTTTAAGCCCACTCCCAAGCATCCCCTTGATTCAGAAACACTTTTAAACACTTATTATATACATCTACATTTCTCCAATACCCACTGTCAATGAGGCTTCATATGTGGTGTTTTTAATATTTTAAATTTTGATTTATCATCTCTTTAAATTATGATTTCATGGGTTCATGGAGAGAAACTGTTGAACTTTGAGAGGTTTCTTTTTCTTGGTGCTCCTGCTCTTTTGTGGAGAATTGTCTCTTCCACAACAGATTTGACCAGCTCTCACGTGATGTATCCTTGCAGACAAAGCCCACATTAGACTACATGTGCCTGAAGAACAGAGCATCAAGAGAAAAACAGCTGAGGGAGGAAATAGAAGTGCTGAATTATCTGATATTATGCATTTCTAGTGTATAAAACCTTTAGTCTGAAAAGCTGAGAAAATATCCTACTGACTTTGATTGTTTTCTATATAAAATAATTTGTGGAATCTACTTGTGATATGTGAGTAGTGAACTATGTGTAAGAAAAATTTGAATCCCTTGTATGATAGAGCTTTTTTTTGTTTCTTTCATAATAATAGTTCTGTCTTCTTCAAGCCTCACTTGGCAGATCTCCCAGCCTGTCTTTTTGTAGGGGAGCTCCATTAAATTGAGTAGAGAGTGGCGTGTGCCACTCTGAAATACCCAAGTAGTCTCTAAATTTCTTTTAGTGCTGAGTGCATTTAGTTTCTGAGGGTTTTTTTCCTGCTACTCTTAAAGCACAGGCTCAGCCAAAAGCAGCTCAATCTCAGCTGATCCAGTGCTGCTGAAGTGAGGGAGGCAGGGAGCTGTTGCTCTAGCTGTCTCTCATGGCTGTCATAGGATTCTTTCCCATTTGAAGTCATTGGATATTTTTGCTTCTTAGCAAACGAGCTGATTCAATGTCATAGCTTCTCTCTTCTAATGCACAGTTGTATGTGTGTAGAAACTGGATTGTTAAATCCAGATATGCATGTAAAGTACCAGTAAATCCAAAAATAGCATAAATAAAGCCTTGAAAAGTAATCTGCCTTTTTTGCTGCTATTAATGAGGAATTAGGTTTGTTCTTAGTAACATTTCCACAGGTTACAGTTATAAATGGTAATAAAAATATAATATCACTAAGCAAATACCTGGTAGGTTGTGGAGATAAATGTGATTAGTGCATTTCAGAACAGATTGAGGAGACTTAGCAACACCTCAGTAGAACACAGCAGCATTTAATAATTGGCTTATTTTTTTTCTTGTTTTATAGAGCTGATCTTATTACTTTGAAGTTTGGTTATTTGCTCTTTCCTTCAAGGACAGACACCATAAAAAGGCAGATAATTGGTTGTCAAGGCCACTCAGTGGCTAAATGCTTGTGATGAGACTAAAACACACATTTTGACTGGCACACTTATTGAGGTGAGCAATGCTAATCTGGGCTCTTGCACCATAGCTATGACTCTATAGCTGACACTTTCTGAAAGACATTACCATCTGAAATCACAGTTGGTCAGCTATGTTGACTATTATGTTTGATTCAGTGGCAAATAACCGAAAAAAGGTTTAAAAACTGATATAACTGATGTGGCTCAGGCCCAAATAAACTATTGAAAAAAACAGGTCATGGATTTCAGGGATGTCTTATAAAGTAGACTAGTGATAAAAATGTTATTCTGTTTTTTCTTTGAAGAGAGGAGAAAAATATCCTTGTCCATTGATTTACCTCATCTAGGATTGTGTGGGCCAGGACAAGGGAATCCATAAACTTTTTCCCCACCATGTTAGACCTCTGCATGAGCAGCATCTTCCAGGCTGTTTGTGAGCAGAGCAGTGCCAGTGCAGAGCAGCTTCTAGGGAGGCTGTTATTGTAGAAATATATTGAGTATGCTGGGAGATTACCATTTTCTCCCTTAGGTATCTCTACTTTTATTATTTTTTTACAAGAAACTTAGGCTTTGATGCCAAGAAGCACAAATAAAAAGAAATGTTTTTCACTTGTCCATTACCTTCCTTTTTGTTGAACATGAGAATGTGCCCATTTATTTCTATGAGAGGTTAACCCAGGAGTGACAAGATAGTTTTTCACTTTCATCTGCTTTGTCATATCCAATTCCTGCCTCATGATGGAGTGAATGGAATTATTTAGTACTTTTTAACACTAGTTTAAAAGAAAGGTATATAGACAATTACAGCATGACAAGTACATTTAAACAGCCCTTGCTATAGCTGTCATTCTCGCAGCATTTCTAGTTTTAATTATATTATCATCCATTCTCCTTATTATCAGCTACATTTGTCATCAATATTAGCAACAGAAAGTGGGGATACAAAATAAAAAACTCAACCCAAACCAAGAAAGTACAAAAACCTGCAGATCAAGCAGAAAATACTGATACATTAAGTTAACAAGGTATTCCCCAAAGTTCTTCTAAGATCCCAGTCTTGAAGCACTGAGGACCTTCAATCATTACAAGTGTCAGACATTTCTTTAACTTAAGGTTCTTAGTGTATTTTGTTTAGCACAGGCCTTACACTTGCAAAAAGAAGAGGGAGAGGAATCCTCAGACAAAATCTTCCTCACTTTCACATCTGCTGTATAAGGTAATACCACTCTGCAAATAGACTTTCAAAATACAGATTTTTCAGGGAAGATTTATCCTTTTCTTCTGCAAATTTAATCTAATGTATTGGTGGAACAGTACAATGTCAAGTTTCACTGTGTGAAGAGACGGGCTAGGAGATCCTTCCTTAGAAAATTATTTTGAAATTCCTGACATGTGGTGAAATCAGAAAAAAACCCAAAATATTTACCCAGAAACACCTTTAAATCTTTTTCTTAAGTTTCATGTCACTTATTTCCTTACTAACAATGTGACAAGTCCCCTTCCACCGCAGGTACAGTAGCAGTATATTCAGAGGGGAGCAATACCATGAAACAGAAATCACACCCTGCACTGTTGTGTTTAATATTTTCATAATATTGCTCAAAGCATCAACTAAATTCCAGATCAAAATGAAAAGATCACAGGATAAAATATGGTCATTGTTTATGATCCAGGACAAAACAATGTCATATTGTAGCTGCCAGGAGAATGAAGAAGACATTTTGCTAAAAACCAATGTCTTTGCATCTGTAAAATGACAGGGTGAAAATGGTTATGCAAGATTTTGATGAAAAATAGCTGGACAAAACTGAAGTGGTTCTGGCCAGTGAAGTGAAGTAAAAAGTTGCTTGTACATAATCTCAGCCTCCCCGCTGAAGGCATTGTACCTGTATACCTACTTGTCAGCGTGTGACAGAATCTTGGGAAGATGACTTGTTTATCTGCTGATGAAATTGGGACTAACAGCTAGTGTTGTTTTCTAAACAGTGAGATAAGAGCAAAGAGATGTCTGAGAAACATCCATTTAAGGCATCACTGTATCCATCAATGAATATAACTGTCCCTAAAGAAATCACCAAAACTCAGCAAAGGATGTTAGGCAGCAGGCTGGTGACATGTATCTGCTGCTTAATTGGAAAAGCAGTGTGGCTCAGTGTCAGCATCCAGCTTAGAGAGAATATCCCCACCCAGCAGGGACCAGCTGTTCTAGGTAAAACAAACAGCACATGGCATCCATGCCATGTGGGGATTTTAGGACTATAGAGAATTGAATACTGAAACATATCCAAAACTGAGTTTATCTGAATAGGTAAGTCAGAAAAAATCCCATTACTTTTTCTAGGCAAATACCAAGGCTGACAAAGGGTGGCATTACTGCAAAAGTTTGTTAAGCCCACAGATATTTATCAATTTGGTACAGCAAACTTTCCCACACTACATGTTAATTTGTGAATTTTATTAATTTATTAGTTTATTAAAAAGAGTGCTGTTAATTTTATCTGTTCTTTAGGAAAGACTGCTCCTTAATGCTTGGCCCCAGTTAGCTGTCCTTCCTTCCCATTCTCTGTCCAACCTGTCCTTGCAACTTTGGAAGACAGCACGCAGCAGAAACAAGGGGCTGGAGAAACTCTTGCCACTGAGGCAGTGCAGCTTTGGCTTGAGGCTTGCAGTCTGTAGGAAGAGTAATAACCTGGAATATCAGTGGCCATTGTGTGTGAGCCAAGGGACTCAGATTGCTTTGGCTTGGGGATCTCTGGTTCAGCCCTCGTCTTCCCTGACCAATAAGTGTATGAGGGACATTTATGGGCTGTACATGTCAAATCCTTTCAGATTATTGTGATTAGAAAAACCTAGCATGATCATTTCTCTCATCCTCTGCATTTGCCTATAATTTATTACTTATTGTAATGTTTCTTTTCAAACGCTATGTTTTTGTTTTCGAATTCAATAATTGGAGGAGGTGAAGCTGGGGATACTGTGAAATATTATTTTCATGTAGATTCATGGCAAATTTGGAGCCTGGTGCTCTACAGACACACAATGAAGATAATTATATCTTTAATCTTTTATATTAAAACCTAGCAATAAACTAAGAAAAGATTAAATTGATCTGCAAGAACTTGATGGGGACAAAGCAAAAAATCCAGATAACCAGAAATATTATGCATAATTAAGAAAATTGCTAATGATCACTTTAATCAATGACATTAGAGACGGAAAGGCTGTTAGGTCAAGTGTTTCATCTAAGGCCTCTGACAGTGTTGCTTATCACTGAGAGAACAATTTTCAATTTTCAATGCCTGATTTTGGCTCATCCTTCATTTCTAGCTAACTAACAAAAACTGCCTGAATTTCACAGATCTGATCCTATTTTTTTCCAGAAATCTTGGGACAAAATAAAGAAGGAATTTGCAAGAATGGAGAGTTAAAAATATGAAGGATTTACATCAGAAAACACTTCCTTCACTCTAATCTGTTGTGGCTTTTCCTGGAACAGCTTTGCATTTATCCTCTGCTGTAAGAGCATCTCACATCTTTGGCCGACTACAAGAGTTTGGGAGGTAGTGCTGTGGACAGCTGAGGTTCTCACTGAAATAAGATTGTACTGTGTTGTGACTTGGACACAGCTCCCTAAAACATCCCTCTGAGCCTTCAGAAAAACAAATAAATCATTAAGGTTTGGGCACAGGCTTCAGCAAGGCTGAACTGGAGCAGCTGCCCTGCGTGGGATTTTGCAGGACAGTGGTACATCCATCTGACCCACGTTTCCAGGTTCTGTAACAAGGCAGAAGAAGCAGTGAAAGTGCTTGATTGGTTCTGCCTCTACTGATAAATGACCTTGGAAGTGATGGATTTTGGGCAGTGAAGGTTAGCACTCCAGTGTGTGTTTCTGCATCCCGGTAAACGGAGATTCATCACATTAAATGTAAGTAGGTCCACTCCCTTACAAAAGCAGCAGGAACATATTCCCCTCTAAATTAGTTCTGGAGTCAGTTTTTTATCAAGAAAGACTGGATAGGGAGGGAGGACTGTATGGAAAGTGGTAGAGAAAATGTGCCTGTCTGTGCATCACAAAAATCAGCTCTGTATCAGCTGAGGTAGCTGGGGTTGTTCAGCCTGGAGGAAAGAAAGTTGAGAGGAGATCTCTAAAACTACCTGAAACGTGATTGTAGACAGGTGAAGGTCCACCTCTTCTCCCAAGTAACAAGTGACAGGACAAGAGGAAATGGCCTCAAATGGCCAGGGGAGATTTTAGGTGGATATTGAGATATTCTTCTCCAAAAGAGTTCTCAAGCCCTTGAGCAGGCTGCCCAGGGACATGGTCATCACCTCTGGAAGTCTTCAAAGAAAGTGTTGATGTGACACTTAGGGACATGGCTTAGTAGTGGTGAACATGGTGCTGCTGGGGTTAGAGTTGGACTCAATGATCTTAGAGCTCTTTTCCAACCTGAATGATTCAATGATTATATGTGTAACCTGAAAGATGAAACAAATACTTGAATCTTCCTCTCTGTTCACACCTTGGTCTTAAAACAATAGATTTGATGTAGCATAGAGTAGGTATAAGAAAACTGAATAATAGGAATAGGATTTAACTCTTTCATGCTATGGGTGTAAAGAAATTAAAAAACAATTAAGTACATACTCCAAATACTGCACTTACAGAGAAAGATGCTCTTTGAATTTTGAAAAACCAGAGTGTTTCCCCATGAACATCAGATATGCCACCCTCAGAAAACAAATTTATGCCTAGGCTAGATAAAACTGAGAACAACTGATCTGAAGTGTGTACGAAGAGTAGGTGTGGGGGAAGGGGGAAAATTTCAGGGGTAAAGAGCTGAATAAGCACTTTATTCAGGGTGAAAAAAGATTTTGCACATAAACACAGGAAAAAACCCTATACTGAATAGTAGTATTCAGCAGTAGTACTACTGAATAATAGTATTTGCTTTTCCTGTCTGAAGTGACTATTCTTCCTAGAGCCATAGGTCAAAATCTAGGCAGGATCTAGGCAGGATTAGCTTTGCCCCTCATCCTCAGTTTTCATCTCTATGGGAATAGCTTCATATTTAGCAGCCCACGCTACAGGAGGAAAGTCTCAGTGTGCGCCATTCCTCTGATCAAGAACATTTTCTTGCTCAGTACACATCTATGATTGACTAAAGGTTTCTTTTTTCATATTAGCAAAGCCTTCTTCAAGATTATAATCAAATTATGAAGCTGTAGAGTTGTATTGTATGCCTTACATAATTTAATAAATGCTTTTTGCATCTCCCTATAGAACACTCTCTCTTTCTCTCTCTCTCTATATATATACACACAAACTCAGGCTTTTTCATGAATGGAGTCTAAGTATTAAACAATGAGAAGACCCAACAAATTAGATCAATTAAGACAATTTAGCTCTAGATTTTTACACAGTACTTATCAATCCTGCTTCATTGGACACACGTGCTGAGGTCATTTTTCACTTGCATTAATATAAAATTAGATGAGTAAATCAGTGGTACATATGTTGTTTAGATTAGTTACCACTTAAGTCTCTCATCTTGCCAGACATATGGATAAGCAACACAGATTAAGCAGGTCTGAGTTGAATTAAAATCCTATTTCTGTGGTAAATATTGTAATGCAAACAAGTATAAGGTAAATGTGACTAAGGCTGCATTCAGCTTGAAGGTAATACTAATGAAACCTCAGGATTATTCTGTATGATTCTGTATTAATCTGTTCAAGGCTCATTAGCAGAAGACAAAAGAAAAAAGAAAAGAAAAGAAAAGAAAAGAAAAGAAAAGAAAAGAAAAGAAAAGAAAAGAAAAGAAAGCAAAAAAATAAAAATCAAATTAGCCTTCTTTTGTCTCCCTTGGTAGATGTGGAAGAATTTTATAATTTTGCATATTCAAAACACTAATCACCCAATAGCCAGATTTCTTTCCTAGCTTTAGGAGGGGTTTGGATGGCAAATTAAAGAACTGCCATTTTTGAAAAAGGTTTCAAGTTCAGCCTTGGAAACTCTTCTCTTCCTAATAATAGAGCATCAAAGCCACCATGAAACATTGCAATAGGGTTTTTCTTATTATTTGTAGGCTGGAGTAGCAGCACAGGAGAGTCAGCACATGCCTTCCAAGATCTTAAATTCAGAAACAAGTGGAAGAGTCACAAGGGTGCCTTTGAAGATGCACCTTCATACATCCTTAGGGCATTATTGATTAGTCAGAAGGGTGGGTGTCTGTACAGAATACCAACACCCCTGCTCCTCCGTGCTCAGAGCTAGCTGCTGGCAGGAGCACTCTCTGGCCCAGGGAGCTGCTGTGAGCTGGTGTGCACCTCCTTCATAATGTCCCATCACTTCTTCCTTAGCTGTTGCTGTGGCTTTCAGAGGTTGGGCTGGCAGAGCAGCTCTTTGGCTTTTATGCTCATCATTTGTGAGCTGTGCCAGCTCTGGTATTCATACATTAACTCTTCTGCTTCACCTCTGCTGACACCTGTGTGCCAGTGTGTTATTTGATCTGGTACTGGACCCATCTGTGCATCTCTGAGCTGCTATTTGTGATTTTCATTGATTTGTAATGTTCTTTTCTACAGTTAGGACACTAATTTTTTAAAAAAGTGATTATATCTGTTTAATTATGTCATAGTGGTGATACAGAGGCACAGTAGTTTGTATTTTTGAGCTTTTATTCCTTATAGCCAAGAAATGCTTTGCTATTATTCATTTAGATTCCTCTCTAGACACCTGCAACCAAATTCTAGTTGAGAAAACATGAGACAGTGAGTTTGGCTTCATCTTTTTCTCTTTGTTGATCATGAGAAACTCCTGTCACAGCAGTGACTCATCTGGAGGTCTCTGTCCTGGCCTGCAGTAACAGGGCTGAAGCAGACCCTGACCAAGGCAAGGAAAGCTCACAACTCGCTTGCTGATGCCTTGCCCAGTTTTGCTAATGCCATTCGCTTCACACCCATGTGAACTCTATACTGCAAATATACAGATCCATTATCCCATACAGCCCTCTGTTATTTCATGGTGACATTGAGCTACTGCTCTGTGTTTTTAAACTGAAGCGTGGTCAATGGCCATACTTTACTCTGTAGCCTTTGAACAACTCTAAAATTGCAGCTCTGAAAGAGAAATGTACCAGCCAAAGTGCTGAGCACATTCATGGACTAAATCCCTATCAAAGTGTCCATGATTGCAGGGATGTAAATGTACACTTGGTTCAAAGAATTTGCTTTTGTGGTGAAAAATCTATCAAATCTACTCTTCATTTCTAAACTCCACTGTTGTAGTTTGTGTTTCACCTGCTTTACAATTATGTGCAACACAAGGATAAAATACTTATGGCTCTTTCTGGCAGTGAATAAGGAAAAGTCTTCCAACACTGTGCTGAGAGCATTTCAGCTTCTCTCCCCTGAGTCTGAAGTATCATAGCAATCGAGGTTGTCAATTACTTTTAAACAAGCTGTTTATAGACCATTATTCGCAAGGCTTTATTTGCTTGCTTTCTTTGCAAGTAAGATGATGGAAACAGTTGAGCTATTCAAGTCTGCTACTATCTCTTCTAATGAGCTCCTACCATGAAAAGAACTTCTTTTTCTCTTCTGTTTCTTCTGTCCCCTTGTTTCTCAGGGATTTTCCAACAGAGAGAAGGGTTTGAGAATAACTACATCATCATTCACATATGGACATAAGTATCACATATGGAATATATACTGAACAAAGCATCTGAAAATTAGAATAAAATATTTTTATCTGATTTGTTTTGATCTTTGTAAGGGTTCCATATTGTGACCATTCTGTTAAATAATAAAATGCCTTCTCTTTTGTGTTTCTGATTGTAGGATAAAAAAGGACTTTTGATGGCTGGTAAACATTGGGTTTCACAAAGGTCATTTGATGTGGTAGAGATATTTTGATAAAATATACTGCCCTGTAAAGGGAAGAGGTGAAAACCAGTTCAATTAAAAGTCTCAGTTCTAATTTTCATGAAAAGATATAATACTGTCATACTCTTTTTAAACATAGTTTAGCAAGGTGTTTTCAAACACACATGAATTGGTAAGGTTGTCTGAATTGATACAGAGCCTAAGAGAAGGATAGTATGATGATGCTTTCCACAATGTATCATAGGAATTATTCCTAATGATGTCAAACACTCATTAATCTAATTAAACAGAGTTCAGGTAAACCATACCTGGACTTTGTTGCTATTCAGTGAGAGTAGAATTACATGGGAACAACTGAAGAGGATGACAGGATTGTAGTCTACAGGACTATAAGTGAAAGAAGAGTAGATGTTGGAAATAAAGAAGACCAAACCCAACTGTTTGGATTCATATGAGAAAGATTGAAGAGGGAAAATAAGGTTCTGTATGACTGTGTGATGGTACTTCAGACACCAAAGAGGGACAGGAGTCTTTTAAACTAAAGACAGTATGTGCTCTGGGAAAAAAGGTAGATAAGACCTGGAAACGAATAAAACTGAATGTAGATAGGAAGATGTTTTAGAGATATCACAGGATTAAAGCTCTGGGACAGCTTCTTGACGAGATCATAATTGCAAAATTCATAGGTGTTTTAAGGAGTCCAGTGTTTTCACATCTTTGCTTATACAAGTGTGGTTGCTTGAAATAGCTGAAGATCAGTCTCATTAACCCAGAAGGCCTTTTCTGCTGTCAAATGCAAGAAATGGCATTTGACTGACTAATTAGTCTTTTATTTTTGTGTGCAAGGAGGGAAAAAGCTCATATGCAATTGTAATTGTTTTTCTGTTGATTTCTTTTAGTTTTGACTTTGATTTTTGAGCATGCAATGATGTGACCTTGATGTTGTCTTAAAATAGTCTCCAAGGAGGATATATATTACACAAAGATACGTGTGCTAATTAATGCCACACATAATACATTACAGCTTCTGAGTAGAGAAAAATTCTCAATTCTAAGCAAAAGAGTACATTATTAATGTATTCTCTGAGTTCAACACCTTTAAATAGGTCCTTGGGTTGCTTTTCCTTGTGGACAAAGCACCAGTGCATTGGTCTGTGCCCTGATTCAGTGGTCTGCTTAAATTACTTTTTATTTTTCTTTTGTTTGTTACCATAGTAACATTCAATAATTCTTTTCCCCCCAATTGTTCCATTTCAGAGGAATTCTAGAAAACTCCCATGGATAAAAACAAAACAATAGTTGGGGAAAACACAGCTGAAGCTATACAGGGGAAGCTCTAAACAACAGATGATAATTTGTAAGCATGCAGAGCTCAGGTTTTGTCATCAACAGGAAGTGTGTTTCTGTAGCTGCCATTTGGTTTCTCTTCCAGGAAATCTGTACAATTTTAACAGAAAGCAATATGTAGTTCAAATATTTGTAAGATAAATGTATAATTAATTCATGAGAGCATTTTCTTTTAAATTTTACTATGGGAATGGAAAAATTATGCAAAATAATGGCAAAAAATAATTGAGAAAAATTGTTAGTGAGGATTTATCTGAAGTTTCTTTTTCAATTAGGATAATGGCAAATAATTTTTTTCCTTCTGTATTTTATGTATGTTACAGTAAATATAGGTATATTAATTTGTACTGCATGTGCTCTCTGGTTTTTTCTGCTACCAAGTGCTAGAGCTGAGTTGGGCAATACATTTAGTATTGCCCTGGCATAGGCTGAGAGCAGGAAATTAATGTCTGCCGTCAGGGGGGAATGGTTCAAAGCCCTGCGAGGTCAACAGATGATTTTCCATTTACTGCAGTGGGTTTGGCTCGTTCTGTTTTTCTCTGATAATTCATTATGATTTCGAGTGAAGTAAAGGAGCTGCAGAACCAGATCCCTGTACATATGACTATGGGATGGCAGCTTGCAGTGTTTAATATACTGTGTGCAAGAGGCAGCTGGGTGCTTTTCTTATCAAAATGTGTGATGGAAGGTTGAGGGTGGACATCAGAGAATGAAATATCACCAAGGAGGAGAGAGTTTAGTTCAGCAATAAAGACGAGAAAATAAGCTCTATAATCAAATCAAAACCATAAATTCTAAAGGATTTATTTATTATTAATTATGGGTTTATTATAGTCTTGCAATAAATTCTGGTTTAGATTTATAATTTCTACAGCTGTACTTGCAAAATACAGAGTTATATTACTATATCTTTTGGGGAAGATTACTTCACCTTGTAAAATTCTTTACCTGTTGTAACTATAAGACTGATTAAAATAACATCTGAGTGTGGAGAATAAAATCCCATGTGCCTTATTCTTTAAACCTGCAGTATTTGATAGCACTAATAAATATACTATAAAGAATGCTGCTTCTATTTATTTCACTCTCTTTTTCAAACTTTAAAAATGATGCTGTGTTTATGTGCTAGAATCCCCCTTCTATTGCTTGTCTTTGTAAAGAGGTTTTATTTACTTGAAATATACTTTCTGTGCAAAAAACAAATTTTTTTTTTTTTGCTAATCCAAATGATTTCTGCTACTTAAAACAAATCTACTATTAACTAACTCATCCTAGAGAAAAATGGCTTTAATCTCAGAGACTGCATTAAACTCAGAAGGAAACTAAATCAATAAAGGTGAAGGTCATGGAAACAGATGATTAGAGGAAACAACAGGCTGCCTACTGTACAATAGGTTTATAAAATAAACCAAAGCAAAAGTCTATCAGAATACATCAAGAATGAACTTTTTTAATTGGTTTCTCTTCAGAACGCTGCATGGTCAGATTTATCTCCTGCAGGCTTTTTTCTGCTTTTCCCCCAGTTTTCTGCTTCCCTTCCCCTCAGCTCCTTTCTCTCAGTCCTTTTCCTCTTGTTTCCTGCTGTGTTATAAACTAAATTACCTGTGGAAAGGCCAGTGAGCCCTGATTAACTAATGTGTCAGGTTTTAAATGCCCACAAGTACCTTGTGCTGACATGTATGTGATGTGAAATCAAAATTACTCTGAAATAGGTGAAAAATGGACCACTTTGTTAACCGTGTAGCTGGATTTTATCTCCCTGAACACATGTAACAAAAATTCCCACATGAGATTTTGAGCTGATTTTTTGGAGTGGGATTCAGGGAAGAATTTGGGGGATGGGTCTGTAAGTAGGAGGGATGAATAGTAGCCACAGTGATTGAGGACTTGGTTTAGCTCCTGGAGCTTAATAACTGTTAGGGTTAATGGTTTGAGGTGATTAGCTGGTTCCAACCAGTCATTAATCTGCAGGAGGCGTCTTTAGTCTTGCTCACTAGTCTTACCAAAGAAATGACACCCTAGCATTTTGCTTGAACTTTGGTCTTTTGTTGTTGACAAATGAGTCTGAAAACAAATGGGATGAAATAAAATCCTACAGCATGATGTCACTTTTCTGGTACCCATATCAAGGGTTGTCCTGGAGCTGGGGTGGAGTTTTGACCTGACAGTGCTGGCAAGAATTTGACTCCTAATTCTGCATCTCTGCATCTGGTTTTTGACTTTCTTTTCTGCATCAGTGTACTACCTGCCCACTAATTATAAGATCTATTGAAAATTGGGACATTCCCTTAACTAAATGCAGATTTGAGTAATATCTTTGCATTTTAAAAGCAGGGATATTTATTCTTACCCAGAAATAGATTTGGAGTAGTGATGTTACTACCTCTGCCTGCTTGCAGCTGGAAACAATGAAGGGAACTTGCAGGAGCTCACAGGACTTTTAATCTCTGTGCCCTGCACTAGCCTAAGCCAAATGAAAATCTTGACAATCGACTTCAGCAGGGATGACAAGAGCTGTGCTGGAAATTTCACTGCAGCAGACCCAAAGCTGTTGATAAGAATACACAATGTTATTAAGCTAAAGCTGAAGAAGGCATCAATCATTTTGAAAGGATACTATTTGATTCTTTCCTCAAAGTCCAATCTGACCTGACACCAGCCTAACAACATCCTTTTATTCTATACAGGTGCATCACTGTCTCATTCTGCTGCATTGTTAATAGGACCAGTAATAAAAAATAAAAATATCCCTCCTTCCCCCCCCCCCCCCCCCAGCAATGTCAATGTATATAAGGGGAATGAAGGAAGGGGGAAATAGAAGAGGTTAAAGGTTTACAGGTACAGAAAGAAAGTACCTTTCAAATACTAATTTAAACTTGTATTATTGAAGGTCTGTTTGTCACCTCCACAGAAGCATGTAAAAAGTGACTGGCACCTGCAAATACATTTTGAGATAAAATACATTGAAAAAGTCTAGCAATATCTTTTATCTGAAATATTAAATCTACCTTTCCTCTCTCTTTTATATCACAGTTGCTGAAAAGACAGGAAAAGAAAGGAAAACAAAAGAAAGGAAGAGGAAAGAGCAGAGAACTGATCTTATTCATGAATGAAAGAGAAGGTATTCCAAGGAAACCGCAGCAGAGAAGAAACCTTGGTGGTAACAATGGATGCTGTGGACAGTAGCTGGCAAGAAATTATCCTGGCTCTAGAACTGAATTCTCCTTGGTGCAAAATATGCCAGTCTTTGTCATTGAACTTAAAGCTAATATCCTATCAAAAATCAGGATGCAGGCGCTGCTGAATTCTGGGCTCCCACTGTTTCTGGAGTGGCCTACTTATTGAAATGACTGGACTTTGTGCACGCACAATAGACTGCTTCCTGGGAGTTGAGAGCTTTGTAAAATTACATTACAAAATCCACAATGACTGTGGCAGACCTTGAATTTCTTGTATGGTGGAACAAACAGAATAGCACAATATTGTCTTTCAGGTGAACACTTCAGAGAGATTGACTAAGTGGGTGAACTTCTACATTTAAGTCAAAAGCAGTAAGCCCTGGAAGCAAGTTAAATCATAGAATCATAGAAACCTTGAGTTGGAAGAAACACATACATAAGGATCATTGAGTCCAACTCCTTATTCCTTGTGGGACTACCTAAAACTAAATCATTTAGTTACGAGTGTCATCCAGGCGTTCCTTGAACTCTGGTAGCTTGGTGCCAGGTCACTGCTTTAGATCTGGTCTGCCTGCTGTTATAATTAAAGTTTATTGTGTAAATAACAGTTTAGTCCTAATATAAAAGATGTCACTGCGGACAGTGGATAAAGGAGTGTTGGCACTAGCTCACATCCAGGCACAAGTGACTCAGGATGATTGGTTTGATGCGGGTCAAGTGCTGCCGTGGATGGGAAGCCTCATCACTCTCTCTCTCTCTCAGGGTGCAGACCTGTTGTGCCCAGGAGGTGTTTGTTTCTCCGTAGCTTCTGTAGCAGAATTTTCAGGAGCACTTCTGCACTGGCTGTCCCCTATGACCACATAGGGGACAGCCAGGTGGAGAGGAATTTCTGATCTTTTCTGGGCAATATAATAACGTTCCTGGACTAGTGGTCTGTTGTGACGAACTCTCATTTTTCATAATATCATGGCTACAGTGGTCCGTGTCCCTCTCAGCATGGTGTGGGAGGTGAAGGTCTGGTACACCTTGTACCACACATATCTTTACCCTGCTGCATTCCCATAGCAATGGCTTTAGCACCTGTGTACAAGTCCATGTGCCATTCCTGGGCTGTGTCTCATGTCCAGAGGTTTCCGTGTCCTTGCTATGATTCTGTGCTGAAGGCAGAGGAGGAATTGCATGTGCATAAGCTGCTACATGCCAAAAGTTAATTGCCAAATAAAAAGACATTGGCAGCATGGGAAATGGGTTGCACAAATCTGTGGTTTACCCAAGGCACACATGTGTGTGGCAGTCTGGACACATTCCTGGTGGTCTGTGGCCATTCCTTCAAAAAACTCATGGCTAGTGAACAAGGAAATTTTGGCCATCAGAGCAGCTGAAGGTAGCCTGAATCTCTCCAGAGCAGTGGGCAGAACAGCAGTGCTTCCTGAATCTCTCCAAGCGCATGAGGAAGGAGGAGGATAGAATGAGATTGAGGATAATTGTGCTTTTTAATCTGGTGCCCCCTTCACTGTCTCTTATATCAGCTGCCCTCTTTTCCACCCCATTAACTGTATGAGCATACCCTTTTATCAGCTTAAAGGCCTTAAAATACAGTATTTCGTATGTGGATTAAGGACAATATGCAGCATTAAGTAACCCATGCTGATGAATTCCTCTTTGGGGTCAAGCTGTAGAGGAATGCTGCAAGGTTGCATGGCTTTTCTATGTTGCTTACAAAAGTAACAGATAAATAGATGCAATCTGTCAAACCCCCAGACAGAATAATACATTTATGCCTGAATACAGTATTTCCCCTAGAGTTTAAATTAGTTTACTTACATTCAATATCAGAAACTGGAATGCATGTACTTGTAGTTTTATAACCAAATCCATGACAATTTATTTTGTATGAAAGGTTAAATGACTTAATAATGGCTTTCTCAGAATGTTTTTTCATTTTGTGAATGTTGGAAAAGAAGCTCATTTTTTTTGCTCCAAGATAGTGAAAAAATACATCATTATGTTCTCAGTTTAGCTATGTAAATGACCTTACTGATAAATGAAAATTGATATTTCAAAGCCATAGTTTATTATAGCCTGATGGCATGTTTCACTGCCCTTATCACTGAAGCCCTTATCACTGAAGACAGTACTTAACTCTGAATAATGCATCATGCTAACTCTCTGAAATTGTTATTATGAGATTTTAATGCACCATAAAACACGTCTTATGATCTTCAGCATGCTCAAGTGTCAGTCTAACACATTAATCTCACATACATCTTGGAAAACTGTAGTTTGGCAAAAACTGTCTTCATATATAGCACTTCTTGTACTATATTTCATACATGGATTTATGTGTAAGTATGGGATTTGAAACATCTGAATAAAAGAATTATATTTTCTGCACACAAAACACAGCAAAATGAGATCTGAGCCGTAACTGGGAATTCTAGATTCTCTGAAAATATCCTTATTAAATAAACAGTGTTGTTGACATAGCAGACATGATACTGAGGGAAATATATAAAATATATAATAAATATAATGTGTAAATATATTCTTGGGTTTGCACTATGTTTGGATTATTCATATTGTTCCTTTCTGATCAGAAATTATTGGTCTTAGTTTAGATGATGCTATTTTGTTTTACATTTCTGAGGAAAATGCATTAGCTAAACTTGAACTGGAGGATGATGGCCAAGAACAAGGACAGAGAAATAAATTCTTCTTGGCTCTGACTCTTGCAGCATGGAATTTATGCACACTATGGCAAAAAGTGATTTGTGAACTGCTGTCTCCAGCCAGGTGGGCCAAGATTGTACCTATTCACACTTGTGTCCACTCAGTCTCAGAGCTACTGTGGGCCTTATGAGCACAACTGCTGAAGGAGGATATACAGTCAATCTGCTTTTCTCAAAACCAGAGCTAAACAATAAGCAGTGTGCTGAGCCAAAGATGTTTGCTGACCATCGAGTCTGCTGGGGCAAAATGGCAACTCCATCATACCACTTTTTTTTTTTTTTTTTTTTATGATTAAGGTGGAAAAAAGAAGCTGTCAGAGAGATGTTCAGTTATCCAAATATTCCTGTGGCTGGTCAACACAAGTGAGGAGTGTTCTGCAAGGCTTACAGTCCTATTCCTGCAAAGCTGCAAGCTTAGCATTGTACCATTGGACCATAGCTGGAAAAATCACTCAAGGGCTGTGTTCTAAACTTTGCGAAAAGAAGTTCTAAATTAAAGGGTTTTGTCTCATTTGTGTCTGTATTAATCAAAATCTTTTAATTCTGGACTTAATTTGACAGAGGCCATGTGAAAAATGGTTGAGAAGCCATCCCTAGAATGGATAGTTCACAAATCAGATTCAATATATTTCAAACTAAACTAAAACTTCAACATGTGTCATTACATATGTTCTGCATGTTCTTCCTTAAGGAAGAAAATTAGTGACTGTAACCTATATCCTTTCAAAATGCAACAGATATCTAAATGAAGCAAACTGCAAAAGGCGAAAATGTTCTTATTTTTTAATATTGATTATTTAGGCAATGGGGTCTGGTCCAGAAAACTCTGTAAAGAAACATAATTTTCATCCAAATCCCAATGTTGTTCAACTGCCAGTTCACATAATTTCTCTAGCTGTAGGATAGTTGTTGTTTTGTAACACAGTAAGTTCTTGTGAAATGAAAATGTAGCAAAAGCTATTCTTCAATGTGTATTACATTTTCTGACTTTCAATCTAAAGGGATTTACTACTGCCATGCTTGACATTGTAAGCATATATTATGTCTTCTGTCTCACCATGTTAAGAATTTGTTTTAAAAACACATGGTCTGAAGGCTCTATTGAAATCTGAATTTACACCATTTAAGAATACATGCTCTGAGCCATCTATCCTAACATGTCTAAAACTATCTAATTTATTTAGACTATTTATCTTAGACTTTTATATTTAGGTGGTCTGATTTTCTAAAATTTATCTTTGCAGCCTATAGGAACTGCCTTTGAGTGTCTGATTACACATATGCAATGATCACAGACATTATTTTCCGATTTTAAAGAGGTAACAAAGAGAAAGAAGAAGAGAAATAATGACCAGATATAATGCTCAAGGCACAATAATTGAAAGGAAGAGTAGTATTTCTTAGTATATTGCAAACTGAATGGAGGTTGTGCAGTTAAAGGAGAGGTTACAGGGTCTATTGCACAAGAAAATTTCAATTCAGGGCCAGCAGTGGCCACCTGCGGTAAGGAAGATGCTGGTGAAGAAGAGGAAACGAGTAGTATGGTGCATGGATAATAGGCCTTGTAAAGAGAGGATACAATAAAGCAGCAGCTGGAGAGGCATCGTGGCACTTCAGCAGTCTTTGTTAGGTGTGGTGCTGCTGTATGCTGCTGCTCTCCTCAATTCTATTGAAAAAATCAACAAGAGACTAAGACATGCTTGGGAAAATTAGATTTTCACCTGATAATAGGAAATAGGCTTTTTGTTCAGTAGAAAATTACAGAAAAATTTATTTGTTATTAAGGGGGTTTGTGTGTATTTCATTAAAAAAAAAATCTCTAATGAGTCTTTTTCACAAAGAAAAAGTTGTCTGATTATATCTGAGGGAAATTTTGAGATTGCTACTCATAAGAATTGTTAAAGGCAGACACAGACTTCTCCATTCCAAAGCAAAGATTTGCAATGTGTTTATAATAACCAATCTACAGGAGTTACATATAAGTAGACATAAGAATGTTTACAGGTAAATAATTTATCCCGCACGTCATTGACACTAACCAACCACAGACAAATGGCAGTATGTAAAAATATGTGATGATCCAGTCATCACCAAAGAGCTCAGTGCCAATCAGTTAATTCAAGTAGATGGTTATTGAAATGAAGCATATAAAGCATTTTAAAATTCACATCTTCAAAACATTATTAAAGGTGAATAAAGCTCCACTGAAATGGCTGCAGTTGCTCACACATGTATGCAAAAAGAGGGATGCAAAAAGAGGGATTTTTGAGCATGAATGCTTGGCATAACCACTGAAACTTCAGGGATGCGTTTGTACGAAGGTCCAAGTCAGGGGTGCACATGGAAATCAACCACGACACTCTGCAAGCCCTGGTTGACCCCAAGTGGAATATTTTAGATCATTGAACTTTATGTTTCTTCTCTTAGATTGATCATATCATCTGCTTATAAATGTATTTCAGTGGCATGGTGTCCAATACCAAACCATACAAATATCCACTTATCAAATGAGAGAGCTTTGTATCCTAAGGTGAGAGCAGATAAATTATTCCCTAAGATGACATCAAGGAAGAAATGAATCACAGAATATTTCCGTCAAGAAGTTGTTGACTGTTTGAGGAAGGCAAATAATTCAATGATTAAGTGAGAAGTCTGTTATTTTTCTTTGTTGTGTATTATTTGTGAACTGTGATTTTTATTTTTATACTTTCTGAATAATAGTAGATGACAAAGGATAACTAACAGAGGGAGAAATGTCACTATGAAATAAGTGAAAGATAAAGGTTCCCAATGAAGGAACTGAGAACACTTAAGGGGCTGAAAAATAACAACAAAAATCCCATGAATCTGCGTCATTGCGTGAACAAATGCCTCTGTATCTTGCGTTTCAAGCTGACCCCGGGGTAATCAATCATGGTAAGACTGTCACCCATACAAGGTTAAATGTGAGATGAGGCAGTTCCTCTTCAGAAAACATGTGGAGACCAGGAAAATATCCTTCATAGGCATCTCAAAGTGGAGAAAAGTATTTCTGAATTTAATCCAAATTAGATCATGTGAAGTTTCCTGTGTTTCTTTTTTTAATTTTTTTTTTTAAATTTCCTTAGTGTACATGCATATAATTTTGGCTATGACAGTCCAAAAAGTTTGATTTTTCATGGTGTAGATCATCATAGCTCTGTTGAAATCAGTGACATTATGGCAAGATAGCCCCAGTCATGTATTTAATCCATAATACAGACTTCCAGTGTTTTCAACAGGCTGGAGGTGATTTTTGCCATGACCCTCTTGCACAGAGCTGCACTAACATAAGCCAGCTTACAGTTAGTGCTGCCCTGTTTTTTTCTGCAAGCAAGCAAGCAAGGACGGCAAATATTATGACCTTCACTTCATCCAGACAGCTGACAACAGAAGCAGGTTTTCACTTGAACCATAGCTGTTTGCAAGATGTTTTGTTCAGCTCTGACTAATAATTGGTCAGGGAAATTATGCAGGGAAGTTTCTCCATGGAACTGACACATCACGTAGATGACTAAGTTAATAAAATAGTACTCTTCCTTTTCACCCAACAATGTGGTACTGTAGACAAAGTCGTTTGGATGACCCAAAATGGGAGATATTAGGAAGACCAGGGCATCTTCATTTAGAGCATGGCTGTTAGTTGTGGCATTCTGGCTAAAGTCATGGCTGGTGTGCTAAGGCCTCTTGAGATTTAACACATTATCAGTGTCTGGCCTCTCTTCTTCTTTTTCTCTCCTATCCAGATCAAACAGTTCTTGTTATAAGCTGTTTATGGTAGGTATATCTCACAACGCTTAAACCAGAAATTCTTAGCGATGAGAATGAATCTATTCAATTGACAATATTCATATATAGTCATATATAGAGGCATGCCTGTTTGCCATTATAATTCCTCATTTTCTTCACACACAAATGAAGATCAAATCTTGGCTCTTCTGAGCAATATCCATAGATAGAAAACCTATATGTATTCATTTTTTTGCAATTTTGAAATATTATATGTCCTATTTCCCATTTGGGATGGGATCAGTATGGAAAATACCAGTTTTGAAATGAAATTATATATTTATCATTTAGTAAAATGATTAATCACGACTGCTCATGAGCTCTTTAATTTCATTTCTGTTTTTAAAGAAGTTTTTAAAACTGTGGTTATGTTAGATATGCATTGAAACTTTCCCTTTAAGTGTGACAGGCATAGAAATAATTTTCCAGTTTAATGTAGCATAAAAATTGTTAAGATGTTTCTGACTCTTCTAATTTAAAACCTTCTCCTGCTGCTCATCTCCCTGCAAATAGTTTCATTACCTTAATTTCTTTTGGAAATTGGAGACAGCTTGTGACTAAGACACTGCAAGGCCTGATTCAGTGCTTATTTGGAAACTAAATTATGAAGGTCTTTATAACATTACAGAGTTTAGACACAGAAAGGACAGATTTGACTCTTAAAATTAGTGTTTCATTACCAATCATTCAAAAGGACTTATTTTCATTGACCAACATTTTCTAAAAAGCAGGCTCAATTAATTTGTCACAAAAATGAGTTTCAAAATCCTTGGTTTACAGAAATTCAAAATATGGTGCTGCCAATGGTTTACTCACTTTCTAGTCTGCTGTTCTAAATGATAAATTGACCTTGTTTCTCAATGCCCTGTTTTATCAATTAGTAACACTGTTACTAAAGCTTCTACAGCATTTTGGGAACTCTTATCTCTGGGGTTTGAGTTTGGGTGGTATTGAGCTTTCCAAATCTCAAATCATGAAAGGATATATTTTTATGTATGCTATGTTTTACACTTCCATTCATCTGTTTGTCTGGTTTTCTGCAGGTCACAGCAGGACTTTCACTATGCACAAAATTAAAAAGTTGTGGTTTGTTTTCCTTCATGGTATTTATGAAACTCATGCTATGAAGCTCAGTAAAACAAACTGAGAGAAGAATTCTCAGTGTGTTTCTTTCCTGCAGTTTTTCCAACAAAATTCGATGCTCATAAACATTTAGATAAAGCTCATTTCTTGCCACCTAAAGGAATTTTCTCCAAGACCAGAAACTCACTTCTTTCAGCCCAAAGGAGGTGCCAATACCTTGTTGGGTAAGTGCAAAACCCAGCACATACGTGGGAAAAAGTTTATTTCTGTAAAGGCTGGTTTTTACATGTAAGACTTTTCCTCCTTTCCTAAATTGCCAAAACTTCTGCAGGATCCTAAGCAATGATAACCAGAACAGGGAGAAAGTATATCTATTGCCTAATATTTTTTTAAATGTGTCACTTAAGAGGAAACAAAGGAAGAGGAAGCAGTCTTTGGTAATTTCTTTTTCAGGAATTTATTTGCAACATGGAGGCCTACATTGCATTCCCTTAGGTATAAAAAGTGCTAGAGTAAAGTCTGAGAGCTTCTCTCTCTGACAGCCAAACACAGCTGCGTGAGCTGGAAAAGCATTGTGTAGGCTATAAAATGGGATGTACAAATAATCACACTTTACTTTCCAAAATTCTCTCTTTGCACTAAAGGTCAAGCAGAACAGCTCTTTCATCTCCTACTGTTCACGGCTAAGGACATGCATGGCAATCTTCCTCAACACTGAGCAGTATTGCTAAAACCATATTATTCATACTTAAGCACTGGGGCCTTACAGAGCAGCTGCTCCGTAAATTCACCACAGCAAGGTGATTTAGTCCTTGTATGGCCACTGCATGATATGCAGACCTCTTGGTGCTCTCTTGCTGTGCCATTCTGAATCTGAGGTGTCAGTGATTAAAAGTCGGTGTGAGATGACTGTTTGCAGCTCAGCACTGATGTGACACAGTAGTTAGTCCTACTGTCATCCAAAAGGTGCCAAAAGAACAGGAGACTAGTCCTACTGTCACCAAAAAGGTGCCAAAAGATCCGGGGGGCCCTTTGGCATATCATGAGCTTTTTAATCTGGTGTAAAACTGTGTTTGTTTGCTCGTGCCTATTTTTGCCCCTTTTCTCATCTTCTACTATTTCTCTCTTTTTGTGGTTTTTCTGCCTCTTGATCCTCTTTCATTTCTTGTTTTGTTGTCTCAATCTTGTGCTAGTAATCCTTTTTCCCTTTGTCTGTTTTACCTCCCTGCCCTCTTACACTGGGGGATGCCTTGCAGTTGGTATTATTATGAGATTAGTAATGCTCCCAAGACAGCGTGGAGCATGGCACACAGCTAAGCCAGTCCTTTCCCTGCTCTCTGTAGATGACTTCAGAACAAACAGAGCAGAGAGAGGCCCCAGTGAGAGCAATGCAATGATCCACTTCCATATGGGGTATAAAGTTCATTTTTTTTAAAGAGGGCTATTATTTTTCCACTTTATTGTTTTCTGCTTTTCCCATTCTACCCTGCTACAAGGCACACAGATGCAGATTTGCCCTGCTTTTGGAGAGGGCATGTTTTTACAGTCTAGGTGGACTTTAAAATGACCCCTATGTGCCATTCCATCATGCCGGTAACCCTGCATGAATGATATATATGTTACATACCCAGAGGTGGCAGTATTATTGTCATGGTGTGATTTCCTTGGTGTCCTGTAACAGCTGTGTCAGGCAGCAACTGTCTTTGCAAGGATGCCCCTTAGAAATGAGATCTTTAGGTCTCCATTGTAAGCAAAATCCCTGGGGGGAAAATACAAGCAAATGAGCTTGGCCAAAGCCATGAAAGCTGAAAGGGCTGACTTGGCACAACTTTCTCAGTGAGATCAGGTTAAGCAGAACCTGCACTTTAGCCTAACAATGAAAAACTGTACATAGAAAGAAGAAGGGACTCAGGGGAGCTGAAAACAAAGTAGTGACAGAACAGATTGCAATTCTGGAAGAGAATAACAGGTTTTACTTAGTATCTGGCATGATCTCACTCCTGGGTTCAAGGAGCTCATTAAATCCTTTAGTAAGAGTACTATGGTACAGAGGGATGTACTGTGGAATCTCAGGTAAATTCATTGGCTTTTTTTCTGGTCTGTGCTCCCTGATTTTCTATATTGCTATGCAACTCCCTGTACAACAGCTTAATTTTTTAGATTTCCCTCAGAAGTAATTGCCAAAATCCAGTTTCTTTACTTTCGGGCTTGAAGAAATTACAAATTCCTAAAGGTAACAGTGATTTACTTGAATTGATGCAGAAAATAGATATAAGTAAAGCTGAATATAGAATCACAAGCTAAACTGACCAGTGTTGTATTTTACCTATCAGTAGCATTCATTACTTTGATAGATACATCTCTAATAGGGAATTGTTTTGTATGAAACAATCTAGTTTTCCAAATCACACTGTAACTATTTTAATGACAACACATCTACAGAAATCTCTTTGGCATGCAAGGGGAAAAAAAGCATATGCAAAGCATGGAGCTAAACACAGTCTGTGTTTCAATAACATTTGTAACTTGATAAGTGCCTCAGTTTCTGGGATCCAAATGGAGGCACTTCTAAAGAGAGCTTGGTGTATCTGAGAATGCAGAGATGTCCCTCTGGAAAGCAATGGCTTAACTGGCACAATGCTTCTTAGACATGGGGTTTTTGGGGGTGGTGGTATGGGTGTTGTTACTCTATATAACATAAAACTGTATTTGTTATCTCTAAAGTGCAGCTACTTGGCATATGCCTTTACCTGTGCCTGCATCACTGACTCTCTTGCCTTTTGAGATAAGCTTCAAGTATTTACAGCTGGTGCTCCCATTTATAAGGCAAACTCTACAAACGTGTTTTTCCTTCATAATATTGCATACAGGCTAAAGGTTCGATTTCCACAACACATCACAAGAGTGAACAAGGTTTCTTTTACCATCTTCAGTGCTGTTTCAGTTTCTTTAACAAATAAGCTTGTGTGTAGGTCAAACTTACCCAGTGCATATTAGAATTCCAGGGGCCTCTGATTATCCATGCTATTTTCTGAATCTTATAGTTTCTATGCGTTCTATACTTCTGTGTATTGTTTTTGCAATAGATCACTTTATCTATTTCTCAGAAAACATTTTTTTCTGTTATCTGTCCATTGAAGGGAAAGTTTTTTTCTCCTTAACTCCTAAAAGAAGGCAGAACTAATCAGCTATAAATTTTTATTCCACTGATCATGTAATTTATAAATTGTGTTGTAACTTTCTGCACTAGAGAACTACAGAAACAATGCAGACCAAGGACAAAGACATATGCTACGTAAGCAGACAGATTCCTGCCAGCATAATCTATAAGTGGGAAGTCAACACTTGGCTTTTTGAAGCAAGTTGTGACCTGAAAACAGCATTAAGCTTGTCAGAACTGGGTCAGAGAGACTGAAAGGTCAAAAAATTAATAAATGTTATGCTGAAACAACATTGTTTTGGTACTGTTGAGCATGCAGTCATTCTTCCCTGCTCCTGCTCTAAAGTAATATACTCAGAAAAATTACAGGAAATGTATTTCTCTTCTGATTCTGAATAAAACAGGAATATTTTAAAACTATATTAAATCAGTGTTGGTACTACTTTAAGTATTTTTAGCTTTCTTTTTCTTTTTATTTTTCTTTTTTTTTTTTGTTTTTTTGGTTTTTTTTTTTGAGAGATAAATTAGATATCATATCTCCATCTATTGAAAATTATACATATGTCTAAAAAATTCATGTTTTGGCTATAGATTGTCCAGCTGTGGTATTGTTACTAATTATTAAATGTCTCCATGACTAAATAAAATCTGTTGGATGACGTCCTTCTAAGTTTGTGTGGAATGATTTCAGAGGGATCCATGAAGTGTAAAGACAAAAGGCTCATCCGAATACAAGCACACAGTGAGCCCAGTTACCTCTGCCCTCTTCCTCCTCCTCCCCCCTGCCATCACCTAGAGCAGTTGTAAAGGGCATCCTTTTGATTTGGTTTTATCCATCAGCCTAGTAGTGTCAGTCTGCTTATTGTCAGGCTTGCAAGTGTAAAGGAACTTGTATTACTCCTTGTCTGGATGACTGGTGTCTCTTAGGATGAGAAAAGCCATTGGAGAGGCTGTTCTGGAAGTGTGATAGCAGCAGCACATTTGAACACAACTCTCCCGCAGGATGAATCATTTTATCAGCCTGTTTAGACATGAGTCATAGAGGCTCATGAAAGGGTTCCAATGACTTCTTGTTGCTTTAATAAATTGTCTGTTGTAAATTAATTTATGTTCCTGGTTTGTATCTTTTTTTCTCAGGAGAAATCTTATCTAGGAAATGCCCTGCACCAATAGAAGATTGCAAAGTATCTCTTGGACATTTTTTGCTCCAGGGTCTACAGTGATCATTGTTTTACAATAGAAAAAATAAATCTGGGGGACTGCATTGACCTTATAAGAAATTCAAGTTTCTTTTTCTGCTGAGGATTGGTCCATGAAATGTTAAATGGTCCACAATGGAAAGGATACAAAGCAATGCTGATGCAACTGAGAGGAAACAAGGAAAAAGGCTCAGGGTGTAGGTGGTGACTTCACGGACAAGTGTAGCACGCTACCTCTGAACAGTGAACAGTATGAGGAAAATTGAGCAGAAATATCCCTTTCTGCTTTGATTTGGCCCTTGGGAGTTTCTTGAGGCAGTGCTGTCTGTGGCCCACAACCCTACCCCAATGGACACAGGGAGCAGGCAGGGAGGGCTTGGCAATGGCAGCTAGCGCCGCCCCGGAAGGCCAAAGGGAGCTTGGCATCTGTCCTGCAGTCCCTCCTCTCCCATGGTAAATGGATCTTCCTGTTGGGATACATTCACTCGAGACCAAGGGGCAGGGTTTTATGCATTTGTTGACTTTTATGCTGCTTGTGTGAACACATGCTAGCCCACGGCACGGTGTGACTAATGCCCAGGGTATGTGGTGTTCATAAGTGGGTGTTTGCACAGGGCTACTGCCCTTGAAGTGGCAGCTGCCAGCTCTGTTGCCTGGCAGACTACACAGAAAGGAGCCCCTTGTTTGGGGACCTCAGCCAGTGCTCCCACAGCCCACCCCCCACCATCCTGAGCTGGTTTGTGATGATAAACCAAACAAGTGGCAAACACTGCGGTGTGTGCGGGCAGGTGTGCGCCTGCCCGGTGTGCACATGTGCGCAGCTTCTGTTTATGCAGAAACAGGGGCTCACAGGAGGTTTGGGGTGCTTTCAGCCCTTTTGGCCAGCTGGTGTGGGAAACATACTCTGTGAACACCTGTAGGAACAGAAAGATCTCACACGTGCTGCTGGCTGATAGACATCCTCCAGTGCTCAACAGAGTAAAGATTTCTTCTTTCTGTGAATCTCGCAGTTTTAGCTGGGATGCTCTAATACAGCTTGTCATCTCTTTAATCAGATAGTTTTAAACTGAAGAAATACTTGAAGCTCAAAAAAGAGTTTAGCTTATATGTCTTTAATTACTTGTTGGCAAACACTTTTATTTCCAGGGCCCTGTTAATTAACAAACAATAAATTGAACTGCTGCTTCCGCCTTGTTATTTTAAGAAATGCTTTTAAATATGCTACCCATTTGTAGCCATATGCCATAAATATTTTCTTTAAAGGCTTGAACCCAAGAAGTACATTATTTAGGTTTCCTTTACAAACTGAAGCAAATGTTTTAAATGTGTTTGCATTCTTACTTGCCATCATACAAGTTGCTCTCTAGGAACTACATAAAGATGCTGTTTCAGCATACCTGAATCTTACTGCAGTTTGGGGGCTGAAACTTTCTGTCAAATTCAGGGGCTTTCTATTTTTTTTTAATTTTCTTTTTCTTTTTTTTCTTTTTTTTCTTTTTTTTCTTTTTTTTCTTTTTTTTCTTTTTTTTCTTTTTTTTCTTTTTTTTCTTTTTTTTCTTTTTTTTCTTTTTTTTCTTTTTTTTCTTTTTTTTCTTTTTTTTCTTTTTTTTCTTTTTTTTCTTTTTTTTTTTTTTTTTCCATACTGGGTTCACAATTAAAGTGCTAGAGTCATCTGCAACTCTGGCAGTAGCTGTGTTTCCCTGCTGGCCAGGGTCAAAGTCTGGCTCCATCCAAGTCACATAAGCTCCACATTTTGTGATCTGCTACAAAAAGTTGACTAACACTTTTTTCCTAATCTGCCCCTTATCTCTTCTACCATGTAAGGTGATAAGAAACTGTCAGCTTAATATCTAGAGGAGATTTATTTTGTGCATGGGTCAGGTAAAACATTATTTGCTTAGATGACAGCTACCCCAAGTAGACATACTGCAGTTGGCTGTGCTTTGCCTGGAATAAAACCAGTTGGATCCATAGCTGTGACAGTAAATGAGGATTAAAACGACATCCTGTGGTTTCAGCATCTGCTCTGAAAAGAGATACAGGAATATATATTCTAAATGTATAATCAAGGAATGGAAAAGATTAACAAGCAATATCTGTCCTCTGTAATCAGCTTTGAAAACAACAGCACCAATTTTTACTTGCTTGATTATTTGTTGGGGTCTAGTAAATATTTGAACCAAATAGCAATATGCATCTATAAACAACTGAAAATTCATTACTGCAGACAATCTCAACCTCAAGAAGCAGGAGTGACTAAACACTTCCTCTTGTATCTCCTCAACTTTGATTCACCCACTTTCCACCTGTGTGCCACCTTTCTGCTGTCTGTGTCCTGACATAAATAATATCTTGCTGATGAGGCAAAATTAGGATTTTGTGAAGCTTTGGCTGGCTGACCTGAGTGGGGCTATGCTGGCATTATCAGCTTTGTCAGATGGTGGGCCACCATCAGACAGGTGTCTGCCCTGGTCCAGACACCTGTCTCCTGAGCACCAGCTCTTCCTTAAAAATCCAATTATACTGGGTAAACAGATTCTCGTCTTATTTACTGTCTCCATAACCATTACCAAGGTTTTGAGCCTCAGAGCTCTGATACTGCAATTGCCACATGGTTGTGTTTGCAGAAGGAGGCAAAGTCTCCATGCTCACTTAGCAAGAGGAACACTTTCAATTTTCATGACCATACTTAGGCCAATATAATCACATCAAAGTTATATGTCAGTTCATCAAAGGTGAGACTGCAAGGAAAACATCTATTTTCCCTGGATTTACTGGCCTCATCCATTCTGGATTTGTAGTGGCTTTCAGCAGTTTTCCAACAGTCCTTAGAAATCCCACTCAAAGTCTTGCATGCACAACACAGAATTGCATATATTAGGACAATTTAATATATCTTTTTGACTTTATGTAATCTAAATAACAGTTTCATTTTTTTGTTTTTGTAGATGAATATGCTAAAAAATTATTCTTTACTGTTTTAAAGAATATCAATGACCAAAAATAGAGAGTGATGTGCATATCCAAACTTGTACTTTCGTGTTCTTTGGAGTTAGCTCATTGTCCATGCTCCAGAAGTGACACAAAAATACAGGATTATTGTGGGAATTGGAACAGCATTACCACCAGAACAAAATAGTTGGAAAAAAGATTACTGTTACAAACATGATATTTAATGGCTTTAACTTGGATTCCAAAATCACTACCAGTCATTCACCAGGAATAGGAAGGGAAGGAAATTTGTACTCAGCAAGAAGCAGTATGCTGGTCTTTAATACTCTGTACTTGGAGACTGACCCTGGGCCAGTTTTTGGAGTCTTGGTCTCACAATTTTTCAAAGTCACTAGATTTTGCATAAATTGTACACCAGAGTTTTCTCATAATCTGCTTATGCAGTGGCTGACAAGAAACACAGCAGAAATCCAGTGTGGAATCTTTGAAAGAAGCACATAGACCTTACAGCATGCCCAGTCCAAAAAATTATTATAGAAGAAAAATGGTCATGGTTTTGGTTTTGTTATGAAACCTTTTGAACTGTTTGGGTAATTTTTGTCCATATTGAATAATTTCAGGGCTAGTTTCTTCCTGAAGACAGTAATTTTTCTTACTGTGTTAAAACACTGACACAGTACCAGATGTATTTAAAGCATGTTCCATTATTAGTACACAAACTGAAACTGAAGTCCTTTACTAAAACCACAGCTAAGTATCTGACATTAAACATTTGAATCTTCCTTCTGTTGTGTATTGTCATTGACATAAAATACAACAAATGCTCTGGACATAGATTGCACAAGTTGAAATTACCTCCCTCTTAAACAACATTTATGATCTTGCCATAATATATGGGGTTTCTGTGTGGCTATATATATACTTTGAGCAAGCTCAATATAAAAATCTTTATTTAAACAGGAACTTATGTTCTGATTCAAAACCAAAAACTAAATCTGATGCCTTCACAAATATGCTTACATTTAAATAAACATGTATACATCACAAAAAGAAAAAACAACCAGCAGAGCAACCAGCATGCAAATTATTACTAAAAAAACAGACAACAAATAAACTCCCTTTGGTTTGCAACTTGATTTTGAAATCATTTACAAAACCATGGTTAAAGTCCTACTAGACAAGCTATAGAGCTCTGCACTATTAAATACACTTATTATAAACTGGGTTAGTCTGTCCTTCAGGGCAATGCCACAATAGTTAAGGCAGTGCCAAAAAATCACACGCTTGCAGAATATTTACTTGGAAATAAGGAGCGTATTGAAAGCCAATGTCAGTGGCTTCAAGATCCTGTCTCACCAAGCCAGGGATTCCAGGTAGTGGGAGGCACCATGTGAGCAGCATTATGCAGGGGATGGGAAAGGCTTTGACCTCATAAGGCTGCATGGTTCAAAGAGTGTTTAATATTTGCTCTTTCTTAAATTTTTTTTAAGAGTTTAACTTTTTTGTGTGATCAGGCAATTGGATGCATTACAGGAACAGCTCATTTCCTTTAAATGGAATGACATGGCACAGCAGTTCCCAAGCTGTAATATGTTGATTAGGGTTGTGTGTAAACTGCAATCAGGTGATAGCTGAACTGGTTTGAAAGTATAAAATCAGAGGAGGAATACATTAAAAATGCATGATTAAGAAAGCTGGTATAACCAGGTGCCTAAGCCTCAAGTGCAGTGTGCGCTTGGAATGATCCAAGAGCTACTGATAAATGTCAGAGTGGAGAAAAGGAGCTGAGTTGGTGCTTCTCTCCTTGCTTGTACAGTGCTGAGCACTGCACATTATAAATAATAGATCTTTCTACAGAGAGTTAACTTATTCCTTAATCACCATGAGGGTTGTGGTTGATGTGTTTGAATCCCAGTTCAAGCATTTGCAGCTGCTCTGACATGTATTCCTTTATGCCCTTGGAAGCCAGCCACCCCTTCCCAAAGAGCAGTCCCTATTTTTTTCTCTTTCCATGCTTTCCCTGTGCTTGGCCTCTGAGGGAAAAAATTCAGTGTAGTTTAACAAAAATCATTACAGTTGTCTTGAAATATTCCTTCTGTCTTAGAAAACAGTCTTTGTAACAACAGCATTTGAGCACTTGGTAAATCTGCTGGTATTTAGAAAGTTTACCTCTGTGTGTGAGAGCAGATATGCACGCATGCGTTATGTCAGGATAGCAAACTGTGACCTGGAAAAACAAAGGGTCACTTAAAGCTTGTCTTCATGTTATCAGCAGCTGTTTTATTTTGTTTTAAGCTGAGCAATACAAAAGTCTTAAGAACACATGTGCTTGAATGCAACATTACTCTATATCAGCTTTTCTTCCTAAAAAAGTGTTACCACCTTCTCCATGAGACATGTCTGTGCTAGTGTGCAGCTGGCTGGCTGACATTTGTGCTTATCTATGCTGTTGTCATCTTTGTTGGATTAAACTTTGTAAAAGGCAGGAAAGAATATTTTTGTATGCCATTTATATAGGTCAGAAATTACCTTATGTACTGGATGTAAGAAAGAAAAACAATATGAAAATCATTTTGGCAAATACTGTATGAATGCCTAAATTCTTGCACAATCATTCAGTAACTTAAAGATCATACAAAACAATAGCATGTCATGAAAGTAGTCACATGCTTTATTTCTGAATTAAGTTCCACTGTGGATACAGCTCTTACTTTGGTACCGCTTAACTTCAGGTGAAAGAGAATTTTAAAAAAAAGGCCACGTAAATAGAGACAGAACTTGTTTTAAGGTCTTTCATTTTGGGCACAGGCATGTTGGTGTCTGCAAATATATTGGCATATATTTGTTGCATGCAGTATCACTCACTCACCCCAAGTCACACTGTGAAACACATCCACAAAGCTCAGACAGGAAATAAGCAACTCAAATTTCCAAAGAAATGCTCTGACATTCATGAAGCAAGAGCTGGTATTGTTTTGCATGTGAATGTACGCATACACATTTTATCTCAGACCATCAAGCCAGAGCTCTGACAACACCGAGGGTAAGAGGAAAGTACAGATGTATTGTTCCTGAGAATGCAGCTGAGGAAAGACTTAGATTAAAGCTGGTTTGGCTGGGAGAATACCTAAAGACACACTTCTGAAGATCTCATTAACATGACCCAGTTGAGTTGCAATGCATGTAAGGAGTTTGACATTTAGATGTGCAGGCAAGCATGTACGACTTTACTATGATACAAAACTGGCAGTTCAATCCGCAATGGTGAGGCTTGCTAACACCTACAATTTCCTTTAGGCCATTGATAGCAACTGTCTGTTGCAAGCAGAGTGAAAATAATGTCTTCCTAAAGCTTCAGTGAATACAGCATTGTTGTCTACTTCCTACTATGAGCAATTGCATTACGTGAATGAGGTGTAAATTCTAAATTTACTTTGTGCAGTGTATGCAGTTATACAGGTTTTCCTGTGTTTCATCACAGAGTTGGTTTCTCTGTATCCTATCTGGAGCTGAAGTTGTTACTTATTGCCCTAATAAGGTGCTTTCAGGTTGTTTGGAAGCAGGAATCAGACATAATTTTGCTGGAATAAGAAGTAATTTTATTCATGATGTGTCCTCTCAGCAGAAGTATATGGCAATCATTCAAACTTGCAAACAGCAGTTTTTCACTTGATCAGTCAGCACCCATGTAATTTCTGGACATCAGTTTCTGAATAAATAACATTCTCCTGTTACAAGGATGCACTTGTACACTTATAGTCAGGGACTTAAGGCTGATCTGTTCCTATCAGTGGGACAAGTGGCTGTATTTGGTTTCTCTGATGACTCACAATCTTTCTCAGACTGGAAGTACAGAAGGCATGATGGACTGGCTGATTTGCTCTGGAGATCTCATCATTCATGTTAGGGGAGCTACATGTACAGCAGTTTTTAAATATCCTTTCCCCGTGCAGTACACGAGATTAGTTTTTACATTCTTTCTGGTGTTCCTTCCCAAGAAGAGGTGTTCTCTCTCGACCTGTATCGGTGGAAAGGATGAGTTCTCCAGCAAAACTATGTCCATATGATCCCCTTGGTGTAGGTGCCTCACAGCACAGTGATGTGCACCCAGATTTTACAGCTATGAGAAGATGAACTCAGTTCCCTCAGGACACACATGGTGTAAACACTACTTTCGGTCTTTCAACACTTTCTCAGTATTTCCTCATCCCCAGAAGTTCCACTTAGAACTGAATTCAGAATCACATGGGAGGATGAAGTTATGTGTGATACTGTAGATGAAAATGCACCTGGGGAGGAAAGTAAATACTTCTACGTGCCCCCTCCCATATTTCCATAGTGCTCCCTTTCCCTTGCAGCCTGTGCTCAGCACCAGGCTGAGTAGCACTTGTAACTAAATAAGTCTTGAAGATTTGAGGGCTCTCCTCTCCTCTCCCCAGCAAATATCCGATCTTTGGGTTGCCTAAGATGCCATGAAGGCAACATGCTAGTAAGCAACTCCCTCCTCCATCTGGCTCCAGCTCTCCTTTCCCTGTTCAGATATCCCCCATGGCTCAGAAACAATAACTGGTTTCACAATAAACCTTCACTCTTTGTAATGCAAATGGTTCCAAAGGCCACTTTGTTCCCATAAAACAATTTGAACCAGATTTTGAGCCTTTCAGGGTATTCTTACCCGTCTAGCAGTAGGAAGCTCTGTTTTCACAATTGCCTTGTCTTATGCCATTAATGAGGGACAAATGGTCAAGGCAGAGCTGTGAGAGGGAAGCTGCTCCCTTGTTTGAAAGCGTGTCTTTGTGCCTGCAGCAGCTGAAGATGTAATGACAGCGACAAAGGGGTGACAGGTACTTAGAGCAAGCTTGGCCTGGATTTTCATTGTTTTGAACAGTGCCGTCCTGGCTTACTTTGGAGATGCCAGGATATTTTAAGGCTTAAGCAAAAGTCACTGCCCAATCTTTATTTTTCCTAGACTCAGAGCGAGTGAACTTACTATTACTGTCCTGCTGATTCTTTAGTGTGTAAACTCTACTCACAGTAACAATGGGAACAGCTGTTAAAGAAAGGGTCTCAAATTTGGCACCCAGAGACTCCAGCCCTTTCTGAAAATTGCCATCAAAAGTCCATAATATTTTTCTTCAAGCAGGGAAAACAACTCAGAATGTGCTACCGTTTGATGATTATCCATTAAGTATGGAATATAATTTAAACACTGATGATGAAAGAATGAAACAGTAACACATCAGATTTTCTCTCCCCTTTTGTTCAACTAAGTACAGTTAATAATAAAACTAAGATGCTGTTAAGGACTGGATATGAAACACTTCAATATTAAAAATATTTTTAATAATAGATTATGATTATATACTCTTGCAAATCAAAATCATTTACATGTGATTCTCAACTTCCACCGACATATATTAAGCCTAAGTGTAGTTTAGAAAAAGCTGTCTTATGCTTTTTAAGTTCTGTCAGTTGACATCCTGAGTTTTTTTGTGTTCTTAAAGAAAGAGACCATGTACATTTATTAAGCAAAAAAAGGATAGAAAAATTAGGACCTTTACTTCCAAGCAATAAAATGTATGTATATGTGTAGAATAAAGAAGAATACAGAAGATATGATCTCATGGAAAAAGTCTGTTAGCACCTTGTCATAGCTTTTTATCTCATCTGCTGAATCTGGCCAGTTCTATTGTTCCCCCTAAAAACAACAGAAACCAGAATGCACAGTGATTGAGCTGTGCATTGCTCCATGCATTACCACATAACATGATCTGCTTCTGAACTCTGAAACTCTACTCCTTGAGTTGGATCCCAAATTTGTTGGGAGTTTAAATACCTGTTATAGGCTGTAGGCACCTTCTCTCTTCCCTTCCTTGAACACAGGGTATGCATAGGCCTAAATGTATAGAGGGCTTCCCATGTGGAAAGTGGTTGATCCTTTTTTTTTATTGAGCTGATGTGTTGAATTTCTGTGCTGAAGTATCCATGCCCTTTTACCAGGCTTCCCATGAACACAATCAATAGCTTGCTCTTCCATGCCAGATGCTTTCCTCATTTGCCCATGGAAAGCGAAACCCTACAGTGGTCAATGAACTACAAATGCCTAAATAAATTAGGCAAATATAAAATAGAACATACATTAAGGAAGCCTCGGGCAGCACTACAATATGTTAATGGAATAACTGCACAGTACAGTGACCATGAAAAACAAGATTAATGAGGTCAGGCAGCATAGACATACTAAGAAGATGCAGTAAAATCCAGGAGCTAGCTTTTTTGCTAGAAGTGAATTACTTCTTATACAATGCTCCTGCAGAAGAAATTTGCATAGGACCCTCATTTGCTGTCCTAAGAAGGAGGTTGGGCGTTTGCATAAGGAGAAGGTTCCTCCCACTTCACACTTTGAGATATTCTGTGACTCAACAGTTTCTGGGAGAAGATGATGAACAAACCAGCCTGCCAGTGTATCATTGCTTTCAAGTCCATTCAGAGTTCTTCCCTGGGAGTGTTCTGTGTTTGATCCTAATCAATGTTGGAGAGTGAAAAGTGAGAGAAGATAAAGCTATCTGCTTCTAAAAATCCCTGTTGAGACAGAGGATCTGTATGTAGATACATGAGTGACAGCTGCTACCTGACTTCCCCTGATAGGAGGTGAGGATTTGACGACTTTTTTACTCCAACCATCCAAAATGTGTACAGACAATATTATCAATGTTTCTTTATTTAATTAAACAACATGCCTGAGAAAAATAGAGGTCTTTAAATACACTGTGTCAATTATTTCAGTCTTTCTTGATCATGAAACCTAATTCACATATTTTCAGCAGATTTAGGTACTTTCACGGGTTTCAGGGGATAGGATTTGTTAGACATTTTTCTGAGTGTTTCTTCATCTTAAGTGGGTTTTTTCCTCCTCTGTGACAGAACAGCTATTGAAGAGCTCTTTATTCAGTAGTACATGAATGTGTATCAGTATAAAAGCAACATGCATGTGTTTTATTTGTCAATAAAATATTGTTCTAGTTTCCTATTGTCTATTTTTTATTTACTCCTCAAGTCTTGGGATCAGGGTGATGACTCTTCCTTTTGAACACACTAATGATTTCAAGACAAAATTCCATTTTATCTGAAGTCCCACATTTGGCAGCCAATACTGCAACCATACAAGAAACCCTGCATATTGTTGGATCTTTACATGACCTCTCACACATCTTCCAAACAAGCCTGAAATCCTCAGACTATAATCCCAAATTCCATCTAAATTAATCCATTATTGTGCTTTTGTTTTCCCCCTAGGCTCCAAATGCAGGCAATGCAAGTAAAACGTATGCCATTGATCGCTTCAGACCTCAGAAGGCCATTTAGAAAATATAAATACTCCTCTGCACCTCAAGTACCTAAATCCAGTGGCCTATTTTAAATCAAGGACTGAAGAAAGTCAATCAGGAATTCATAAAGAATTTTGCCATCTCCTAGACAAACTAACCTGCTTCAGAAGGGGAATCTTATAACAAAAAGGCTACTTGAATTGTTTATATGCCATTAATTTTTGGCAGTTACATTATCAGTAGCAATTGTATCTGATTCTTGCTAGCTCTTTGCTTTAGCTTAGGGCCTTAATTGAATTAAAGGGTATGAACATGGAAGAAGTTTCAAGGCTCCCCTGTGTGTAACTTCATGCTAAAATAGTGAACAATTAAAGGAATAAGGTCTTTTTTTTCCCTGTTTCCCAATTCCCAGTTGCATTTATTTGCAAAAGATAAGGTAACTTTGTTATCCTCTGGATGAAAAAATTGCAGTTGATTTTGACATATTAGCAAAGCAGGTCATTGCCTAGGGAAAAATGCATGAGGAATTGAATCTTCCATAATTATATTGAGGATTTCTGAGGGAGAGCAAAGGGATTCCTGTGTATCAAGGCAGCAATGCCTCAAATTCAGTGCTGCACAGCCAAGCAATTAGAATGGCTTGTTCAGGATCACAGATCAATTTCTGTCCCCTGAAATGTATAAGACAGATAAAACAGGGCCTTGTATAAGAGGAGGTGGGATTATAGAAAGGGTATCTTGTGCATTATTACTGTAGTGGCGATAAAATTAAATGCTTGAATGTGAGCTTTTGATGATACTTTTTACAAAAATGTAAGTTTGTTTCATTTTTTTTTTTTTGGTGGGTTTTCTTGTGTTTTTGTTTTGGTTTTTTTTTGGTTTTTTTTTTTTTTTCTGTTAAAAATACAAGGTGGCACACTTAAAAGAGACTTAAAAGCATCTGAAACATTAAAGAGATGACCTCCTAATCATGTTGCCTACTCCACCCCAATTCAATTTACAGCATTAAAGGAAGCCATCCTTGAAGAAGGGATTAAATTTGTTGCGATCCACTCTTACAGACAGTGACCCAGTATATTTAAAGCATGCTCTAAAAAACATTTTGAAAAAAACAGGTCATAAAGTTCATGTTTGTGCTGTCATCAGGCCAACTGTCGTGCCTCAGCTTGGAGATACAGAGCTGTGACTTTAATCTGCGCAGGGCAGCCCTAATCACGGATATATTTAGACAGCCACATTATCAGCTGCAAGGGGGACCTGATTGCTGCTGAGGGCTCAGCTCCTCTGTGGCACCAGTGTCCTGGCAGGTGGGGCTCGGGAGTGCTAGCAGGCAGCCAGAGGCACCTGTGACTTTGGTCTTAATCCATGGAGCAAATTACCAACCTTGTATGAAGAACTACAAGTCACAGAAGTTTAAGTAGAATGATAAGAATTAACCACAGGGTGAAAGGTGGAATTTTGAAGATTTTACTGTAGGGGTCTAGGAGGCAAGATGGAGGGATTTGGGCCTTGTCCTGTCCTTCTTCCTTCTTGCCTCCATCTTGGTGATGGTGGCACATTTAGATTGGCCTAAAGTAGAAGTAGACAGGTTAACATAGACGATATGTATTGGAAAATAATGATAAATAAAGTATACATAACCTGTTGTATGAAGAACTACAAGTCACAGAAGTTTAAGTAGAATGATAAGAATTAACCACAGGGTGAAAGGTGGAATTTTGAAGATTTTACTGTAGGGGTCTAGGAGGCAAGATGGAGGGATTTGGGCCTTGTCCTGTCCTTCTTCCTTCTTGCCTCCATCTTGGTGATGGTGGCACATTTAGATTGGCCTAAAGTAGTAGACAGGCTAACATAGACGATAGGTATTGGAAAATAATGATAAATAAAGTATACATAACCTGTAGTATAAAATGTAGACATCAGCCCAGGGGTGGGCAGGGTGCCCTTGACAGACCTGCAGATCAGACCTCTGTGGCTCTGAGAGAAAATATTTTAGATAATAGATAATAAACAACCTTGTGAACCTGAGCTGAAGAATCCCATTTCTTTCTTCGGCCGGCAGGCTGGGAAAAAGGGACTCTTGGGTCATCCTGGAAGCAGACAACCTGAGAGTTACCCAGCGGTTAAACAGGCATCATACGGGAACAAAACCACTCTCCTGGCCTGTTTTTTTCTCTGTACATGTCTTGGATGATGTTTGCATTGTCTAAACTCTCTGCAATTCTACCAGAGGGGGTCAGGGCCTTTGGTTATCAGCCCAATGTCCCCTCATCTCTGGAGGGGAGACAGAACTGGGGACAAGCAGAAGGTGCAGGGGAGAGCATGCATGAATCTGCAAGGAGGCTGACTTCTATTTTCTTTTCTTTTTGGAAAGGGCTTTGCTTAGTGGATGTGAAAACAATTGCCTATGTTTTATGAGCTCTTTTGAGATGTACAAATGACATACTTAAATAAATTTGAAATGGTTCACTATCTGAATTTATACATTGTCCTTGCTTTCTGTCCTGGCAGGTTAATAATTTTTTTCGTATCAGGGAACATACTTGAGTCTCTTGAAAGTAGTTCCTGTGTGTATGAAATGAAATGTACGAATGTATTTAGTCCTTTTAAAGAGTGGAACTATTTATGTTAATAGAATCGTCCCAATTTAACAGAAAAAAATCACATTCTGATAACTGAAAACATCTTCAAACTTCTTTAGCACATAATACTCTGTTTGTATCTAAATTGCAAATGAACTGTTGAAGAAAGTGGTTGTTGAAGTGTATTTTATCAGTGCTGTAATCTATGTGGTAGTCTGAAGGTTTTTAAAGTCTAAAATTTCTTGTATTTTGTAACAAAATAGACCATTAAAAACTTTAATTATTCTGGGACCAATTTTTCAAAGTGGATCTTAGTTCTTTTAGTATTAGTAGAGGGGTTCAAATAATTTCAATCAGCATAGGGATGATATTCATTGCTGTTTGTGTTGCTTGATCTCCAAGGTAAAAACAGGTCATTCAGACATTCTAGAAATAAAAATAATTTAATTTTCAATAATGTATGTGTCTAAGTACCTTTGAAGTGACCCTTCAGTATTCCAATAAATCTGATAGCCTTTAAACCCATCCATCATGTGCAAAATTAATAAGTGTTCTCAATTCACAGGCCTTAGAGCTACCAGTTAAAGGAACACTGAGAAGATAGAGTTCCAAACAAGCATCCTCTGGACTCTGTCTCTCCACAACTCCTGATCTCATACTCTGCTACTAGCAAGAAGGAACTCATCTATCTCCCAGAATTCAAATGTTTTGTCAGCTAAAACCGAGGGGAAAAAAAACCCAAACAAAACAAAAACAAGCATGAAAGTCCGTCAATAGGCTAAAAGTAACCAAGTGAAAGAAAGAAATAGTCTCAGTAAATTTTAAAGGCAAGGTTCCTACACCACTGAACACAGTGAAAAATCTTTTACAGAATTTCATGGCAAAGCTCCTCTGACAACAGAAGAGCACATGTTGGATTTAGGATGTGTATGCCAGTAAACAGCTGATATTTGTGCACACCAATATAGTGACCTTATGCTTCCAGAATAGGAAGGTGTCGATAATCAGGCTGGTCAGCTTCTTTTCAAGGACTTAGTGTGACTGATACATAATCAATAAAGAAGCTAGTAACCATAACTATAAAAATACTTGCAGAGAACTCATGGCAGTTATAAAACAAAAATATGCCACTACTTTTGCTGCATTTGCTTCAGAAATGAGTGCACATAAAATTCTCCTCCACCCTCCATTAAACAACTGTTTGGTCTCCAATCTTTGGAGTTAATGAGCAATATTACTGCATTTTTATGTGACCATCCATAACTTTATTTACTACAGGTAATCTTTTGTTTATCTGTCTTCACAAAGAAGGGTGTCAACCTTCATCAGGAGTAGTGAAACGGCTGTTGCCTTTGTTCCAAAGCTTCCACTGATGAAATTGGCATTTCTGTGGTCACTGTAACTGTTTTATGGTTGGAGTGGGGAATCTAAAGTAAATTTCGGGTATTTACAAACACAGGGTCAAAAATACTTGAGATTATTAGATCAATAATGAAATGAGATCCACACTTACCTAATGCACCCCAACTTGGCAAAACGTGAAATTTCTACCTGTACCCAAAGAAAGTGGCATTCTTCATATCATCAAAACTTCTCAACACATTGAACTTCCCCCATCGGTGTTAGGCTGAGGGTTGTAACTACTGTTCTCTTCAAATCTTGAGCAACTGAAATTCATCCTTGTTGTACTTTTGCCCATTGCGTGAAATGTTGCGTTTAAGTCAACAAAGCAGTGAAATATGGCTCAGTTCATCCTTCTAAGGCTATTTTGTGTTGAAATTACTGCATTAGTCTAGCAATTGAAAACATGTACATGAAAAATTCAGGTTTCAACCACTATTGATTCCACTACCTTAAGAACAAAAAAATATGACCAGTCTTCAGGAAATGACAGCTATTACTAAGCCTTCTTTATAGAAACTATTGAATCTACTTTTGATGCAAAGTAGGAAATTACATAACTGACTGACAGATAATTTTCTTTAGGACTATAGCAACTGAAGGACTTTTCTTACAATCACTCCAGGATATCGCTAATAATTATCTTTATATTGTGATTAGAAATCCAGGGGTATGCACCCACATTTGGAGGTAGCTTTGAACACCTCTGAAAATTTCAGCACAAGTGGGACAATTGGGAAATTTTATTGGTTTGGTTTGGTTTGGTTTTTTGAATCTTATATGAAACAGAAGTGTTTGGGAGGTGGCATCACCCATCACCCACTCTGGCATGGCTGTACTGAAACCATGGTGCCTGGTAGATGAGACTGAAGCTCTGAGTTGGTGGGAGGAGATGACTCTGCAGGAAATATCCTACAGCTCCAGGGCAACAAAATTGAGTGGAAACAATAAAGACATGTCTACACGGAGGAAAGGAATGTGTGGCACACATTCCCCACCTTGGCCTTGCACATGTTGTTTTCTTGGTATGAAGCAGCACTGTTCTGGGGCCTGAGCTGGCTGCAGTGACTTGGCACCAGATAGGACTGGGACAGCTGGTGGGACTCCACCTGCTTCTGGCGGAGCTCAGCCCTGTGTTCTCATTCCTTAGTGTAGATGCACATGACTCTAGGTCTCCCTTCTCCCCTGTTATCTCAAATGAATTTCTACTTGTTCCCTCTCCACTGACTGCTAGCTGAGTTGTGGGGCACAAAAAACCAAAAGGAGGAAAATGTGGCTGCAAAGACATTTTATGAAGTTCCTCAAGGGATGTGTTATGCAACTGTTATGTCTCTTACGCAATTTTTTATAAGCAAGCTTTCATAAAGCAGCAAATTTTTAAAAAATCATGTTTCAAATAAAAAACAAACCCAGAGAGTCCTCTTAAATAATTTAAAAGTGAATTAAGATGTGAAAAAGAGAAAGTTCTGAAACAGCAGGTTCATCCTTTGTAAGCTTGGGATCCTGTATTAATGCACTGCATAGTTGTGAAGAAAATGGCTTTCTATCTTTGCCTGTATGTTAGATCCTGCTGGAACACTCTGTTCTGTGCTCCCAGGAACACTTAATGCCGCTGGAAGCATGTGTACCCAGCGCTACACGGAAGAATTGAGCGGCTCCTCCCACACAGCCAGGCACATCTCCTTGCTATTGTAAGAGGGGTATCAAGCAGCTTTTGTTCCTCTGTCTCTGAAAATGCATCGGAGACAAACATGGGGGGGAAAATGGCCACTGAAGGTGCTGTAGAAAACAGAAAATGAAAAGACGTACATCAAAAGGCTGGGATTTTTTTGATTCACAGATGCTATGGATCTCTATTTTTTCCTTTTTTTAAATTAAAAATCTGTGATTTTCTTGTTCTTCATCACATGCCTGTTTAAGACATCTGGTTAATCTAAGTCAGAACTGATGGCCTAATTTTATAGACGTGTATGTTTCTGCTGTCAAGATTTTAGTTTCTATTTTAGTTAGTCTTTTCTGGTTTCCTTTAAAAAGGGAGGAAAAAAACCTTATCTTTTTTTGTGGTGAAATTACTGTAGATTACTGCCTCTGCTTATATTCAGGGCCCTCTCCCTGCTTTCCTAGTGTTATTAAGCATGCTTATAAAAGATACTTTTATAAATGATCAGTTAGCTCTTGTTTCCTATAAAATAGTACCATTAAAAAACAAGAACTTTTTTTTCCTTTTTTTTTTTTTTTTTTTTGGTTGGTTGGATTTTTTGGTGGGGGTGGCGTTTCTGTTTGTTTTTGTGTTTTTTCTTGTTTTCTTGTTAGGAATATGTAATTTATAAGCAGTGTAGGACCAAGTAAGTTCCTCAGTTTATGGCACATGTCTAAGAAAGAAGCAAAACCAGTGGGAGCTCTGACATTCAGAGTCTTGGGCTATGGGCCCTAAAATCACAACCCTGTTCATTTGCAATTATAAGGATATATAAGGATAATCTCATTGTTGTCAGGGACATTACTCACATGACTGAATTCAGGAAAATAAATTATTGAGGTTTCTTCCTCACATCTGGGGAAAGAATTCAAGTCACATGAGGAGTGGCTGAACAGCTTCATTTTGGGCATGCAACATGCACTACAATCCCGTTAAAAGGATGAGTGACTACACTCTCACACCAGCATGACTGAAGTGTTCACACCTAAATGCAGTTGAGCAGCACTGTATATAAAGCTACACAATCAAGTAAGAGCTGTGTAGCTGTGATTTTATTTTTTCCCCCACCTGAAAATATCCAGAAAATCTCTCAGTACTCAAATGAAGGTAATAACACAGACTCTATGTGATGTTCCTTCACCCTGCCAAATCTGTCCTAGAGAACTAATTATATTAATTTTGTCTTGAGAATTCTGTCTGCGACTGATTAAAATGCCTGAGTTAATACCATTGCAAGGAGAAAAAAAGCTGTAACAGGAACAGTGCCATGACTACAAATGACAGTGGTAAAGAGAATAAGTTGTGGCAAGTGTTGGCTAGAAAAAAATGAAGGGAAAAAGATAAGTGCCTCTTCTTGCAGCAAAGTATTCACTGCATTGATATGCAGGATTTAGATAGACAGACCACAATAAAAGGACAAAAAAACAGCTAAAATCAAATAATTTGACCTCCAAAGCCAGACCCTGCACAAAATGAAATGCATGCAGACACCTGATTTACAAGCCAAAAACCCACATGTCCATCTTTGGTGGAGAGATGTTGGGAGTGTAAAGAGGCAGGTGCTTATGTCTAGCTAAATAGTGCAATCACTGTTTAACTGTTTTTTTTCTGTTTTAATAAGTGCATGGTAGTAATATCCTTTGTAGTCTGTGCAGACCTGGCTTAAAATATCCAGTGTTACCATTACTATGTCTCCATGTTTTGCTGTTTTGATGCTGTTTTGATTTTTGAGACAGGCAGATTTGGTGAAGGTTTGGTTGCTACTACTTAATAGCAACTCCAGAGGAGCCATCTATTTAAAACTGTATTTGATTTCCAAATCACGAATCTTAGTAAAGCTGCTTAGAATTTTTTCATTGGAAAATAAATGAAAGGAGTTTTTCTCAGATGTTTATTAAAAGATTTAAAAAAATATGTCTTGATTTTTAACTACATCATAAATAGGAGTATGTAAGCTGCAAATACTAAGAAAAAAAATACTTGCAGGACCAACATATTGGTTTCTTAAAATATTTAAGTATTTTAATGGAATTTGCACTTAAAATCTGCAGACAGTCACAGTTTAATTCTAAAAGTCAGGGAATACTGCTATAAAAGTGTCATAAAAAATTCCTGGTTTTTCCTTTGCCTGACCACAGGGTGACTAAGAGCCCCGTGCTGACCAACACAGGCTGCTCTGGCAGTCACCAGGCAGTGCAAGAGCCCATAATGCAGCCACTACAGACAAGGGTGTTTGAAATTATTTCAGGTCTTCCTAAAATTGTATGGCAGGCTGAAAAAAGAAAACCCTGTGAATCAGAGAACTATAAACCTCTTTATGATCCCTTCCATCCCAGCTTTACTACGAAAAACTACAGGAAAGGCAAAAATTTGGTATTTGAGATGACATCATCTGATTGCAGAGCACAACAACAAACAGTTGAATCATTCTTTTGACTTACAAGCTACTTTCACTTTAATATTATTGTTAACAACTTCCATTCAGGATTGCAATGAATGACTGTTTATCTCATCTAGATTCTTTTACCTTGTTTAATTCCTAAATTCATAAAAATGAAAACCTGACTTTGTAATAATGGTTATGTATGGCTATGTTGTGAGGAGTTCTTTCAATTGACAAGTTTTCAAATTATCTGTTTCTATTGTTTTCTTAAATTTTTGTTTTTACTGGATCCAAATTACGATTGCTTTATTAAAAACAAGTCTTGCATGTGCTGCCATACTGTTACTATCCCCATTTAGGAAAAAAAAAAAATCATCTTTATAAGCAAAACAGAATACTATGTTCTGGATTTGCTTTTTATTTGCTACATGTGCATGTTATTTGCTGAAATCAAACTAATAGCATAGGAAAAGCCTTCTGTTGAATCTGTTGAATCCTGGCCAGACCTGAAGCTCATGCCACAAGGAATATCTTCTCAGTGAGTGGCCCCTTTTAAATCAAGCTTAAACCAAGCAAAGTGGCCCCTTTGAAATCTTGCCCCATAGAGCAAACCGTTTTCTGTATGGAGTAAGTGCAGCAAAGTTTGGTCATTTTAGGATGTCATGAGATGGATTTCCTGAAATGAACGTGCCATAGTTAAGACCAATGCTGACAGCCTGCCCTTGCCCCTCTGAGTCTTTCCATCTCCTCCTGAGCTTCCTGCAAGTGGCAGAAATGTTTGTTAAACAACTGCCAGACTGTAGAATGGGACTCTGGCTTACAGGACTAGTCCCACTTGCTTAAACAGGACTCTACTTATGTGAGAAGTGGTCTGAGGAATTCACTGCCTGATAGGCTAATTTAGAAATGCAGACTGCAGGCGTGTGGGTTTGCGTGTAAGCATGTTGAAGAGAAAGGGAAGTTCCCAGTGGGGTCACAAATCAGACATTTGCCCTTTCTCTGACTCCTACCAGTCTATCTTTTCAGATGTGAGACTTCTCCACTTTGAAAGAATATGTGACTGACTTCTTCACCCCCACACTTTCAGGATGAAACACTCACTGCTCCAACGCTGCAGTTAGGTGCAGTGTTGCAATGCTGGGTTGAGAGACATGCTTACACTTGGAGCTGAAAAGCCCTTACCCTCTCCTCAGTGCTGCTTTGGCAGTGGGCTGGATCCATATCATGATTCTGAGCCCAGGTCTGTGCCTGAGGTCATGTCCAAACACTTCTAGTGACAAAACAATAGTAATGACAGTCTGCTATCAAGGCTCCAGGGAAAAAAAGCCTGCCTTAGTGTCAACACTCCCCTTGGAATGCAGGTAAGGGCACTCACCTGCAGTGAGAGGGGCTGGCTACTGCCGTCTCTGTCTACAACCAAGCCATGGAGCCAAAGTTTTTCCAGGGAGGACTTCCATATCACCACTGTAGCTTGAGGAGTGCCTGCTTGAAAACTTTACAAAACAAGGAATTCACAGCCAGGCCATGGTGTCCCCTGAGGAGCAGCATGGCATGCAGGGCTGGCTATGGACTCTGGTTACGTCTGCCTCCTGGAGCAGCAACTCAATGTCACTACAGCTGCCACTGCATATTCAAAGAATGAAATGGGCTAAAACATTGAAAACTGATTTAGGCATCCCATGGAAAGCTTTCTTCTGCACAAAGTAAAAATTAAAGAGGAAACCTCTTCCTATACATTTTCAAACATTTGGTAAAATTTTGGTAAAAAAAATACTGTGGCATTTTAGTAACATCCACCTACACTAAAACTAAACTCTGCATAGAATGGATTGTTATTGTATTTCATGTATTGTAACCTGTACTCTCCAGCTTACAGGTGAGAGAAAGCTTATGCCAATCTAAGGCATACATAATCCTTTCTGGAAACAAATACCAATTATTTCTCAACTGTAATTTCTCTATTAGATCAATGCCAAATGATGCAAAAAATTATCTAGACTTGACAGTGAAACAGGAAGAGACCTAACACTTTTCTACACTGAAAGGCTTTAATAAGATACCACATAAAAAACCTGTAACTCTCTCAAACCGGAAAAAAACATCCATGCTGATTGTAGTGTATTCATTTTCATAAGCAAGTATATACTAATTCAGATCCTAAGACTAAAGCAAATTTTTTAAAAATCAAGTAACTCTAATTCTTCTCCTTTGAACTCTTGAATCTTTCCACTTACCATAAAGAACACTCAGTAGCTTCAGAAAAAGCTGTGAAAAGAGAATGTTGCAATAGTTACAGGGTGTGTATGTGGCACAGATAAAAGTGTATTTCTATTGCTTATTTCCATTATGACAGAACTCAACAAAGTGCTAGGCTCTCTTCAAGCCAATGTCAAGAAACAGATTCTGCCAAAACAACATGAAAGAAATGTTGCAAAGGTTGCATTGTATTCCTTAAAAGTTAGGAAATATCAGAAGCTGGGATACCGGTAGAACCTTAATTCAACCCTTCTGTGCATATCCATTATGATCCAGTCTTTAATTACATGATCACATACCATTTTCCTTTATTTTTCCTCCCTAGGGCTTCTGCTTCATTTAAAGAATCAGATGAGCTAAATAAGGCAGTTCTTAAATGTTTACATTTATCTTCTTCAGCACCCTGCCATTAATGTATCAGTGAGCATCTTGCACTATTAAGCAGGCAAACTGCCTCCTCTGTGTCTGGAGCTGCAGAGACAGGAGTAGACAGCTGGGAGCTGGCCAGAGAAAAAAGAACCCCTTTGTATATCCCAAAATGTGGAAGCACTGAAGAAGTTCAGAATGGCATGACAGATCAGTGAAACATGGTGGCAACTGGCAGGAAGCTAAGCTACAAAGCAGCAACAGGCTACGGTGTGGCCGGTTTGTCTGATGCTCTCCATTAGAGTCCAGTCAAGAAAAGTTGACGTTGCTTCATGCCACGAGCTGCATGCCAAAGTCCTCCTCATCAATTAAGAGCCTGCAGGCTGTAAAGATGAGGATCTCTGGGAGAATTTCACAGGCCAGAAATGGCAGCAGCTCCTTTGCTGTCCTGCCTAGCACTGAGATGGAAATGGACTTGCCTGGACTGGGAAAACAGCATCAGCAGCTCCAGTTACCTTGCTCACACCCATGGACAGGGATGAGATCCTCCTGGCAGGCATCTCAAGCCTCGGCCTTGAAGTTACACTTGAGCAGCTTGGTGGCTGCAAGCAATGAACACCAAGGTAGTTCATTCCTTACCAGTGGACTGGATCTGCATGCACAGCAGAGAAGACTTTTAGACATGCTGTTACTATTTGGAATCAATAGGAACTATGAAAACTTGGTTGCTGAAGAGTCCTGAATTTATTGACTTTGCAAGAGATTTGAGACAAACTCCTTGATGGTACAGAAAGCTTTTTTTTTCTTTTTTTTTTTTTAAGATAGAAAAAAAATTTAAAAAGGATATTTCAAATTTCTCCCCCCCTCACTGAGTGTGACATGAAGTACATGTTGCCACATTATGTTCTTAAAAGCACAGCTCAAGGGGGATGATTCAAGTCGGAACACCCTTGCTGTCTATGGCAGTTATGGTGGGGACAGCTTTTTAAACCTCCTGTTTTGGCGTGCTACTATCATATATGACCACTTACCTACTTGAGAGTTTCTAAGACTCCTTCTGAGCATTTGATTCTGGATGGAATTAAGAAGAGAAGAGATGAGAAAGTGGCCCAAATAAAAAAAGCTCAGGTCCAGGCAAAGGTGGCAAACATTATATTATTCTTTTGCTGTTTTTTGAAGTATTTTGTTGTATTTTGAAGCAATTGTTTTAGTGTAATTGTGATGCTCAAACATCACTTTTGCACAAGGTTAGTGGCAGTTTCCAGTAGGATGGTGGGCCCTTCTGTGAAGGGGGAAAGAAGCATCTGCTGCTTCAAGGTTTGAAAGAGCACAGCACTTTCCAACCTATGAACAGAGCAGAAATGGCAGCTGTGGATATACCTCACAAATGCCACAGAAGCACTGAGAAGAAAGGATGGCTGGCACCTGAGGAGCCGCAAGAGCACAGGCCAGGTTGGCAGCTCTTCCCTTGTCACAGAATGGAGGGTCAGCCCATGATTATTAATGTAAATACTCAGAAGTTAGTAGGGGGAAAATGGATGGGACTGTGCTCTAAAACCCACATCAGCATTTTTAGTATGCAGTACAGCTGTGAGTTTGAGCTCTTCCCATTATCTTTTGAAGGTGTTTGGAAGATTTCCCTCGTGTACAGAGTCAAAAGAGAGTCCCCTGAGGCTGGGGACTAAGAATAGATCCCGTGAGCAGAGAAAAGACCAAAAGGCACTATACAGTTACATTTCTCACACCAGATAAGCAAAAAACCCCTTTTACTTTCATCTTTTATTCAAATTATTTTACACACGTATTTTTTATAGATTTCACTAGTGAATTATTTTCACTGAAAAAGAAATCGTGTTGTGTGTGCCTTTGTTGGGCTAGTTTCTGATCGCTGACTGTAAGAACTGCACATGCAAATATCAGGCATCAGGCTGTATTTCACTTGAAGCTTTGCAAGGGGGCAGGGCATAGACCCTTGGGAAAGAATAAGGTTTCTATCAAAGAAGCTAGACTTTTGTGTTCTTTAACAAAACCAAAACAAACCAAACAGAAATCTTCTGCCGTTTTTTCCTCTCCCCTTTTGTTTAGCAAAAAGGGAGACAGATCCCTGGAAGGCCTGAGATAGACGCTCTTCTTGGCAGTCACTAGCTGACACATTACTCCCCCAGGGTTTTGGGGCAGGGTACCTGCGACAACAGCTCAGTGCGACGGGGAACGATCCCCCTGATCGGGACGGGGAAAGCGCAGGGCCAGACGCTCTTTTGGGCTGTCCGCAGAGAGCCAGAGCCGAGGCCTGGCCGGCAGCCTGTGAGAAGGCTCGGCCGTGCTCCGGCACGAGGGCCCGGGGCCGCCGGCTGCCCGGCAAGGCTCCGCTCTGCGCGGAGGCCCCCGGGCGGAGACCCCGCTGGGGACTCGGTCTGAAGGCCTCGGCTCACAAACGTGAGGGAGCGCCGCGCTCGGCTCCCGGACCGCCGGGCACTGCGTGGAGGCACCGGCGCACCCCTGCGCTCCGGGAAAAGGCAAGGACGCACAGACACGTCGCCTCCGCCGCCTGCGGGCACAGACGATCACCGCTGCGGGAGCGCCCACGCCGCTGCCCTCTGCGGCCGCCCTTGCGCGGGGCGGTGCCGGCGCACGGACGCGCCCCCTCCCCGCGGCGCGGGCACGCGGAGGCCCGTGCGCGGGCACGCGGCCCCATGCGCCGACCCCCCGCGCGCGCCCCCGGCTCTATTTGTTTACAGCCAATTACGTCACCCACCCCGGCCAGCCCCACCCCGCCACCTGCCGTCACGATGGTGCGATCGCCGGATTGGCGGCGGCGCGCCCCCAGCGCCGTGACGCCACTTCCGGTCGGTAGCGGCTATAAGAAGCGGCGGACGGCGGGTAGCTCCCTTCGCCCCTCGCCGCAGGAAATGCGGGGAGCGCTGCCGCGGCCGCCGCTGCTGCCGCCGCCCCCCTGCCGTAGGAAGAGGAGGCGGAGGCTGCCGCCCCCGGGATGTGATCTGGGCTCTGCCGCCTGCTCCGCGCCCAGTTAGAGCCGCGCCGCCCCCGTCCCGTCCCGCGCCGCTCGCCCCGCGACCCGTCCCGACCCGTCCCGCCCCAGCACCGGCCGCCCCGGAGACCTGGCTGCCGCCCGCCGCCGCCTCCATGCATCCCGCCCTGTACACCCGGGCCAGCATGATACGTGAGATCGCCGCGGCCGTGGGCTTCATCTCCAAGTTCCTGCGGACCAAGGGGCTGATGAACGAGCGGCAGCTGCAGACCTTCAGCCAGTGCCTGCAGGAGCTGCTGGCAGGTGAGGGCGGCGTGGGCGCGGCGGGAGCCGCTCCCCCCCGTCCGCCGCGGGCCGCCCGCCCGGACAGGGTGGCGGCGGTGCGGGCGGCACCGCGGTCCGCGGGCGCCCGGTGAGGGGGAAAGGAAGAGGTCGGCCCCTCCGAGGGACTGGAGCCCCTCCGCGAGGGCGACCGGGGCTCCGCGGCCGCGGCTCGCCCCTTGCGGGGACCGTCGGTGCCGAGCCGGCCCCGGCGGGTGTGGGAGGCAGGAGCGGGGTATAAACAAAAGGGGCTCGGGCGTCGCGCAGGCAGCTCCCCCCTCCCGTCCTTGCCTCCGTAGACAAAGCTTTCGAGCAGCCCCGACTGAGCTCCGCGCCAGGGGCTCAAACCGCCCGGTTTCCAGAAAGAAAAACGCTCCGAAACTGGGTTTTTTTGTCAAGTAAAATTCATCGGCGGACGATGAGTGTCGGTTCCCCTTTCTTCTGGAAGCGTCTCTTAGCCGCTCTACAGCCCTGGTTAGGAGCAAATACCGTGGGTTCTTTCGCTGCCCTGTGGGTTTTGTAATCCCAAGCCTGCGTCCCAGTGGGCTCGATAGTGGCTACGAGTACCCTCAGATCGATAGGGTTTTGGGTGGGATAAAACTCCTGAGGTAAGTGAAGTCCTTGGTTTCTCGCCATGGAAAACAGGCTGGGAAGAGCAGTGGTGAAATACAGCTTGAGTCAGTCGGTAAATGCTGCCCAGCTTCCTCCCTAGTTATTTTTGGGTGTTCTTAGAATGTGAGAAGCTAAGCATGGGTGTGATCTCAAAAGGATGCTGGAAAGGGTCTTTTTTTCCTCTCTGGTTTATGATGTTTTGAAGCTCTTGAGTTTTTTTGTTATGTTTGTAATGATTTCTGTATTTTTGTATTTGTTTTTATGAATACCCGGAAGTTGCTTTTCACTCCGTTCTGGTGGTGGATGTTGTTCTCTATACAGTAGCACAAAACAGTAACTTTGTACGAGTGCTTCCCAAGGGACATTGCACTTCCGCAAATCATCATTAGAAATAAAACCTATAATGATTTTTCAAGTCATTTTATGCTAAAATAATAAGCTTATTAAGATATTGATGTATGAAATTTGCAAGAGACCAATAATCGCTGCGTGTTATCTTTCAGCACGGAATTAAGGAGGATAACGTTTGTTTTTTATTTTATAGAACATTATAAACACCACTGGTTCCCAGAAAAGCCATGCAAGGGATCAGGTTACCGATGTATCCGGATCAACCATAAAATGGATCCTCTCATTGGACAGGCAGCACAGCGGATTGGATTGAGCAGTCAGGAACTGTTTCAGCTTCTTCCGAGCGAACTCACTCTCTGGGTTGACCCGTACGAAGTGTCCTATCGCATTGGAGAGGATGGCTCCATCTGTGTGCTGTATGAAGCTGCACCAGCAGGAGGTAGCCAAAGTAACACCAACATGCAAATGGTAGACAGCAGAATAAGCTGTAAGGAGGAACTTCTCTTGGGCAGAACTAGCCCTTCCAAAAGCTACAATATGATGACTGTATCAGGTTAAGATATAGTCTGTGGATGGATCACCTTAAAATGGATGGATAAATTTGGTTTTTACTTTGGGTGGGCACCTCTGGGGATGGATTATGGAATTTAAACCGTGTCACAGCTGTGAAGATCTGGCGCACGTTAGAGTGGTATACTTAAAGTGACAGTGCCATAGTTTGGACAGTACCTTTCAGTGATTTAATAGCCTGTGAGTCAAAATGATTGCAGCTTGCTAGGGAGTAAGAAGATCTAGGAAGTATCAGTTTCTCCAAGACACCTGACTTAATTTCTACACCAATTTTCAACCCCGATCTGTATTTATAAAGTGATTCTCTGCAGTAGGTCTTGCAGAGTAAATTTGCACTATTACATTTATTAATTGTTAGCATTTTTGGCAGCTCAGTAACAAGACTTAAGAACACCATCGTACTGGAAATTTTAATTTTCAGACTTTTACCTAGCACTTACAAATATGTATAAATGTACATAAGATAAAATAGTAAGAATAACCTGGGGAAATGGTCAGATCTTTACACTGGCCTCAAAAGTAGCAAGTGATCAGAATCTGCCATGGCAACAGGCTTTAAAAAGACCATATAAAGACACTGTCTGAACTGTGGTGTTAGCACCAGCCAGCTATCTGTACATTTGCTAGCTTGTAGTTTTCTAAGACTGAGTAAACTTCTTATTTTTAGAAAGTGGAGGTCTGGTTTGTAATTTCCTTGTTCTTAATTGGGTAAAAGTCTTTTCCACAAACCACCATCTATTTTGTGAACTTTGTTAGTCATCTTTTATTTGGTAAATTATGAACTGGTGTAAATTTGTACAGTTCATGTATATTGATTGTGGCAAAGTTGTACAGATTTCTATATTTTGGATGAGAAATTTTTCTTCTCTCTATAATAAATTGTTTCCTATCTTGGCATTTTAATTAATCTCTTGTCGTGATTACATAGGATCAGTTAAATTATTTTTGTCTCACAGTAGAAATAAAATAGGTACTATAAAGGCTTAAGAAACATCAGTGGCACCCTGATGCTAGGGAACACTTGGTACAGACCTGGATTAATGAAGACCTCACATATAAATGCTTGGGAAGTTTAGGGGAACACGATGTATATGTCACTTTAAACCTTGTAAAATCAGTCAATGTGGAAAAAACTCCAGGGCCAGTAATTCCAGGATATGAGGAAAAGGTACAGAAATAACATCCACCAAAGATGACTTGAATAAATCCAGAGGATTAAAGTTTACTTGGCTTCCTGATGAAGGATATAGCAAACCTAAATGTCCATCGTGACCTACTTGCTCACGAGTTCACAGTTCTTACCTGTTGGATTCCCTGCACAATAAGAGTTGGGACAAGTGTCCCATAGCCTTAAGAGCAGCTTGCTGCCTTTTGCTTTCTTCAGATGCAAGACTTTCACTTTAGAAATCATTAACATTGGATTCAACAAAAGGTATGTTGATCTTTTTTCCCAAACTTTAAAGGTTGGCTAAGGCGAAGTGAGAAGCCCATACTTATATGTGTATTCATAGTTAATGGATGATGTAGAGATGTGATTCACTTAAGCACCACACTAATGTCATTTGTATACAGCACAGCAGATACACTTGAGAGAAATTCCTTACCAGTCTACTTACACTTGTCAGAGTGCTGGAGTAAAACTCAAGACTTTTCTGTTCCTTATCTCCTGTGTACTTTGTACCCACCTTGGTCACTTCAGTCACAAGAACTGCTGTTGATGCTCTGAATGAAAAGACAGCCATCATTACTTGCTAGCCAAGCTTGCAAGCTATGAGCATCTGACTTGCCAGGAGTTGTTGCAGCTCCTGCTCAACTATGAATGAGCCTTTACAATTAGGCAGTAGTAATGTGTTGTATCTCCAGTTCATGTCTTTGTAATATAGCTGATCTGTAATATAGCTGGTTATATATAAGCAAAACATAAGACTGAACTGTCCAGCTTTTTTTTTTTTTTTTTTAATTTCTTTCCCTTTGTTTTTTTGAAAATTCAACTTTACAAATACAATTTTTACAATGATCTGCATATGTATGACAATATTCAGCACTTCAAAGTATTGCTAGGGCTTCTCTGGCACTGTGGCTTTCTAGCATGGGCTGGTGGAAGTATAAGTGCTCCTGAAGCAGTGAACTTGAAAGATGTTGCTCTGTTGGCATCTGACAAAAGATGTATTGCCAAAGCTTCAGAGTGAGCCTGTGTTATAGTAAAGTGCAGGTGTAGCTCAGGTATAGGGTCAAGGTTTAGGCTCATGTTTTGATACCTTAAAAATTCTCTTACTTTTAAGATGACACTGAATTGTTAAATCTGTAAGCAAGAAATTTGTTCCAGTGGAAGGAGCACTCAAAACACAATTTCCATTGTGTTACATGTATTTAAATAGAAAGAAAACATTGAGCTTGGCTTTAAAACTGTATTAAACTTTCATGAAGCTCACTGCTGACTGAACCATGCCTGGTATATTGTGGTGCTGCCTGCAGTCTTTTCTGCTGCACAGCAAGAGCAGCATCAGAAGGGGTAGCTGTATAGTTGGTCTTTGACGTGAGCTCTGCACATTATGAAAGCATCAGCTGTCAGTACTTTCTTTTTGGTAAATTAAGCATAGCTTTTTGAGGCAGCAAGTGTTCCATCTGTGTGACTGGCATGTGACACTAAACCAAGAGTGAGCCTGCTCCTTTAGATTGTTAACATTTTAGTCCTTTTATGGTAAGGTGCTTTCATTCATGGCATAATTTTTAACTGCAGCTGTAACTAGTAATTGGTACAACCTATGTCCTCAGAGTTGCTGGGATTTATTCCAGCTGGAATTTAAATATACCCCAATGTGCACACAATGTGCCCTTGTCTGAATTTGAAAGTACTTAGCATACTGTGGCAGCAGGGCATAAGGACTCCTGAGAGAAGTGGAGTATGTCTATAAGAGTAGGCTGTTGCCAATCCTGTGTTTTGTTGCAGGTGGAACAAACAGCGCACTAAGCTAAATGCTTGTCACTTTTGAATTTCATTTGAGGTGCCATTACAAAACAGGCAAGGCTGTTATTTTAATGCAAATGTTAGCCATGAGAACACATTCAAGACCTGCTTGATCAGTGCACGTTAGTTAAATAAGCTGACTTTCCTTGGGGAGCCTGAATAGTCCTGTAGTTGTTCCGAGGGCAGTCTCAGCTGTACGAGGCTCTGATGTTACAGCTCTTCTCAGTGACGGATCAGTCTGCTCAGACTTGTTGGCCATTCAGTAAATGTCTTTTTATAAAGTGTACAGTCCTTTCTAGTTTATGCCAGGTGAGCAAAATTTCATTTTTTTTTCCTGACAGCGTGTTCCCCCACTGTGCTACTGTGTGGTATCAGATCCTGCCACTCAATGCTACTTTTGTATTTATGTTTGGTAATGATGCTCCTCCTATAGAGAGTTGTATTACATGTATCCTGTAAGAAGCTCTGTTGTTTTGTTCTCTTTGCAGTTGTGTTTTTCTCCTGCTTATTCTGGAGATGTACATCTGGCTTAAGCAGCCATTTGGACCATATTTTTTTTTCTCCCTGTAGATCTTAGTGTCATTTTTTGGTTTGAATAGAAATGTGAGGATTCTCATTTGATTGCTAATAATGCTGATTTTAGTTTTCCACTTTTCTGCTGACTCTACAAAAATTTTCAAGTAAATCTGTATATGATAGGCCACTATGCCACAGGATATTATTGGTTTGTTCTATCAATCTACACAAGAATTTGGAAATACCATGAGGCACTTTTCTGATGTGAAAATACTATCACTGGCTTATACTTTTGTTGTGTCTCATATTGGATCATAGGAAAGTCTTCATTCTTTATTCATAGGATAAGAAAGTCTTCCGTATTTATCACAAAATGAGTGTTCTTGGATTATACCAAGTTGTATGTCTCATGCCATAGCTTAAAGATGACAATTTTGAAGGCTGAATATTGTTAAGCCTGTATGTTTTTGACTGCCTTCAACTTAAATGGGTGAAGGAAGAGCTTGAGAGATTATTTAGAAGCAGGGTGAACTGTACTGCAGCAGTAGAACCTTACAAAACAGTTTACTGATGTACAAACCATAAAGAATCCAGTTAGTGCTTCTGGAGTGGTTGGTTTGTGCTGATGCTTGTAAACATTTCTGTCACCAAATTAAGCAGATGTCATGGAACATGAACACTCAATACGCATAAGGTGTCCTTCTAATTAACCTTGTTTATGCTGGGAGAATATGATCTCTTGTTATTGTGCAGGTTAGCAATGAATACAACAGAGAACATCGCTGCTTTTCTTTTTTGTGTGTCTATGTAAAGCTATTTCTGAATTTCTATAAATCAAGTAGTATTGTACATTTTACAAAGATTCCTCTACTTAATGCCATAATTTTAAGAGAAAATAGTTTATATTGGCAAAACCTGCCACTTGACCGAAGAACATTAAAGCTGTTTTTAGTTTAAAGAGTGAAACATGTATAGACTGGAGATAAATAGTTCTCCCAAAAAAGGAATGTATATTTACACATTCTTGGTGTAATAGCAGAGGTTATTTTTACACGTTTCAGATTTACATTCCAATGTGAACACTGAGAAGCAGGATGTTAATTCAGTGGCTTTCAGAGGTTGGTAGAGCAAGCTGGGCTTAGACAATAAATGCTGTATTAATAGTTAGCAGTGACAATTTCATCAACATAGGAATTGTGGGGTATAATTAACATCACTTGCTTTGACACTCTGCTCTTAATGTATGGTTTCAACCTTTCTTTCAGTAGCAGTTGGAGAATGCACTGTGACAAATTATTGCTGATACAAAGTAGGTCAACAGTAAAATGGCTGACTTACCATAAATGAACAGATCTCAATTATTGTTAACTTCATGTCTAGTGGAATTTTCTTAGTGGCTAAGGCTGTGCTCTAGGGTTTCTCAAGAGTGAACCTTGTATACATCTTTTCCTAACTCCTTATTTCCTAACCATTTGATATTTTTGTCTAAACAAGAAGGAGTATTTCCTCCCAGCTGCTGGGAAGAAATCCACACAAGCAATAGTGCTGCATGCCTGACAGCAGATGTTTGCCCTTGTAGTATTGCAATTCCTTGACTGCAAAGCTGGCAAGGAAAATTGACTCACAACTAAGGAAAACAAGTAAAATGCTGCATATTCAGGTTTCCAGGTTTTCTTTACTGAAAGTGACTAGTGACAACATATGAGGAAGGGAAACAGGATGAGAAAAATCCAAGGCTGAGGGAATGTCGATTATGTTTTTGCAGAGCGAAGTGATTCCTGTGGTCAGCTGCTCAGTGTCTCATCCTGACTTGCAACAGTCTTCTAATGTTTTCTTGAGAGGTGTAGCTTTTACCTTTTTGATAGCAGGAAACCTCAAGCTTTCAGATTCTCTGGGGCACTGTAAAATCCAATGTGATTGTTCTATGTGCTGATTATATAACTGAATAAAATGATAAACATGAACCTGCGAACATGGCAAGGATGCAAGGGAGGAGAACTTCAGTCTTCTTGGAGCAGCCTTGAATGTATGCAAAGAGCAGCAGTGTCTGCAATGCCCAAGGACAGTGTCAGGGCTGGGGATGCTGCCCAGCATTCACAGTTGGGTTCCAGGCAGCAACACTTACCGAAGGAGCTCTAACATGGAGCTAAGGCTTGGCTACATCTTCTAACTCACAGCTCAGCTTGAAGACAGATTTCTAGTACCAGTGAGTCATCTGATGACATTGGCTGCAATTAAGAGTTTCCAACAGTGTGCCCTTGCTTTCCTATGTTCTATAAAGTTCAATTTTTGCTTTTTGTTATGTAAGACCATGTAATAATTGGTAGGTTTATAGTTTTGCTGGGCACAAGTTACTGAGTTTCTTGTATGCTAAAAAGAATATTGGAAGACAATATTTCTTCTCTGCACTGAAGTTTAAACAAAGTTTTATTTGTATGTATATAAATACATATATAAATTTCTTGTATAAATGTATATGTGCGCGCACATTTAATTATTAGACTATTTTTCAGTGGGTCATCCTGAAGTCCCTGCTGGCTGTGATTTAATTCAAGTCACTGCAGGTGTTCTGAAGATTGTAATTTTGCATAGGTGGGGGGCATTTATCCTCCTTATTCACTTTTTATGCCTTAAGACGTTGGTATTAACAGGAACATGTATTCTTATTTTTCTCTTTAATTTTTTGGTGCGTGAACTTGCAGCTTGATTCCATTTGCTATTCAGCTGAGTAGATTTTCAGGATTGTTTGTGTTCTAGAGCAAATTGTAGCTATCTGAAGGAATGCTTGCAACATTTTAATCAATGTGACACTGGGCTGACAGGAAATAAAGCAAAGGTCTTTTTTACTTTGTATATTCATGCCAATAGTTTGTAACATAGCAGGGAGATTCCTCTGCTTTCTGGTAAGCAGGTGGCTGAAGAATCAACCAAAGGTCCGTTTTGGTTGAGCCTAGCACACTTCCCTAGATGGGTACAACAGAGCAGTTGCTTCTGTATGGTAAGATTCACATTCTATAGTGTGTAAGTTAGGTATTTGTTTACAGGTGTGAAAAACTCTATCCTCACTACAAAATAAAATCAAGGTGCTTGTGTGATGCATCTAATGCTATAAAGTTATATTAGTGATGTTAACCAACTTTGCAGTACAACCTCTAGATGTAGCCTTTGTTATAATAATTTAGTTTTTAACTCCTATCTTCCCGCATCCTTTGTCATTTGCAGCCTATTGTCTAACTCCTTTGCTTGCAGGCAGCATGAGGTCATTCTGTTTGTGGAGCAGTAGGAAAAAAAGAAGGCAGTAGAAGTGGCAGTATCAGCCTGAATCATGATGGCATTAAGGAAAATGATAAATTTAGTTCAATGTTTGTAAAGGACCTGTGTCTATATGATGAAAGTACCAGACTGTAAATTTTGATGGTATTTATCACACTTCCTTTGTTGTCTGGATACATTTAACATAGGTGAGGCTTTTGTAATATACTTGTGGAAAAACATGTTGCAGATACGAAGTACTTTTTAGAAGGGACAGCTGAACAAATATATCTGCTTGATTGTTTATCCAAATGTTCCAGTGACTATCTTCAAAGCTTGTTGCTTGCAGAATTGACAAGCCCTGCATCGTGAGCATCAGAACCCTGGCTCTGAATACTGAAAGTGATAGTTTCTGCAATTATTCAGTAGAAAAATACGTGCATGTCATTCAAATTTGAAATCATTATTCATAGAGTTTACTGAAGTTGAAGTTAATTTCAAGCCAACCTGATATGTGTACAAAATGTCTCCTGAATTATTAAACTGATGTAACCCCATGACTAATTCTGCAGTACAGATATGTAATTTCTTTTTCTTGCCCCTTTGGTTACACCCTCCTCTCTACAGGAACATCCCTTTGCCAGCAGTTTACAAACAATAAAAAGAAGATTGGTGCTCCAATGTTTTAAAATATAAGACTTCAGCCTCTGCACATTCCTAATTTTACTGGTATGAGTACCGTGGAGCCTTTTGACTTACTCATGTGAATACGTCATACACCCTTCAGTATTTTATGAGATCAAGTATGTATCAAAAGCTTTCTTAGTGAAGCAGAAATGTACTTTTTACTATTTCCATGGGCCCTGGAAGGCACATTAAGGTCTTTATTACTGACTGAAAAGAAACTTTCTTCTTTATTACTGTAGAATAGAGATAGTGAATAGGCTGAAAAGAAAGTGCTGCACACCTACTGCATCATGATCTCATTCTCAACATGATTGCCTTGGTGCTTGCCAGTTCCGACATTCATGAGTCACACTCCAGAATGTGATTTGCTTAAAAGCAATAAATGTCAGCACTTTTATTTACGGTCTGCCTTTGAAGATTTGGAAGTCATAACTTCAACACATTTTTTTTTTTTCTACGACCATGAAGGCTAGGAACTGGCTTTACCTTTCTCTTCTAAATGAAAGATGAAAGCTTTGATTGATGTATTGCTCAGTCCGACCTAACTGCAGTGGGTTAAGATGTGTAACTATCCAAACCCGTTTCTTCCTCCGCTTTGTGTGACTTACCATTCTGGTAGGTGGGGTGGCAGAAATGACTTTTCTGACTCTTGCTCAAAATGAGCTGAAGTTGTGAGGGTCGCTAGACTTGTGTCACGTCCAACTGGAATGCCTGAGCCGCAGCGGGAGCGCGGTGCCGGGAGCCAAGAACCTCCAGCAGAGAGCTGGGGGTGCTGGAAGTGCCGTGAGCTCAGCACCTGTGCTGGGAGCCACTCTTGTCACCTGCCTGCCAGAGCTGAGCAAACCTCCCGTGTTGGAATTTCGGGAAGGGGTCATGTGTGATCTGTGGGGGAGGGAGAGGAGTGGGGAAGGTGAAAGACCAGACAAATGATCCATATGGTGAGTCAGTGGGAAAGAACTGAAAGCAATTCCAGCCTAGTAATGATTCATAGCTACACTGTTTATAGTTCTTGAGAGAGTGTCTGATCACATGAGCTGCAATGTACATGTTTATATATTGTCCTTGAGGACAAATGAGGGAATTTATAAAGGAGAAAAACTTACAAGCTTTCAATTTTAGATTACCTCTTTCTTGTGTGCCTTTGAAAAGTTCCATTTGTTCTAACTCTCATCGCCCCAGGCTCCTGCACTAATAAGCCTGGCAAATTTTGCCTGTGAACGAATAGTGTGCTTGCTAGAAACCTTACAAGCACTATAGAGCAGTTTTTGGGACACCTACGGGAACGTGGGTGCCACTTGGCAGCATTCGTGGTACCTGCTCACTAGGAAGCACAGCAGCCCTGCTTTGGGGAGCTGGCTTTGCACATTCACTACTCAGTGGATAAACCTGTCCTTCTTCCTCATGGTCCTTGAGCTTGGGATGTGTTTGACTGCCTCCACTGTTACTGTAGTCCAAGATAAATGGCAGTGCTGGCTTGCTGGAATTAGGTTCTCAAGTGATTGTTTTCTCTGCAGGCTGCTTTCCAGACGGAGCCGTGGGCAGAGTGCATCCTGCCCGTGTTGCAGACACAGTCAACAGCCAGGGCAGCTGCAGTGGGGTACAAGGCAGTTATTCTGGTGGTGGTGGGGTCTAATATAAACTACAAAAAGATCTTTTTGGCTAATGATTCCTAGAGAAAGAAGCCTTTAAAGTGGAAGTTATTTGGAGGGAGGTAATTGTGGTTGAGTGGCTGTTCCTGTGGTGGGTCTGCACACCACCTTCTGTTTTCAAGAATGGTCATGTTATTTAAAATAGTTAACAGTTCAGTCACTTGCAAGCTGCGTGTGTAGAGCTACACCCATGCAAGTATACAACAACCTAAATCATTACTATGAGAGAAGGTACTGGATTAGCATAAAATGTGTGAGAAGTTTCTGTTAATACTATGATACAGTTAAGCAATTATTGTTGCAAAATATTTATGAAAAAAAGTGCTGGGCACAACCAAGAACAAGAAAGCCTCCTGTGTCTTTCTCTCTGGAGATGTGGTGAGAATTCTTATACATAGGTTTTTTTATCTGATGTTCTTCCTTTTGGAGAAATGGCAGTGAGAGGAGGGAATGGCAGAAACTGGAGGGTGGAAAGTCAAATGAAAGTCTACAAAGTTAGGTCATGTTAAATGTCATTGCAATATGGTTGAGCTATGAACCATGGCCCAACCATTTTATGAACTGTCTGTGACATAGGTGTAATTTGAATTGATGTAATTTGGTTGGTTTTTATCAGGACCTGGAGAGAGTGATCCACAGGGGAAGAAAATTTCAGTGAGGCTTTTCACCTCTCTTATTAGTCCTCAGCATCCAGCTGAGAATGCCTCTGTCTCCCTGGCCTGTTGTCTCCTCTCTCACAATATTAATCTCTGGTAATTTCCATGCCTGTTCCTTGGACTCTCCTGATGGTCAATGAAGAGAAGACACAGACCCTTCACAGAAAAACCTTCCAATGGATTTCAGTGTCCCAGGCTAGAAGGGGTGCACTCCAGAGTGAGCACTGGATTCTGTTCTTATGAAGTGGACGAGAGCTTGCTCAGATATCACTGACTCTGTCTCACTAGGGAAGTCTCACCCTCTCCTTCTGAATGGTCCCACACGTAATGTGTAATGTGCCTTAGCTTCTTAACTTGCAGAATATTGATTAAGGTACCTGTACCTATTTTACTAACTCCTAGTGCCCCAGGTGGAGAACAGCTGACTCTCCTCACATGTTCATTTTGAAATGCACTGGAACTGCAGTACCTTGGAGGAAATAATTAGCAGTTTGTTTCCTGAATTTCGGGAACATGTTCCCGAGTAGTTGGAATGGTGGAGATTTATTTCTGAGAAATTGCAGGGCTTGGCTCACCCCATGGCATCTTCCTGTGCTCTGTGACTGTGGGCATGCACACTTTTAGCCAGGGAATAGTGTACTATGCTCAAACATATATGTATTGTTTTCTTGATGTAAGAAAGAAATAAGTATTTATTTTAGTCCTCATCTCATGATTCTTTTGGTTTTAAGAAGTCAGTTACCAAACACAAGGGGCAAAATTCTGCCGTTTTGCTTCAAAGTAAACTGGAAATTATTAGATTCACTTTGGATTGATGGTAAAGTTAATTGCTAATCAAGTTAAGCTCACTGGACATTTTATATGCAGCTTCCTTGAGAAAAGAGAATTCTAATAGGAATTAAACACACTTCTGGTTGGTTTGGGTTTTTTTTTTTGGTTTTTTTTTTTTTTTTTTTTTTAATATAAGGTACACTGACTTTGCGTGTAAAATACAATGGTCAAGCTTTTTCTTTTTTTTTTTTTTTTTTTTTTTTTTTTTTTTTTTTTTTTATTATTTTTTTTTTCCAGCTGCCAGGCATCAGTCCTGTGTTGTGTACAGGGAATTTAGCTGGTCTCCTGCTCATGGGTGGTGGCTGTTGGAGCTGTAGCCATCCTAGTCAGATAAACTGAACCCTCAGTTCAGTTGTGTGGGGTTGTGACAGGAGTAGCAGGCTCCTGTATATAAAGAGTTTGGAGACTGACAGGATAGGACATGGGCATTGCAAGCCCAGAGGAATAGAAAAGCAGTGTGTCATAGTGGCTACCAAAGTGCATGGGATGTGTGCTCACTGCATTCTGGAAAGTGCCTGATGAAGGGGCTCTCTTGACAGTTCAACATGATTGTTTTCTAGAGTCAAACCCCAGTGGGTGACAGATGCTGCCTGTAGTACTCTGCAGTCTCACAAAAATTGTGTCTGCCCTTCCCAGTGCTGCTGCTGGTTTCTTGGGGGATCTTAAGGGACTTAAATAGTACTGCTTGTGTGTAATACCTAGAGATCACAGACTTGTTCACCTTTTTTTGTTCTAACCCACTGATGGAGGTATCAGCAGTTAACCATGAAGAGTCAGAATAAGATTAAAATTGATTTTTCTTACATAGGGCCAGATTATTGCTATCTTTGTCTTCTCACACACCCATTTTTGCACAAGAGGGGTGTGCTGCTGCCAAGCTTTGAGGCTCTAAAGTCCAGAAGGGCAGCTAGGGAGCCAGGGCAACTCTAACATCATCATTATGAAATATGAAATAAATTTTGGAAACAACAGTGGCTGCCCTCTTCTCCTACTTTAGGAGACTGCTAGCACACTCCAAAGTGTTTGGGTTTTTTTTTTTTGCTCCATGAAACTAGGGTGAGGTTCATGTTGAATTGGCATGTAAAATAGGGCTTTCTTATGGCTTGGAGGATGCTTGGACATCACATGGAAGAGTAGCCAAGGTCACTAGAGGAGCAGAGAGCAGTAGATAGCCTCTTAGACATTCCTTGTTTTAGGTGGTGCACTGAGCTCCACCTTATCTCTCACTGAATGTGTTGTAAATAAAGCTGCCTCCTAGTCCTGTTTGCCTGTTCAGCTAAAGCTCCAAGCTGGGTGATGCTGACAGGGGCCAGGCATCCTCACAGGAGCACATGAGCCCTTTCACTTTCTTTGTTTCTCATTAGATTTTCACTTGTGTTTCCTTTAAAAGGTATGAGGCAGTCTCTTTATTTTTATCTAGTGCTGTTTTATTGCACAATGATATTTATACATCCCCTGTCAGCTGAATATCACAGGTTTTGCATGATGATGTGTTGATGTGGTCATGGAATGAATGTATCCCACCCGCAAAGTAATAGGCTTAGAAATTAATAATTGCAGCTCACTTTCTTTTGCTTAGTTTGATTTTTCAAAGTAAGTTGTTATTCAGTCTTGGCTTTTTGTCTATACCAGTGAATACTAATGGTTGTTTTAGTTAAATCCACTAAAAGCTTTCTCAGCTGACTAATGTCATTCATTTTATGTAGATTTTTGTTCAAATTAGATAGATTCAGCCAATATTTTGATATATACTTATATATTTGATAAATATTCAGATTGCAAATATTTTACATAGATTACACTGATTATTTTTACCTTGGATTAGAGGGAGAGCTGTTGATTGCTGCAAATTAATTTCCTCTGTGAATGTAGCATGTAAGAATGTGTTGTGGTTTAATTTTTTTAGATTGTGTCTGCTCTTACTCTCAGCAAAAAATATTTCAGGCTCTACTTGATTTCAGAGAGAAGAGGATTTGTCCCTTGGTGCTCTAACATACAGAGTTTTCATTTCTTTGGATATTTTTTCCAGTCTTAATAGCTTTGTTAAGAACTGTGTAATGTATCATAGGATGCAATAAATGGAGCAGAACTGCCTGTTCTCAGAAAGACTGTCAATGGAGACTCATCAGTGAATGGAAATGCTTCCAGTCAGGTTCTGCAGGGACCAGCACTGTAAAAGTGCTGTTAAGGATTTTCAATAGTGTTTTGAAAGTTCACATAAAATCTCTGCTCTTAAAATGCCTGTGTGCCACCATTTGGAGGAACACAAACAAGGGCAATAAAGTGCTGATACTGAGTGGTCTGTATTGCTTATAAGCAGTCTGTTTATGTTATATATGACTTTACTGAAACATTCTAAGTCACTTAGGTGTCAGAAATACAGGTTCTCTGGCTATGCAATGGGAAACTGTGCAGTGGCTGGGTTGAATTTGCGGCTTGGCAGATGAGCAAGGGTAGCAGCTAACAACACAATGTTAGGGCAGAGTGAGAGACCCTTGGGTGTATAACAATTGGGCAAAGGAAAGGTGTGATTTTACTTTGAAATGGGACATGACAGATGCTGGGAAACTGCTTCTCACCTTGGTGTCAATGTTGGTGTAAGGACTTCAGGAACTGGGGAGAGGGCTGGGCAGTGCCACCAGAGTGACAAGGGGCTGAAAGAGCTCTCTATCCTGGTTAGCATATCAAAAGGACAGGTCTGAGAAGCCACTTAACAGCCTGAAAGAACCTTCCTGGCATCAAGTACTGGGTGAGGAAGAATCCTACAGCGTTATGGAAAGGAGATAAAGAAAAGTCTGGGAAATGCCTGAATTGAGGCATTTTTGGAAAGTAGAAGAGACATTTTTCACAATGAGTTTAATCGGTTGAGCAGCCCACCAAAGGAATCAAGGCCCCCATTTCCTGACGGCTGCATATCAAGGCCACATGACTTTCTAGAAAATATATCTGAGTTTAACATAAGATAGTAAATCTATTATTTGAAAATGTATGAAATGTGGAGGCCTGGATGTTGAGATGTTGAAACAATGGAAAAATTAGTGACATATTAAATTATCCTTTTCTCAGGATGGACCACAGTATTGAAAGACAGAAGTTTCGTTGGTCTTGTCTTTTGTTTTCATAAGTACACTATTGACTAGAAACTAAAACACAGATTGTACTCTATCTTCTAGGAAGAGAGAGTTCCCCAAGTAAGGAGCGTAAGAGCTCAGTAAATGTGCTTGAAAAGCAGCAGAATTCTGGGTACATTGACCAGAATATGGTAGTGTGATGTGCTGTAGGGGACAGGAGAACACAGGTTATCCAGCTGTCTGACTGTGGGGTGTGTTTCTTATTTAAGCAGTTACAGAACTCATCTTTAATTTCTTTTTGATTAAAAAAAACACAAGTTCAGACAAGAAGCCTAAATGAACAAGGAACTTTTGTCTTTTGCTGTATACTCTGTCAATCAATTAGTTAAACAAACCTAATTTCTTGTAATCTCTGCATTTTTGTGAGTCAGTCAGATGGAAGTGGTCCCTGTGGTCAGACATGCAGGTACTACATTAATAAACATAGGATGGTTTTCCCTGTATTTTTTTTTTTTTTTTGTTGTTGTGATTGGGAAGCAGTTAATTTTGGAAGCTTACAGCTGCATTTTGGCTTAACATTGACATTAGGTTTAAGCCTTTTGGTGGCTCAGAATTACCTTATTTTTCTTTGCCAGGGATATTGCTTTTTATTATTATTTCTTAAATAAAAGACCCATAGTGATTTCCATCAATTTTTTGTAAAAGAAACTATATTAAATAGTTCCTGCAAGACAGTGAGGGAAAAGGGGGCGAAGCTAAAGGTCCTGGACATCCTGTCCTGTCTGTGCTCCTTGATACAAAATATCTTTGTCTATGTCTGTCCTGCTGCTGTAACACTGAAAGTAATCATTTACAAATAAAAATTGCATTAGAACTGTAATACTGAAAGAATTTGACATGCTTGACTGAAGGGACTTTGGAGACATGAAACCTTGTGCACTGACCTGTTGGTGGTGAAAGAAGCGGCTTTGTCCTCTTGGAAGCCACAATCCTGTGCCTTTTTCTGGCTCTTTCCACAGAAATGTGCCTTGGGAGCAGCCCTGGGGAGCAGCAGCACAAGTATTGCACCAGATTTGCATCACCAGAGAGCCCAGGCTCATTAGAATGCTCCTTCTATGCACAGTTTAGTGCTTTGCACAGCTTTTGGGCAGTGGTGAGGAACCTCTGAAAGAGGTGAGGATGCCAGAGACAGCAACCAGCTTGTACATTCTGTTCCTGCAGTGGCCTCACAGTAAAGATGGATTTGCTGGCTACTCAGGGTTACATATATGTTATATCCTAATAAATAATCCAAATAATCAAAGTTATGGGAATTACATATTTAGAGAGCAAACCACACAATAGAAGAAAATTGATGAAATTGCTCAAAAGCAAAATCTATTAAAATTCTTGCTGCTTGTACAAAGCTTCAGCAGCATTTTCAATGAAAACATCCTACAATCAGAAACCTACATGCCTTGATGAGCAAATATAGAAAGTGAAGTTTTCAATGTTTCCCCTCATTTCCACCTGTCAAATTCATTCACTCAATTTAATCCAAATTTGCAAAAGACTTTTATTTTTAACTCTGGAAGATATTTCTAAGTGGTTTATATTTTCTTTGGCAAACAAAGTAGGGAAAAATAATCCCAACAACTAAACCTCAGTTGTATTTTACCTGTGTTCTCATTACTTTTTCAAAGTCCCTTAAGAAAATAAGAAGCTATTTCTCATACTTCATAGTTCTTATAACCTGAAAATCACTTTAGTAAAGCTTATAATAGTTTATTTGCTGGCCTTAAGAGATTTTATTTTCACTCCATAGGGCTTAATGTTAAAAACGAATGGGAAATTTAACTTATTCATAAGTGATCTGTTTCTATCAGTACTAAAAGAGCAAACCTAAGGCTAATATACCTGCACAGCTTGTATGTGGTAAATAAAGGAGCTGCCTGCTGTATCTGCATATGTTGTCACAAATCTTAAGCCAAGGTCAAAACCTTAATTTCGAGCCTCAACACACTTCCATTTGCCTTGCTCAAACACTATATATAGCTTATATCCTGCAGATGGTGACGTGAGGCTCGTCCAAGGGTCAGTCCTGATGAGCTAGTTAGGATTCATGGTATAACCCTTCCTCAAACTGACTCAGGGCAAAAGAGCAGAAATCTGGAATTCTGTCAAAGTTTCTTTCCTTTGGTTCATGTCTACTCCTGATGCCTGGCCTGGGCACCACTGATCAACTATTTCCAATTAGACACTGGGGAAAAAAAAAAAGACTTATGGGCAGGTCAGGCAGTGGGGAGTGCCAGGGTTTGTTTGTAGCTCTGGTGTGAGCTCAAACCTGTCTCAACCCAACCACAGTGCCTGAGCTGTGACCCAGTGCTGGCTGTTGGGAGTGTCTTGCAGATAATATTGACAAGGTAGGTTTCAGGATGGGAGCAGTAATTATTTGAAATCACAGGCAAATATTGCTCAATCTTTTCTAGTATTTTAAATTACTGAGGGTATAGTTAATCTGTAGGTACTGCCATTTCATGTGGTTTTTTCTCTAATTTTAGAAATGTTAGTGTACAAGGTCAGAAAAGATATGTTGACAGTAGAGCACACTACATGTAGTGCTAAATGGAGATAGTCTTTTAACAAGGCTCAGGTTTTGTAGCCATGTGTACAAGATACGAGAAGAAAAACACGTGTTGAGTAGGAACTGCTATGTTCCCACCGCTGTGGGTGGATCTGTATCTGTGTGCAGCAGCCTGATTGCTATCCTGCAAATCACCCTGCACAGGGCAGTGCCTGGATCTGACTGCCACACCAGCAGCTCTGCTTCCTCCCCAGCGAGCCTTGTTGCTGCAGTCTGCCCAGTGAGGCCTTGTGGCTTCTCTTGTTGCTTATTTCGGTTTTTCTGTTTGGAGGAAGGATTTTGTTCACCTCTTATTACCATGCAGTGAATAAGATCACCTGGAATTAAATCACTTGGAAGAATATTTGACAAACATTACCTCGGAAATTCAGTCTTCCTGACACTGTGGGCCACAAGCACACCAGATAGAAATATGACAAAACAGTTCTTCCATTAACCTCACATAACCAGTCTGTCTTTTTGGGCTGAGTATGAAATATTAATTGGGAAATGCACTGTACCTGGGGATTGGAACTACAAAACTATTTCAGGCAGCTCTCATTCATTTTGACTAAAAATTTTATTTTTATTTACTTTCGACTAAAAATTTTATTCTGACCCTATTTTTTCCTCCTCAATATTTTAGCAAAAGTAAAACCATTTCAATCAAAGTTTTGATTACTATAAATTAACACTTTTTTTTCCACTGTGAAATGAACTTCCATTTCACATTTATTTATAGAATTATGCAACTCTTGGTCATAGTGAAGTCTTTGTCAGCTGGTACCCCAGTATGGTATTAAGGAAGACAGAACATTCTTGTAGATTTGGTATGTGGACTCAGAAATTTTTGGTCTAGAAAACATTTGGTTCATTTTCAGGTGACTGCCTGGGGCTAGTTAACTTCTCTTTTCCTTATATCCTGATTTGCATTTGAAAATGGGAATATTGATACTGATCTCATTCATAACATACTTCAGAATGTACAGATGGAAATGCTACAGATGTATTCTATTTATATGAAATGCACATTACAAGGCAAGATTGTCTATGAAAGAGATTCAGAGATTGAACTTTTTAAAATATTTCATTTTATTTCCATTCTTAAATAGATGAACCATGTAGAAGAGTTGTGTTTAGCTGTCTTGCTGGAAACAAGAACTTGATCCATAGTACTGCATCCTTTGCAGGTCCTTTGGTTTTTGCTTGGACACTGGCATAGTTTATCCTGAAGCCAGTCCTGTGTTACAGAGTAGGCATCTGATTTGAGACAACTCTGCTGACTGACCAGATTCATAGAAAAATGAATGTCTGTGTGTCTGCCTGTCTGTATGTCTGACCTGTGATGGGATTTCTCTGATTTCACTCACGGTTTTGCAGTTGTGAAGTGCAGCCGTGGCTGCTGTGGAGGAGGGGTTGTCCCATCAGTTTACATTAATTGAAGATTTTTCCCAAGAGTTTCTCTCTGCCTACCCTTGTCTCTAGGGGTGACACCCTATGGGTGGTGTTGGCTGCACAGCAGTAGCCCCATGCTAATGTGCAGGGCTTTATGCAGGCATTGAAGTATGCTATTGCTGAACACTCTCAATATATAAAGATATTTACCTATTTATGTCTCTTCCTGAATTTGTGAGCATGTCCATCTAGCTAATAAAACCCTCAAAGAACATTTCTTTTATATCCTGACAAAAAGGCTTTTTGATTAATCTATATTAAGTAATATAGTTTAGTTTGTTTTAAGCATGTACACACGTAAAAACCACTGTTTTGGTTTGTTGTTGGTTTTGGGGGTTTTGTTTATTTTTTTTTCTTTTTGTGGATATCTAAATTTCTTGTTATCATTTTTGACTATGTGTACATTCTTTCCAGGCACAGGTGCTGTAGTTATAGGCATTGATCTTTCTTTTTCTCTGATAAAAAAATCATATTAATATGACATCCTGCAGATCTCTGATGTTTACATAGTATCAGCACAGGGAAATACTACTTTCAGTTTGATACATAAAGCCCTCCTTGTCTCTTGCGTCTTTTGTCTGTAGGCTATTATGCATGTGACTAAAGCCATGCATGACTTAAGCAAATGTTTGAATAGGGTTCTTGTGTAGTAGGACTGTATAAGCCATTAGGCATACTCTCTTTAACGTGGTGATGAAAACATTATGGTACATTTGGTCACACAAAGTAGAGTAAAATTGCTTTTGTGGCAGCAGAATAAACAGCATTCTAATCTGTGGGGGCTTTTTATTGTGCACGTGTGTGTGCGCTGCATACCTTCGGCAAAATTATCATGCAGGACTGAACACGAAAAGTGTTGAAGTTACTGGAGTTGTGGAGTGAAAGCTGGGCTGAAGAGAGAAAAAAAGTATTGCTTTTTTCATTCTGAAATTTGAAATCAACATTATTCTGTCATGTTTGTGATCTGAGCTTGAAATGTGTTAATTGACATGTGAGGCTGTTGCTAACCATCTTTGTCATTTATCAAGCCTTTTGTAAGGGCATTGTTTTTCTTTCTTCTCTATATGTGGTGAATACTGGAATAGGGACTTCAATTTTTGCTGTGGGAATGTGAAAACACTGGAAGCTGCTCTCTGCCAAGTTATTTCCCCAAGGATCTGCTTTACATTCTGACAATCAATGACCTGTCAGGTGTAGTTATGCACCATAGCAATGATATGAGGTCAATCAGATGAAAGCAAGGTATGTATTCCCAGCAGATCCCAGCTATCTGTTTAACACTGTCAAAGCAAGTTTTCTTTGCTGAAGAGCATCCTCTTTCAGTTTTGTTTCTTTTCAGATTCGATTAACTCTGGATTTGCATCTAATCTGTGAAATTCTAACAATGGTAAAAATATTCATTTATTTTGCTTTGTCTTGAAAAATACTAAACTACATCTTTTGCTATTTTGTCTCTTAACATAAACCCATGCTTGTTATAGACTGTGTAACTCTTCCTTATATAAAGAGTGTGTATTTGATGTAAAAAAACTAAATATGTTCGTTGCTGGAATGGTCACAAGATATTTAAGCAATCTGTTTTACGGTAATATAAATTTACTGTCTCCTAAACACGTAAATATTTCCTTAGGAAAAGACACCTTACAGATATAACACATATATTTTGCCTTGCAGTTCCATATTTGTGAAGTAAAAGATGTATACATTGGATTTGTAAATCAGTATTTTTATATGGAGTCACTTCTCATTGTTTTATGGAAATCCTGCATCTTGCCAATGTTTCCAACTTCTAAATACCAGAGGAGAAAATGCTTTCTTAAAATGGATACAGATTTCCATATTTTTCCCTTAAAAAACCAAATAAACAAGCAAAAAAACCCCAAAACAAAAAACAAACAAACAAAAAAAAAGAGCTCTGTTTTGTTAGTTCATGACTGAGAACTGCTAAGGATTAAGAATAAACATGCACTTGGTACACTGTGTACTGCATACAGTGTAACAGTACAACAGCATTTTTAGCCACTGTGTGTATCATATTGAAAGCAGAAAACAGCAATGATAACAAAGAAACTAAACAACTGGACTAAAATGTATTTATTAAGTTGCAAAAAAAAAAAAAAAAAAAAAAAAAAGGAAAAAAAAGTTTTTTTTAAATATAAAAAAAAAAAAAAAAAAAAAAAAAAAAAAAAAGAAAAGAAAACAGAAGTGTTGCTTTTTGAGGGGAAACAAGAGACAATGAAATAACAAGAAACTAAACCCAGAGCTTTTAAAAATATATGTTAAAAATATCTCATTCAGAAATGCAGATTAATCCTGTCTAAAACTTGCTGCAATATTTTGTATGAAAAATCTGTTTTGTTTTCATGATGTTGTAATCCATCCTTTATTTGTTGTCTTGCTAAATATAGTTCAAGCGCTATCATTTGAGCATAAGTTAGTGTTCGTCTGCACTGAGATTCTTTTCTTTTTTCAGATATTTTGAAATCATCTGTTGATTTTCTGTGCTGCAAGGCCAGCATGTGAATCATGTCAGCAGCTATACTCCATGTTTCAAAAAAATGTTACAGTTCTCCAAACAGAAGAAACAGAGATCTGGATCCACAGTGGAGTGCTGGACAAAGAACACAAAGGTGGGATGTAAGATGATACCCTCATCCTTTAATGGGGGAAAATTTGTAGCTAGCTTATGAAGTTGGTACACAATTTGAGGAAATGAGCATCCCACCCATTTTTTCCTTGTGTGCTCTGTAGAATTCATATCCTTCCATTTTTATTTTTTGTTTCCTTGAATTGTGCCTCATAACTTATTGTCATTGCTCATTAGCTGTTGGTGTGTTGGGAGGCTTGTCCAGACAGTGACCCTGCATGGTAACAGCTGAGCAGTTCAGAACAGAGTCATAATTCACAGTGACCTTTAATGAAATATAAATCTGAAGAAAGATGCTTTTACTTTACCATATCTGAAACAAAGTGAGAACTATTATTGTCTTTGGACTCTGCTGTCATAATATTTAAAGAGACTCTAAGCAGAGGAAATGTTTTCTCAGGGGACCCTACTACTATCATTGTTTTGGTGAATGGGATACATCATTTAAACTCCCATTTTCCTCTGGCCATCAGATTTAGGACCTGGTTGACCAGTTCTCATCCATTAACGCTGCATGCTTTTACAGGGAATTCTAAGAGCTGCAGCATGCTTGCACATTCCCTTTTCTCCTGGAAGGGAAGGTCTGTAGGTAACCTGTGAATGCAGAGCCATTTGCATTTTCTCTTTCTAATTTTTCCCGTTTTCCCAATAGCAGCAAGGAAGTTCCAGATCCGGTTGCTTTTCTCCTTTCTGCTGCTCAGAGCCTAGCTGTATGGCAGTTTGGGTTGCTCCAAACCAGCTGGCAAAGAAAAACATCCATGTGTCACCTGGGCAGAATGGCAAAGGGGAGGTGGAGGCTGGAGATGACCCCTCTCCAGGGGAGCTGTTTCTGGGCAAGCTGCAGCCTGCCCTCAGAGTGCCCCTGCCCGCAGTGAGGGTCTGAAGCTTCTCTGCCAGGGGAGACCCTCCCTGCAGGAGGTGGAAAGCGCTGGGGGCCACATCCTCAGCTGCTGCTCCGCTCCAGTGGGACACTGAAAGATGGTTGTGCTTTCATCAGGTGAGGAACTGAGCCTGAAGGCTAATTAAGTGATTTTATCCTTAATCCAGTTTATCAGAGGGTGAAATTAGCCTCTCCCCCCAGACGAACATAATGCCAAGAGCAACTACTCACCTCTCCAGAGATCAAGCCTCTCCTGGAGCCTTTCCCTCTACTCCCTGAACTGCTCAGTGCCCTGTGCCCTGCAGCTTCATGCTACTTCACTGTTTCCCTCCCCCAAGCCCTGGCAGAGTGGGGTTGTGCTGGCTGCCCATCTCCCTGCAGAAGACACTGCATGCTGCCTCCCTGAGCGGCGTCTTGTCCAGGTGCCATAGCCCAAACGACAGCTTGTGGGGCCACTGGGGTAAAATGCTGCCCATCCAGCCTATCAGAGGGCCTTATTTTACCCATTTGGTCCTGAATGGGGAATAAATGTTCATTGAAATGACAAAAGAGTTGCCATCCTCTTGCCTGAAACAGATGGGAAACCTACTTGCATTGGCCATATTGCTTTTGAGCGGTTCCTAGTTCATCCGCATAAAAACGTCTGTCCCGTGAGCCTTAGACCTCCTGTGGGTAGCTCATTTGGGATACTACACAAACCTGTCTGGATACATCTGGCTTGCTCATATTTCTAAAACTGAGCAAAGGACTTATTTATTTGTGACTTATTTATTTATGTGTTCTCTCCATTTGTGTGGGGCAGGGTTGGTTACCCAAGGAGGCATTCCTGCCACGCTCTAAAATGGGGATGATTATCTGTGTGCAGCTTGGAAATAAAGCTGTGTCACAGCACCTGTTCAATCCCATTACAATGAAAGCCAGGATGGCAGGAGTAGAGCTGGAGCAGAGCATATAAGATGCAGCTTTATTTTTAGTGAAATTCAAAACATACCACTAGGAATAAACTCTTTCTTCATAAGGCAGTTGCAGGGAAGGGAGCATTTTCTAAACATTTTCCAAGCAAATTGCGAAAGTTCAGGAAATTCTTGGCTCACTATTTGTTCTAAGTGATCTAAAGGAGAAGGAAGAGACTTTATCCAGCTCCAATCATATTTTTAAGATTTTCCCAATATTGCTTCCTGTCTTTGTGCTCATGAAGCAGATTGTATATAGAAATAAAACAGATTTACTTTATCTTTTCAGAGGAAAGTGTCTGCTATATAATTTGCTGGCTCTCGTTTGTTCATTCATTGAAAAACAGCAGGAAAAGGGCTTTTGTGTTAAGAACAGTCAAGGTCAGGGATTTTTTGTTTTTGATGTTGGTTGCCAGTAGCTTGCTTTCTCTGACTACTGTTTCCAAGTCAGTTTGGATGGCAATCTAGTTGCTAGCTTACAGGGAGATATTTTACAGCTACAGGTCATCTGCAGAGTGCAAACTAGAAAGAGATTTGAGGATGAAATTAAACGTCTGGTACTCAGCTCCTATTCATGCCAATATCAAATTAAGTTAATCAAGCCTACTGAAGGACATGCAAATTTCTGATCCTGATGCTGCAAACTCTTCTTTATGCACACTCACCTTTAGAAACTGTGAGCAAAAGCTTTGTCTGTGTGACTTGGTATACAGAATCAGAGCCTTTCACATGAGAATTCACTATATCAAATACTTATTTTCATGGTAAGCAAATAAAAATGGAAAACAATGTTGTGATTTTATAGAGAAGAGAACTAATGTTCTGCAAGTGAACATTTTTTAAGCCGTAGTACCTTGACATTGCACAATTGCCCTTACTCATTTGTAGTGAAACTACTGTATTTCTAAAGTCTCAAATTAATGGTTAAAGGAAAGTAAAAGAAATATTAGACAAAATATCTGTGTCATAAAATGTCACTATAAAAATCTGAGCATTTCTTGTTGAGATTCTTTTTCTGGCAGCAGGATATTTGGGTGGCAGGCAGGCACAAATTAGAAATCTGCTGTAGTTTATTCTGTGGTCTGTAAAACCAAGCCACTATGTAAGAGTGCAACTTATATGTCCACTGACAACTCTTGTCTAAGCCCCTCACAAGCAGTCTGTGACACAGAGAGATTTTTTCTCACTTTTTCTTTACCTTTTAATGTAATTCTAAAGATTTTGTGCATATATCAATTAGAGATTTCCAGTAAAGGAAAGCAGGTTTCAAATGCTGGAGAAGTACAATAAATCACAGGCCATATGGGCTTTTGTCATGAAAAGAAAGTCGTAATAAGACAAAAGCTGAAGTAAGTTAAAACAGCTGAACAGTGATTTTAGGCGCTCTTATGCAAAACTCACTACCTCGGTTTATTCACAGGAAACTTCTTTAGAAGACTGAAAGAAAATCTTTTTCAACTCTTTATTTCTTGGCTACATCAGAAAGAAAGCAAAGTAAAAGCCATCTCAGTGACGCTTTTCATGCTCTGCTTACTTTGTTTTCACATGAGATCCTGTCTGCTACCTTTGTATTTTCCCCCTGCTTTTTAGAGGGCTCCTTGTGCAAAACAATGAAGAGTCCTGATAACAACAGGCAGTTGCTCCGAGGCCTAGTTGTTCAGCAGGATTCACTCCAAGAAATTGAGAGGGGTGTGTTGAGTCTTTTTTCCATCACCAGCCTTTACAGTTAGCGAGCCAGATGGCATGAGACGGGCGCAAAAAATAACGACAATAAATAATACTGCAACGTACAACGTGCACCAAGCTCGGTTACTTCCACTTCATCTCACTGTTTGGAAGTGCCTTTGATGTACAAAAGCACCCCCTAAGATAATGAAATGCGGTGGCAGCTGGCTAATGGCTGGGAAAGTGCAAACCCTGCATTGAACTCTTCCCACCAGGCTATTCAGCGCCCAGGCAATGTCAGTCTCAAGGAGACAAGGAGACGGGAAGAAACAGAGGCTTGTTGCTGTGCAGCATTTGGGCTTCTGGGCAGGCTGCTGTAGGTGGGGTGTTATTTGCCTTGCTGAATAGAAGTGATGTGCCCAAGGCAAAGGGAAAGTTTTTACTGTCTTAACACATTAACCTTGCAAACTCTGTCCTAGAAATGTTAAATGAAGCCACAGGGTCGCACTACTTGAAGAGACACCGCTCTTGGGTAAACTTTAAAATGGACTTTTTTTTTTACGCTACAATCCCATCAGTCATGCAATCAGGGTTAGCTTCCTTTCAGGCAGGACTATCTCGTGGCTCGGTTCCATGGGCAATAATAAAAAAAAAAACACATGCAGACTTTTCTCTCAGCTGCTCCAGGCCAAAATGTGGGCCAGGGTAAATGACAAAGATCCAAAATAGACAGCAGACGCAGACAAATATGAAAACCCTATTTGTTCAGGAGCTTTAAAACAGTAGGGGATTTATTCCTCCAACACAAAGAAAAGTTTCTGGTCTCTCCGTTAAATGATCCTGTGTTAATAATATTATAATGGGGTCTGACCCTGCAAATACTTGATTAGATGTGCACTCATCTTCATGCATGTCATTAGTTCTGCTAACCTCAGTGCCGAGGTTTGTCACCAGAAAGTTCAGAATATGCACGGGGTTTGCAAGTTTGGGCTTGCCCCTGCCAAATGTGTCAACAGCCTGTCTCAGCAGGGGGGGGGGTGCAACAGGAGATTTGCAACAGGATCTCACTGTAAAAAGAGTCAGTGGTAAAAGTCAAAATTACCAGAATAAATATTTAGGCACAAAAAGAGATCAGGGTGTTTTTTTTTTTAATATGTGGCAGAAAATTGTTATTTTTTTATAGTTAAATATAGGAACATTCATGCACAATTATAAAATCAAACTTGCCAACAGTCTAGATTCAAGAGCTGGAAATGTTCTAAAATATTACTATTGTTGGTGTTGTGATCTTGCAGGCAAGGGTCTTGCATGACCAAATGATCACATTGTGATACTTTAATCCTCAATATATAAGTCTACACTTGTCTGAGAGCTGTAGTAGCCTGCAAATCTCGTTGGTTTAGGAGGATGCAGAAGATTAAGAAGGGGATATTTTGCATACTTTGTCTCAGATAAGTACCCAGATCCACAGTCAGGGCAAGGCTGCTTGGTGTGTATTTTGATTTACTGTACATCAAAGGTGTATTAATTATTGTCACTTGGGCTAATGTATACTGTATCCTGCAGTACAGCTCCAACATATTTCCTAACAGTAAACCTAAGTCAATGTCACCAAAATTTTACAGTGCCAAGAGGGAATAGCTCTGTTTAATGCTAAGATTATGGCAGCAAACTTTTGATCTGTTCCTTATGATCCCTTATCCTCACAAAGTGTACTTGCTTTTTAGGAAAAGTCTTTTTGTTTCATTAGGTTGTCACTCACCAAGAAATCCCAGCTGGGGTGGAAATATTGGCTCTATCAGTCAGCCTTTGACCGTTCCCTCTACAGAGCTTGTTTTCTAAATCTGGTTTTGAGCGCTGTTTGCTTGACAGAGTGCTTCACAGACTTATGATTGTTTGTTTCTGGCTCATTTTGATTGCTCTGCTAATCTCTAGACTTTGGCCTTGAGGCTATTATTTATTTTGTACTTTTATTGATGTTTGTTATTTGAAACTTTGTTTTCAGTAGATTTGTGCCCCCTTTCTAAACCACTTTTCTGATTAAATTTTGTTGAAGAAGTTGGTGGATTTCTTTACCTATTTTCCCCTCTCATTTTTCCTCCTTCTAATCGTTCAGTTGAGAACTCACCTGCCTTTTGTTTGTGCCTGCCTTTGTGATTTATTTTCAGATTAGAAGGAGCAGCTGCACAGCTTTTACTTTTATTAGTTCTTCTCAGTGAGTCAGGCAAAATATTAACCACCAATGAACTGCTCTCCCAAAACCTCAAGTGAATTACAATAGAACTTTTGCCTCCACAGTTCAGGAAAAAATATTTTTATTCTTTGACTGTCGCCTCACACAGGCCCTTTGTGTGTGTGTGTGTGTGTGTGTGTAGATATATCTCCTATAAGCACAAAATAAGTTAAAGTATCAGAACATATGAAACTAGCTCGACCTTTCTGACAATTTGTCTAACATTACTTTTGCAAGAGTTAGAGCCTGAATTTAAGATCATATTTAGGCCTCATCCCTGCAATGCCAGGAGCATTGAATACATGCATCCAGTGCTTCCTGAGCATACTGCTTTCCAAGGCATTGTGGTTCTTAGGTCTCTGATTTTTTACATTTTGTCTACCACAAAATGTAGTTTGGACCTTTTTATGTCTGTTAATAAAGTGGTTTCTGTCCTGATTTGGGTGATTTACAAAGTTTTACTATTTCTTGGTTATTGAGCATTCTGCCTGTTTACATTTAATAGATTTGTCAATGCCTTAACCTTAATGGAGAGCTAGCTTTCCTACAATTTACATGTAATGATCTCTGATGTGGGCCTTTCTTCCTATTAATACATTTCAAATATATGTTTTGCTTCTCTTTAGAGCTCAGGGTTCAGTGAGAAGGAGGGAGAAGGGGTGTAATATGCCACAGATTAAGCTAGGTTCCCCAAAGACCAATTATTCATAGCAAATTTCAGTTATTTTACAAAGTTTATGTTACTGCATTTCAGTTTCTCATACCTGAGGCTTCAAGACCTTGGCCACACAAGAAGCTGAATGGCCACAGAGACAGCTAAAGCCAATGGTCTCTGCAAGCATTTTTTTTTTTTTTGGGAATAGGACAGGATGTTCAAAACAGAAGCTTCAGTGGGGAAAGGTTTAAGTGCAGAACACTGCTGACATAAAAGCCTAAGTGCCTAAAATATGAGATCCCAAATTAACTGATGCATAGTTAGTGGGTTATTTTAAAATGTGTTTCTTGGCAAAGAATGGTATAATGGTATAATATGCTAGCCCATACTGAATTTGCCCAAGTCTGTGTCCACATAATGTGTGCTGAGGCTGATAAAGAAGACAAATAAACTGGTTTTCTTGTTAACCATTTCTCTTTCTTTGTATATTTCTCTTTCTTTGAATGGTTGAGTACCCCCTGGTGGGACCTTGGTTATTGAATTTTTTTTTCTAATTATGGCATGTTTCATAGCAGAGAGTATGTGTGTGTGGTGATTGTGTTCATCTCCTGAGTGATCCCTGATAAACTAATCCGAGTCAGAATTTCTGTTGCTTCTTCACGTTTCAGCTACCTGCAGTAGGATCAACCTTACTCCTTTTTTTCCTTGCAGTGAGAGCTTAGGTTGTTCCCCCAGTTCTATATGGGCTCTTTTAGCTTCATTTCTGTCCAGTTATATATAAAAGTATTTGCCTCACATTTTCCAATGACATGTTAGCATTCATAATTCTCCTGAGTCATGCTTTCTAACCTTCTGACTGAATGGCTTTCTGGATTCATTTCCATTGCTCATGTTTTGTGAATTTTTTGCCATTTCCATTTGCACTTTTATTAGTCCTCTCAACCATTTTTACCTTTTATAATGTTTTAAGTGGTTCTTTTGACATTTGTGTTGCTGAAGTGATGCACAGGGTGGGTCCACCTCTCTTTTTAGGGTTACGAAGTGATGGTCTCTTGAGGTCTGAACTGCAGCCTGAGCTCATTCCAAGCTTCACTTCATTCTGCCGCAGGTTTCTTTGAACCACTGAAGCTGTTATATTAATAACTGGATTATAAGCATAGCTGGTTTTTGGTCCTTCATGTGCTTTTGATGCTAATTCTACTTTAGGACTTTGGGTTGTTTAAATGTGAATACCTTAAATAAAGCTAGTTTCCTAAGATGTGCACAGACTTGTTTCAATGGATCAAGCCCTATTCTCTACATGCATTTTGAGTTTTGCCTCCCAGACAAAACTCAAAATGCAGAGTTTAGACTTGTTTCAATGGATCAAGCCCTATTCTCTACATGCATTTTGAGTTTTGTCTCCCAGCCTGAGTCTGTCAGAGGTGCATGGCATTTGATATGTATTTTCTTTCTCTCAGCAATGAGACTCAACATCCACTATAGGACTGACTTCAAAGTGCAGCCTTTATGGAAATTTAGCCTACTTACACCAGGAGATCTATGAGTCACCATATTACAGTATTTAGCTGCTGGAGTCCACAAAGAATTTCATAGTCTTCTTCACAAACAACACTTTTAGGTGGTTCATTTCCAAAGGGGAAAAAAAATCTGAAAAGCATAACTTATAGTGTCCAGTAAAAAAATCCAATCTAAACCCAAACCAACAACACAGAATTTTTTTTTTTATTATTTTTTTTCATTTTACTTTTTAAATTATCCTGAATGCCCTTTCACACCTGTGTGATAGTGTACCTTTGTGCCACCAAGTTGGAGGTTCTTCTGGAAATTTATGTTGTAATTGCCTTTGAGCTATAAGTGCTCCAGAGCAGACCTGCTTTTTCCAAAAGGAGTCTTCAAGGGTATTTCTGTTACCCTAATTCACTCAAAGTGATCTGCTTAAAATCTCTGGACTGTCTGACAGATGAAATGGGATTGATTGGAAGACACTCTGTTCCGCAAGGAACTCCAAGCACAGTTCTTTCAAAGGACTTATTACCAATAGAATGTAGACACTCAAAGCAAGAACAAAGTAAAACTACCAGCTGTCAGCTAGAAGGAGTAACTGAGAAAAGAATGAAAAGCTCAGTGTGTAGTTGATAATTAATCTGTAAGGTGCTGCAGACTCCACTTAGCTTTTAGAGTATCTAGAGAGAAAAAGATGTAATCCACCATCATGTATATTCCTCTCTTTTTCTATCATGAGGTTGTTAGGCCTCATCTCTTCAAAGATTTGTGCACATATGTAATCTTCTGACTTTACAAATGGTAAAATTAAGCATGTAGGTCAATCTCTGCATTTTTTTTTTTTTTTTTTTTTTTTTTTTCTTTTTTTTTTTTTTCACATCAGCCGAAGTAAACTGCAGGAGGAATCAGGGAAGATTTCCAAACCATTGTGTTTAGACTTGCTTGGAGGGGTTCCTGAATGGCATCTTCCTCAGATTTCTCTGTTGTTCCTGAGTTTCAAGATTGTGATGGATACAAAAGATTCTATTTGACTTGTCTAAAGTGCTTCCTAGTGAATTCTTCTTTTCCAGTAACTGAATTTTCAAGGGGAAAAAAAAAATTTCACTTGTGAGAAAAACATAGAAAACACACTCATTTTGGAGCAAAAATGAATAATCTGCTTTGATTGAAAACCCAAAGCATTCTATTGCTCAGATATTAATTTTCTACAGCTATAGCTCCTCCTTAGGGAGGCTCTGCAGTACACCTTTCCCTTTCAATCTTTTTTATTTGGTGTATTTATTTCATTTAACAACAAGGAACTGAAACATTACAATGTGGAGTGAGGAAAGACAGCCTTTTAATATCATTTTCTTGTTTGCCAGACATTTTGCAAGCGTTCCTGTTAGGACATATTATGTGAGCATATATACAACATTATATATATACAGCATATTTATATTCTTACAACATGTTTAAACTTCTCAGTTATAAATGTCTTGTACGTCTAGATTCTCCTGGGAAAGCAATCCTGCACAACCTGCCCTTGTCCTTCTTCCTTGGCAAGGTTAAAGTAGCTTTTGTCAGGTGGGGGGATCTTGAAGACAAGGTCAGTGCTGCGCAGCAGCTTGCAAATGGGTGTGTTCCAAGGGGAGGGAGAGAAAGTCAGAGAGGAAAGCTGAATGGGTTGTGTGTGATGAGAAGATAGAAAAGTGGTAGCTAGAGATCAAAGTATGTTGATTCAGTTGTATAATTTGGCCTCAATATCAAACACAGGTTACAGTTCACCAGGGGAAATTTTTCTGTTTGCCTGTTCTCCTCCCAGAAAAGGAGGGAAGAGGAATGGAAAAAGGAAGCAATTCTCAGCTCTAACCAATTGTTTTAATTGTAGCAGAGTTCAAGTTGGGAGTATTTGGAGCATTGCTGAGTGACATGTTCCCTGCCTGTTTGTTTTGCTTTGTTTTTCTGGTGAGGGGATTTGTTTGGTTTTGGTTTAGTTTTCAGTTTATTTTGGTTTGGGGTTTTTGTTAAGTTTTTTTTCTCTTCCTTTGGAAAGGGTTGTAATAAACTCTATTAACTATGAATGTTTATCACATAATGAATTTTGGATTTTTTTCATCAAACAGGAGGCAAGTCCTTTAAGATGCTTTTCTTGGGAAGAAATGACAAAGAGTGTCAGTGGGAATGCTTATATGATCCTTTATGTTTTTCTGCTTGAAGTATGTGAACAGTGAAATTGCAGCTGAGAAATGCTGCAATATTCCAGTAGGAATGCACTTTATTTCTTCTTTCTCAACAAGCTCCTACATGCAGTTATTACTACAGAACAGAGACTTCCTTCTCATGTCTTTGCCCAAAACATTAAAAAAAAAAGACCAAAAAAAAAGGCAAGCAAAAAAAACCCTTCCCACAAACATTAAAAAAAAAAGACCAAAAAAAAAAAAGGCAAGCAAAAAAAAACCTTCCCACTTTAAGTTCAAGACAAAAGGAAATAAGTTGTCTGCAGGGAGACTGGTGCATATGCTCTTAAAATCCTGTTCCTACTGAAGTCTCTCAGAACTTTTTGATGCTATAAAGCATGGCCACATTTTCTTCACTGATGAGGGAATCTTGGCCTTCTATTTCTTTGGAAAGTCCATTTTATTCCTTGCTTTATCTCATCAAGGAGCTTCTAGAACAGAAAATTGAACATTTTCCTGTGCTGTGGACCCAGGGGGCCTGATGATGTTTTGTCCTGTAGTATTTCCAGCAGCTGCAAATGGCAAAAGAACATTGCCCTGAGAGGGAGAAGGTGTGCTCCAGGCGTTGACCCTGCATGGACTGTTTGCAGCAAGCACAAAGCAGCGGGGAATTCAGCAGTGCTGTTCTCACGAGTAGAGCTCTTCCTTTGCCAAGATATTGCCTGTCCTCTTGCAGTGCCACCACACTGCAGGCTCCCCCTATGCCATTGTTCAAACAACATGCCTGAACAACAATTTTCTTCACTGGCCCAGATCTGAAAAGCTAGAGGGGAGGTGAGAAGTGAGTCCAGCACAAGGGAAGCTACTCAAATTTTAAGCTAAATTCAAAAACCTAGAGTTAAATTTGTGGGATCTTCAACACCTTTTCCCTGTCAGCTGGATTGTTTTAAAGCATAAAAATGTTATTTTTAAAGAAACAGTAAAAATTTCATTCAGGAAAGTATTGAAATAAACACCTTGTCCAACAAGCCTTCCAATTTTAAAAATATCATCATAATAATGTCAATAGTCACTATTTAAATGTTTTCCTGTTGATTTTTTGATCTTTTCCCCTGTCAGATTGGAAAAAATATGAATTTCTTCCCTTCAGTTGTCTGGAACTTGTGGGGAGACAGCATCTTTTTTAAGAAGCTGTGTTTGCAAAAGATGGGCCAAATAATGTATTTTTAAGCCTATTGATTTTCATTCTTCCTGGGTAAGCTGTTAAAATATCTGCTTTTTTTTCACAGAAATTCCTACTCTGTGAGAGGTATTCCAATCTTCTTTATCCAAAATACTATTACTAGTACCTTTATCTAAAAATGCTAATTTAATTTCTGTGAATCTTTCTTCCTGCTGTAATGGAAAGCCCCTCAAGTATATTACCATGCCTGCTACTGTTTGCTGTACCAGTTCCACATGCTAATGTGATTTCCTGTAAGAGGAGATGAATATGTTTGTTCTGCAGTGAAATCAGGGGGGAAAAAAAAAAAGGAGAAAAGCCTGACCAGTGCTTTAGAGAGAGTAATGTCTGTGGAAAATATCAGATTGGTTCTATAGTATGAGTGTTAGGTGTAAAATCCTGCTCTAGCACAGACTCCAGACTTTTTCTGCCCAGTGAGGGATGTTGTTTCTGCCACCTGTTTGGAGACAATTGTGCAACTGGGACTGTGGAATGACGTCCAGTTACCTTTTTTAGAATATGAATAGGACTTTTGAAATTGGCTGTGCTGAGCACTTTGGGGCTGAATCACTCTGTAGACTCGCCAGAGAAAGCGCTTAGCTGATGGACATGAGCCAAGCCCACTGAATCTCACAGCAAGGCTGTTTTTGGCCTCAGTAGGCTGGGGCTTAAGCTCTGTATGAATGACAGTTTCTTTTCTGGAATTATAAAAAAAAACCTTATGATTTTTAGTTTCTGACTTCATTTTGCTGAAGTGTTTCTCCTACTTTTTTTCAGTTTGAACCACCACAGCCTGGTTCTGCTGTTCCCTGCTCTGAAAGGGGTGTTACGTTTGATGGTAATGTGGATGCTTCATGCTGAAAATGTCAGGGGTGAGGAGCAATCTCAGAGCTCAGTTGGCTCAACTGCTTGGTACCCACTGTCCACTTTTACTCACTTTTCATTTCTGAGTGTGTGCTATTTTGAAGTGCCTCAAACACTCTCAGACTCCAAGCTATTTTGGACGTGAGCATGTCATTTCCCTTCCTTCTGCTGCAATCACAATTGGATCCTGCAGGCACTTCCCATAATAGGCCTCAGTTATCAATGGCAGGAGTTTCAGTCTATTTCCCTTCGCAAAGAATTTTGTTGCCAGATGGGAATTGTTACTTGTTTATGTCAGGCTGTGAGTAATGCCCTTTTGCTAGCATTGTACACAATGTTTTTAGGTTTTTTGACATTTTTCCCTCCTGTTGTTAGACAATGTTAGCTTTGCAAGTTGCAAAGAGCAATCTTTTCCCCTCAGGTGTCATTTTTTCTGCATTTTGCTCTTTTTTTTTTTTTTGTGATTCTTCTCCAATATTAAAGGTAAAAAGAATAGACAAAAATAGAAAAATTAACAAGCTTAGAGACCTTTCCCAGTCTGCTATTTACTGCTGTGAATAGATGTTAAACATAGATTTATGTGCCCACTTTCAGTCTTCTCAGATGCCATTTCTTTTGAGTCTCCTTTAGATCTGTTACAGCAGTGTTACTGCTTTCATGCTATTTTCCTTGGTTTTTTGGGATGCAACCTAAATTGTACCAGCCCCACATTTCTGTTACATGGTAGGATGGTTCCTTTCTCTGCAGACCTCACTCCATCATAATTCATATAATAAGACCTTATCTTGTGGGCCACTGAGCATGTCCTATGAGAAGAACACTTAAACCATGCTTATTTTGAATATTGACTATCAGTATTTGGTCCATCACTCTGAAGTCATAACTTGACAATGAAAACTGTCCATGATAACTTTAGCATCTCGGTCATTCTTTTTCATTTAATTTCATTCATAGTAGAAATTTTTTATCCTTCCATTTGAGTGCTTTCTAACTTTTTTTCTGTGTTTTTATTCCAACAAAGTTGGTTTTAGCATGGCTGTATAGACTGAAAGGCACTATGCATTGCTGTAATGGTGTCAAAACTGTGGAGACACCTTCAGAGCCAAATTATCATACTTGTGCTACATTTCTACACAGAAGATGGACAGCCCATGCCTACCAGACTATTTCCTTGTATTGCTTCTTGTACATAGATATATAAAAGTCTGCTCCACTGTGAAGTCCACTGTGAAGAAATGTCTCAATTTCACATGGTCCCTATGGATCAAGCTCCCTGCAGATGTGCTAAGAAGATGGGTATTTTTGATCTTCCACACTGGCCAACACAAAACAGTCTATTTTGTAAATTTACGGTCCTGTACAGCTTTTCCATCAGAAATACATCCCCATTCCAGTGAATTAAAACCTCCCTGGAATGCTCTTTCTTGCTTCAGTTATTTTTCACAAACCTCTTTAAAATAACCCTTAACCCTGAATATGTAGGTAGCATCTGCACTGTGCATTCTGCAATGACAGCTATTTTAGGTGATACTTGTCAGAACTTCTGAGCAGATTCAAATTTTATGGTTGTTCTTTTGTCTTTAGCCACTTCTTTGAAGTTTCCTCCCACTTAGGACTGTGGAAGGGTTTGTGAGAACATTCAAAGAAACAGATGACTGTTGTTAAGACTCTGCCTTCTCTCTAGAACTAATTCAGCCATTGAGAGAAATAAAGGAAAAATACGCCCTCAGGCACGCTTTCCCTTATGCATATACTCATGTCCCATGAAAATATTTATCTGTAAATTAGCAGCTTGGTTTATTCTTGTCTCTCAAGGTTATCTGGTTGCAGAGTATAGCATGCACTTCATAATAAGTGAAAAACAAGTTTAATCACTGAAATTCTGCTATTTTCAGCTGCAATAAGATTCAAGATCAAGGTAACAAATTTTATTGTCAGCTGGAGCTGCAGGGTTAACAGGCTGCTGCTGGTTTTCCCTGTAGACAGCAGCAAAGAACACAATTTGTGTCAAAGTAATTGCACTAGCAGGTGCCGTTGAGCAACTGTGTTTTGGTTGCAACACTATTGTGGCTCCTTGCTTACCACAAATGTTTATGTATAAAAAAATTCAGTTCTGCTTTTAAATTCCTATTCAACTGACAAGGAAGCATAGGGTAGACAGTAGTGAACCAATAACTACAGTTTAAAAGGGAGCAAGTCTCCTTCCCATTTCTGGTGGGTGACTACCACTGTTCCATCACAAGTCCTTCCGCAGGTGTTTGTCGCAGTAACCATAACGGGCGTTCGGTGCTGGCAATGTGAAGGGTTGTAAGAACCAGAAGAGATCATTGCAATGGGATACATGCTGATATGATTATGTCACATGTTTGGGGAATAACGTAATCTCCTGCACCATACTGTCCTGGCTGAGGTCTCCATGCCCGGTGGACTTTCTTCTTGCCTGCCTTCCTCATGTGCTCCATCGCAGGGCTTGGCAGCTCCTGCTGCAGGAAAAGCGCCTGGTGAGAGGTGCAGCGAAGGGAGGGCTGGCAGCACAGCACCTGGGAGCCCATAGCATTTAGGGTGCACAGAAACACTGATAAGCTTGGTGTAGGTTCCTCCTAGTATCGTGAATCCATGTAAGTTTACTTGCTGAAACCACCACCTGCTTGTGCCAAGCCCAAGACAATGTTTAATTTGAGATTTTCAAAGCTGTGGACAGCTGCAGAGGAGGGCACTTCAAAGAAATGCATTGATGCTTCACATTTTAGCTTTTAAATTTTTCAGATTCTGTACTGCTTTAGTGTGTACTTCTGAGCTTCATATTAGGTGATAGTAAGCTCTCTTTACAAAGTAGATGAAACAATTCCTTCTCTAGCTGAGGACCAAGGACAAATGATCCAAATTTCAGGCCCAAGAGCACAAACAACTGTGGACTGAAGAGAGAAAAACAAGAAGGATGGGACTTCATAGGCTAAAGCTGTAATTGGACAATTAACTCCAATATGCTAATGGACCAGAACTTACAAAAGTGTGAGACCTTGTGACCGGTCATCCATTTTTTGTGAACATTTTGAGTTCATCTTGGGTGTAGCCCTGACTGGGCTCTTGTGCTGCCCAAGGTGTATCCATTGGGGCCTTCTAATAAATACCTACTTAATTCTTTAGCTCTGTCTAGTCTCTCTTCTAGGTCAGCCTTCATAAGGCATCAGCATGGGCTGAAATACCCCCTGTCAGAGCTGAAAACCTCGTGTGAGATGACCCGAGGGTGTGTTAACATGTTGCAGGTATATACACTGATGTAATAGGACAGATATAATATCTCCTAAAGATGGATTAGCCAAATTGAAATTTTACAATCTAAAAATGGGACCAGTGGCTTTAGCACCCTCCTTAGTGCCCCCATAAAACCAATAAATACCTCATACCGTCTAACCTAGATGTCTATATCAAAATTAGTGTGTATCTCTTTTTGGAAGCCAAACATTTATGCTTGCATCCTGCCAAATGCATGCAGTATAAAGACATCAGCTCCTCACAAAACACTGAGAACTGTCTGGGGGCAGAGCAGATATCCAAATGTGTTGTGCTTTTTTTTTGTCCAGCACCTCCATCTCTCTCTAGCCCTCCCTCTGTCACTGGGGTGATAAGCATCTCCATGTCCTTGGCTGTCCCATTTTCAAACCCCTTCATTTTCATACTAGTTAGAATAAAAAATACTGTCATGGTATGGGATGATGCTTTCAGTTTGGGCAATATTTGTCATTTGTTTTTCCAAGGAAACATCCCTGCACTTTTGCTAACAGCTCTTTATATGCATGGCTGTGGAGCAGTTCCCTTGTTCTTGTCTGCTGGGCATCTTTGCTGCCCTTAGAGCACTCTAGTTGTGACTGCCATTGCTTTGTACTCTTCAGAACATCGTGTTTTACGGTGTTTTACATAGAATCATTTTCTTACACAATGTCCACGATACAGGTATCAATAGCATTTGTATTGTTACTTCTTTTTCTTCCTTTTCCCCCTCCCTTTAGACAGCTAAATGAAACTGCCAAAGCTGTCACATGTTTCAACTGAATAGCCACAATATTGTGGTGCTGTGCAATACTTTCCCTTTCCTCTCTCCCCACCCCAGATGTCACTTTCCCTTACACTGACACTCCCAGAATGTGGTTGGAGACTCCTGGTGTAGATTGATGTTGGTCTACTGAAGGGAAGCAGCTGAGAACCACTTCCCACCAGGACAAAACTGCTGTATCCAAAGGGACACCAAGGACATGACTTATCTGCTCATGCCAATTTCTTTCTGACAGAAGACATGGCTGAGCAGTAAACCTGGGTGCTTTTGAAAGGGATTTCCTCTTTTGGGCTTGCTGAATGATTTTGAGACAACACCAGGCTAAGAAGACCTCTGCTATCTGACATAATTTTCCTTAATAATTTTTGGGGCATTTGATTGATCTTAAGATATTAGTTTTTGCATATAATAAGGCTAAAATGGACAAAACATGGTATTGGTTCTTTTTCTAGTTCTTATGATTGCTCTTGCTTTCAGTTTTGTAGAGGAAATCTAATGCTTCAGACTGAGTTATTCTATTGAACTTCTAAAAATTGCCTTCTCCCACTGTCAACAAGCATGAGCTTGGGACCAGCCCTTGGGTGCCATTTCCAGGGCTGCAAATTTGCCCTGGGCACAGCAGTGAGGGAATCTCAGCTTGCAGTATGTGTGTCTCCCCTCATCAAATTGAAAGCCAGGCCAGTTCACTAGATGCTAAAAAAATCTAGATTTTCTGAAATCTTGCAAGACATTTGGATAAAATTGGAGGCATGGAGTGACTAATAAATCTGGATGAGAAAAAATTGTATAAATTTTATCATCTAACAGCAAATTTCATTAAAAGGATCTGAGGGATTATCTGAATGTGAAGCTTAATCTTAAACTTGTGGATTGTGAGAAAATAAAACCAACCAAACACACACAAAAAAGTGGGATTGTACACTTGGGGTGGAGTAAGCTGCTTCAGTCCCTTATGGCATTTCATAGCAAGAGGGTTTGTTCTCTGTGGCAGTGGGGAAGCAGCTGCCATCTCACTGCAGAGCACAACAGATGAAGAAGAGGAAAACTCTGCTCTGCTTTTGGTGAGTTTCTGAGCTTTCTTCTTTTAGCTATTTACATGGCATGAGAGGTAAATCAGCCCAGTGAAAGGCCAGCATTTCTATCCACCATTTTGTAGATAGAAATGCCATCTTTACCACGAGACTGTAACTCATCTGTTTTGTTGAAAACGCAGGTGAAGGACAAGAGGTGATTTATTTTGAAGTCAAAGGGGAACTGTAACTTCCTGCAGCAGGAAACCACCATCTACAGAAAGAAGGTTGCAGGGCAACATCTGAGCTGGAGCTGGGACTATGGACACTCAGAAGCAGCAGGAGATTGAGGAGGGAGGGAACAAGGCTGATCTAAGGTTTCCCTGTTCTCATTCCTTTCCCTTTTAATTCCTTCTCGCTGTGACCAGTAATTTTCTCTTCTTTTGGACTGGTGTAATACCCACACTGCCAGACAGGTATCTTTCTGAACAAACTATTTTAGCTCAGTTTTAAAGATGGCACTGAATTAATCCATGATTTCAGGTTACTTAGGAAAAAAAAAAAAAAAAGGCATCTCCACTGTGTGTGGCATGGCTGTGGTGCCCCTGGGGCATCATCCCCTGTGTGCTGAGTCTGCCCATCTGCAGGGCTGTGCAGCGTGGCTGGGAGTGGGCAGTTGTGCTCTGCCTCTCCTTGGCAACAGCTGGGCTTGCTGAGGGGCTGCTGATTGCTCTCAAATCCTGACAAGGCAGGTGCTGATGATAGAAGGGAAAAGAAGGAGAGGCGGGATGCTTTGCCAAAAAGAAGATAGTTAATGTTTAGCCACACAAAATCACCTGCCTCGCACCTTCACGTAAGAAGTCCACAGTTTTCCTGAAAATGCTGTTGCCAAGAAGGGCAGAGGCTGCTTGAAGCCTGTTTTTTTCTTTTTGGCTGCAGAATGAACATTCACTATTTCCTCTTGGAAGTACTCCTTACCTGACCCTGAGGAGAAATATTTATTTCTCTTTGCCCTGGACCAGCACACATGGCAGTTGCTTTTGCAGCCCCTTCCAAAATTGCCTTGGATGAAGCAGGGCTTGACCCTAACTCAGGAGTGGGTCAGCACTTATTAGACCTGTTCTTTGACTCAAAGTATTTTTCCTATCAGAAGATATTTTCTGGCCAACATTTCTTCTTGTGGACTGGAAAATAATAAATGGATAGCTCCAGCATTTTGCTTGTGTCTCCCCACATCCATAAAATTTTAAAAATCAGCTTCCAGTCAGGAGCTATTGAGATACTTAATGTTTAAACAGCTATTTTCCTAACAGTGCCCTTCTCAGCTGTTTATTCCCACAAACTGTCTGCTTTCATTGTTGTGCAGGGTAGAAACACAAGCTGACAGTCAACAGTCTGACAGTAAAACATCAGCTGGAGCAGTAACAACCAGGTAACCTGGCATGATGCAATCCATAGAAATCACTCTCAGATGTTAGCTTGGGGCTGGGCAGAGAGTGGAATAGCAGATATACTTTCATGATATTTAAAATACAGATGACACTTAAGATTTTAACTGTTTTCTTAAACTGATCTGATATTATGTTTTCTAAATTTTAAATTCAGGACAAAGATATCCCTGAACTCGGAAGAGACAAATAACCTTCCCGTCATAGTCTAGGAGGGATGCATATTTCAGGGGTTTTTTATTGGTGCTTTGCTCAGCACCTCCTCCTTCCTCCCCTCCTGCTGAGTGTGCAGCTACAGAGAGCGATGCCAGGTCTGTGCTCATGGGCAGTGACGATGTGTTAGAAAGAATGCTGTGAGGATCTGAAAGTCTGCTCTGCTCTGGAAACTAAAAGTTGATGGGCTATGACTGTACTTGGATTATGGTTCTTCCTGAAAACAGAGAAAGTGGAAACTGATGAACACAGATGCTAATTTCCTGGGAAAGAGGGAGGAGCTTTACATTTCTATACATGTAGATGTGGGGAAAAAAGCTCATTTGAAGTATGTGAATATCTCATTTGAAGTATGTGAATATCCAGCAAAGTAGTTTTCCCTTCACTCATGCAAGTTCTCCTGCTAGCTCTGGGGCAACTCTTTGTTCCAGGTTCTGAGTGGGAAGAAAGTGCACATAGCATTGTTTCAGGCCATTCGTGCTCAGAGCTGCTCCCAGCAGAATCGATGGGATGGATGTTATGAAAGCAGCAGTGAGGCTGGCTGCTTCTCATCAGGTGATGATACAGAAATCAGGAAGAAGCCATATTTTCTCTTCTTACACAAGAGAGAATGGCAATTACATTTTGTTCTTTGCCTTTCTTTTAGCACAGCTTTTCTTTAACTCTTTGACTTTACTCAGCTCTTTGACAGCTAGTTAATTTTTGATAAATAAAACATGATTTTTATCTTGATCAAGTCAACTTTCTGTACTGATTGCTGGGCTTAAAATGCTACAGGTCTCTACATGAGTCACAAGGAGACAAAAGACATCTCAGATTTTGTGGCTGTTTACAGTAGGGCTAATAGCAAATCCTTTATCCAGCAAAACACATTAGCTCAAAACTCAGAGGACTAGAAAAAATTACTCTGCTTGATTAGCTTTAAGCTGACGTGTCTGAAAACATCAAACAAGGATCAGTCTGCTTTTGAAATTTGTTTCCAGTTACAGAACATGACCTTCTGGATTCCCAGCAGCATCACATCTTAACAAAAGAGCTGCACTTTCCTCTCACCACAAAGGTACCCCCACAGACTCTGCTGGGTTGGATGAAACCATTGGAGACCCCTGCTGAAGTCCTCCATCCATGTTGAGAGGTATGGGGAATCAGAATGATCTGATGAAGATGTAGAGCACAAATCCTGTGAGGAGTGGGTGAGGGAGCTGGGGGTGTTGTCCTGGAGAAGGGGAGAATCAGGAGAGACCTTATCACTCTCTACAATTACGCAAAAAGAGGTCGTAGCTAGGTGGTTGTCAGTCTCTTCTTGTGAGGGACAAGCAACAGAGCAAGAGGAAATGTGCTCAAATTGCACCAGAGGGGGTTTGGATTGGAGATTAGGAAAAATCTCTTCACCAAAAGGGTTGTCAAGCACTGGGACAGGCTGCCCAGGGAAGTGGTTAAGTCACCATCTCTGGAGGTACTTAGAAGATGTGGTAGATGTGGCGCTTAGGGGCATGGTTTATTGGTGCCCTTGGCAGTCTGTGTTTAACAGTCATCCTTGATAGTTTTAAGGTCTTTTCCAGCATAAGAAATTCTATAATTTTCTTATTTTATAATTCTATCTCCTTGTCACCCTCACATCCAGCCCTTTCAGAAGCAGACTCACCCAACAGAGAGACTTGTACAACTTTTTACTTGAGGTGAAGGATATTCCTTCAGCAGGCATCACCCTGGCAATGGAATTCTCTGCATTGCTCCCAAATATGGGATTTTTCAAATGGCTTTTCAGGATATTCTGTCAGAGTTTATCTTTACACAGCACAAGCCAAAGCTTGTACAGTTTACACGGTAGGCAGGTAATGAGTGGCCTTATCTGAGACACAAGAATGGGCTTGAAAGCACAGACCTACTGGCCCAGGCAGACTTATAAACCAAACTCGGAGACACCATCTCCCCATGGCTTTTTTTTCTCACTGGTGTCTTCATGTGAAAAGAATGACACAGTCCTCTAGCATGAGACCTGGCAAGAGTTCTCTGCCAGATGTAGAGCACTGAGCATGGAAACAACAGAGGTCCAAGGTCCCAGTACAGGAGAGGGAAAAAGATTTCCCTGCAAAATTTCATTTACATATCTTGGGCTTGCTCAGGGTCTCAGTAGGGAAAGTAGCAGGCAAGCTATTACGTGACAAGGAGGTAGGAAAGGAAATAACAAACCTAAAATGATTAGGTGTTTCTTTTTGGGGCTATGAAACAGAACTGTGCTGATTTAAAGTGGGTAATCTCTCCAGCGACTGTATAGCACTTTCAAACAGGTGACTTTAGCTCATACAGGTTTTAGTAGACTGAAGTCATATAAAGAGGCAAGGACCAAGAGTATTGCAGCAGTTTACACACTGTAGAACAAGCATCCAGTGTTTTTGATTTTGGTATTTTTGTTTTTTTTTTTCAGTGAATATTCTATGTGTTTATTTTTCATTCCCTTTAGGAAAAGTATCAATGAACAGAATTTTTAGAACCAGGCATGAATACACTTCTCTCAGACCCTTACTGTGATATAGTGGTATTTACCCAGTCAGGATAACCAGGTCAATTGTTTTTGGCACAAATCCATAAGCATCAGTTCCTCTGTCTGGCAAATGTTGTTTTCCTAGCAATCGTTGGGACTGCTGTCCAGTTCACTTCCAAAACATCCTGATAGGAAACAAGGAACAGATTTAGCAAAACAGTCAAGTCCACGTAGAGCAAAAGCAGTCATCTGAGGCAGGTGATGATACACATATGAAGTAGGGAACTGCTAAAAATATCTGCAAAATAAATATATAACTCCAGTTTACAGTAGGTGCAATTTTCTCCAAGGTCAGATTTTAAAAGTGGTACCTATTTTACCTTGAAAGCAATCTTCAGCACATAAGGAAATTTCATCCTATGACCTGCTTTGGTTTTGTCCTTATCCTTTAAAATTATCTGCCAAACTTAGCTATAACATCCAATATTTGGATGGAATATCTTTGGAAGTAGTTATATATAACTTATTTATATATTGTGTGGGGTGACAGCTCAGGAGTTACAAGAGGTGCAATGCCTAATGCAATCAATTCTCAACAAATTAATAAGTTTAATTTTCTAATCAATTTATAATATTTATGCAAATAGACATAAAAACATAAGACTAAGTATTCACCAAGCTTAGAAGGATATTTGCTCTAAATTTTGGTCTTGAAAAGAGCGAATCTTTTTTACAGTAGTGTGCTGTGCTTCAGAAAACCAAGAACATGCTACAAAATCAAGTTTTCTAAAACACTTTGTAAACTTTTTCCCTGTAAACTGTCACCAGATTTTAGTCTGTAAAAGTTGTCAAAGAATGAAATAAATCTGTATTCCAAGGACTAGAAAAAGGACTGGTTTGCATTTTAATTTTAGGCAAGATATCAAAATATGCTTGAGTTCTGTATTTGCACTAGTAATTTAATAATCCAACTCATGCTTTCATGATGCTGACCTAGAAAATGGTCATTACAACTCAGGAAAAGATCTTGGAGCTGCTGCTGCCAAAATCAACTCAGTGCGCAGCACAGACAAATAAGCCCAAAACACCTTGGGCATCATCAGGAAGGATGTTGAGAACAGGAGATGCTTTATTTCTATTTGAAATCTTGTGTGTCTTCATCTTGAGTGTTGTCTGAAATCCTGCTCTCTCATCTCAAGGAGGATTTAGTGAAGGTGAAAAAGGGCAGCCACAATGTTCAAGAGGTTAGAACAGCTGCCTTTAGGAAAGAGATTAAATATCTGGGATTGTTTAGTTTGGAAAACAGAAGGTTTTGTGATAAAATGAAGATAGTGGATACATAGAATGAGGAACTGTGGGCCTATGCTACTTGATCAAATTAGCAGAAGATCAAGTTAAAGTTAGTAAAAGGGAAGATTTCTTTTTTCATTGGGTATCATACTTCTGGAACTTGCTGCAAATGTTGCCAGCAGATGAGAAAGGGTTAAGACACATCTGTGAATACTAGAGGTAATAGGAAAGGAGGTGCCCTCTAGCACCCCAGCAAGGGTAAAGAAGTGAAGAATGTGTCCTCGCTCACATGCACTTCCCAAATTGCATCTGTTTTCTCACTGTTGAAAAAGAATACCATGCAGCATGGGCCAGTGGTCTGACTCAGTGGGCACTAGTTGCAATTTTGTGCTGTACAGCTGCTCCCTGTGCTGGAGAGGATTTTAGTGCTTGTTGTACAGTGCTTTTTGCAAGATGAGAGCAAACAAGCTGACAGTAACAGGATGGGTTACTGAAATAGTAGCTGGAACTTTTCCCTCCAGGAAAGGCGAACATTCCTGGAAACGCTTAGAAATTTTTACTAGCAGCATATTTTCCCCCATTTTCTCACCATTGTTTTGAAACAATAAGGAGTGATACACAAACCATCCAAATGTAAGGAAAGAAGTGTCACAATACCATACATGTCCATAAAATGCAGAGAAAAGTGTAATGTCTATGAGTAGACAAGTCCTTGTGGGGTATTTTCCTTCCTGTTCTCTTTTAACATTTCATGTATCTGTCACAGTTTTAGTAGGTTAACAGTAGTGCCCAAGTCCTTAATTTTCAGTTGCCATCTCTTGTAAAAGCCATCCAGTCTCATCTCCCTGAGTCTCAAGGCAGCCTGCTGGAAGGTTGTTGCCTACCCTTGATACGAGATGAAGAGTGGAGCTTGAAGAGTGAAGAAGCCCAGCACACAAGTACCTGTTAAAATCTTCATTGCTCAGATATGTTTCCTGACAGCACTTCCAGACCTTTATCCTTGAATTTCACATTGAAAATATGAAGAAACTATAATTCTTTGTTTATGGGCAAAGAAATTCACTCACACTATCCTGTTGTATGAGTCCTGTAGGCAGCATGAGAGCTTCTAGAGTGTGAATTCTTTGTTCACAGGCACTTTTTCATGCAGGAGGTGCACACAGTAATTTCCATTTTTTCCTCTCATGCATACTGTACCACTTACTAAATGGAGGATGATCACTGTAGAATTTTCTCTGCTCTGCCCCATAAATAATAAATAATAAACAAAGATGTGTGAAGCTAGGCATGAAGGATATTGGTGGTTTGCCATTTATCTTTCAAGCGGCAGCCAGATATCTACTGCCAGTTGTTGTGCATTTTGCCAGGTAAATTTTATGGTTGTCTTGTTGGCTACTCTGTGTGTTTGTTCACATGTATGTGGGGAACACCAAGCTCATTTCAGATGGGATGCATGTGGGTTTGCAGACAGAAAGCAGCTGAAGGCAGGACAGTGAGCTACTAGTGCAGATGACCTGTATTCTCAACATTTGCTGTGCTGTTTCAGACTTTTGCCAAAGGCCCTTGATTCTGCAACTTTGTATTTCCAGCCTGATGGCAACAACTATTCAACCTTTTCTCTTGCAGCAGAAACTCAGAGCTATGACTCTGCATGCCCTTACTCCCAGCTGCAAATATTCTTACAGAGTCTATGGGTCACTGATGCAGAAGTTGTAGTCTATGGTCTATGACTATGTGATAAAACAATATTTGAGAAATTAAGTTCAAAAGAAAACATTTCACACTTCTGACCCAAAACTGTCCCAAAAATAAAAGTAGTATTCATAAAGGTTGAACCTTCATATATGAAATTTCTCAAAGTATTCACTCCTCTAGGGAAGACAGCAGCTGACCTACAAATGAAAATTAAGTGGTCTACATACCACCAGAGTGTTCTTTGTTTGGCTGGGTTTTTTTTTGTTTGGTCTGGTTTTCGTCATTGTTTTAATTGCTGCTAAATAAACCATTAAATCATTTGGGGTTTTTTGTAATATATTAAATGTTGGCAGATTAATAGACACAGTTACTCTGTCTTCTGGAGGCTCTCGGCAGATCTTGTGCCTACTAACATTACTGAAACTGTTCTTCAGGCTTCCCTGCTGCTGCTGAAGGGGAGAACAGGAGCAGGACTCTAAGGTATGTCCGTGCAGAGCAGCTGTCACAGTGTCATACTACGTTTTGCATATTTACTAGGTAGGTCTGCCAAGAGCTGGCACACTGAGGAGATAAATCTGTGAGCAATGCAAGACAGCGGCCTCAGAGGAAGGATCTCTGGGTTGAAGTGAGGCATCTGCTGCAGCCCTTTGCTTTCCAGGCACAAAATGCTTTTTGTGTCACATGGAGCTAGTTTGAAATGTGATAGGGTCTCTGTTTGTGCATGAACTTGTTTTCTGCTTGGACAACACCTACCTTGAGACATATCTTTGGTCTTGCTATCTTAAACTGCAGTAGATCTGATGAATGCAGAAACTGGCCACCTGGATGCCTCAGATGAGATTTATCCCAAAGCCAAAGCCAACAGAAATCTCAGACTTATGCTTTTCCTTGGAATTTCACTGAGCCTTTGCAAAGCCAGCTCAAGGCTTCTTGGAAATGATGCCCAAAATATAACAATAATAATGCAAAAACATTTGCTTCCTGACAGAAAGTAAAATTAGAGACAGAATGAATGTGGAATGGAGACAGGTGGGGAGAGCTGTGGAGAGTCAGCTTGCTACTGTCACTGCTGCCAGGAGGGCACGGGATGGCTGTACCTGCTTCTGATAGACATCCTCCCAGTCTTCCTCCCTTGCTTTGCAAAGGGAGCAGGCACAGCTGTCTCTGGCACAGCTGAAGATGCCAAGGAGGTTTTATTGCTGCCCACAGTATTGTGAGGCTTTGTTCATAATCAGAATTCACTGGAGTACTCTGGCTTAGAAAAAAAAAAATGTAATCCTGGCTATGTACAGGTGCTCATTCCACATCATCCATGGAAGGTTTTTACAGCACTGAGGTTTGTTTGCCTTTTTGAGCTTGGTTTTCATTGTTTCTCAGAAGTGTTCTTTTCTCTTTAAGTTTGTCATTTGGCAAAATGATTCATGACCACTGTCTGTGTGGGTACAAGGACTGGACCACAGCTTGCAATTTCTGAGCTCATTTCCTAGATGAGGCCACAGATTTTGCGCATATGTTTAGGAAGTTACTTCAGCTCATCCAGGCATCACTGCCCCACTTGCATATAGCTTTCCACTTCAGTGGAGATTGCTACAGCATCTCAACTTAGATGTGAATATGTAACAGCAGAAATCATGACCCTCTGGTTACTCAAATTACTGCTTGAAAGATAGTGTTCTCAGTAACGACTCTGTAAAATTTCAAGTAGTTGAACAGCAAAGGTCAGAGTTCAGCATTAGGTGCAGCCTTTGTGCAAACACTACTTGCATCACTGGAAACTGTTTCAGCTCCAGTATGTTTGTCCCTCAGCCTCTTTCCCAGTTAAGCCCTAGAAGTTTGAACCAGCCACTGCAACGCAAGCTGCTGACAGAATAGCAATAATGTGTCTGTCCCTTGTTGCCAAGACCAATTAGATTCAAATATCGCAAACATTTCCAAGAGAATTAACATGTTGGCACTAAGCAGGGGTTCACAAGAATTGCACAGATGCAGCTGGGGCTTTTTTAAGTGCCATGGCAATGCAGGCATGTGGCAACGTGGTAGGAGAAGGAAGGCATTTTGGGCCATTTGACACCGTGAGCCACTGGAAGAAATGTCTGTGGCAATGTGCCAAACTGGTGGTGTTGAACCTGTTAGATAAGATGTTTGCAGTTTGCCAAGATGCCCTGTTTTCTGCTCACTGTTTGTTTACTTTTCCTCCTTGCTGGATGGATCTGGCTCTCCCTGTCTCTTCCCTTTGCCAGCAGTGAAGCCCATTCTCTTGGCACACGCTGCCCACAAGTCAGAGATGGTTTGTCCCTCTGCACCTGGCAACATGGAAATTTTTGGCCCTCAGCAATGCTATCCAAAGTGCATCCTCCTTTTAGCATCTGCAGCAAACAGCATGCTGCATGTGTGGAGCAATCAAGTGTGCATGGCCAGGGAAGGGATGAGGAGCTATACAGACATGGGCTTCAAGTGGAAGTCATAGTCCTGGCTCAAAAATCCCTGCTTATTTACCACACCTTTGAGCCCTGGTGCTGTTTGTGGGGGTGCAGTGCAAACTCCTGCTCATGAACACCAGCAGCAAGCCAGTCTCTGGCCTTTCTGAAAGAAGACAGGACCCATCTCACTCAAATCTTTGTGTCTCCATATGGAACTTAGAGGGTTTAGACCATGATTTTTTCTGACCCACAGAAGGCTGATCTGGGGGGAAATGCACAGCCTTCGAGATATAAGCAATATTTTGGTTTGAATACTTTTGGTGGAGGGAAGAAATGAGGATTTATACCTAACAAAATATTTCTGACATCTCAATTTTGAGGAACACTTTCCTATAATGGATTCCAAATCACTCCACAAATGAGTTTGTGAAAATTTATATGTAGGGAGATCTCGATGAACAAGAACAGAGAAGACCAGAGTTCTTTTGAAACTTACTGCATGTACTACCAGTGATCCTTTGATGGGAAAAAAGTTACTTTTTAAGTATTTGGCACTGAAAAACCTCCCTAGAAAGATTAAAAATTTTGCTAATATTTTCAAAAATGCCTACTTTGGGATTTCACAATTCTGTCCAAATATAATGTCTAGTGTGAGCAATGCCTTAAGACTCCTGATTTTGCAAAAGTCCTTATACTCAGTCTCTGAAAAAATCTGTTTTGTTGTCAGATGTACAGAAGTGTGGAAAACAGTCCTTTTTGAATAATGGTTTGAAAGTGTCCTGGACAAGGCATTGCTGATAAAGTGTGACCTGAAAAGCAGCAAGAGCAAATCAAGATAATATTCTACATCACATTTTATGAGAGGTAGCTAGAAGCAAAATAAACCACAGAATTATGCCTGTATGCCATGAGAAATATTGCCCCATGGAAATTAAAAGCTGCACACAATTGCAAGTGTTAATCCCCACCTTAGACACTGAAAAGACCCTTGAGTTTCCCCTTGGCAGAGCTTCAATTTCTAGAGGAGTTTTTGTGTGTGCACAGTGGTTCCCTGGTAGACACATATGGATCTGTGCCCTGCCTGTACCTGCTCAGCAGGAATGTAAACAAGACAGAGACACTGCTCTTTTTAGCAGCTTGATCTCTTGAAATCACCCAAGGGGAAACCTTAAGAGTGTTTCTTGTGTCTCTATGCTGTGTGTGCATGCTTTGTGGCAGAGAAAGGAAATTGTGCTCACTGCAAGAGAGCCCAAGAACAGAGAATAAACTCCTTGTGACTCAGAGAAATGAGAAGTAACATAAAGCAAAGGTTAAATCTGCAAAAGTGTCACTCATTCACTATACAGCAAATGAGGCTGGAGCAATCCCTGAGCAAAAGCATCCAAGAGAGATGACGTGACTGCAATCACGTATGTTGGCATTTATCTTGCCTGGTTAAAGCTCTCATGCTATCCATGTTGCTCAAGAATTGATATGGAAAGGTCAGATACATCACAGAGCTGAGAAGAGAACAACTCTGGGGCATTTCAGCACGTTGCAAATGCTTAGCAGACCAAAAGCTGCACAGGATTCCTGGGGAGCCCCACTCATCAAACCCATTTAAGGGTTACTTGATGCTGCCACACTTGCTGTTTCTTGTTGTTTAAACTGTGTCCTAGTGTCCTAAGGAAGGCTGTGAGAGAGGACATCTGTAACCCATTTCTGGTTTTGGTTACTGTCTCATTTAGAAAGACCTCTGATTTCCTTGCATTTGACCCTCAGTTTCTCATTAATTAAAGAGATGTCACATTATATGTATCTATCACAAAACTTAAATCACTCTTTGCAAAGAAATTTTATATTTCTTCCTTTCTCTGGAAGAGCTAAAAAACTATCTGGAAGAGCTAAAAACCAATCAGGTGGTACACTTCTGACAGTAGGAATAGTGCAGCTGCCAGCTGCTGTTTCACAGCTGTAGATTTCTCCACCATGCCAGTGTTATGGTAATAATTAAAATGACAGATATAGAGCATCCATGTTTGTTTTTCTAGCATTGAGCAAACTCGATGCTGACCATTTTATAAGTGTGTCAACTCTGTTGACCCTTGCCTGCACCACTTGGGAATGCAGTGTACTTAATTGTTATTATTGTTTGGAAGAGAGGGCTTGGTCAATGCATGGTTAGTAAGAGAAGTCACATGTACATCTATGGCATAAAACCCTACTCCTGTTCCTTCAAAAGCACAAGAACATGGTTTCCTCATGTTGGGAATCCTGACATTTTTAGAATTACAGGCAGGGTTAAACCCTGCACTAGGTCAAACTATGAAATTAAACAGTAAAATTCAATGCACATTTAAGCATTTTCAGGTGTGGGGTCTAAGTTCTCAGTGCACTAGTGAAACACCCTGGTTTTGAGAGGGCTGGGGAGGAGGAGAAAGCACATGTGGCTTTGTTTCTTCAGTGCTGCCACATGACAAGAAGTGGCTCAGTTTATCCTGTCAGGTGGAAAGCAGGTGGTGTAAGTTATACAGCAGAACAGCTGATTCCATGAAATGCATCTCAAAATTAGTTTAACAACCCCAGACAAGCAGAGCCTGTGGTTTAATGACAGCTGAGTGAAGGTTTGCACTGTGCTGATAACATCCTGTGTCTCTGTGCTGGTGTGGTGTATGCACACGTACTCCTTTGCAGCCAGTAACTTCTCAACAGATTTTCACACTGGCTGATTTGGCTGTTATTTAACAAGTTTGTTTTCCTCTTCCTGCCATGGCTTTGTTTTTGTTGCTGTTGCAGTAGTAAAACGATCCCTGATATTCTCAGAAATTCCTCATAGCACTGTTAATGTTTTGACTGATGTTTTGCTGGAATTGGTTTTGCTGCTATTTTTTAAAAATGTCACATCTGTTCTCAAAGTGCAGTTACTTAATTGGTGTACATTGCTGGATTAGATTCAGTACCCACGCATCTATTAGCAAGGTACAAAGCTGCACAGGTTGTCAGAACATGTTTGAAAAAGAAATGGGAGCTCAGCTCCCTGTAGCAGAAAGGTGACAAGCTCTGCTGATGTGGGAGGTAGCACTGCAGGGTAAAAACACCCAGGGCAAATCAAACACACAGGCCCTGCTGGGTGCTGCAAAACAGGGGCAGAAGCCAGGGAAGACTTTGCAGTGGAAAGAGTCCTGCTTTTGGAGACCATTCAGTCTGAATAAGAGCAAAATCAAGAATAATGACTTCTCCTATAACTTGTCTGGTATCTTCACATGCCTAACTGATTCCTTATGCACTGGTAACCACTTATATATAAAATACATAAATTATCTAAAAAATACTATATATTTTATATATAACATGTAAATAGTTTACCCCAGTTTTTCCACAATGCCTTTGTAACAGATTACAATTTACTTAATCAGTGAGATCACACATCATTCCCTTTTCATGGCCTGGGGAATGGAGAAGCAGAAATAAAATGGCTTGACATAGAGGCCAGAGGTTCAGAGACAAAACTCTGCACAGAAATAACTTTCATTTGTTGTAGTTCAGTAGTCTGCTTGCTAGGAATTGTTGCCTCCATCTTTTGCAGCATGAAAATGTAAAAATACAGAGCAATGGTATTAAAGTACCAGAAATAACTCAAAGAAAAGTAATAGACGAATGATAAAAACAAATTGGAAAGAAAACATTTTCTAACTAGACACACAAAATGATCTATTCAATTGTTACTGTCCACTGTACTTTCCACTGTACTTATTTTTCCTAAAGCAATATCTGATCTACATTCTTGTGTGTACTTCCAGTGTTGACAGACTCCTGTTTTTCCAATTAAAAAACCAAAACAAAACAACCAAAAAAACAAAATCCCAAACCCTTGAAATTTTTTACTAACTTCACTTGCTTTAGGAGAGTGAAAGGCAAACATGAAAATACAGCAGGACTCCTGAAAGGCCAGTTGTTTTAGGGGTTTTATTTTCTTTTTTGTTGCTGTTGTTTTCCTTTCACTTAGTGCACCTTGCAAATTTGCTGTAGGCTCAGTTCATAGTAAGAACACATCTTATCTGACAAATAGTAACTGATGCAATATGATTTAAAAGTCTTCCCCCATCATGCAGAAATTAAAATCCTCTCTCCAGGGGCATTCCTCAAAGCATAAAGCACAGGCTTTCTCCACATTTAAAACATTTTGTTGTGTGAGAAATGACAATGAGCCATAAAATCTGAAGGGAAATGATTATTGAACACTAACATATGCCCCAAACACGTGGAGGCTGTCAGCTGCACTTCAGGCCAGGGAAAGGAGGGTCTTGATCTTATCTGGTGGAGGGCAATTTAAAGAGATGCTGCTAACAGAGGACTGAGGCCCTGAAAGGCTGCTTTCAAAATAGCAGCAGCAGATGCAGCAGCCAGCAATATGAAGGTGCCATTTTTTTTTTGTTTGCAAATGCATGTCCTGTTGTCCCTTTACTACCCTGGCATGCTCTTTTCTTAAAAGAGATGAGAACAATTGTCTCTGCCATTATTACTATCATGGCATTATTACTAAATGGCATAAAAAGAAGATAAAGGTTGCCTAGTCAGGCACTCAGAAGTTAAAAAATAATGGGATTACTGTTGCCTTGGCAACATTTCTCTCTCTTTCCCCTGCCCCCAGTTTCATTCTTGGAAATGGCTAAACCACTTTGCTGAAACTCTATCAAATAATTAAATAAAAGGTAGAGTTGTGGAGAGACAAACAGCATCAGAAACTTCCTGTTGCCTTTCCCAGAGCAGGAAAAATTTCTAGCCTGCTGAAAAAAAGGGTTTTATGATGAGAAGGATCAGGTACTGCCACATATCCTGATGACACTTGTAGGTCCACCTGCATTTTCTCCTTTAATTTAATTTACTTTACACAGATCCCTGAAGACCACATTTGATGTGCACCCCTTTGTGCTGCCAGAGGTAAGGCCATATCAGCAGCAGCACAGGGACCTCAGTTCCTTTCAGCTAACCAAGGAGGGTGGGATTCACACCCCACTAAAGTGAAGACTAGATGGGATTGAAGCAGGATGAAACAATGCTGGAGACAACCGAGGCCTGGGTGACCCAAATTCAATTCAAATTGATGTCCCTGGCAAATGGAAAGAACTCTGCCCCTCTGGAGAGCATTGGAGGGTCTGCAGAGGTCCTGAGCTGGCAGCCCCTGGGGCAGGTGGTAGTGCCTTGTGACATCAGGCTCTCTCTGGCTGAGCTCTGAGTGAGGTCAGGCGAGAGTCTGACAAATGGCCCTGCCCTGCCAACACTGCCCTCATTGGTGCTGTTATCACCCAGCAAATGGGAGCGTGAAGGAATTTGCATTCTTGCCCTCTCCAAAGCTGAAGTGGCAACAGGAGCCATGGAGGTATCTGTGTTTGCTCATACCACTTACATTCTCCTGCAAAGAAGCCCAGTGTTTGGTTTGTAACCAAAGGGTCTTTGTAGACAACTGTAAAATGTTATGCCATGGTTCATTTTTCATGCTAATTGAATTTATGATGAGGTTTCTTTCAAAGAAGGTACAGAACATTTCAGCACACACTGGCATGGCTGAAACATTACCAAACCTGCTGCAAAGCCCAGAAATCCTGTTATGCTCCTTTCCTGACATCTGATCTATCAGTGCATCCAAAAATGTGAGGTAAAGTGGCATGCATAGAGGCTGGAAGTGGACCACCTCACCAGCACAGTCTGTGAGAAATGATCCAACAGCACTGTGATGGGGGAGAGGACTGTGGTTTATTTAAAAACTGATTTCTCTGGGGGAAAGAAAAAAGGCATAACTAAAGTTGCATTTAATGGCACGTATTTTAAAACCAAAACAATTACAGCTGCTTTAATTTTTCTTCCTTTTCTTTTGCTTGGAGCACAGTCAGCCCTTGCTTGTTGCTCAGGATTCCTGCTGAATGCCTTCCTGACTCAAATCAGAGCCCTCTGGCAGGCAGCTCCTCCGTTGCCTCTGCGCACTACCAGCATCAGCAGAGGTGTTTCATCAGCACCGAGGCTGGTCCATCAGGCCCATCAAGTCCTGCTCTGCAATCCATACCCAGCTAAGGGGGACCAGTGATTGGCCCCACAGGTCCTAACTGGTGTGTCTGTGAAAATTTAACCTGAAGTCACAAGCACAGTCATCCAGGAGTGACTCATGTGAGGTGTCTGTGTGGCTCATTCCTGCATTGGGAGTGCTGGGTGATACAGCTGTCTGTGACCTCAGACAAGGACTAGGACCTGCTGGTTCAAAAACATCTTCTTCAATTAGATATTTTGTTCATTTGTCAATCTTGACATCCCATAATAGGTGTTTTCTTTCAAGGGTGGACACCTAAAGGACTTGATATGTCTTGTTTCTGCAGCTCTGAATCAATCCCTTTTTGTCAGGGAGCTTTTGTCAGTGCTAAGTAGTACTTTAAATTTAAAAATCTAAAATCCTTGTATCAGTCGTGCACAGATGCAAGAGAATCGAATGCTGTATTTCCTACTGGTGACTATCTGTCCTCAATCCCTGCCCCTCTCATGCACTCATGTCAAAATAAAGACAGTGTTCCTCTTTCTAAGCAAAGCATTAAAGAGTGCTCTTGTCTGTTTCAAATACCTTATTTATAAGTATGAAAGCGTTGGGAAATGAGGAGTATATTAAGGTCAGATTGCAACTTGTGTAATACAGGGGAGCAACCTCAGCAGAGCAGTCCACATGTAAGCCAGCTAAAGGTCTGGCGTATAAATTGATGGTTAATAAATGTGGAATAACAGGTCTAAGAACATCAGGCTACCAACAGCTGCTATAAAGTGGAACTGGTTGTTCAAAATCCTCCAAATACATTAATGTGCTGCTTTGCATTTTATTGCAGAGATGGATGATTGGTCCTGCTGGCCAAAACCCAATTCTTTTCGCAAGGGAGAATGATCTGCAGCAGAATTACCTCTGACATATTCCTTTCAACACGGCGACCATTTCGAAGGCATAATGCAGTTTGGTCATGCATGACAACAATTTTTGCAGCAGAGTAACACGTGAAAAATCTAAATCATGCTGGAAATTTGAAAGGAAAATCCATTTGATTAGGATATATGGCCTGGGAAAGGCTTTCTCTGTTGTATTTCACATCAATAAAAGCTTCTCTTGATTTGATTTGTATGTAGCGAAGTTTCACTGGAGAGTTACTGGAAGTCTTGCTGCAGAATTGAAGCTGAGACATAGGTATTAGAAATATAAGGGTAGATAAGCATTTTCTATCAAAATATCATTGAAAATGTAGTTGGTTTTGCTAAAATTATTTTCCTCAACCAAGAATTCTATCAGGGAGAACAACAGTGTAGCATTTAAGGACATTCAGCAGCACGAAATGCCACCACAAAGTAAAACACTGTGCACACTGAAGGGGAAGAAAATGCTGCCCTGGTTAAAATTCGGGCAGAAAAACAGGTGTTACATCCTGCTCTGCTGAAGTGAAAATGAGAAGAGCTTTGATGCATAGACGGTAAAGAACGCTTTGTCTTTCTGTTTCACCCCGGCAGCAACATTTCATGCCATGCAGTCAGTCACCCATCATGGTCCAGCACAGCCCTTTCTCCACTCCTGTCTCAGGGGCAGGATGGGATGCTCAGAGCCACCCTGCTCCTTCCTGCAGCACTCCCAGCTCCTGTGGGGAATGGGTTGGCAGGAGTGAGATATCCATCCTCTGACAATCACCAGAGGACTATTCTCTTTTCCACATCCCACTGGTCTTCCCTTTTCTGGTCTTTTATTTTTTTCTCACTTTCAGGTTTTGTGATCCCTTTTTCATGGCTAGCCCACCATCTCATTTTTCTGCCTGTGATTCTCCAGTCAGTGTTCATCATTTATGTAGGCAAAGGACGTGCTGAGGGAATGGGCACCAGACAAATGCTGCTGCCACCCTGTAGGAACTTTGCTTAGGGTGGGTCCCTGTTCTGCTGCTCTTCTCTTTGAATGCATACCTGAGGCTCCCTGCCTGGAAGAACCCAAGTCTGTTTAATTAACATGGGGCTAAAATAGTTGATTTGTACTTTTCAGTATTGAGGGGATTTGGGAGCAATTGCCCATCTGTTGTTAAGTCTAATGGCAATTCTGTTTCACACTCTGTTATCATTTGTACCCTATTTATTATCATAACTGTAGAGGTGACTCCAGCTGCTCTTTGAACTCGCAGCTCTTTGTTACCATCTCCCAGCTAAGAGGTTGCTACCTGCCATATAATCACTCTCGGTGTCTCTGAGAGTAAAGTCACACAAACTTAAATTGCTGCTGAAGGTTTCCTTTCTTTTATTTTTTCCTCACAGGTGCAAGGAGTGTTTGTACAGTCAGTCATGCCTGTCAGATGGGAGGAAGTAAACACCCTCTGGGAAACAGTTGGGAGCAGATTTTAAGCCTTTTTGCCACTGGCACGGCCTTGTGACTGCTCCATATTCTCATCATTGCAAGGTCAGAGAGGCTAGATCAGACAACCATTGGCTGCTGTACTTTCCAGAGGGTGGGAAGTGCTGTAGGCACTGCTGCCCACAGCAGGGAGATGCTCTGGGAGGTTGCTCCTTCCTGCAGTGACTTTGGTCACAGCCACCTTGGGGAGCTGCCACTGCCATTTGGGCCGTGGGAGGCTGGAGCTCTGGCTGGCCCAGAAATCCTACCTGTCTGCAGATCTGGGGTACCTGGGGGGCCCCATGCACTCCTGGGGAAGAGAGGGGCTGTGGGGAGTCAGGAGACCCACGGCTGGCAGAGGGTCCCTGTTGCAGTGTGACCCTGAGTGGCAGCACAGAGATGTTTCATGGCTCAGACTGGCTGTTCCCTTCTTTCCAGATTCTGCAAGCAAAGCTCCAAGCTGAGAAACACTGTGTCCTGATGGTGGCTGGCAGCCAGGGATATGCATCCCTTGGGAAGGCAGTTAGGATCAGCAGGTAGGATCACCCAACAAGTGCGGTGGCACACAAAAAAAGGCAACTCCAAATATGAAAAGCAGATGTTAGTTTAACATAGTTGTCTAGGGTCCCAAAGAAAGCTGGAATAGTGTAAGCCATTAATTTAGCTGTGAGGTTCAGCTTCTTGAAAGTAATTTCTAGGATTTCTTCTTGAACAGGTACAATAAAAGGCTTTATATGCCCAACCTGGTTTTGCTGCAGTGTGTTGTGTGTCTTGCCTCCATTTGTCTTTTACTGTCAGCAGTCTTCAAGCACTTAATTCTACTCTGACATCTGACTTCTTTAACAAAAATATACAAGTGCACATCTCATCTACATCTGAGGAACAAACCCTCTTCAGCTGTCAAGAAAAAATTATGGTAACCTAAAGAAAGTGTAGATTACATTATTTGCTTTACTGAAATTCAAGTGCAAACTGAAATTCTCAGATCAGTGCAAGCAAATTCTTATTTTTGTCACAGGAACCAAAGGTTTGATGTGCATCAAGGCCAAGTATGTGGTTATTGACTTCAGAGTACTTTGAATTAGTGCTGCAAATAGCACCATTAGCCCAAGTGGCTCAAGTATCTCTTTTGTCTGCATGCCTTCAGCATCCATCTACGTTCCTCTGAAGATGCAAGTTTAGCTTTGCTCTCATTTACTTCTGGTGAAGGTATTTTCAGATGTCATATAGCTACATTAGTGCAAAATGTACCTTTCATTTCTCACAAATATTCAGAAGAGGAAGTGGAGTACTCTGCCAAACATGCTGAAGTTGCTTTCCATTTCATGGGAGTCTGAGAGAAGAAACAATTAATTTTATTTTTTATTTCATTTAATTATCATCTGATTTAGTTCTCATCTGTGATGGCTAATTACTTCAAAAGAATTCTACTTCCAGATCGCAGAATTTATGAATAAAAAATGTTCATGTGCACTGCCTAGGTCAGGTGTCACAACTCAGCACCGATATCCACACAATTAAATACTTCTGATTTTAATTACTGTGTGAATGGATATGCTGATTATGCAAATAATCCATAAAACACTAACCAGACAATGCAAGAATGTAGGTGGCCAAAGATATCAACCAGGCACGTCTGTACAACACAAACATCTCCCTGCAAACAGTGGGGCATGCTCAGGTTATCACAGATATTCTGTCACTGAAACAGCCAAAGTCAACTAAGTGTCATGATGCAAAGCTGCTTAATTTTTAAGCAAGAGTAGGTATATTTTCTTTTTAACCCCTTAGTGACTGATTGGTACTACTTCCTTTCTGGCAACACACTTTCCAGGCAGGTCAATAGCGTTTCCTTCTGCCTGAGGTGACAGATTGAAGTCACTGAGGAAAAAGTACCACACGATGCACACCAAACCAAACCAAGCCAAACCAGAATTTATGCTTCTTCTCACTGCATTATAGTGTGTTATAAAGGACTCACACTTTTTTTTTCCTGTGTTTGTGTTTCTTTGGGGGTATCAGAAATACCAAGAGAGTGCATGCTCTTATACTGTCTCCCACACTGTCTGTGCATGGTTGTTGTTTAACTGCTTCCAAAATCCATCTGTGGTTACAGAAACAAATATTAAAACTGTGCTTGACTTAGCCAAATAAAATATGCAGTTTCTTACTTCACAAGCAGATACAGAGCAAGCAATCTTGACCTCTTTGTTACCATTGCCATTTGGGTGGCTGACAAGCAAAACTCATTCATCAGTGACAAGCCAAATGTATTCATCAGCATCCTGCACTCCAGGACTGGGCTCTGCTCACAAGTCAGGCTTCTCAGAACAAGGAGGACCTTTCAGTGCCCTCTTGGCACCCTGGGTACAGACTGTCATGCAAGCTGAGTTTCTGGACTGGAAATATTTCCCTGGTAATATTTTGAGCTTCAGGACCTTTCCTGTGCTGTGTTTTGCAGAGAAGTGGGGTCTAGAGTGAGACAGGCTTTGTTATTCTCATGTGAGCTCAGCTTTCCTCCCATTTCCCTTCGCAGATCCCTTTGCAGGATATGTTTTTATTGTACCCTTGCTCACTTTGGTTCAAGCAGAGTTATTAATTTCCTGACTGTATGTGACCATATGCACGGTTGTTGTCAGTGATGCAAATCCCCAGCCTTCAGCTGAACTAAAATCAGCCCATGATGTTTGATGTGCTGTGTTAATGGGACACGGCTGTTTCGAGATTTCTGACTTTCACAGAACCAAATGTTGAGGCTGTGCCTTTAGGAAATAACAATAACTCATTAAGGCCACGCTCCAGCATTTCTTTTTAAATACAGATGTTATTAAATGGTGAGCTCTAGACTGCTTCTGAAAATACATTTTCTGTTTCTTCTCTGTACAAAACTGAATAATGTATCTCCCCAAGTCTCCTGTTACTCAAGCAGCAAAGGTTGCTCTGATGTCAGCTGCATGGGTGAGATGTAATGAGGATAGCTGTGAAATCCCCTTTGACAGTAACAATCAAAGTGGAAATATCCTTCCAACCCAGAAAAGTCTTTCCTCACATACAGGCTTCTACTGTTTTGTAATTGTAACTGCTAAATCTGAGCACTTCAAACAAACACTCGAGAGAGACACAAATTCTTCCCTGGAAACTTTTAAAATTCAGAATATAAAATATATATCCCTGGGAGAATGCAACCAGGAGACAATAGAAACAGAGTTGCCCTGCCAAAGGCCAGTGAAATCCAAAATGAGAGAGGCTGTGGAGGCAGGTATTCTGCAAGGGCCCTTGTTTCCACTGGTGCCTGGGAGAAGTGTGGGGTGTCTTTGTGAGGAAGGGGAGCAAGTGGAGGAAGAATACCACTCCCTGAGGAGCATTCTGGGGGAATCTGGCATTGTGTTCCAATTAGTCCTTGTCCCTGTGATATATATCAAGAGAGGATACAGAAAAGAAAAGAGAACATAAGGGGAACATAACATGATAAAAAGGGAGTTTTCAAAAAATACTCAATCGTTACTGTGACTGCTTTTGTGGCATCAAATCTTGTTCTTTTTAAGGTTGTTGACAGAGGAAAATTGAGCTTAAGATCCAAAGTCAGCTACTTAGGCAGTGGTGGTCCCAGAAACTGAATCCTGGCTATCTGAAGGACAACCCCAGGAGCTGGGGAACAGCTGGATGTGGGAGATCTCTCAGTGCCTTACAGGAACCTGGAACCAAAACTCCCTTGGAATTAAGTCAGACCATGTAGTGAAGCCAAGAGACTGGCAATTCTACCAAGCTTTGTCTTAAAGTACTGGGATACCTTTGTTCTTAACTGCAACTCTTTAGCACAAAGCTTTAGGTGTTTTCATCCTGCTTGAGCAATCCCTACAAATTAGCTTTTTTGGAACACGGAACCCTATTGGGCTGTGTAAACAAGCCACATTCAGCTGAATGCAAAGGCCAGCTACAGTTTCAATTTCTGTAAATTAAGCAAGGACATGAATGATGAGTACATCAGTAAGCTAGACCAAAGGCTGATTCATTCATGTATTGATTCATGCATGGTTTATCTTCATGCCTTCCAGAAAGAAAAAAATTAAAATGGTTACACTAAGCTGTAGAACTTTAAAGTGGTGGTTGAGGGGGAAAAATGATTGTCTGGTAGAAGAGTGGCAGATGAAACTGTGGTTTGTGTAATAACCCTTTTAAATAATTTGCATCACTTTAAATGCTTCTTAGCTCTGTGTGACTGAAGTAGAAAAAATAATAAGCTTATAGAGGAAATTCACTTGATATTTTATTACTTTTATGTCATGTGATTGTTCAATGCCTTTATTCCTCTCTGCCTCAAAAAACAAAACCAGAAGAAGATGTTTCTTTATTTTTTTATTTAAAAAAATATCTTAGTAACAGAAATAATACAAAAAAATCATTCCCATGGTCTGGGAGTGTTTCCAAGCACCTTAGGTAAAATCTCATTAGAGGTTTTGGATGGACAAGTGGGAAAACCAAGGAAAGAATGTGTTTTCTTTTTTTCTAAATTTCTAATTTTCCTAAAAACAACAAACAAAAGAAAGGAAAAAGAAAGTATATCTATTCTTTGCAATCTTCAGCCAATCAGGGTGCAGGAATGACATATAATTTTCTTCAGTGTGTAGGTGAGTAAACCATAATTATTCACTCCCATTGTCTCTGATGATAAAATGTAGCTATAGATTTTTTTTTAGGCTTTTTCTTTTTTCTTTTTTTTTTTTTTAACTTATGAGAAGCTTTCAAGAAACAAAACATCACATGAACAGATAAAATACAGGCGGTTTCTTGTATCAAGAACTGTTTATCTGTAAGCATGAACACAAATAAATCCAACTTACATAAAAGCAAGCCATGTAATGTATCTGCTGCTGATCCTTTCAGCTTTTGTTTTAATTAGCTGATGCAGACAGCAAGCACATGGTAGGCTGCTTGTTTTTCAGGATGCCTTAGTCATCTGCCATTTTTGCACTTTTTTGATTGGCTACTGCTAAGGGCAAGGAAAGCTCTGTAGTGGTTGTACATAAGAAAAATGACTTGAATATATAGCTGTGAAAAGGTATTCTTTTATCTAGCTTCATCTTTGCCACCCCCATGTCATTACGTTCTTTACCTTGGCTGACAGTTTTAAGCACATTATTAGTAATATCTACTTTCATGTACACAAGTTTCTCTTCATAGGCTGACTCTCAGTGTAACTCTATTTATTCCAGGAGTAGGAAAACATATCCCTCAGCTCCCTCCACATCACCCCCCACCCCGTGGTTTTTTTTTTTTTTTTTTTTTTTTTTTTTTTTTTTTTTTTTTATATCTAATAAAATATGAGAAAATAGGGCTGAACATGGCTGGGAAGTGCACATGGACCTCTCAGTCCTTGCTGCCCTGAGGAACAAAGCATTCTCACAAGCACTGTCTTTGTCAAGGTTTGAAATGGAGGTCTCTCATGCTAGTCAAGTATAATTTTTTTCTTAAAAGCCCAGAACAGCTTTTCAAAATGCCAGCTGTCCACTCTGAATGCACGTACAGATTTTTGATAGGCAAGGAACACAACATGTCTTTTCATTTAACCTAGCAAATGTGTATAAACAGACCATGTGCCTAGGGTGGTTCAGTTTTATCACTCTCGTGAACGGTAAAAGTGACACAATGGCAGCCTTTTCTCTCTCAGCAGTGTGGATTCCACCCGTAGGTGTCTGCAAACACACTTGAAAACCATCACTGTATTTTTAATGATACAATGAAATATATCGACCTCCCAAAACATGAGATAAAGTCAATTAAAAATATTGCCAATTAGCCTTTTTCCCTCAACTTACAGAAGAAAAAAATCAATTCAATCCGGTAGTTGGCGGTTTTGCAAATTTCTCATAATTAGAGAAAGAAAAGAAAATGCCTGAAGAGCAAAAAATCTGAGCACCAAACCTTTGATCTTGGATTTGAAGCTAAGCTGTGCAATTAACAGTGGTCTTGTCACAAAGGGAAGAGTCACAGGAAGAAAGGATGGAACATTGCACAAAGAAGTGATCAGGTAAGACTGAGGAAATGGTGCTACAATAATTTACAAAGTCACACAAATCTGTCCTCAAGAGTAAACAAAGTATGTGGAAAAAAAAAAGAGAAATAAAGGACAACAGCATCAAAAAAACCCACAGGAATACTTCTAAACAATTCCCTCCAGGTTATCTCACCAGAGGCAAAAATTTAACACCATCACATTTGTGAGGCTGTGTTCAGACAAGGAGCTTCCCAGTGTGTAGAAGCCATTGTAGGGATGTCAATATGGCTTCAAGCTGATTTTTGGCTTCATATGAGAGGTTAGTTACAGCCCAAGAGAGTGTTTGATGGCTATTTGATAATGCACATTCCTATAGCCAAGAAGAATGTTTTTGGTCTGGCAGACCCAACGCAGCCCTAGGAGCTGCCAGAGAAGGAGGCAGTTTAATGTCTTTTCTCTGATGACCATAAACACCCACGTGAAGGGAAACCCACGTGCAATGGCCTGTAGGTAACAATAACTTTTTCTTATGCTGACAGAGGGCTTACAAAAACAAAATCAGACTCTTGCAAGGATCAAAAAAACAAAAACAAAAAAGGTGTTTGACTAGCAAATGTCTCTGGGCAAGTTACAGTCCTCTGACACGTTGAACCAATCAACATTGCTTAGCTCCTTACTCACACTAAGCTCACTGGCAGTTTCTTGCCATTTACACAGAGGATGCAGTAATTTCTTTGACTGTGGATCACCAGTTGGATTACCTACCTGGAAAACTCCACCACATTGTACTAGCTTTGGAGACCTGCTGCCAGCAGCAAACCACAGCTCCACATTACTAGACATGATCAGGTGGCAGGGAATGGCTTGAAATATATCCACAAAAGTTCATGTGGGGATACCTTTTCCAAAATGGTCTTGTTCAAAGTACTCCCTGTGAAAAAAAAATGTGTGTCTGAGGTGGCACAGAGTGAGAGGAGGATACCAGTGTTTCATGACTTATGTTGGGTAGACAAACCTTTGTGCTGATGCTGCTTCATGGCTGGCAGAGCTCCTTTCCTTGGCTGACAGCATAACTCAGTCCATTGCATTTCTGATGCCAACATCTTTCTTCCAATACTCCACAGCTTACCACAAAGGCTTTGTGATCCCCTCTGCACTACTGTGAAAACAATGAATCCTGCAGTTTAAGATTTTCTGGCAATTCTCTGCTACTACTGAAATGAAGATGGGCTTTTCATGCAGAGGCTGTGGGATGCATGGAGTGGGAGAGGACAGATTCCAGGTTTCCAGAGGCAAGTTAGGGTGCCCAGAGAGGAGAATCTGCAGATGAATCCAAACTGTTCAAACCACATTTAGGTATCTATGTACAGCTCAGATAAGGGTTGAAGCTTGCCTCCTATGGCACTGTGCAAGTGAAACAATAGTGGCTTGAGGTTACCAGGGTTTTTTATGCATTCTGCACATTTAAAAATGGATGAAGCAGGTGACATTTGAAATTTCCCATATATTTAATCATAACTCTGAACTACCTGGCTTTAAAAATTATTTTGGAAGAACTGAACAAATTTAAAGGCTTTTTGCCACTGTTACTTATTTGTGCTGTCTAGTGCATTACAGCTCAATGTTTTGCCACTGTTACTTATTTGTGCTGTCTAGTGCATTACAATTAAATTTGGTACCTAAAATATAAATCATTGTAGAAAATCTAAAATAACATTTAGGGTAACTCTGTGGCATTTTTTTGGTGGTTTTTTCTTTTCTTGTTTTGTTTTTAAATTGGTTTAATCAATGCATTTTTTTGGAATTTTTTTTTCTTCCACAATTTGTTTGTTTGAAATTTCAGTTTTAACTCTACAGAAAATTAAAAGTGCATTTTCCAGTTGCAAAGAGATTCATTGAACTTTTCTTGACTACCCATCACTATATTGCTTGTCATATGAGGCAATATAGAAGCTAGATAAAGCTTTTGTGGACAAACCATGGAATGGATCTCAGCTCTCTGAAAAGTAAACAGGCTGAGCTGAGGAACTGACTGAAATCAGACACAGATTTACCAGAAGCATGGGCATATCTTGACTACAGCTGGAGAGATTGTGCATGATAAAGAGCTCAAAAAACATTTGGATGTGGCATCTGGGACATGGTTTAATGATAACATGATGGTGATGGGTAAACAGTTGGACTTGACGACCTTAGAGGTCTTTTCCAACCTTAACAATTCCATTCTTTTATGATTCTCTGTAGTAGCTCTTTCCTGCATCAACACTTTCCTTGCTATGGCACCCAGGAGTGGTAGCAGAGACTCTCTGGTGCTCTGAATCTTACCATAATCTCAGTTATCACCTCTGATCCTTTGTCAGCTCCCAGGAAGTAAAAGGAGCATGGACTGCACTGGCTGCTGCTATGTTCTCGGTGATTGACCAAATCTACAGGGTGCAGTTTGATGCATCTTTTGAACAGTTTAGGCTTTCTGTAGTTGGGTCAGACTAGCAGCATTGTCTGAAATGAAAAGGAAAGCAATGTTTTAATTTCAAGCTGTGGTCATAACCAGCAGGATCCTCTGCAATGTTCTGAAGCAAGTGATGCAGCCTGGGAATAACATATGCTGTCTTTTCTGCTCATCACCTGCAGAGATTATTTTCTTCATTAGGCCTGAAGTTTCATAGCATGGAAATCAGGGGATTCTTAACCAGGAGTTAAGAACTGTTTGGTTTTACCATTTCCTCCTGCTTGTGTTTATTTAGCTGATAGACAACAAATAGCATAAAGCAACAGAACAGGGATGGAGCAGTTAGCAGGAAAAACTAAAAGTCTGCTGTCTATTTCCCCTGCATTTGGTACCAAAACCAGTGAGAGCAGGGCTTAGTTGGGTGTAAACCAAGATGCTGTTTCATAGCAGACAATATTAACACATACACTAACAAGATATTTTATGTCTTTTTAGTGTATATGGACAAGAATATGCAAAGAAAGTCTCTTCATCTTTGGAGGAAAAAAATCACATAAAAATAGGAAGTCAGTGAAGAGGTAGCGTGTGATCCCATTTCACATGTGAATACTTGGAATGCTTTGAAAGGGAAATTTACAAAGATGAACTTTATTTATGGACTAATCTCCAATGGAAAAAAGAGAACCTTATCTAGGGACAGTCTGAAGAGACTCTTGACTTGGGTGCTCTGAATCTTGCACAGGGGAGGTCAGTCTCTCCACTGGCAAAGGAGAAAGCCCAGCAGCACTAGTGCCCTGTGCCTGAAGCCAGCCTTTGGGAAGACTTAGCCTGTATTTCTGAGCATACCATAATCAACACAGTAGTTGGTGCCCATGTCAAAGCCTGTACAGCTTCTGTGCCTCTCAGCAGCATGTGCACTTTAGGTATGTAAATAGTGTTAGAACAATAACACTTCCTAGAAATACAGTGGAGAACACAATTCTGGCATAGTCCTTTATTTTTGAGTTTGGAGAGTGAGATTTTTTTTTTTTTCTTTTCTATTTTAAACCAGCTTCCAAACAGAAACTCATGCCAGGAAAAACAGAGCCATTCTCTCAATGACAACAATGCTCATTGTGTTTTCTGTAACAGATGCCAGGTTTTTATCACCAGGCCAGACATTAACCCCCTTGGTGTCATTCTGAAAGGAAGCATCCATGCACCCCACTGACTTCTATTCCCTATGGGGCTTCACTATGCCTCCCACCTTTAAAGCTTCATGCATATTTCCTCGCCCATACATCAAGATCTGCAGAGCTGATCTTATTTTTTTCCTCTCCTTTTGAAAGGTAGAATAAATGCTTTCTGGTTTCCTATTACACTTTGGGTTTTTTTTTTTTTTTTTTTTTTTTTTTTTTTTTTTTTTTTTTTTTTTTTTTTTTTTTTTTTTTTTTTTGGTTTTTTTTTTTTTTTTTCCTTTTCCCTTCTAAACAAAAGGAGCTAATTTGGATAACCAAGCTTTAAAAATCTTTCTTTTTACTAGACAAATATCACCAGACCTTGTCCACTAAGCACACCTCTTTTCACAGAAGTGTCTGTTCAAGCAATATCTCTTCCAGTTAATGGATTTCAACATGTGGAAATCTGAGACCAGCAATTACATATTTATGGTATAGAAAGACTCACTGGAAGTGCTTCTGACATCCTTCAGTGTTTAAGATACTGCAGTCACACAGTCTCACAGAGATGTGCAAGGAAAGTCTCTGCTGATAATTCCACAAGCACCACAGGGAAGAAGAGAGGCTGATCCTCCAGCTGCTAGTGGTTTCCAAGTGACATGGATGTCCTCCACTGACTGCATATTTCCCTGTGTACTTTGCAGTAGTGCTTATATCTGTACTTCCAGTTCTGAAGATATTGCAATGACCAGCTCATGCAGCTACTACTGCTTCTCTAAATGGGATTATGTTGTGGTTTTAAGCTCAGCTGGAAATGAAACATCATGCAGCCTTCTGACATGCAAAACTGCCAGTCAACGTTGCTAATTCAAGAGAAACTTGTGTAAGGTTATGGTCAGGTATAGTTACAAAGAGCAAACTGTTGTCCTTAGTTACTGTTATTACTGTGTCCTCATACAGTTCTTTCATTTCAGTTGCAAAAATATAGATCAGACCTATCTGAGTTATTGGTGGTTTTGAAAGGAAAGATCCAACAGCGGGATTTCTGAATAGAATAATTTAATTACACAAGCTTTTTATTTTGAGGAGTAAAGAGGTAAAAATGGATGCCATGGAGGCATAATAAATTATTTATATTATGGAGACAGTAGAGGACAGCTAGAATCTTCATCTTGACTACTTGTGCAAAACCCAGAAACATATGGAAAAGAAAAATGGATGAAACTGAAACATGCTCATTTAAATCCACAGGAACAAAACCAAATGCAACACGTTAGCCCTGGGAGCTAAAAATCACAGGGTATTACCGAAAAGAAGTAATCAGTAGGACGCAGAAAAGAAGGTTCAGGAATTAAAATATCATTTGCAGTCACACTGGGTAGGATAACAATTATCTGTCCTCATACCTCAATATATATGAGCTGATTATCAACTGGAAAATTTTTAAATTTTCCCTGAAGCAGTAATATTACACAAGTGTTAAGTACACTGTAGGGAATTTAATGTTTTCCTCTGGAACATCTGCCATAGAGCACTGCCTGAGAAAGGATATGGAACTAGGCAGATCACCAGACTATTACAATGGTAATAAGTCCCAAAATAATTCTAGCGTTATTATGTATACTACTGCTTTGCAAACACTTGGAAAGAGATGGGCCAGATATGGATGTGAATGTGCACTGTGGTGTGGATGTTTAAGAGGGCTCAAGAGGTTACTTTGGAGGACTATTTAATTTCATTTTTATTTTTCTTTAAAAAATTAATTAGAAGATATTTTGGGATGTTTTCAGGCATAAAAAAGGACATTAATATGCCAGGTTAATATAAAGATTCAGATATGCTATCTTAGTTGTCCTTAAGAAGAAGAAGGAAAGATTTTAAAAATGAATAATTAAATGAGCTTTAAAATAATATAGCTGCTGATTTTCCATAATTCTATTGATATTGCTACTATTGCTCATAATAGTTCTACTTAGACAGATTGATAGTAGCTTTTATTATCCTTCTAAGTGTCCTATCAAATTCTGGTGTGTGCAGCAGAGCTGATAAGAGATGACAAATGCCACCCCTGGGATCTCCATATATTATATTTATGCATGGCTGTTCACTGACAGCCAGTCACAGAGAGCTGGAAAGAAGTTTTATTGTTCTGGTGGGGCAGCTGCTATTCTTCCACCAGCACAGTAGAAAGGATGCACCTGCCAGTGTGTGAGAAATTGAAATTTAATTTCTTGCAATTTTAAAACTGCACTGGTGTGCAAAGAGACCATCATCAGGGGATCTGGAGGTCAGTGAAAGGAAAGAAAAGAAGGGAGTAGATGAACTCCAACCTTGGAAGCTGATGCTGAAATAAGAAGGGGACGCATAAGAGAGCATTCAGCGACTCAGCGGATAGAAAGTTCTCTGTCTGCGACTGGTGGGAAAGCACAAAACAGTTCACTAATCTTGTCTTGTCTCAAGGACCTCTCATGGACTCTCATCCTGGCAGGTGGGAGCTTCCTGCCTACTGGTGAGAGAGATGCATGTCAGGTGCCACTTCCTGGCTTGGCTATGGTGCTAAGCAAGATCTGCCACACCTTTTCTTCCAACCCTAAATCTCTTCTGATATTCAGCCTTGTTTACTGCCACTCCTCTACTTAAGGAACAGAAAGCAATTATGATTTTTATGCTTTCTGCTCCTGTCCGTACTACGGTCCCAGGTTGCCTTCTGTTATCAAGATCTTTTGCTTGAATGGGACTTTGGGAACAGCTGGGACCACTGATCATTTGCAAACATCTATCAATATCTGCATTTTCACTTCTTCATTCTTCCAACCACTCTTGTTCATTTTGTCTTCTTGCCTTTCTCTTTTATAATATTATTTTTGCCCAGATGCACTAAAGACATCATCAAAATATGACTCACGTATCCTCAAGGCTCAGTAGCTATGAGACAAACAAAATGAACCCAAGGCATATTTGTTAGAAAACAAAACAAAAAAACCCAAACCAAACCAAACTAAACCCAAATTCATGTAATGGTCAATGAATGGCTGATGAATGTCAATTCATGCAGTGACAACTTTGGTTCCACTTTCCTACCATGTTTGCACTGACTTTATGGATAGTCATATATTTAAAAAGACCTATAAATGAACTGCAAAGACATTTCAGGAAAATGAATAAAGCAACAATTTAGAACCAAGTTTGTAATAGGTGTAAGACATTTAGCAGAAAGGTTGTATGAACACTACACTGAAGAACTTTACTCATTTAATTGGTTAAAAAAGGAAGAATCTGTCTCTATATTTAAAATTAAGAAATGGTCACATAAGATAGTGTGGTTGGCTTCTTGTGAATGTTATGAGCTAAAATTATATTGCACATTGGTTAATCTGAGTCCTTACTTGGTTATATGCAAGCAAGGCTGATTTCCACTTTTCTTTTATCTTTTTACTTACAAAGTAGATTATTGCCTCTATCTATAATCTGGATTGTGATTATTTGTCAATAACATTTTCAATACATCAACAGCTGTACATAATTGTGGTGGGTATGCCAGGCAAATGACACTACCTAGTAACTGTTTTTATGTACAGTCTGGTTGTTTTTGCTTAACCCCAATTGGCAATGAACACCATGCAGCCTCTCATTCACTCTTCCCTCAGTGGGATAGGGTAGAAAATCAGAAAAGCAAGTGAGAAAACTCATGTGCTGAGATCAAGACAGTTTAGTAGGTAAAGAAATATCCACATGTGCAAGCCAAACAAAATAAGAAATTCATTCACCACCTCCCAGAGGCAGGCAGGTGTTCAGCCATCTGCAGGAAGGCAGGGCTTCATCACACATTCTGAACAGTGACATGTCACCCACATACATCTATGGAAAGGTGGAGGACTGACACTACATTTTAAGTAAAACATACTGAATATGTTTTAGAGAGGGGCTGAAGGGCAGCATTTGAAGGTGAATATTTTCCCTCCAAAGAGAATTTCCTAGCTGTTGGGATAAAGCGGTTCAAGGGACAGTGTAATTCTATAAAAATAAAACATGTAAACTCGTGGGAATGTACTGGGATGTCTCTCTTCCCAGAAAATTAGGCAACTCATTAAGTAACAGGTTATTGAGAGTATGTGAATACAGAGCTGCTGCTCAATAGGTTTTAGGCCAGATTTTCCTTCGCCACTTTAGCTGTCTCATTTCATTACTGTGATGCTTGTGATGTAAGTGCCTGGCCCCACCAAGTTGATTGTGGCAGGCTAAATTAGACCTCTGGCTATCTTGTATTAACATCAGAGATCTGTGCAGGGAGAAAGGCACCTCCAAGGGCTGATTCAGTGTCTTGGGGTGATACCTCCTGTGCTGGGAAACTTCCTCTTGGTGCCCATGCAAACCAAGCTGCCTGTCAGCCCATTGGAAACTCCATGTGCAATGGTGTGTCCAAATGAGTGAGTGACCAACAAGCCCACAACTTTTGCATCAGTTTATCTAAGGAAAAGAATGAAGTGTCAAACAACCTTCGTTAGGGAAAGGGTATAGTGGCATTTTTAAGGAGTGAAAGCCTTGCAGGCTGGCCTTCAGGATAAGACTGCCAGTTTCTGGAGCTGGTCTTCTAAAAGAGCCTAGTTAGTCATGTATCTAAAATATATTTTATCTTCCTCATCATCTCTTAAGCAGAGCATCCCCACAGGACTGTGCTGCTGCTGTGTGCAAATCTGATTTCCCCACTACTCAGAGGTGTCATCTTTGTTCACACTTTCCTACCTCCACCCATTGGATAATCCTCCAAATGACAGATGAAGGCATTCAGAATATGAATGATAAATTATGCTGGAAACCAGCAAGGTTCCTAATATTCTACTTGGAGTTGTGGAACTGAGGCTCAGCAACAGGTGATCAGTGATAAAAAACAGGTCAGCTCTTTTGAGATGCAGGTCATCTCATCTTGTCAGGTAAGATGAAGAATTAAAACCACTCTTTCCCCCTCTCAGTATTATGAACAGCCTCAGGCTTTTCACTCTGCCTAAAGCCACCCCAGCACTCTGGAGTGTCACAAATACCTGCATCTCTTGAAAATCCTTGTAATTTCAGACTCTTTCAGAATCTTCAACAATGCCATTGTCAATAGATGATCTCATTCTGACAAAAGGGCATCAGTAATTTTGTGAGAATATGGAATTTATGCATATAATTTTTAAGGTGAAAGAAAATTACCCATGGTAGGGGAAAGGATGATCAGCTGATCTTCTGGTTAAAAATTTTATTTTAATTTGTGTTTTGCAACTCTGTGCTTTTTCTTTTACTTATTTCCTATGAATATGGAGCAGTACCTTGAACTTAAATACATTTCACTAACTAGCAAACAAGCTATATTTCTGCAGCTTAAGCTTTACTTGTCTTACATCTGAAACACCAAATCACTTCTATTTTTTTTTTTTTTGTGTGTGTGGTATAGAAGTAATTTCACAGGATATCTGGGTTTTAATTTTCTGTTGACTACAAGTAAATAATCACCTAATTCTGAAAAGATAGGACTTCAAAACATGAGTGTTTATAATAGTAAATCTTTTAGTAACTCAATTTTAAAATACAACTAATTTAGAAAATTGTAAAAAAGAAGAATTTTTAAGGAAACTGGAACAGAGATTATTCTAAGGACTTTTTAAATTTTTATCATGGAATTTCAGAAGTACCAAAGACTTGAAGAAACCTTGATCTACAAAAATCTAATAATTAATTATCATTTATCTACCATCTTCTTCAGGTCTTTTGATACAGAAAATGCTACTGTATTTTGTCTGGAGAAGAGTGGAGTCACCAACTGCAAGATCAAAAGGGGCTGTAAAAGGATGAGGTAATGCTAGGTATTATTTTTCAGCCCACATATTCCAATCACTCCATTGCCATCTCTGATGAATCACCCTTCACTACCTCTTTCTTTGCATCAAACAATAATAAATATCTTAAAATGTACCTTGCACTTGCCGAGTACTACTTCAACACTGTGGTTTCTATGGAGACAGGATGATTAGCTCATTGCATTTACTTACTACCCTGATTTTGTTTTCTCCACTTTAGCAACACCCCAAATATTTGATAGCTTCCCAGATAAAGAATTCTCCATTCTACATACTTGATTTTACAGATTTCCCTGTAATTTCTGTTTGAGTTAAAGCAGCCCTTGTGAAAAAGGAATCCAAGTTAAATTAGATTGTAAGTGATAGCAAACATGGCAGTATATTGGGGAAAGAGTTGCAATGTTTGATTGTGGTTACTAGCATCATATTTATTTTCATTTTCCAGCTAAAACTGGTTCAAAGTTTGCTTTTTACAGTCTTCTGGACCCATACCTGCTCTCCTCATATTGCATAAGATAGCAAATAATGTCCCTGGGGACAGTTTCAGCCAGTTGTCTAAGTCCCCTAGGGCAAATTTCATCTGAGTTTGTTGATTTAAAGCAATACAACTTGTGCAAATACTCTTCTCCACTCTTTCCCAGTTCTAACCTGAAATCTCATTCCTGTGTTACTGAGGTCAAAGATCATATCTGCATGATTGTTATTGACCTTCTTATCAATGAGGGGATTAAACATTTGTTTTCTTTAATCATCTGTCACCTTTTTTTCTTTGCTCCTGAGCTTGTTACTGAATAACTCGCATCTCTCTGTTCATCCTTTACAGCCCTTCCTTCTCTGGTCCCCACATGCCTGTGCTCTTCTTTCCTACTCATCCTTGTTACTCTGGTTAGTTTCCACTATCTTATTGTGACACTCATAGGTTTGAGATTATTGAAAAAATAGTGATTTCAATCAGCAGGTTTCCATCTAGGCTTGCCCACGTCCTTACTACTCAGGAAAGTGTTGACTCTTCTTAGGTGTTGTTTGGTTGTGTTTTTTTTTTTTTTGTGGTTTTTTTGTTTTGTTTTGTTTTTTGTTTTTTTTTTTTTTGTTTGTTTGTTTCTTGTCTCTTTTGGGGTTTTATTTTCTGGTCTCTGAATGTATGAAGTCAGTGTTTTGAATTTCATTGGCATTTTTGCTACTCCACTTATTTTCTAAAGATCATGAACTGAAAAATTTCACAATGATTTTCACCTAATTTTCCTACAAAGTTTTATTCTCATCTATTCCATCCTTCCTTTTCTTGAATTCTTCATTCTTGCTGCTTCCAGCACATCCAGAATATCATCTTTCCATATCATGTTGGTTTATTTTCCCAATGACAAGGTAGATGACTAAAATCTCCAAACAGACTCTGTCTTTTTGGTGGGCTTCTTCCATAAAGCTTCTTCCTCTGGATAGATATTCATGATGATCTGCCTTCTCCTTCACTGTGGTCCCCACATTCGTTGCCCTTTCCATTGCTTAATGTTTTTCATCAGGTGATTTAAAATCACCCTTCCTAATTTCCCCCACTTGTCTTTAAAGATCAATCAATATTCCTTCTAGTAATTTTTAGCATATTAATATACCCCAGTAAGTTTTTATCATACCAGGGAAAAATTGCATTTTTTATCATGTTGCGAGAGTATAAATTCTTTTGTTTCTTGCAGTGTCTATGCACATACAGAGTTTTCAGCTAATTGAAGCACTACACTTTCTTTGTTCCTCTCCTGATCCTGTTATCATAACTGACCAGTGGGTTCTTAGAAGTCTTATTCAGTTTATTCTAAAGCAATCCCAGTAAGGGATTGGACACAGCAAAGCAATCCCCGTAAGGCATTGTACATAGCAAAGCCTATGTACAATGATACATTCCATGCTTTTCCAAGTTGAACTGCACTGTTACCACTATGAGGTAGAATATCATATTGAGGAAATCAAGGTCATTACTGAGATACCAATTTTTCACCATACACTAAATTTTGGAGCACATTTTTATTTTTCTGATCTTTTATCCATGACTGAAAGTATTATGAGGGCAGACCATAAAGGTAAAACCTCTAACAGGATCTCTTCTGGCTCCTTTCATTATCTTCGTGTGGATAAAGTGCGTGGGAGAGTTAACACATGAGGTTGACAGGTCACAGAATAAGTTCCTCAAATGTTTTTCTTTCAGTTGTGAAAGAGCAGGAAGAATAATGTGATGGGCAGCACTCTTAGGTGAAGCATGGTTCTCAATTCTGTTTACAGTTCATGGTGTCAGACATCAAATTGTTCTAACATTATTGTTGCTATCAGTTCATAAGAAATAATGGCTTAGTATGCTAAAAATAAAGAAATGCGTTTAAAAAAAAATTAGGAACAGGTGTGAGATCAAAGCCAAACTTGTACTTTGTCTCTTGTTCTCTCTCTCTCATTTTTATCTTCCCTGCTTTTTTGCAGGATCTTTTTGTCACAGCCACTCTCATAGCTCACAGTTGCTATCTCTTTACACTGAAAACTTTTCGTTCTTATTTGTCCAATGTTTAAGGAAAAAAACAAACAAAAAGGAAAGAAAAAAGCCCTGGTCCAAACTGGAGCCATTTGCAACTACTGTAATGTAAATAGTATGTAGCCCAGACATACAATGAACTGAGGGACTGCCAGTACTTTCTGGGCCCACACACTTGGAAGGGGGTGGAGGGAGCAGGAAATGATTAGCAGAGGGGAAAGGCAGAGCTCCACCAGGCAAAGCTGAGGAGGCTCTGCAGTTTCAAGAGCTGCCAGCCCTGCTCAGGGCTGTCTTTGTGCACATGTTGAGATGAGGAAGCTGCTTGAGGTCAGCCAACTGGGCTGTTTCCACACTCAGTAAAATTCTGTCTTATTGGCTTGAAAGCACTCACAGGTTAACAGTAAATAACAAGGATGTAGTGAAGAAAGCAAGTAAAAAGCTTGTTTTGAATTTAGAGGTTGCCAATAGCACTAGCTGTGTTAGTACCAGAAAAAAAGCATCATAAATGTCTAAAGTACCTCAGAGTCACTCAAATAATGAAAAAAAAAAGATATTTTGGCTCTCTGCTTGTTTTCATTCACATCTACAGGCTTGCACACACATATTAAACCTAGTTGTGCTCTTTGTAAATTTAAAGCAAAAATCATTTTATTGAGTCATCGGCTGGAAGAGGTATGAATTCTTTCAGTCAGTAGGAGCACAACAGATTTTCCACAGGATTCTTTGAAAGTCTCCTTCGTCTGGGCTGAACCATCACATCTGGCATAAACTTACTTCTGCTGACTCCAAGACCCACATCCAGGACATGAATATTCATCATGTTACTCATGCTGCGTTCATTTCCCTCTGATATGTTTAACTCCCAGCACCAGGGAGACACTCAAAAACAGCTGGGGAGATTTTGCCAGGTTTTACTATTCAGGCTAAGCAGGAAATAATTTTCACATCCCATGAAACTTTCCAGTACAAGGGGGTTCTTTACTTTCTTTTCTTTTTTCTTTTTGTTTTTTTTTCTATCCCGCTTTAGCAAAAAATCTTGACTAAATGCAGGTTTTCAGTGAGGAAAAGAAAAAATTCCCCTTACCCACCTTAAAATAGATCAAACCAAGAAAATAATCCCCAAATCAAGAAGAAAGGCCCATTTTCCATGATTCAGGCCCCAGATGTAAACTGGGATGCCCTAACACCAAGTTATCTTTTATTTCAGTAAACACTATTTCAGTCTGTCTCTGCCCTTCATTCCCCACTTGAAGTTTCAGCTTGAATCTAAGAGTTTGTTTTCCCAATAAAGCTTCACTGAACTGACTGCTGAATTTTCAGATTCTAAAAAATATAAAATTTTTTCTATTTTTATATAAAGAAACAAGTTCCTACCTAGCTTTACTTATAGCATTATTTGAGGTCCTTTAAGAACATGTAAGAAAATTTGTTCAAGAGCTGTAGAGCTTGAAATACAGTGATTCATATGACTTCCACAGGCTCTTTGTAAGATCACAGAGTCACAGAATGATAGAATCACAGGATCACAGAATGGCTTGGGTTGGAAAAAACTTTGAAGATCCATCACCCCTGCCATGGGCAGCAACAACTTCCATTAGACCAGGTTGCTCAAAATCCCATCCAGCCTGATCTCAAACATTCACTCCCAGGAATGGGGCATCCACAGCTTCTCTGGCCAACCTGTTCCAGTGCTTCATCACTCTCGCAGCAGAGAATTTCTTCCTAATTTAAACCTGTTCTCCTTCAGTTGGAAGCCACCATCCCTCAGCCTGGATTGACACCAGGGACTGTCCCAGGTGCAGCACCTTTCACTCAGTGTTACTAAACCTCATGAGATTTCATGGACCCATTTCTCAAGCCTGTCCAGGTCCCTCTGGATGGCATCCCGTCCTTCAGGTGTAGCAATCACACCACTCAGCTTGGTGTCATCAGCAAATCTGCTGAGATAAGTTCTAGGATGCAAAAGGATCCTGTACAGTTCCCACAGCTGTCTATTGAGCTTACAACAAGTGGCAGAAAGATGACAGCAGTTGTCTTCTTCTGGGTAATTGAAGGAACTCTGGGATCCCCATTGTGGCTGGAAGCAAGACACAGGGTGCTGTGCCAGCTCTGCTTGCTGCATGACCACCATCCGGGAGCTTCAACATAACCAGAAGACCTGGCCTGGCCATGAGCTTAACAAAGACAGGAAAGGGAGGCCTTTGAGGTTATGGCAGCTCAACATTTTATAGATTTTGAATTCCCCGAATTAATCCCAGTTTTGAAATAGGCAATGAATAGCTAGTATAATGGCTAGGCACAAAGAGAAGAAGAAAACGAAGATGCTTCTATATGATTAAAGGCCAATTTTATCTAAGAAATAAAGAAAATCACCTCTAAAATCTTACGGCCTGAAGTAGAAGCTATCAATACTGGATAAAACAGAAGTGACAGGTTGATGAACCTAAAAAGTACAACATAATGCATATAACTCTTCCAAAAAAACCAGGAATCTGTACTAGCTTAGACATTGGCAGGTTAATGTTTACCATTAAAAGAGGCAAGTTTAGTGTTAAAAGAGTTGACTTCTACAGAAGAATAAGTCTAGTCAGAGGAATGAGTCTATTTCACCTTAAAAGACATTTCCCATTAATGCAACCCATAAACTCTCATGTAGATGTTTGACTTTGTCAAATATTTTGTATGACATTGACATATTTAGCATTATGATATTTGTGTATAACCTGAGTTTTAAAGCACATTTTAATATCTCATTAAAATTCCACTTGGAGAACATATGGCATATAAATTCATTTGTTATCTTGATTGATGGCATTTCAGTGAGCACTGTTTGAGTTTAGAATCAAAATATAATCTTAGACCTAATGAAGCAGACTGTGCACGCTGAACTTTTTGTAGCTTCCCACAAACTGCCTCAGTATTTTTTGGCAGTGGTTTTGTGAAACACATCACAAGGGACAGATCAAACATACTTTTAAAATATGTAGTCTGGTAATAATTGTGATTATATGTGTGAGAGATAAAACAGATATTCAATGACTGATAACATTAAATAATGGTATTATTAATAAATAGAATCATCTGGGAGAAATGGAAATGTGCTGTACAGGGAGAATTGTTTCCATTCTGTCTGGGACTGAGGGAAGGTGAACCCAATCTTAACAAGTGATGCAGTTTGAAAAACAAGTTTTGCAAACAGTGCATGAAGCATGAATGTCAGCAATGTACCATTAGGTGGTGGCTGAAGAAAAACAAAGAGGCTTTAAATCTGTTGGCTTATATACACATGAGAATAGCAAAAGAAATCTTATAATCAACAACAGCTGAACTTCCTGAACTCTTTTGTGAGTCCTGCATCCTGTGTGTATCTTTGTGACAGAAGCCTCCTGAGCATTTCAATAACTCAGCTTGCCAGTTGCCAAGATTTCCATTATGGATGATGTCCAGACAGCAACAGATCCTGTCTTGTTCAGACACCTGTCTCGCAATCCCCCTACAGAGGTGCCTTTTTTTGCTCTTGATTATAGGGAGAAACCCAAATGTTCAGTGCAACCCAAACAATTGGATTTTAAATGGCTGCAACTAGCAGAAAAAAATATTGTGGCTGTCTTCCAGACACACAGAGGAGTAGGAGTAGGAATGAGTATAGGAGAGTTCAGCCTGCCATGTTTAGTTCTTCTATACTGCTGCTTTGAGAGTTTCTCCTCAGGACTGTTGAAATATGTACAGCATACATGTAGCTTAGAAATTTTTACTTCACCTCTGAAATGCTTCATTTTGAACTGCATTTTTTGTTTATCTCTCTTTCTTTTTTCTTTTTAATTCTCATTAGCTTAATAGACTTGAAACAGCTCAAGAAAGAATGGAAATGTGTCAAACCATCCCTTCCTCCTCCCACTTGCAAGCAGTGTGTTATTTTATTGGGTGCCAATGCCTGGGCCAGGCTTTGCTTTACATCAGTCTTTCATACTGAACCTGGGCCTCCTGCTTGGGTCTTCCAGCGTACTTCACAGAAGTAAGGGACTTGGGTCCCTTCACAGAATATGAGGCAATCTTGTGGTTTGCTTTTAGATTCAGTGTTAGGATTGTGGAGTTTTGCCCTGTCCCCAAAGGGGAATAATGAGGTATTATTTTGTACTGGCAGATGAACAAGTTCTCTTTTCCCCTAGAAAGTTAGGAAATGCAGAGGCTGGCTCAGTGAAGCCATTATGGCTGTGGGCTCTTTGTACCTCAAAGCCTACCACGTTGGGCATGAAGGGGCATAACAGGACCATGAGTCCCTCCTTCCTCACTTCAGCCTTGCCATGCTCCAGAAGAGGCATTGCCTTCCATATAAGCCAGCATCAACCTTAAAACCAATTTTTCTTAAGTACATGCATATAACAATTCAGGTGTAAGAGTGTCTCATATCGATATTATATCCACAGTATCTCCACAGAGACCAGGTGTTCTTTCTGAAGGAGGATGCTGATTATGATGATGATAGTGGTGATTGCACAGGCAGCAGTTGCTGGGAGAGTTGTTATTGCAAAGCAGAGAAGTTAACAATAACAAACCCCACCCTCTCTGCCAGCACACATTGAGTACACAGTACACCACAGGCTAAATTTATGCTTTCCTCAAGTTCCTTTATAGCTGCTTTTTTTTTGGTTTTTTTTTTTTTTTTTTTTTTTTTTTTTTTTCTTCCCCCAGCTTAAAGCTGTTATATGTATTATTTAAGGTTTTGATGTGTTCTCACCAGAACTGCTACAGGTCATGGGATTTGACATGTCATTAAGATAGGCCATGTGATGTTCAGGGCAGTACATTAATGGCTGAGAGTGGGTTATTCAAAACTCTCAGGCTCTCCAACATGCCATCCACCACCCTCCTCCCCTTCACCCACAAGATCAGGCTTAGCTCACATTTGTTTTTAGAAAGCAGAACTTGGAGCCAGGTATTTTGCCACAAACATTTTCGGGCTTACAATCCAAGCAGTTGTAACTGAATGCTGTCTCTCACATGGAAAAAAATTCTGTACATGCTGTACATTCTTCAGTGCAAAATAAAATCCAGATGGCCTTTATTTTATGAAAAGAGTGGGACCAGCAGATGAAGAGACAGAAGTCCTTTCTTACTCACATCCATTTCCAAACCTAGCTAAAAAAAACCCAACCAGCCAAAAGCTCTTGTGACTGGCCAAAGGCAGACAGTTACTGAATTATGAGACAACAACATGAGGAGAAACATGTTCTTTCTAAAAGTAAAAGGACATTACCAGATGTAAATTGAATTAATATAGGTGTTTATCATCTTGCAGTCCAAAAAGTCAGTTTTTAAAGGCATGCTGGACAGCTTGGCATGTGCATAAGTCAGATCTGATGAAAAACATAGGTTGCTGCCAGAGAACACTGGGAAAAAAATGGAACAAGGTAATTTTGAGTGGAAAATGCAGATGTTCTGTTATTGATAAAGGCTGGATGGAATACTCCAGGGCTATCAAGATACTTTCCCAATTTCTTTCAAAAGAAACTCTAAACAAGTTTCCCCTAGTTTTGTGCTGTGGTGGAAACAGTTAACTAATGGTCTTTGTACCTCAAATGTATATAACTTTTTGAAATGTATATAACTTTATAGTTGCTGTTTATTCTTATGACCTCTTCTCTTCCTTCCTGCTTTGCTTTTAAAAAGAGAAAAGTAGAGAAAAATCACATTTTAAAAAATGTGTACTTTAGTCAAAATAAGCTTCTTTTCTTTTAAATCCATTAAAATATTAGAAAAAATATTGAAATTTTTTTTGGTTTTATAGGTTCATATTTAAACAATACCCCCCCATTATGGTGGGAAGATTTAGATCTAGATCTAGATCTATTAATGGCTTTGAAGATAAGCCAAGCACTCAGTCCTCAGAAATTAATTACATAAAAGTACTAAAAAATTTAATTTAATTTGGATGGGAAGAGAAAGGGAGGGATCCGTATATTCCAGTGTGGCAGGAGAATTAAACAAATTAGGAAACTGCCAAGGATGCAGTTTCCTTAGGTAGAACAGAGATACAAAACAACAAAACAATAATAATATAACAAAATGTAGTCCAGAGAGAGTGGTTTTCCTTCCAGATTTTCCTCCGAGTTCACAAACTGTATCACAGTGTTCTAGGTGCTGTAATAAAGGGGAACAGCCCTGCCTTTTTCAGGTGAAATTTTGTTGGATCAAAAGCACTGGAGCTTTATCCCTATTTTTAAAATGAAATAAAAGGTTTTATTTCACTCTAAAAGTTCCTACATGAAATACTGAATCTCCACCCCTTAAAGAAAACCTCCACTAAACCCTGTGTGTTGTTGGGTGGAATATCGGATTTTCTGGTGGACTGTTGGGGTCCGCTCTGGCGAGCTCCGTCCGTAGAGCATGAGACTCTTAATCTCAGGGTCGTCGTTCGAACCCCACCTTGGGCAGCACCTGAAATATCATGTTTTCTGGTGGGCTGTTGGGGTCCACTCCAGCTAGCTATGGACCCTTGCCCACATGATAATTCATAGATGAAGGTAAAAGATTGGGAAGCACTCTTCTCCACATGGGAAACCTTGTCCTTTATTCCAAGAGACACACCAGGTGGACAAACCCATGGGAGAAAGAGAGAGTGTTCCCTGGTGGGAGAGAACATTTATATTTTTGGGATGGGGACAGAGGGAGAGGTCCACAGCCAATGGAATACCAGTGAGGAGTGGCGAGGGGAGGGATAACCCAGGGGAGAGACCACCAGGTGGTACCAGGGCAGGTGAAGGAAAGGCCATGTGATGGGGAAAGGGGTAATAAACCCCGTGATATAACATAAGCTACAAAGTGCAATATAAAACTATTCTGTGCAAATTCCCAATCACCCAGTGCAGGAGAACAACTAAAACTAGTGCACCACAACAGTTGGGGTTTCTTAGTTCTGCTAACTCACTGCTTTTGGTGATTTGGGAGAGGAGGCTGAAAGCAGAACTATTGTGTGCAAACCCCATTTTTGCTCATGTGCACAGCTCTGTGTCCATAAGCACACAGACATGGGGACGTGTCTGCATGTACAGGAGGGTAAGAAACACCCACATCCAGCAGCCCTGCTCCCAGCCTTGGGCTGTGCCAGCTGCAAAGTCACTGTGCTCCATAGCCCAGCCTGTCCTGGCCAGCTGCTGCCAGGTGTGCCAGCCTTGGTGCCAGGCTGTGTCCCAAGGGCGGGAAGGCAAGGCCTGCACTGGGAGAGAGGAGTCCAGCACCAGCCTCCTGCAGTCTGAGGGTGCTTCTGGATTCTCCCACCAGCTGTTCTGCCTTGTACTCTGCAGGCTGGCTACTGTCACGGCTGTGTCACGGTCATCTCCATCAGCGGCTGGAAGAGGGAGCCTGGGATGCTGCTGGCAGCTCCAGGGCAGGTGCACAAGAGCCAGAGAGTTCAGAGGAGAAGCACCAGTGCTCACTACAGAGCTGAGAGACTTCTTGCCTGAGGGAAACAGCATCAGACTGTAGCTAAATGCTATCAACAGCTAGGAATAGTTGCTTTTATTTGGATCAGAGGTCGTCTATCTCTAAATTGGCTGCTGTGAAGGAGAAAATAAAAACAAGAGCTGTGAGTCACAGGTTCTGAGGGAAGGGATGTGTAAGACTGTAATGGATCCCTCCCTGCTGCCGACATCCTCCAAACTACCCCTGGGCTGTAGTTTGAAGGCAGTGAAAGCTGATATTTCCATACCCAGATACTTATTTAGCCAATATTAGCAAACCAGCATAAGCTCAAACACATTGCACTGTTTTGTATGCTCAAATCTGACACACCATGAGAACAGCACTGAAATGATCTGATTTCATACTCCTTAATGAGTTTTCCTGATACCAGAGACCTCTCACATGCACTCAGAATTGTTCCAGAAATGACTAAATAAGCTTTCACTCAGGGCCAGACCTCTAAACCCAACAACACTTCCTGCAAACTGTGAACTATGCAGACAGTTCTTAAACTTCTTGCTGATGTTATGTTGCTGATAAAAACTGGCCACCTTAATATTCAATCACATTTGTTTGACTTTTTTGTTGCTTATGTATTTTATTTACATTCCTTTCCTTACAAGAAGTCTTGAATTACATGAATTACGTGACTGAACAATTTTGAGAAAGCAAAAGCTACAGCAATATAAGTACAGCTGGAGGAAATTCCTGTTTTATGTAAGCCAGAAAGTGATTTGTATTTTCAGGAAGAAGTTGTGTGTTTATGGGTTTGTTTGTGTATTTTTTTATTGCACATTCTCTTCTCATGCACCAAAAATCTATGTTTTCAGTATCATTGTTCATTCATATACCACACAAGTCCATCTATTTCTGCTACAGCTTCTTTTGTTGGACATGGTATTCCAGACGAGGAAACACAATTGATTTATACAATATTATCAATTCATTTGATAACATTTCTGTGCCTTTATTTACAAGTTGTTTGTTTTTATAAATGAAGTTATGTTTTCAGCACATATCTTTACTGGATCACTCATTCTGACTGATAAGATACCTTTATGGGTGAATAAAGCTCTTTTGGATTTTTGATGTTTCTATGAATACTTCTCAGCATTCCTTTTTCAATTTTCTATTTATCAATCCTGAACAAGTAGTTTGATGACACATTCAGCAGCATTATTAGATTTCCCTAACATTCTACAAGGAAAGCAATTGTCCTATTCTAGGGAAATCAGTGATTCAGAAATCAGTGATTCTTATCTCTGTATAATTACTGTCCTTCCAGTCTGTGGTCTACTCCATTTGGACTGTAAATTTTTATAGGCAATCAGATGAGACTCATTTCATCATAGGGTAACCTTAGAAAAGTCAGAGTCTCATTTCAGTTATTTTTCCAGTCTCTCTGTACATTTAATAAAGAGAGAGGCAGACACTTCAGGGGGTGAATCATCCTCCTTGTCTAAGACTGCAATAACATTAATTGCTCTCTGAACATTATTCTCACTACCTCTTGACAGCACTTTAAACCAGATGTTAAGCTATGGATAGATAAAGCTAGGTGAGATGACTCAAGCCCTTCCATGCATTGCCTGCCATCTTATCAGAGTTGCAATTTCCAGACACAACTTTAGTAGAAATAAATAGCAGTTATTGGGCCAAATGGAGGCTGACATAGTTTTACAGTTTTTTGGTGAAAATCTCCTAGAGATCCTAAATTTTCAAGGGAGTTCTCAGCCTGCTTTAGGCAGAAGACCAAGCCATATGTCTGCAATTGTTGCTACTTCCCTTATTTATATATTACATGGAGTGAGGCAATATTGATTTACCCTCACTGCTTTGTGGTACAACACCTCAAGGGCCCCAGAATGAGATCTGATGAACTTGTGAGCTTCATAAACAGCACGCCTTTGTAGGAGCAGGAGAGGATCTCTGCTGACCTGCCTCCTCTGCAGCTGAGAGCCCACCTTGGTGTTTAGGCCAGCTCTCATGTCACTCCCTGCTCCCTTCTTATGCCACAAGGCTTCAGAAAGAACTGAGAGATAGATTTATTTCTACTCATGCTAACCTAAAACTGAGTTTGATATAAAAGTGCTTCATCTAAATCAGGTTTAATATAATTTTATAGCCCTTTAGTGCCATTCTTAAGCTGCAGAAAAGATAAACCACAAATATATCCTGTAATTCAAGATATATTTTATAACACTGCATCAAAACTGAGGCTGTCTATTCAACTCCTATGTTCCTTAACTTCTCTTAATATCTCACCAGCGCTTTCAAACCCAAAAGGATGGATTTTCAGTTCACATTTGCTACACATCCCTAGAAGTTGACACAGAATATAATCCTTAATAAAATTACCAGTAGAAATATATTTTAGAGAGTGGGTAAATTGCCAAAGTGAGGTTCTGGGTGACTAAATACTGTTCAGTTCAAAGCAGAAGGCCCTGCTGCAGGGCCTTCTGCATGGGCAGCATCTTCTCTGTCAAGTGCTCTGCCCTACACGTGATTTTGTGCTAACTCAGCTGCGCTGGACCCTGTGGAGCAGTGAGACAGTGAATTGTGTCAAGGAGCTGCAGGCTTTTCACCCATCCTTAACCAATCCATGTCTGGGCCCACTTTTCACGTCTCAATGCCCAAAAAATATCCATTGTGGGAGTTGAACATGAACAGAAGTTTTTGGTTATGTCTTACTCAGCTTTGATACCAACACACATGGGTAAATTATGTGACTCTATAGGTCTTGGTACATATATGTTGCAAATTGCCTTTTTAGTGAATCCAGAATCACAACTGAAAAATGGCACATCTAAAGTTTTCTGCACAGCAGAATACCCAAACATTTCTGTCAGCAGTTGTCTTATCAAATATCCAACTTCAGCTGCTGCAGACTTTGTTTTCACTTAGGGAAAAATCCATCTTGTGAAATAATTGTCAAGAGTTCTTGAAAAACACATGAAAAATGAGAATTAAATATTCATGATTCATATGCTAAAATTCACATTTTTCTATGGTCTGTGAATGTTGATTTCTGAAATGCACATGACAGAAAATGGAAGGAGAAGTTTAGTTTTGGAGGGGATGTTATAAAGGTAAAGAATCTAATTTAGCAGTTCTACCTTTCTTCTTCCTCATATCATTCTGCCAGGTAGGTTATTGCCTTTTCTCCTTTCTGCCCCATAGTATTTAACCTCATTTTAAAGGGCAGCTGTATTTGATCACTTATAGCATACTATGGAAGCTCATTAGGTGAAAGGTCTTCCTTTTCAAAATGTTCTGAATGTTATTGAAATATGAATTTATAAATATTATTTAAATATTATTTAATTATTTCCTAAAGTGTCTTGAGCACATTCTAATTCAGATTTAAATAATTTCAGATAAATGCATTATAATGTATTCTTTCACTTGCCAGCATCCAAATAAGAAATAAAATATCTTATTTAAATTCAGTCTGAATTTTGAGTCCTAGATAAACAGAGTTTGCAAGACAACAGCAACCAGTTGAAAGTGAGGGTATTTCCCCAAGATATTATCCTTCAGAAGAGGTAACTAATACTTCCTAAAATATTTGTGTTCCATTTGGTAATATTCAAAACTTTTCATTTTCAACTTCTCTATGTCAAAGCAAATTATGATTTGTCTATATCACAATAACTCCAAATGAAGAAAACTCACAACAAGATTATCCCTCAGGCCGGTCAGAAGAAAAAGATTCTATTTACAAAAGTTATATTTATGTACTTCTCTCTCTGAGACTGTACTGACTGTCAAAGCTGGTCTGTAAGCACTGTTATGACCTATCTATTCTTTGTATATTGCACCACATTTTTGTAAAGTGACAAAGAAACTTCACAAGGTGTGAAAGCTACGATCTTCAAATATATTCTGTGAATTCACATATAGAGGGAGAGATTCCTTTTTTTCATTAATTGCCTCTGTCTTCTGCTAATCTTTGACCTTCATATTTGTGTATGTTGCTTCAATAAATTAAATCTATTTCTATAATTAAATAATAGAGTGATATTTTCATGTAAAATTTTTCATGTACTTTTAAATTCTAATGTGAAGTATGTACAACAAATATCCAACTAATTTCAGATAAGCTGACTCGACCCTTTAAGAAATTGTGCATGTATAGGTATTATCAGGAGATATGTGTTCTAAACTAAAATAAAAAATTTCCATTTTGATTAAATTAATAAAGCTCCAGTAAGTCAGTAGAATAATGCTAAAAAATACCAGCAGGATCTAGCTCAGAGCATAAAGATTTTTTCCAATATCAAAAGTACTCATTTTTTTGTTTGATAGCCAGATTTCTGTGAAGATAAAGCATACCAAGAACAGCATGGATCTTCATGATCTTCAGAAGTGATGCTAGAACAGAGTAGTTTTGAAGGGTTAAGCCAAAGTCATATTGTAATTCCATGGAGCAGGTACTTCTCAGCCATTTTGTTTCCTGTAGTAATCCATTTCCTCAGCCAAATGTTTTGTTTTAATACTGGCCATGAAGACATAAAGCTTCTTTGCCTGAATGAGACCTGAACCCCAAAGCCCTCTGGATTCACACCTGAACCCTGATATTGACTTTTGATTTTACATAGGTCTCTTGTTTATTCTTTTATTTCTTCATTTGGCACAAGTTCTGCAGCATGTGTATTAAGTCCTGTTTCTGTTGGGCATTAGGCATTTATTCTGCTCTGTTGTTCTCCAAAATTGCCCTCAAGACCCTGAGCCACTCAGCTCCTGAGCAGAATCCAGTTTACCCATAGAAATCCAAAGTGTCTCAGAGAGGAATCCACAATGTCCACGAGACAGACTGTGAACCAGAAATTCTGAGGACAGGAAAAAATCTTGGATTTACTTTGCATTTTTTGAAAGATGCCTACATCCTCTCAGGATTCTGATTTAGGGATGTGAATAGGCTGAGCCATTATCTGAGGATTAAGAAGAAAAAAGAATACGTCTACCAATTCCGATAATTAAACATCTGAGCCTGGTCAGGCCTTGCATAAATGTGAGCAGAACCCTGAGTAACAGAAGTGTAGAACTTTCAAAGTGCATTAGTGGCACAGATGCAGGTATTTAAAAGTTGTGAACTCTGGCAGCAACTTAATGAAGGCTTTGAGAACTTTGATTTTTGATCTTAGACTTAAGCTCTTAGTGGCACTTACATGACCAGTCAATAGAAATATTTTTTGTGTGTTTTAGGCGTTGTGATGCTCCTTTCTGTACAACTGTGAGTCTGAATGTGGAGGTGCTGATGGCCACTCACCCTCCAGAGCCAGAGGGCTCTCAGGGGATTTACTGTAATTAAAACCATACCTATGGCTGCTCGTTCCATACTGTAATGTATGGACTACATGCACTTGTGCATATTTGTGTATATTATCCACTGTACTCTTTTTTCTTCTGCTTTTTTGGGTTTTGGTCAATTTTCTTTGGGGTTTATTTGGATGGATTTTCCCTCCAGTTCCTGCTCAGAATCTGATCTTTTAACTTTTGGCCTTTTTTTCTAGTCATTTTATTTCAAAGAACTTGTTAGGAAAGAACAAAAACTTAGTCTTCCTGAAGACCACAGTAACAGACCTTCTGGTTCTGTGATTAAAAGAATGATGATCTGTTTTGTTGTTGTTACTCCAGAAAAAGCACTCAGTTCACCATCATCTGCAAATCCAGTTGCACATCTGTCTGTACAGACAGACGTGCAGCTCTGGCATATATTGAGTGGAGCACATTGCACAGGAACAGCTTGTTGCTTGTTTGCATTGTTTTTGCAGAGTAGCAATAATTCAGCAGGACCTAGCAGAAGGTTTTACCTTTTTTGCTTAACAGAAAGACTGGAAGGTTTCTTCATGTTTTATGAAAGAAAAAAAATTCTTGATAGTGTTTATCTTACTGGCATTTAAATTATGTTGTAAACATCTTGATGCAGCTATGAAATAATCACTTACCCTATTTGTTGTTTAAAAGGCTTTTTGGTTTTGTTTTGATAAATGATAATGGTTAAGACTAAGGCATGAAAAGGTATTTCAGTTTTCTATTTAGTCAAACTCCAATTGATCAATAACACTGCATTTAAAAGCATTTATCTGATGTATTTTTACCACTTTTTCTATAGTTATTTTGCTATTAATTTACTTGTTTTAAAAGATGCAAACAATTATATGTATGGAACATCAGCTCACATTTTGTGAAGTATGACAGAAGGAAACCTGTCATTCCATGTTTAAAGGATAATAAAATGACTCAAAATGAAACAAAAATATTTGCCCAAAAGCCTATTCCACCGGTAGGGGGGGAAATGAGGAACCTAACAGAAAACTCGGGAAAAGTCAGAGTGTCACTGCCTGAGCTAGACTTAGGGCTGGAGCTGCCAGAGCAGCACACTCTGCTCACAAGGGAGCAAGTCACATGTGCAAAGGAACACAGCACTCCCCAAAAGGGATTATCTATGCCACTGTAACTATGCATTCATTCTTTCTTCATATTCAGATAGCAAGAAAGAGAATTATGTGGCATCATGTTATCCATTAAAGATGCACATTCTTATCACAGAAATTCAGTGATTTCACCATAACTCTCCCAGTCAGCGTAACATTAGACTTCCTTCTGCTGATTACTGATTGCAGGCTCTTAGTGCATGCCCAGATTAGTCCCAGGATGGGGGCTGTGTGCTCAGGCCTGCACAGTGCCCCATCTAGAAGCTGTTAAAAATAGGTGACTTTTACCTGCATTCTGCCATTGGGCTGACACAACAATAAGAGCAAGAAGTTCCAGACTTAGCTATACCTACACATCAGGAACTGGAAAATCCATTACGCACTGTGGGTCAGGAGAGCACAGCTAACTGAGACAATGCCTGACAACAGTGAAAACCAATCCTGTGCATCAGACACCCTCTCCTTTCTTACACACACACAAATCATTTGCTGTGCTGCCACGGGGAGTGCTTGCTATTAGTGGAAGCAGTTTCCTCTCTAGAGCTTTCAGGTTTGCAAAAGGCTGGGGGAGAAAGATGCACGCTTCCCTTCCATACTAACTGCAGGCTCAAGATGAACCCAGATAGGTAATGTGATTAATAATTAAAAGCTATGTTAGCAAGGGACACAGTATCTGCTTCTACATGCAAAATTCTGCCCCAGGGTTAGGTGGAAGATCTGCAGTCTTTAGCTTGCTCAGCTCTAGTGTTAATATTTTGCACTTCTCTGTTTTGAGTTATTTGCCAGCAAGATTTAGATGAGCTCTTATTCATTTTCATATTGATTTTTGACTGCTTTATTTTTTTCAGTGGGTTTTTTTTGTTTGCTTTCTGTTTTTGTTTCGGTTTTGGTTTTGGTTTTGGTTTGCTTTGCTTTCTTTTCTTTTAAAATTTGGTTTTAATAAACTGAGACAGCAGATATTTTTCTTCAAAGCCATTTCAATTAACAAGGATGTATTCAAACTCGAACAAGTCAACACATATTAACTTTCAGGTGGTAAGCAAACCAAAAATTCCACTGCCCAAGGACAGCAGTTGAAACAGTTACAGGGAAGGAGAATATGGACAAAACGTGACATGACGGCCATTCTCAGCATTGTCAGGTCTGATTCTGTATTTTTCAGGTGCTGTTTTACCACTGAGCATGAACTAGACAAAAAAAAAAAAAAGTCTTTAGGTTGGAAGAGCTCTCTGACCAATTTATTTATTGGTCAGAGGTTATTATATTTATTAGTATACACAATATTTATTATGTATTTAAGCATCCTTCAGGACAAATAGAAGCTTTGAAAAGAGGGTTTATAGACATGTATTAGAAATATGTGAGGAGCTAAGTGAAAAATATGGACTTTTTTTACTTCTTGACTATTTTTCACAATCTAGTCTTCTTCAAAGAAGAAAAACCTCCACTGTTTATGTTTATGTTAAACATCTTTATGTTTAAATGACCAGAGAAATGTCAGGAAGACTTTCTTTTTGAAGATGCACATGCCCCATAATTTTTTTGCAGTGATAGTTTTAGGTTTGTAGACTTGTAAACTGGGTACAAAAATCAGCAGAAAGCTTTTCAGTTTATTGAATGAATCTTCCCACAACGGGTACCAAGACTCTTATAGTTTTTGCTCTTATGGTTTTTGCTGTGTATATTCAAGCTCCATTAAGCTTAATTTTCACATGGGAAGTTTGTCTGACATTTTTAATTTATTTTAGAACATTGTTTTCTTTGCTCAAATAAACAAAGAAGTTGTAAGGCACAATTATTTCTGAATCTGAAGTACTTAGGTTAGCCATTTTCATTTTTATAATGTTTCAACTATCAAACAAACTTTAAAATTAATTAATGCTTTTTATACAAATAGCAAATTATATTGATAATATTTCTTGCTATATGAATCACTATAAGTTTGTATACATACTAAAAATTGTGTTTTAACTTTTAGTGTTACAAGTCTTTGGGGATGTGTCTAAAACACGAAATATTTTTTATATCTTTTTTTCAAGTGCCTGAAAAAACACAGCTTAGAAATGGAAGTTGCGCACTCCTCTGATTTTTTATTTAAACACTCTGAAGGGGACCATTCCAGTCCTAGGATCATGTTCATGAGTTTCTTCATGAAGTGCTTTCTGGATATTGCTCGAATTTTCTTACTGTATGCTGATGCCATTTCACTATTTCATCTCAGTGACAGGTGCCTCCCCTTCCCCCCCAGTATTGCGCTGTTTGATTATTTCAGGAAAACATCTCATCTTAATCAGCTAGTATGGCACTTTCAGTGCAATCTCTCCCACTTGGCCTCTCCCTGCATCATACAAAATGATTTTTGTACCTCTCTGACTGTAGCATTAAGATGTGGCAACTTTATTTGCTGACTGAATACCTGCTTCAGGTGTGATTAAAAAGGCCAGCCTGTTGTAGAGCTTTCTCTGCTCCTAAGCTACATTCATATCCAATTCCCACCCCAGGGCAGCTAATCAGTTTCTGAGAGATGATGAACAGAGATTTCTTTTGTTAGATTTAAAATGGTAAACCTCACTTGTAGGAGCTGTAGAAAGGACTTAGAATTCTTCATTACCCTCAGTCATCTTAATGTGTGTTATGATAAAATTTCACTCATGTGTACAAAAAGAAATTTCTGAAATTCATCTTTAAGAGGGTTTATGGGAGCTAGATTTCAAAGGGACATCAGCACTGTTGAAAGCAGGCACAAATTCAATAGCTGAAGTATAAGCCTACAGTCAGCTGGTAAACTTCAAAATTGTAGCCTAGAAAATTAAATTCCTATTTTCTCTACAGATATTGAACTTGTGAGATCACCTATTATATGATGAATATGTAAATACTACTACTACTACTACTACTACTACTACTACTAATAATAATAATAATAATAATGATGATTGTTTTCAGTTCCATTTTCTTCTGCCAGTGCCGTGGAAAAAAATTAAGTTTTAAAATTGTTCAGATTTTTTTTCTGGCATTCATAAGTGAGCATCTCCAGCCTAGAAGCTAGCAGAGTCAAATTTCAGGTATCAAAAGAAGGCAGAGATGGACAACATGGTAATGTCTGGATTCCAGAGTGTATGCAAGACAAAGTTTATGAACACAACCAATATTTACTGTTAGGTCAACTGATACTGTTTTAAATAAATAAAAACAGACAAGTCAAATCTTGACACTTGTATTTCTCCAACAGTATTGGCTAACCTACTGGAAGATACTACTTGCAAATATGGCATAATGAAATATTTTATCTGTGATGATGTCTGGTAGTCACAGGCTTCCTGTCTTGCACTTTGCAAGAGCATTTTATTAGAAAAAACAGAGAACATATACTGGAGGGAAACTAATGCATCATACAATAGACAATGTTAATTTAATCTAAACTTTTTTCTAAACTTTGAATCTAATCACAACTACTATATCAGCCCTTTAGATCAAAAACCAGAAAATCCTGAGGTTTTCCTCCTCCTATGTTATCATGCAAGCCTATGATCTATTATTGGAACCTATTTTATTAGTAGCACAAACAAATTCAACTTGTACTTGAAGAACAAGTGCAACCTGTATTTGCCTTAAGGAATAAACAGTGAAACATTTATGAAACCTGCAAATTATCCTTAAATGACAGCAAAACTGTAGAACAGTTTTATATAGCAAGTCTTATTAAAATTCTGCTAAGTGAGTACACAGTTGATTGGCTTAATGTGCATTTATATATTTTTAAGCAAGATACATATTTTATGAACCAAGGAACTCTGGATTTTTTTTTTGTAAATAGATACATCTTCACCCATGTTTGTCATAGCCCAGGTCTAAGTAATTTATATTATTATTGTTATTCTCTATTATGGGTTGACTAGCTGCTGCTGCAGCCTGATCTTTCACCAAGCCAAGAAAAGGGGGAATTTAGGGAATTTAAACCTAAACCAGTAAGAGCTTTAGGCTTCAGTGCCATTCATCCTCTATAGCTGAAATTGCATTTGAAGTGTGCTTGGAGATTTGTTAAGACAGAGGTAGATGAAAAGGAGAAAAGAACAGCTGTGGAAGGGAAAGAAAAGCATAATTCAGAGAAAAGAGCTGCATGCTGAGCCTTGATGCTGTGAACTCTCATGTCTGAGAAATGAAGATCTATCAAAATGAATGTTAAATTAAGAAGTATGGCTTTTGAGCAAATAACATGGTTTTCAAGCCCTCTGACTGATACATAACCATGCCACAGCTTTTACCACTAGCCAGGGAATAAACCAGCCAAGTTATTTAAACTTTCTCCTCTCCAGAGTTACATTTGGAAGGGAACTGTGTGTCCTCTCTCCTTCTACCTACAAGGTGACGCAGCTGCCTTCCCTAAAATGTCCCTGGCTTTCCCAGCTGGTATCAACAAAACTAAGATGGCTGGCATGAAAGAAGCAGAGACATATCCAGGCTCCCAATGGCCCAGTGGGATCAGGTCTTAAAGGAAAGAAAAGATGCTGTTTTGTGTTTGTGTACCCTGAGGGACAGTGTCCACTCCAGCTTACAGGGCTGCTATTCCCCTCATCTCAGCCAAACTGGATTGTCAAGGGAAGGAGGGTGGGACAGCATGTTTGTATTCATCCTTTTGTCAGTAATTTTGTATTCTTCCACTTAAAACAGAGTTCTCTCTAGGTTACTGTCCAGCAGCTCAAGGACCAAATCTACACTGTCCTTCTCTTTCCTACCATCAGAGGCTGGGCATTGTCTGCCCACTTCTGAGAGCATGTTCTTTGTTCTGTGTTCATGCACTGTTGCACCTGTGGAAGGCAGTCACCGGTTCTCTTAGTTGTATCAGAACAACTGGAAATACAGGCAAGAGGGAATTTCTGACATCATCATCTGGCTGGGGGAGTGTAACAGCAAAAGCAAGTGTGCAGATCTGGGGAAAAGAGACAGACAGTGGAAAGCTGTGTATCTCTTTCTCATCTCTAGAGAAAAATATATATCTTTGTGCTTCACCTTCCATTATTTGGTCACTTAAGGTATTTCACAGCCTGAAATTGCACTTGTTACGTGGTCTATTTAGTCAAAGGGTTTCCCTCCCTTGTCTCAAGCATTCCCAGAATGACTTGACAGTACTGCATTATTTTTGTTTTGCCCTTCTATGAGGACTTTTGCACCTATGAGCTTTCTCAGTGATGCTCCAGCTGCATGCTGACTAGACTAAAAAAGTTTGGTTTTTGCCTTGAAGGCAAACATGCACTTCTCTTTGGGGAATCTCCACGCTGGAATTTGTCTGTCACTGAGACATTAGATGTAGAAGATTTAAAATCATCCCATCAGCTACTTGATGTGCACATACAAATCACAATAAAAGGACAACTTGCTTATACATGGGGGCACTTGTTGCCCAATAGCAATCAATTTTATGAGAAATAGCTATTCTACTTAGAAACATGATGCCAATTTAATTTTATTGGTGGGGAAAAAAATACCCTCACAATAAATAAGGAAGAGAATTAAAACTGAGGCCAAACACACAGTTTTGTGATGTTCTTTTGTAAAGCTGCTTCTCTTAGACAGAAACAACCAACAGAGCTTCATCAGTGACACTGAAGTTTCTCTGTCTTACTGCAGCTAAGGATTTGATCCTGTCATTTGAACAATTGTGCAAGAGTGGCTGATGTTTAGGAATTAAGGGGAAGATAGACAGCCATGTGGTGTCACATAAGCCAATGATTTGGCCTTAATTTTGTCTGACTAAGATATGTAAAGCAGTGGTCATGAAAACAGTAAGTAAAGACAAAGCAGTTTTGTCCTAAAATTGCTCAACGAAAGCAGCACTGGCTGAACAGTAGCACTGGTTTTTAGTGACCTTTCATAAAGAAAAGGCAGTCTGTCTGTCATTATGCAAATTCAAGAACATCTGTTCCATGAAACCCTGTAATAATGCCTGAGGTTTGCATGCTAAGAGAATAAAAACTGTTTTGACAAAGGCTACAGAGCACACTTGTATTCACCAGACAGCCCTTTTTTCTAGTCCAAGTCCACCTCAAGCATAGGGGGGCCAGACCTTCAGCTGGATTAATTGTTGTGGCTCAGTGGAACTGGTTTCTCAGAACACTGTTTTATTTTGTGAATAATGAAATGTGAGAGGTAACCCCTTTATCAGAGCATTGCTATTTCACTGGTAACAATGGCAGCAACGGATGGGTGACACAATGGGAAGTGTTTGTTGCAGCCTTCCTATGCAAGCCACAAAAGAGGCACCAGGCACTGTGCTCAGAAGTCTGCCAACGACCAACTCACATCTGCTTTGGTTTAATGAAAAAAAAAAAAAAAGAAAAGAAAGCAATATTGACAGCAGATATAAACAATAAGTGGATGTCTCAGTTCTGTTTCATACTTAATAAACCTCAGGAAATTCTTACTAAAATATATTGATTTTTCCAAGACCATTGCCACCTCTGAATTTAAATGATGGAGGGGGCGGAGGGTCATGCGTGCTGGGGACTTCTGCACTCCAGTGGCAACTGCTAGAAATATTATGAAGATGGAGATGAGATAGGAACACAATGTACAACTGCTCACATAATTTTTTAGGAAGAGCAACCACAGGCTGCTTTCATGGGCCTAACTAGAGCACGGGGGAATTAGAGCAGAATTTCATCTTGCCAACATACGACACAGCTCCTTTTCAGCATCAGAAGCAGGAGCCTCCTCTGTGTATGAAGCCAAAAAATAGCGCTATCCTTGGCTGCAGGGGGAAAGAGGAGACTTTGACTTCTCTGCACAGGGGTAGTCACAGACTAATGTCAGTCCTTGCTAGACTGTAGAGACACCATCACCCTTTCAAGCCTAGCTGAGCAACATGGGACACAAAAAATATTTCCGTCACACCTATTTTTAAAAGTACTTATTAACTTTCACATCACAGATATTCACAGATATATACACAAATATTTGCAAGGGCTATCAGTCAGCTGGAAAGTTTTCCTCTAATACTGGCTTTTGTTTGATTGTTTGTTTTCAAAATCCAGCCTGGTTTTTAAGGGTGGGAATTTAGCCAGCTTATCTATAGGAATGCAAACATTAGACATTAGGTCTAAGTTGAGAAGATGCCTCTGGCTGATCAGAGATGCTTAACATACGTGTGAGGGTTCAGTGTCTGCCTCTGTCCATGTCTGCTCACTGAACACAGGGTGGAAGCCAGGACTTAGCTCACACCACCCTCACAGCCTCCACATAGCTAAACAGGACTGAAACAAATCCTACCCCAGAGCCTGTAACCCAGAAAAGGCTAGTGTAAGTGATTGGACTTAATTTGCCTCAAGCAACTGAAACCAGGCAAGAGTCTGGGTTTTGTTAAACAATGTGGCAGTTATTTTGGGGATGATGGTGAAAACAGTGCAACCTACACTATCTCTGGGCTCCTTTCAGGAAGTCACCACCACAGCCAGCAATTGCTGATGTGGATGTTTGCGGGAGATGAGCTCTGTGTCCCCTTTTCTCACTGCAATCCTCTTCCTGCACGTTGAAAGTGACAGCAGCGTAGGACCATCTGCCTTACCACCACAGTGCTGAAATGTGTGTCTTGGTCTGGAGTGACTTTCTTGTGCAGTATGGCCATCAGCAATGATTCCTGCAGTGAGTGGCCCTAGCAGAGCTCTTGGGAAATGGCTGTTTCAAGCACAGAGTTGCTTGTGTTCCTGAGGGTAGCACATGAGCAATGGGCTATTTCTGGCCATTGTCATCATGGACCAGTACACATCCCATGGATACTTTTTCTTGCACCTTGAAGGTTGGGGGTGGCATCCTGGGTTGTGCTGCTGGTTTCTGCTCATGTTTTTTTCTGATGCCTCTCATGTATTCCCTCACAAATTAAATTTACCTTTGGCAGTGATCCCAGCACCGTATCATTTTGAGTTTGTGGTTTTTTCCCAGTAAATATCTGGGACTAAAATGTTGAGACTAAACTACACAGCAGATTAAAGAAATAGATATCAATTTTTTTTTCCAATATAGAATAGATCACTTGCTTTTAAATAGAATAGGTGAATGAAAATAGCAGATGAATGGTTAAAGCCTCAACCTGTTTACTGCTAAAATTGAGATGTTTTCCACTCCTTAAAATTCACGCAGATGTTTTACCCTCAAAATTGGCATTACTAATTCTTAGGCTGAGTGAGCTGAAATGTGACAAGAGAAGCAAACAGAATTTTTTCTTACAAGATATAACCAAAAGGTCAGAATTATATAAAGTGTGCTGACACTTTAATGAAAAATGATGCTCTTAATCTGAAATTACCTTCTTGCCTTTCTAAATGCAGTTATTGATCAAATATAGAAAAATCTATAGTGTTTTCCTTCTCTGTGTGAATCATCCTGCTTTCCCAGGTGGAATTCAGAAAAGGAAAAATGTAAGACGAAGCAACAAAAGCCAAAAATCTCCTAAATCAACTGACCTTCATATAGTTTTAAAATTTTAGAAAGGTAAAACTTCCTAAAACATTCCTAAAATATAAATATTAGTGAACTTTTCAAGATATTTTAAATGAGTTATATTCTTCCACCAGCTCTACAATTGCAATGGTCAGGCTAACTTGTTAAAAATAGAGCATTAATACTACATTTCCTGTATTTTTTATTGCTTTCATTGCTAGTGTTTGTGAAATGTTAATAGACAATCTCATCACCCAATATATGCCTGCAGCTTTAGCTTCATGTTGACATGCTATTATTATTGTGATTACTATATAATGCATCAGGAATTACTTCTCATTATTGTTTTTAGTCATGATAATTAACTCGGATGCCTTCTTCAAAAGATGCAATTCTGCATCTTTATTTGAAATCATAAGATTTCCTTCAAACCTGAGACATGCCAGAACCAGACAGACAAATTATGTCACCAACCCTTATTTTATTACTGGTTACATGTCAAGTTTGTACTCTTTGGTGAATCTGTCTGCGAAGTAAACAACCTTGTTTGGTCACATTGTATATGGATAGCGAATAACTCATTCAGTTAACTCGCTTTCCAGAGAGGCAGAATGTGAGGAAGCAGAGATCATTTATTTATGGTGTGATTCATATTTTAAAGCCATAATTTATTTATAGTGTTGATGCAGTTTTCTTACTACCGTCATATCACAGTTGCCTATGCTTTCAAAAATAGCACAAGACCCCATATATTCCACAAACCAACACCCCATCACCACGGGCCATGAGTGCAGCTTTCTAGTGTACACTGCACAGAAGAACATCACAGCAAAATAATCCTTCATGCATAATTCACAAATCCAGTCTCTGCACGCTTTATGCACTGATGAATTACTTGGTTGTGCTGAGGTAATTCAGAATGAGCTAAAAAGCAAATTATGGCAGGCATGTACTGTAACATTATTATTCTGCAGGCCTGGATTTTGAAATTACTGTTTTTGAGACCTGATTCAGAAATATAATGTATTCAGCCTCCATTATATTTCAGCCCAGTGTCTTATGTCTGAGGATGTTCGTGGACTTGTTTCAAAAAATTACACTGTCCAGAAACTCTATTTGATTTCTTTCTTTTTGCCTGAAATGGGCCTTGACATTTTAAAATCATTAAATGCAATCTGTTTCAAATGCTCTCAAAAGGTCACAAAGACTATGGGACTGCCCCTGCTACACTACACCACCACAGCTCTGATCCACTTTAGCAGGGGGACTAAGTGCTGAAGGCATTCAAAATCGAGCTTCTAATGTATTAAGTGCATTAGTAATAGTCACAGCTCTGCTAGAATTTCCATTTCAAGGTCTAGATTACCAAGAGGAACATGCTGTTTGGGATGCAGTTGACTACAAAAGGGTTTTAGTATTGTGTTGGATCAGATCCTGAGCAAACACTTGACAGTTTCAGGCTTTATTTTTTTCTTTTCCTGCAAAACATGGTCTGCCTTGTTTTGTTTTGGTTTTTTCTTGGTGGGGAGGAGAAAGAGGGAGATAAAATTAATATAGTTGAGGCACAGTCTGAAATAAATCCAACAGCATATTGCATGTATCAGCAGCTGTTTACAAGCCTCTCTTTAATTTCACACCAAAAGTATCTGATGACAACCTAAGAGAAAAAGGAATAACTATAGAGAAGAGAACAGCTGTGACATGAATACCTTTCTTTCACACACTACATTGTTGTCTATTTGACGTCAGAAAGACAGTGTCTCAAGTTACTGAAAAGAAAAAGGTTCACCCATTTTGAGAATGAGATCCAAAATGCACTAAGGGTGCTAAATGTAATCAGGTTTCTGTAGCACTGGGTCAGGTTTTAAGACTGCCTTTTCCATTACTGAAAAAGTAGTGAGCCCTAAATCGCTTCTGCCAGGTCAGAGTATGGCCAGACATGGCTTCTTAAGCAATCCTCACTCTTCCATTTCCAGCTGTTCCTCCTCCCTCTGGATGCCCTCTTATCTCCATTGTGCCAGGGTAGTGTTCTCCTGGCCACAGGGGAAGCCTTTTTTTCGCCCTGATCCCAAGTTCATGGCACATCTGTGTGGACAGCTGTACTGGCACAACACGAGTGGCTATAGAGGCTCATGAGTGGCCTGGATGCTCCCCACAGCATTCCTACCAAGCAACACAACCAGGGCTACAGCCTAACTTTCAGCTGAGTACTCCTGTGCCCCAGGAGCAATATCACAGTCAAAAATCCCAGCCACCAGAACAACAGCAGCATTGTTGTAGGAGAGAAGCAAATGTTACCATTTAGTTTATCCAGGGTAATGCTGCCAGTCCAGCTGTTCCTCACAGCTCTCCTTAGCTAAAGAGATAAGGCAGGCATCAGATCTGGCCATGCTTACAAACCTGCACACATCTGTGTGTTTATCTGTGCATTTCGGGCATAGTGAGAGGCCCAAAAGCAGTGCATGGGCATGCTGAAAGATCACACACAAAAACATCCTGGAAAACTCAAATGTGGTCTGCACTGAAAATGATACAACCTCCTCCAGTATTTGCATTAAAATTTTTGGTCTTGCAGGACAACTCTTCCTTGTAACTATTTTGATCAAAGCCATAATAAAGTGCTACAAACTCAGCTCAGAGAAGCCCATCCATATTAGTAATATTTTTTGCCACATTTGGTTCCAAAGGGATGTAGTTTACTATATGTATATCTTAGTGAGAAAAAGGCCATGATGCACCAGTGTAGACCACCACTGGTCTTATTTGTAAGGTGTGACAGTTTATAGAGATTGCAGGGGCCACATTCAGAAAAGGCTACACATGACTAAAGTGAGAATTCAGAAGAATTTAAGGTTGTGGAATCAAAAGTGAGATCTGGGAATCTCACTCAAACCTTTGTTTATAATCCAGCACAGTCACTCCTAAATTTGTCTGAGAGAAAAAGGTGATAGAAAGGAAGGTCTGTCCAGTGTGGCCACTGCCCTGTGAATACAAGGATGAGGTTACTTGCTCCTCATTTAGAAATTTACAGCACAGACTTCTGTCTCTGAGCTAATTGCCGAGACTCCTCTAACAGTCATTGGAATCAGGCACTTCTAAAAGGCAATTTATCTGACCTGTTTGAAATGAGTCTGTGAGGACAAAATTCACTGTACCTTGGAAATGCGTATTCCTTTCCAGAGATCAAAAAGGGTGTGTGGATGGTGACAGAGACACTGCAAGTTAGGCAAGAAGGATCCCACTCCAAATAAAGGATTCCCAGAAAAATTTATTTTCCCAGATTTAGACTCCAATTAATCCCCATTTATCTTCTGATATGGGTGAGTGGGAACAGGTGACATCTTATAGACATGTTTCTTTGACCCCTGAGAAGCACTGTGCTTCCTGCAGCCCCCTTGCCCCTGACATCTAAGAAATGAAGCAGTGCAAAACACGCAGTCACTCATAAATGGAAACTGTTGATGTGTGAAACGTGCCTGTCCTAACATACATCTCATCAGCTTTACAGTTGGTGCTATTTTAGGCTTCCACAAACGATTTTGTAGCAAAGGTCTGTCAGGACCAGCAGTAACTGCAGAAAAAAGTATCACTTCTAAGCTAATTTTGCGCTCAAGAAACTTACACAGGGTTCTTGTAGACAAATGAAGCTCCTTCTGTCCCATGCCTCACCACCTGTAACAGCTCAGGTTTTCTCTTCTGAGGCCTGGTGCCGCGCAGTGACCTGTGCAAGCTGTGATCCTGTTCTTCTGTAGCACTAGGGCTGGTTCTCTGCGGTGCTCATGGAACACCCGAGCACGGCATCCTGACCCTGGGCTGGGCTCCCAGCGTCTTGGAGAAGGACACATGCAACAAAGCCACAAATGAACAGACTGCCCTACAGTTTTCATCCCCCACTCTGCCCCTGAGCTCACCTGCTCTGAGCACGTGCCCTATCCAGATTTTCTTCTTGTTTAACTTACTCTTGGATAAGTGTTGTCATGAATTTGAAATCTGATGCTGAAGATGAATGTGTTTGTGATCTACAGATGGATAAATTCTACATCTGAATAAATGTATAGGAGCTGGTTCAGAGAAGAGAAAAGAAAAGAATGAGCGACATTATTGTATTTAGGTTATGTTTTGGTGTCTGTGCAATTAATTCAGAAAGTTATCTACAGCAAGATAACAAGATATTTTTAGGATATGATGGTTCAATACTGCTAAGCTTCTGTAATCCTTAAGTAGTTCTTTTACAGTGCACTTTAAAATTATATTTTACACGTATGTATGGCAGTTTGTAGTCTACTTAAAATAAATATTTCCCATATATCCATATGCATGATCCACACTTATTTTGTAGTACAAGATGTGCTGACAGAGATTAAAAGATTGCAACACAGCAGAAGGCGTTGTGCTATCTTGCAAGTGCAAAGTAGGTACCTTTATCTGACTCAGTTTTTAGCATCTGTCTTCCAATTCATAACAGCTCCTGTTCTACATAAAACTATAATCACCTCTCAAGCCTCATTTCTTCAGGCATGACATTGTAGGCTCTTTGGGGTTGTAGCAAATAAAAACCTAAATAGAAGTTTAAGTCCCAAGTGTGAAAATGCTTAAACTGCAAAGTTTTCTTATTGCAGCCTTCAGTACAGCCTTTGCACTGGGGCAAATCACCAGAGCCTTTCAAGTGGGTTTGACAATAGCTAATAATGCCTGTTTTTGTTAAAAAGATATAACACCTTGCCTTTTAGGGTGGGGTTAGGAAAAAACCCCTCCTTCCTTTACTCCCCATATTTCCTTCCAAAACTGAATTTCCTTGCTGAAGATGAATGTGAAATTTCCTTGCAAAACTCTAGAAGCAGGGGTCATTTGCTTGCTTGTGCCTTGTTATAAAGTTAATCTGATCAGCCTGAAGCTGTGTCCAGGCTCAGTCGGGAGTGAGGCATGCTGAGTGCTGCAGTGAGCAAGCAAGGAGGTGGCAGGAGGAAGCTTGCTGTGTTTTCGTCCATTTGAAGGGAGTGTCAGTACCTATTCTTGCTGGGAGGCTGAGGAATCAGGGCACAGGGATGCTCCTTGGCACTGTGCTGCAGCCCAGCGTGCCCTTGGCAGCAGTGCCGCTCATCGCCTGCCAGCCCACTGCTGGGGCACTGCTGCCAGCCCTCGTCTCCTGCTTCACTCACCAGCACCAGGGATGGGGCACAGTGCTGCAGATTTCACCTCGACAAGTCATAGGATCTGTTTTATTCTGCTTTGTTGTCTTCAAAATTTTTTGTCCTGGTGGACCTGGAGGCCAGTAAAATCCAGGCTCCATGGGAAGGGGAATGGTGCTGCCCGGCTGCTGACAAAGTGATGGCAGTGAAATTATAAATTACAGTAACAAGTCTTAATCCTCTGTTTTGCCTGTCTCCACCTTTGCCTCTCCCACTTTTTCTGGCATGTCCTTTTTGCACACTTGATTTCCTGAGGTTTTTATTGGCAAATAGCTCTGCATAACAGGCTACATTGTAAGGAGAGCAAGATCAAGCAAAGGAATACAATTTAGACAAAAGTAGTATCAAAACTTGCAAGTAAATCAGTGAGACACTGAGCTGTGGTATTTCTATTGCCCTTCCTAACACAGGTTAAGAAATAGGTCCCTCACCTCTCAGCTCATCACCTCATGTGTTGAACAAGAGGAAACCCCTGGAAGCTTGTCCCTGCTTTAGATAAGCATTCTGAGAAAGGAGTTTGGCATGTCGCAAATGCACAGGACCTTTAGGTGCCTGACATTATGACATTTATATTTCCTAAATACATTGCCAGCAATGGAAAGAAAAGAACCTCAGGAGTGGAAGACTCTTACTTTTCATAATTTTCACAGATTTTTTTATAAACTCACACTATCTATGAAGGTATTTCACAAGACAGGATATGATTGGCTGTTGACTCTGTGGTTCAGCCAATATTTTGAAAGACTAATACTGAAGTAGAAAATTGAGTTTGTACTAGAAACTTTGTAAAGAGAATAAAACCTACCCAAGAGAGGAAAAAAATAATCTATGACAGGACACTTATCTAGGAAGGAAGGAGGAAGATGCAATCTATTTTGTGACATTTTTATATTTTAAACAGCAGTATGAGAAGATCAGTGAAAAACAAGTTGCATTTGATTCAAGTCCCACAGTATGAAAAATATTCCTCTGAAAAAGAACTTGATAATTTCTAATGCTTTTGAAATTCCATTTTCCAGAACAAATGGCCTTTCCAGATCAGTTGTAGAGAAAGGGAAAGAATTTCTGAAAAATTAAAGGTTACAAAGTCAAGCACTGTTAGGTGAAAAAATGACAGCTATGGTTTCTAGTAATTTAATGTTTAACGTATTACTAAATTTTGCCTATGGCAAATTGCTTCACATTAATTTTTCAAAAAATTCCTGCCCTAGAGTACAGAAAGTCCTCCCCTAGCAGCAGGTATACTTCAGCCTGCTTTTGCAATTATTTGAATCTAGACCTCATCCTCTATACTATTCAGATGAAACTTTAAATGCAGGGTCATTAGAGTCCTCTTAGTGTTTTCTCACTACAACCCAGAGATGCCAAAACCAATTTTTATAGTTGCTACAGAAAAACGTAACAGTTGTTGATTCTCTCCCCTGATAAATTCATGTTGTTTACTGAACTAGTCCTGCAGGAACTAAATGGCAAATGCTGCACAGTTGTGTTAATCCCCTTTCTTGGATGAATGTGGGACAAGCCAGGGACAGAACGAGCAAAGGTCACAGCTGTACAATACTCTTGAACCCATAAAGGGAATACCAGAATCATAACATCCATATGCTTCTAATAAAGATACAATAATAATCCTTACCTGTTTGAGGAAATGATACTTTATTCACAAGAGCAGCTCTTTTGAAAGGAGTTTATAATTGCTACTGTTTCAGACAGCGAGGGAAAATATTGTGAGCCTAAAACAACTGGGCAGAAGGGTGTCATGGTTGAGCACTAGGAATATTTCTCAGTCCTCCATTCAGTCTTTCCAGGCGCAGCAATCCTCCTCTGAAGGAGCAAATCCTTTGGTTTTCATCCCCTTTTGATCCTTTTACTTAAGAAGCTGTGATGAGACACATGTCTATAGGGATAGCTGAGCTATTTGTGTTAGATCAGCTACATGTTTATGTTACCAGCAGAGCAGACCAAGAAAAAAATCATGGCAAAGGAGATAAAAATATTTGCATGTAAGATAATAACATCAGAAACACAGCATCATTTCTAAGCCACAGGCTGCTTACAGGGGTTTGTTTGTTGTTGTTATTGCTTTTTTTGAAATAGAGATATTAAGTTCTGAGTCTTACCCATGCAATATTAGCAAGCTCTCACAGGTAGAGGTGGTAATTATAAGGCTTCGTTCATTGGGAAGCATGCTGCAAGCCTGAGGGGCATGGTTTCTTTGTATGGTGCAATTGTACTTCCTTCTCATAAAAGGATGGTGCTTATTTCTCATAACAGCCAGGTCAGCATAAATACTTACCTTTAACAGACCCAAACCACTGTCCATTCAAGACCGGGGAAAGACTGTCATGGTCCTCAGCAAGTGCTGCTGGATTGAGTTCACAAACCCTGTCAAATAAAGCCAAAAATATATTGCTCTGAATGGGAATATTCATGTGCTTTGCTATGCTAACTGAGGACATTAAGCAGTATCTGTATATCTACATCAACAGTAAGTCAGGCACAAGAACAGAATAACAAATATTTCATTTGGAACCAAAAGATAGAAATCTCCAGCTGGAAAATGCTGAGTTGAGGTCCCCACCACATGGGACCCACATACCTTCAAACCATTATTCAAGTTGAGTAAGCTGCTGCTCTCTCAATTTCTCTGGCTTTTCTTTTGTTCTGAGCTGCCTGAGTTGCTTTTGTGTCTTTACAGGGTTCTTTTAGGCCTTTTAATACACTGCTTGTGGCTCTCAGAAACTGATCTAACACTCCTCACAAAATTCTCATCTTCAGAGCACTCTTTCCCAAAGCTCTTTTTTGATGAATATTCCAGTTAGAGGGTTACAACCTTACAGCTGAAGCAGACTACAGACTTCATCAAGGATCCTGTACATGACTTCAAAGAAAAATGCTAAATCCTTAGTCTTTTCTCTGCCTCTAGTTTTCCAACAGTCTTTTATTCCATGTGATTAATTCTGTAAGGAAATAAACATTCTCTTTCTAGCACAAATGTTATTTTCTGAAAATCTGTGTTGTTTTTAATTTCTTGATCCAATCTGGTGATTTTTTTTCCCAGATCTTCCCACCTGTTCTGTAAAAAGAGCAGTCTGACAACTTCTTTCTCCTTTTTAGAAGTTTTCTAATTAGTCTAATTAAAAGATGATAGTCTGTCCCCAAATTGCTCATCTCCCCCCCTGCTCTCTCTCCAAGGCTCAGTCATGTGCAGGTACAGTCTCCAGGAGTGGTTTGTGTGACTGGACAACCATCAGATTTAATATCTATCATTATTTTCCTAATGACAGCTTTAAAGATTTCTCCTGTCAGCTCCTGTGGTTTCAGCTCAAGATGAAGGAAGTAGATAATGGCAAACCCCTTCCTCCTGTTTACTGTCCCATATAACACAGCAGTAGAATTGTCACAGCACACACCTGGGGAAAGACCTCTGTGTCAGGAAAAATTGACCAATAACACACTTATTTCTTACATCTCTGCTTTAGGCATTAATGACAAAAAAAAAAAAAAAAAAAAAAAAAACCACCAAAAACAAAAAACCAAAAAAAAAAAAGGAAAAAAAATGCATTTAATTCTCTTTTATTTGGAATTCTGGATAGGAAAAAGCACAGCCAGATGGCAGGAAGTTACCAGTTCATTGACACTACAGGGTTTGAAACTGTGGGGAAGGGACTTTGCTACCGCAGGCATGGTCTGTCTGGAGCAGTTCAGAGAAGGCCACAGTCACAATTTTAAGCCTGAAGCTAAATGTCACAATCTGGCTCTTAATCAGGTTCTTGCAGTTAAAACCTTTTTCCACGGGACTGTATATTTAATAACAGCTGAGGGTGGTGTCTCTAAAAACGCAGGGTGTGAGCAGAACCTAAGGGCTCTTCCCTGGTATTCCAGCTGGCTGACACATCTGAAAGCAAACCTCAGCCTGCTCTAGAAAGATGTAGTTGATGGATTTCATCACCTCCTCATTTATTCATTCATGTACCAGTGGCCTGTGCCCCATGACTCAGAGCCTGTTGAACTTCACAATAGCTGTTCTCATGAACGTCCATGGGTATTTTATTTAGCCTCTCCCAAAGCAATTTTCTTTGGAGAGTTTTCCTTTCTAAACACTCCTCCTTTACAGACATTTGAATAGAAGTTTTCAAAACTCACAATGTGTCTTGAAGCATATTTGGGGAGCGGCAGTTGCAGCACACGTTTATAAAAGTCAGCAATTCTTTTTTAATCTGCAGAAGGAGATGATTGTGTTCTTCTGGCTACAGCTATGAAGGTGGAGATGCAAAAGAAGAAGCTCTTTCAAAATCTGAAGGGAATCTGACTTTGGAAGAGTCATGGGCAGAAGACAGGATGGCTCGGTTCACATGGAGCTCTGCGAGACCTTTTCATAAGGCCTGCGTCAAAATGAAAACGTTGGTAAACCATGCACTCTTGAGCTGTTGCATTCCCAGAGGACTGGGCTGGAGCAGCTGGTGTGAAGCACGCACCATTTTCTCCACATGGGCAGCGCCCAGCTCCCAGTCCAGAGCTGCAATGTGTCCACCCCCCTGGATCTCTGGCAGGGGGCCCAGGGCAGGCTGGCACAGAGGCCACTTGCTCACCTCTGGAGCTGCGCTGTTGGTGGCGGACCAGCAGGACATGTGCCAGGCTGCTCTGGTGACTGACATCCCCCTCACCCAGAGCCGCCCCTGCCAGGAGCAGGAATTGCCCACCAGCTGGCCAGCCTAACAGGGAAAGAGCAAAACTGGTTGCAACCCTGACGTGGCTGGTTGAGTGCCAAGGCAGGCTAAAGTCTTGCTTGAAGGCAAGTCTGTGCAGACATAACAAAGGGCAGCTCTTTCCCATTCAGTCACAGTCCTGCCATGGAGCTTACCTCTGTCTGAAAGACATGAGATGGCTCCTGCTCTCTAGTAATACACTTAAAAATATTTTATTTTCCTCTTGAGTCCTTGAAGATATGTGAATGTGGGTGTGGGAGACTAAGCACAGGCAAATGTGACCTTTCTAAATACCTTAGCATAGACTGAGCATTTTATCCTCTTTAAACTGTTCTGTTTTCTAATTTAAAGGACTGGGCATTTGTTCATTGCAATGCTATCTTAGAAGAGAAAGAAAAAAGAGCAGTAAACTTAGGAAAGTAAAATATGTTATAGTCTCAATGTTCTGGTGCAGACAAAGCAAAACTAGCAAAACTAAGTCTTTGCTTGGATTCACAGTCTGAACCTTGTTTAGGCCAGACTGAAGCAGCAACATGAGTGGGTGCAAGTTAGTCCTGTATCTGTGCTTCTAGCACGCCTACATCATAAAACTGGAATGGCTCACCTTCCTTTTCCTTCAGGAGAGCAAAGAGAAAAACACAAATATCTTGGGAAAGATGTAACAATGTGTAAAATGCAAAGTATTTTTGCGGACCATAATTCGACTGTTTTAGACTACAGTTTGACTGCTTTCTGAGTGCCGGAATTTTATGAATGAACTCTTTGTGGTGTCCAACCGATAAACCTCCAACATTTAGAAGCTTTTTTGCTGTGATTTTTTTTTTTGTTTTCTATTTTTTTTTTTTTTTTTTTTTTTTTTTTTTTTTGTTTGGTTTTTTTTGTGTTTCATTTCAAACACTTCCAGCAGGACAGTGCAAATGAGAAAGCCCTAACATTTGTGAAAATTATTACTCTTACATGTGGCTCATCTCTATTGCCCAGTATTTCTGAGACAAAGTGTACTTAACTTCTTTTTTTTCTTTTTTTTTGGTCAGGTGATAATCTATTTTTCCTCTTCACCAGGACCTATCTGTAGTGATGCATAATAGGGCTGTTTTAGACCACACAGCAGGAGGAATATATAAATAATATATATGCAGATATAAATAATTCTCCCAGTCCCCACAGTCTTTAGGGAATAACAAAGAGCATACTTTAATAGCAATTGTAGATAGTACTAGGACTTTTTTGGAGGTAAGGCGAAGAAGAAACATAGTTTATGCTCAGGAACATGCAACACTTCAAAGAGACTGCTAAGTGGCATTTCTTCTGGTTAGCTAACAAGGCTGGTTTCCTAGCAATAATAGAAGTGCCCTTCATTCTTGGGCTGCTCCTAGGGCAGTGGTTTCTGCAGCTGGATAGGACTGTTTCTAGGGCTCATCTCCTTGTTTTCATTCATAATCTTCAGTAATGTGATAAGATCTCCCACCAAGGCACCAAAACTTTGTCCAAGGCACATAAGAAAGTCTTTTCCAGTTGGAAAAACCAGGAAGAACAAAATGTGTCCTAAACCCACCCACAGGGATGACTTGCCTAACCAGAGTGCTGCACCAAAAGCACATGATCTTGGACCAACAGGATCCATCCATCCTCCATCTTGGAGCACCCCGGGAATAGATCCAGAAATACTCTCCAGGACTTTAAGTTCAAATTTTTCAAATTTAAATGAGAGCAAACCTTGCCTTCAAGCAAGACTGAAGCCTGCCTTGGCATTCAGCTAGCCTCATCAGGGTTGCATCCAGTTTTGCTCTTTTCCTGTTAGGCTGGCCAGCTGGTGGGCAATTCCTGCAACTGGCAGGGGCAGCTCCTCTGCATCTGAGTGTACTGGCATGGGAAAAACTCAGTATGTTGGGCATGATGTGCAGTTGTGTGTCAAAGTACAGTGTGGGCCTTGGAGCTCATTTCCAGAGCTCATCTGCAGCATCTGCTTGAGAGAGAAGTGAACCAAGGCAATTGCTTCCAGCAATTCGTGGTTTAGGGATCTCTCATGTTGGGGACTGCATCCAGACTTCCATGTTTAATGTGTCCTCCATGGGTTTGTCTACGGCGCACCCTTACCTCCCTCAAACATTTCTGCAGTAAGTTCTCCTTTCTCAAATGGTTGCCCTTCCATAGACCTCATCATGCTGGACAACCTTCCATGCACTTATATAGTGCCATCAAAGATGACATAAGCAGAACTGTGGGTAATTTTCAAGCTTTGCAAGCTGTGGGAACCTCAGATATTTATACAGTGGCTTGACAATGCTTTCTGTCCTGTTCTTTGCTCCATTCTCAATAGTATTCATATCTCATATAATATCTCATTCATCATATTTTATTTGCCCTTCTGAGTGCTGCTGAGCACTGAAAAGGCACTTTCAGAGAACTATTCACAATGACATTAACATCACATTCATAAATGTAATAAAATAGAATTTAGAGCTGTCATAACCTTCTCCCTCTCTTCTATTTTGGTTTGATTATATTTCCCACTATTATCACTGGAGGCTGGAGAGCATTTTTGGCACACAGTAGACTTTTTTGCATAGATACTTCCTTTATTACCACCCCTTCAAGTGGCTTGTGCAGCTGGCATGGACTGTGTATTCTTATTCTTGGGACATTCCGAAACAATATATTGTGAGTTTGTGTCCTGTGGAAGCACCCACTAGTGGTGCTTTATTCAAGAGACAGTTTGTTCTATCTTTTGTTGCACTGTTAACCTGCCCTGCCTCTCTAGAATATCTCCTCCTCACAGCAGAACACCTACATTCTTAACTCATGGAGAGTAAAATGTTCTTTTCAGCTGGGAACCCACTTCATAAATTGTGTGTGAATATTTCCAGTACATCAGACCTGTTATTTTACAAAAATATGCATATTCACGGCCATATTTTATGCAAACATGTACATACCATTAATATACGAATTTCATTAGTGTCTCTTGATTGGGTCTAGACAAAACAAGGATGTCTTCAAGGGATACAATGAGAAGAGTTCATTATGCATATGCATAAATGGGATCTGTAAGCAGAACTAATATCTTGCATTAGACAACTGGTGTAGTTTGAAAAAAACCTCAAGCTCTTGGACTCCTTGGATATTTAGATCAGAAAGAGAAAACTCAGCTTTAAAAGCTAAAGACAAGCACAGACCAATTGCTCAGAATTTAGTTAAATATGTATCAATTAGATAATCATCTAAAAAATGACAGCTGGTATCAGTGAAGTAGAGGTAGAGTACCACTAGAAAATGTAGAGTTAGAGTTATTTTTTCCTCAGCACTTGGCTTTTATCAACATTGAATTTCATTTGCAATTTTATCACCCTGTCTCTCCAGTAATGTGAAAGCTTTCTGCAGCTCTTCACAGCTCACCGTAGATCTGATTATTCTGAACAACTTTGCCATTAGCAACCTTTATCACCTCACTATTCCTTGCATTCACAAGATATTTTACATTAAGTATCCATACACCCTTCTTTATTAAACAATAACGGCATACTGGCACTGTATGGCACTACAGCCATATTCTGTGCTGTACTCATCATCAAGATTTTCTAAATTTTGAAGTAAACGCAATTTTCATGAAGATGGCCATCACAAAATTAGTGAGCTGAGTTTTTCAAGTTCTTGAGAATGTTTGAGGAAGGATTCACTTGACAGCTCTACCTAAGAATAAAACGAAAGACAGAAACCTTGGGAATGCAGTACAGCTCCTCTGGAAAATGCTTGTTTACATCTGGTGAAGATCTATCCATGTGTGTTTTCTGCTTTTAATTATGCATCACATTCTGTAATTTTTCAAAGACTATTACAAAATATTTTCTATTTCACCCTGAGCTGTAAATTTATTGACCTCTACCTCCCTAACTTGTGAGCCAGCCACTATACCTGCTGATTTAAAGCCTTGTAACAGGGTGAGATTTAGTGGAATTGCATCTGCTGTGCTTTCAGATCTAACCTTGATTTGAGCACTGGCCAAACAGAGGTACGGAGGTTTTGTTTACAGTAATTTCCTATATCTCAGGATGGAACAAAAGAAAAATCTATTCACCAGTAAATAAATGACTTGCAGCATGGATTGACTTTTCTGGCAGGAAATGCAATTTCATGACTGGTCATGGTATATCCACATGAGATTTGTCTGGGTTTCTGCCAAATATTTAACACAGTCTACATGTATCTTTGGAATTGGAAAAGCTATTATTTAAATGCTTTAATCTGTACTTCAGATAGAATAATGTGCCTGACAAGCACGGTAGATAGTTGGAAAATACTAATTATCATTATTTTCAGGTTCTTTAAGATTCGATAGTTCTTTTTCTGGAATTTCTTTGCCTTTCAAATTTTGTATTAAAAGTTTGGGAAATATGAGAACTGCTATTTTCACTCTTAGCATGGAAATATGAATTCTTACAGGCATATTAAATAAGACATCAGTGACAGTACACTGCAGACCCTGAACCTCTCTGTCCCCAGGCCCTACTTTCCATGCTTGTCTCCTGTAAGGGGAACAATAGATGGGCACCTTTCCAAAACATTCCCTACTTGGCAGCCAAATGAGACTTCACCTACTGTGCAGATCGATGCCATGCCCTCTAGGTTACAACAGCTGGAAATGTTAATCCTTGATTATTATCAGTGGGCAGCTGAATTAAGACCTCACTGAAATAAGTGAGGAAACTGGTGTTGCTCGGTACCATAGTGCTATGCCCTCTGTTAATCCATACTGTGTCAGTCTAAAGCAGACAACAAGTGCAGAGATCCTGCATATTTTCCCCACTATGGTAATTCCAATACTGAAAGCCAACACATGAAGTCAGTATAAAGTTCACTTAAAGCTCATACAATGTAATGTGAGACTGAATTATGATGCAGCATGTAAGTTTGCCCCCAAGCATTTCTGCATTAGATTTGCACTTTACCCTCAAGCACTTCCACATTGGTTACTCCCTCTTCAGCTCCTACAGGTTTTTTTAGAACCACATCATATGGGAAATTATTTTGTAATAAAAACAGAGTGGGCAGCAGGTTGAGGGAGGTGATTCTGCCTCTCTGCTCCACTGTGCTGCCACCCCTGCCTGGAGTGCTGCATCAAGCTCTGGGGTCCTGACTGCAAGCAAGATCTACTGCAGCATGTCTTGAGGAGGGCCACAAAGGTGATCAGAGAATGGGACAAATCTTCTATGAACACAGGCTGAGACAGCTGGGGCTGTTCAGCCTGGGAAAAAAAAAAAGGTGCCAGAGAGAATGTGTAACACCTTCTAGTACATACCAGGGACATATAAGGGAACTGGAGAGGGATGTTTTACAAGGACATGAGGACATGTACTGACAGCTCAAGGGAATGGCTTTAAACTGAAAGAGGGTAAATTCAGAGTAGATAAAAGGAGTAAAATATTTTACAGTGAGGGAGGTGAACACTGGAGAGAGAGGTGGTAGATGCCCCATCCCTGGAAACATTCATTGTCAGTTTGGATGGGACTCTGAGCAACCTGACCTAGCTGGAGATGTCCCGGCTTATTGCAGGTGGAGGTGGACCTACATGACCTCTTAAAGTCCCTTCCAACCCACACCCTTTATGTGGTTTTGTGATTCTGTGTTTTCAATTTAATTAAAAAAAAATGGAAAATGCTGAAGAACAAATGTATCTTTTGAGGTATTTTTCATGAAAGGTAGCAGGCAATATTATCTCACTCTTGGCACTGGAAGACCTAAATCTCACTGCTTTAATGTACATAAATAAATATATAGCCTGTCAGAACTTTACCACTTTGTAGGAGGGGTTAAGGAGTCATAAAATAAAATAAGTAGTTTGGTGTCCATAGTGAAAAAAATTATTATCTTCCAGATTTCTATTTTTTTTCCAAGTTAAACCTATTTTTTAGAGACATATTTTCAAAAGGCAAGATAGAAACATGCATGGTAATAACTAAGAAAACTGTTATCAGATTATGCTGCCCATATTTAGATAGTGTTTTATTTTGAATTCAGTTCCAGTCAAAAAAAAAAGGGCTATGTGTCTAAATCTAGGACTGTGAGAAAAGACCTTGTTCATCTTTTGTGAAAATGGGAGTCTCATAAATATCACAAATGCCTTGCCTTTCTATTTGTCAAGAATGGAAGAAATAAGGCTTGGGAAAAGGATAGATTTTACAAAGTGGAGTTGTATTTTATTTTATTTCATTATCAAGGAAATAGACTGCATTTTGTTATGTCTCTTTCCCAAGATAAGATGAAGGAAACTTTAAAGAACAGATGGAAATTTGTTTTGAAAGGATATAATTAAGGATCAGGAAAAAACTAATCTGGATTTAAATAGCTTAAAGATGTTGTTGAATGTATTAATATAAGACAACACTAAACTGCAATGCAAGTCAGAGGGTTTTTGAAAGAAGCCCAAGAACTCCTGTCTGTGAGCAGTCATAGTGAAATTTGGTGCATTAGGGGGATAATCCGTATAAATTCATGCCAAAATTAGACCCTGGGAAATTCAACATTCAAGTCTTTCTGGTTTAGCTTCTTCTCCATCATCTCTGAGGTCTTTATTCAATGAAACTAGAATATAAAACCCCATGACTTGGAAGTCAAAAATCCTTTTATATCTATGTATCTACATATCTGTATATCTGTGTGTGTTATGTAGACTTATAATATATATGCATTTGTTAAATATGTATATTTTATATATGTATATATTAAATATGTATAAAGGCAAGTGTGTGCTTAAGTAGTTTCCTGAGCAGAACTGGCTTGTTGAGTTGTGGGACATAAGGATTGTCTTGTTTCAGGGCTTCCCAAGATCATTAGCATATTCTGAAAATCAGTACAAGGCTGATATTTCCAGCTGCCTGCAAGATTCTGGTGTGTGAGACAAGAAGTGGTCAGTGTGCCATCATGTGCACTGCTCATCCTATGGGTAAGAGTATATCACCTCTCTGCTGAAAGTTTTCAGTGAAATCATGGGGAATATCACATGAAATTTTTGGTAATTTGTTTTCTTCCAAGGGGTGGAGGTATGGATAGATGTGGGCAAAGAGTTTGATTCCTTTTACTTTTGCCATGGTGTGGTGTTTGAGGAATAAAGGTGTAAAATTTAAGGGTAGTTTGTAATGGATGTTTCTAGGGTTGCTTGGGGGTGTTTTTGTGTTTGCTTTTTTATTAGTGTTTCAGATTTTTTTACCTAATTAAATTTTTAAATGTTAAATAAATAAGAAAAAAACCCTCTCACACCTTATCCCTTGCCTTAATGAAATGTTAATTTAATAATTCTAAGCATATGGCAGTTTTAAATTATGGCTCTGACATAATAGTTCCATGCAATAAACTGTCATGTAAACTGTGATTAAGCTCCATTAGAATACGAACACCCACCTATTGTGTTAGAAAACCACGTTTACAGCTTGTGTCAGCGAGGCAATCTCTGAAAAGATTGGTACCAGCTAGACCCAGCCCTCTCCCCCGCACTAAAACACTACACGGGCGGGATTTGGATGAGTGAGAGCAGGAGACAATTCCCTGCTCCTGCCCTTGGTGACTCACAGAGCACAGAAGATGACGGTGAAGGATCAGCCCTGGGCTTTCTCTGCCCGGTGTCCTGCGCTGGGCTTTGGAGTGATGCTGCTGTTCCTGCTGGTTTGCCTCAGGCAATCGTCCTCACTGACTGCTTCCCACAGGAGCCTTCCCTGCGGTCTGCACATCCCAAACAATCAGCAGTTCTGTTTGCTCATGGGATTCCTCCCTGCACATCTCGCTGTACTGTTTGCTCAGCCAAGCCATTACCACCCTTGCTTTGCTGAGGATCACATCAGGGAACTGAACTCTCCAAAACAAGTCTGGTTAATTTTTCATTCCTGGCCCTGAAATCATACATTAATTTCCTCCCCTCACCCTCTTCAATATGTGATTCTCACTTGTTCCATGTCCCCTGCCACCCTCACTAGGGTCACTCCTGGTTAAAGAAGCTCCCACATTCCTTAAGACACATTCTCTTAATCCCTTACCTTCCCTAACTCACTCATTCCTTCAGCTGGGCACGAACAGTTCTCTGCAGGGCTGTGCTTGATCCCTCACACTATTTTGTAACATGGCTTCACAAATAACTTAATCAACAAGACTGAGAGGGAGGTGCTGGTGGGAACCTAACCCTCAGGATGGGAACCTCTCAAACCAGCTTTGCCAGCAGAGAGATTGCAGTATGGAGCTACACCCCTAGGCACTAGATGCAGTACACCAAATTTCAATCTAAAGATAGAACCTCAGTTTATGAGCACTGTAAAACAGACATAATAACCACAAAAACATTTTTTAAAAATTTATTTAATAATGCCTAAATGGCTTGTGCTAACAAATCTACTGTGTCTTAGACTATATCTCAAAATGGTAAAAAAACATCAGTCATGAGCTTGTTGAAACTGTTTAATGGCATTATGGCATAGCATTTTAGTTCTTTTTTTGCTTTTCAAGGGGTCATTTGGTATTGGTTTGTTAGCTACAGACAACTGTTGAGCCTGCTAATCAGAAACAAAGAAGCAACCTGTGCCTAGAGGTACATTTTCAATTTACAGAGATGGGACTTCAGGGAAGTCTGCACTAGCATATTTCCAATATGTATGGAAGTATCTTAACCATTATATCATTCTACATATTCCCTCGTCTTAAACAAGTATTCTATTACAGTTTAATTTAGATATATTGTAGAAAAGTTTACTGATCATTTTTTATGACTGACAGCAGGCAAAACTGGAAGGCCTGTGATGACTTGACAATTATGCTCAATAATTTTTTTCAGTCGCATTTTAGATTAAATAACAAAACAAAATAGTTTCTTAATTCAAACATTAAAGGCTGGTCTATCTCACCAGACTTCTTTTGAATATGTCAGTGGTTGCTTAATGAAGCGTGAATTACTGATTGTGAAACATAGAGAGATAAAATAAAATCTAGAATTAATAGCACACACCCTCTTACAGTCAAGCAGGAACTAAAGTCTGATTGTATTAATAAATTACAAGATCCTTTTATGAATGAGAGGAATAAGTAATTGAAATTATCTTATTTTTTTTAGTGTATTTTTAATTAAGTATATTACTTGCCATTTCATTAAACAAGTGAAAATGCTGTCACAACCTGTACCTTGTGTTTGTATACATATGCACGGATTCAGATAGGCGGTGCATATGCAAACATTCTTTCCAGAAATCAGCGGTTCCCGGGGTGGAGAACACAGTCATCTGTGCTTGAATGTCAGCTTGTCACTGGAGGGGATGTCACCAACCCTCCTCTTGTAAAGAACCACTCTGTCGTTTTGAGGAGGCATGGGAGGAATATACCAAGGCACAGTCCCTTTTGGGATGCATTGTTGTTACAGAGAGCAAAGTCTCCTTGCAGACCCTGTGCAGTTTGTTAAAAATATGAATTAACCTTGAAAATAGTTTGCTACACCCTTAAATGACAGATCCATCTCTGGTAGTCCAGGAGTCCAGTCTGGGCCATCCATCATCTCTGTCATGCGCCTTCAGGATCTTGTCTTGCTGCTTCTTGTCTTGCTGCTTTCTGACCTGCTAGTTTTGGCCCAATTGCATTTTACAAATCCCAGCTCACTGTGTAAAAGGTTTTCACATCAGGCCAGCTTTTAAGGCTGCTTCTACATTGAATTTGACCCATTGTGCTTTTAACAGTAGCTACTACAGAGAGATTTTGATCTTGACTTGAGCTGATAGGAATATTGTTTTTATTACACTTGGTAAATCAAGCCTTTTCATAGCTTAGATCTGAAAAGTTCCCACATGTATTTCCTAGTTTCATGCTCAAACTTTGCTGAAGGTAACTCAAGAAGAGGGGTGAGCAGGTTAAAGCGACAGCAGACCTGTCGTGTGTTTCATGTGGCTCCAGGAAGACTGTGACCACTCAGAGAGCACCAGGATAAGGTCCAGCTTCCAGGGCCAGACACTCCTCTGCAGACCTCTGCCTCACACGGGTGTTGCACCTCTGCCCCTGCTCATTCTTCTGTTCTCCAGCAGCTTCTCTGAGCATTGGTTTGGCCTCTGTAAACTGAAACCCATGTCCAAGTCTCCTTTTCCCTGTTTGAAGCTAAGTCCAGGTCCAAGAGGAAATTTATTTTCCCCCAACACTTTGAGAGTCTAAATCTCCTCCAAATCAAACAAAAATAAAAAGTACTGAGTCCTCTCTTGTCACAGCTCCACATGGCCTGAAAGAACAATCTTAGGAGAGCTGCAAACTAGAAAAGAAAATTATTTCACTGCTTCACTGTAATTTTTATACCTTCTCCTTTTGTACATTGTTTAATTCCCTGCATTGCCTATGAGACTTAGCATTTGTTGATAGCAAGCCTCACCTGCTTACCTGAAAATCCTCAGGGCCATGATCACTTTGAAGCTCAGTCTCCCTGAGTGTTTAAGACTCTCCAGTTTTGAACTTATATGGAAATATCAGCATATTTTAATTAATGCTATTAACTCTTATCAGCAGTAAAAATACTGAATTCATTCAACATGCAGAATTGCCATAATTTTTCACTTTAGCTTTATCTAATCAGACCCTGAAATTGCTACAATTTCAAAAAAGGAGATGCTTATGTTTAGTTCACTGGTAAAATTTTCAATTTCTTCTTTTTTTCATTTTTTTTAAAATGAAATTTGTCTTTCTGAAGAAAGTCAGGATAGGGATTAAATCTGCTTAAATCTTGCCTGAACTTGAGTCCAAGCACTTAGGATCCAAGTAATTCTCAGCCTGTGAACCACATGTGCCTCTCTACCAGGACTGCCTAGCCCTGGAGCTTTTTATATTCACTAGACAACTCCCTGACTGGTTTGGGACTTCTCCTGCCATGTATTCTGGTTTGTACATACGATCTAGAGAGAAGGAACATAGACTTTTATACACTATTGTCTAAATTTCCCTTGCAAAAATTCAGTAAAGTGATGCCTGAAGTTGATGCTGGGAAATGAAAGGAAAAATAAGGTAAAAGAAGATCAAGTCCACTGCTGATTTAGGAGTTCTCAAATTAGTTGGATCAGATCAATTTCATATAAGATATTTGAAGCACTGTGTGAAGAAACCACAAAGCTACTGTCCTTGAAAAATGTTGGTGAACGATGAGGTGCTGAAAGATTAGTAAGGACAAATATACCATATAGCTTTTAAAAGGAGTCAAGGAATTAAAGACTAATCAGCTTGATTTTGTTTCCCAGGCAAGATCCTGGAACAATCAGTCAAACAAATATTTGAAGTTGGTTGTTTTAAATGCATGCTCCAGAGAAAGCAGGAACTCAGTCCTGAAAAAACTAATGTAAGGAAGGTGCAAACCCATCTGCGTGTGCATATCTGGGGATCAGTTATATAAGGAAATATTTAAGGGCATAAGAAGAAATGAGTATTCTATAGAAAACTCTAGAAATCAAATTTAATTACATTAATTGCTTTTATTACTTCACAGATAAAAATTTCTTTTTTGAGCTTAGAGAAGAATGGAGCAAGTCAGGGAACAGGGGCAAGGGCCAGACTAAGCATGTGAATATTTTTTTACAAGAAGTTAAGAATAATAATTTATCTGTGTACAGGACTGGTAAAAAATAGGAAATGATGGGTTCAAATTGCAATTAGATGTCAGAAAACCTTATATGGAAAGTTTATGCAATAAGGGAAGTGATGACCAAGAAGGCTCTGGGTATGCCACCAGTAGAAATTTTTAATTTGCTAGATCACTGTATGTCAGACTATGTATAGCTGATTCTGTCTTCTAATGGAGGAGAGCAGCAGATCCCTCTTGGGAGCCTACTATCCCGTGATCTCATTATTGTATGAAAATGGCAGAAACACAGGAGTTCACTCTGAAAAGATCACTATTTGCAAGTAATTCCTAAGTTGTTGAAATGACATAACAGTCTTTATCACAAAAACTGAGCCCACTGGCCTCCCTCTGGCATTACTTTTCTGTTAGTCACAAATATGCTGATGTAAACAAAAAGACCCCTTTTGTCCCAAGCTGGAGAGGTTTTCTGTAGGGTGCTCCAAGAGAGCAGGAATAGCAGAAAAGCCAAGACTCCACACAGGTCACAGTAGGTTCTCAGCAGAGGTGACTATTTGCTACAGAAAACAGAGTCTTAGATTACAGCTGAACAAGTGGTGAATAATTTGGGGCAAAGTGTATGTGATATATGCAGAGCACAGGTTGCTAAATTGGTGTCTGCATGAATGGGCACTGTAAGCTGAGATGGGTGACCTGAACTGCTGAGGAAGCCCTCTAGAATCTATCTACACCACAAAGGCCAGAATCAAAGTAAAGAAAGGGAGAAAATATCAAGCACAGCAATTTAAAGAAGTTTCTTTAAGTAGAATACATCTGTTTTTTCATCACAGCAGTCTTTTGGAAATCCATCATCAAATGACCAATATGAAGGATGTCTGAAATTAAATGCTACAGGAAGGAAAAACTTTTTTTTTTTTTTTTTGTCAAAAGAAAACATATACTTTCTTTTCTTTTTCCCTGAAAGACTTTGAGGACCATCAAACTCTTCTGTTGTTTTATACATACCATGGTTGTTGTTTTATATTTACCATGGTAAATGCAGGACAGCAGCTGATCAGCACTACTTCACACTTGTTTGCATTAATCTCATGATAAGCAGGAAAAAGAATTGATTTACTTATTGTCCTTTGCTCAGACAAAGCATACCACATAAGTACTATTGTTGCCAGTGGAAACACTACTCAGGTGCATAAACATGCAATAACATCCCTGCACTATCTTTAGCACAGACAAATAATTCTGGTCACTACAGTTTGCTCGACAGTTGCTGAATTTCTGCTGATGTGTTTGGCATTTGGTTGTAATTACCTATTCATGTGAATTAAAAGATTGATCACTGCAGTCAATGACTGATGCAAAACAACATGAAAGGGATACATTAATACTGAAATTTTATGTAAGCGTCATTCCAGAGGGAAAAGAACATATGCAACAGGAAAATTGAGAAGACATCTGTCATGGTAGTCAAGCCTCTATCCAGCTTGATAATGATTATGAATCCATTACCACTGATATATTGCATAAAGCTGTGGGAATGGGAAGCTTTTCACATGACAGAGAGAGTAATCAACATCCAACAGAAGTAGTCCCATCACACACACACCTGCTGTGTGCCTCACATCAGAATATGTCATTTGGAAATCTAAATGTTATTGGCATGGCAGAAGGAGACAGACAAATAATGAGATTCGCTTGTGAGTTATTTTATTCCTCTGCTAATGAGGTTGTCTAGTAACTAAACAAGCATTTGGTAACTTGCATATATTCCTCAGAATGTGTTGACAATACATAATTTAATCAATACATTTCAAATGCAGCTGAGTAATATTTCCAAACTATTCCTTATGGAGAAAGTCCAACTGCTTGTAATGGAGAAACATATTTCTTTCCTATATATTTATGGTTATATATGTTTTTCTGGGTATTTGTATTACTATTAAAAAACCAAAACCACAAATTTAAAATCCCCTTGAATTATGCAGACATCAGTGTGTAGCCTAAAAATGGATGCAAAAATCTTACTTAAAATTAAGCAGAAAATACTTTTATGTCAATCTTTTTTTTTTTTTCCAGAGTTGGACTGAATTCAAGTGTGTGTAAGAATAGGACCCTGTGTTTTGAAGACAAGAAAATACTAGAAGGTTCCATCTACGAAAAAAACCATGCAGCTCAGAATCTGCTAAAATCAGATAAAACATGAATCTCGTGTGGTGGGTTTACATATAGGAACTGCAGTTCATGTTTTTAAAACAATTTCAAAATACCCCAAAATATGCTTACCCAGCATGAGAGTTTACATATACACATTTACATATGCACATCCACAGGATGTTTCACCATATACATACATATACATAAACAAAGCATACACACATGAATATCTTATAAACCATACATTAAATGCTTCAGCAAGTATTTAGGCATTTTTTTTTCCTACTGTTTTGAATTATTGTGAAAGTCACAAAATTATGTAGTATTTTAACCTTTTGGTTACAGGTATTTTTACCACTTGAATTAAGCAAATTGCTACTTTTTCAATTTGATTTATTTACATCATTAAAAAAAAGAGGCATCTCTATATAAACTAAAATCAAAACAAAACTTTTAGCTTTTTAGATTATGAAAGATATATTATGATGACTACATAAACTATGCTTTTTGCAAGTATCTTTTACACAGAAAGATTCTGGTAAAACAGGCCATCCAAGATGAAATCCTATGTTGTTGTGGGGGACAAAAGTCTTAAGAATAATAAACCACTAAAGTGGTGAGATGGTAAAACAATACCAAAAATAGCAAACCAAAAGTAGTTTAAACTTTTCTCTCAGACATAGCATCAGTCTAGTCTCTGAGTGAAAAAAATACATAAACATCACTTTTGCTTCAAATCACCATGGTCTAGTCAGGATGAATGAAAAAAATCCATATAATTGTCACTGTTCCACAAAAAGAGACAGATGTTACGTGACACAGAAAAGGAATCCTAATTTGGTAAATACAAGAAAGTTAGGGTAGCTTTTCTTTTGTTATAATCTTTTTTTCTTAGTATAATCCAATAAATACTGTGGGCTTAGCATAGGATTTGTTCCACTGGATGTGCTCTGAAACTGGTTACTGGACTGCATCCTTTGGGAAAAGGTGCACGTGGTCACAGCAGTCCTTAGGGCTCTCTGCACTGCCATGGCTAGGAAAGCACCAGGTCTGCAGAAAACTCTTGTAGAAATATTCTGAAAATAAATTTGCCAGCATAGGTCTCATGCAAGATAAGAAGAGTGATTCAGACCAGCAGATGTTGGGAAAGATCATTGGTTCTGGGGCGATAAATGGGACAAGAGTTTTTATTATTTTCCTGCTCAATTCCTCCAGTAGAGTCGTGTTGAGTATTGGTTCTAGCTTAAATATCTCCTAAATCCTGCCTGAGAGCAAGATATACAATCAGCTGGCTGTTAAGAAAGATCAGTAAATACAAGCAGGTGTAGAAGCAGGAGGAGTAAAAACTGGGAAGAAATGAGGATGGAGAGAGAAAATAAAGGAATGAAAAATTGAAGGTTTTTGGTTTTTGTTTTTGTTTTTGTTTTTGTGTTTGTTTGTTTTTTTTTGTTTGTTTTTGTTTTTGTTTTTCCCAAAAAAGGTGTTTGGCCAGGAAAATTTTCTGCCTATGAAAATGAGTTCATGAAAATCAAACACCCATTTAAAATTGTGTTTTGCATAGTATCAACTGTCGGCGGGGGAAAAAAAAGAAGTATTTCTGAAACGTCTGTAACCTGTTATAGAAATCTGTAATTTCAGATCTTGGTTTGTAACTTGAGATCTGAGTCTTGGAAACAAAGATTCTTTAAAGACTCATTTTAAATTAGAAGAAACAACAGCAATTGGGAGGCTACACCACAGAACCAAAGAAAGAAAGCTCTGGAGATAAGAAAATTCTATGATGGTCTTTATTACCTAAACCATAAACTTACAGAAACATGTAGCAGCAAGAATGTGCAGAAGAAATTAAGAGAAAATCTAAGAAGAACAATGAGCCTGAGGTGGCCAGAAGAAGAGTGTGCTTGGGATGGAAGATATCCCAGCATATACTCCATGCTCAGAGCTGCTGCGTCTGCAAGAAGCGAGAGCAAATGGCCACAGGCAAGGTTGGTCATTCCTTAAAGGAAGCAGAGTAAGCACACATGCATTTTTTTCACTGTGATGCAGGTTTCTGCAGCACACTCTACAGAAACACCCAGCTCCATTTAAGAGATATTATTAGACTTTTCTTCAGCAGTCACCGGCATTTATTTGTGGGAACTGCTTGAAGGAGATTAAGTGAATGGAATACTGGCTGGAATAAGAATGGAAAACTTACAACATACAGAATATAGAAGTATTTTGGAAAGGGGAGATCTATAGGTTGATGGGCTGGTAATAGGCTGGGACATCATGCTTCAAATCAGCTATTGTACAAAAAATCCATCAACACTTGCACCTACTAACATGGGATACAGAGAGCTCTTTTGCTATGCCTTGCTCACCTACACATTAATTTTTCTCTAGTCCCAAGGAAGAGTTTCTGTGTGCTCTGCTACAGATCCTACATGACCACCCCAGGAATGTCACCTAGTCTACCCTACACCATTCAGTGTGACGTCTCCAGGCTGGCACGGCCAGGAGCAGTGTGACTGCGGCTGTGCTCCCTGTCCCTGTGCTACCAAACCCTGCTGAGGGCAGGGCTGCGCCTTGGCAATGCTCCCAGTCCTGTGGTGCCTCGTCACAGCACAGCGTTGGCCCGAGCCAAGGGACAAGCTCTGACAGAGCCAGCTTATGGCTCCCCAAAATCCCCTCCAGACTCTGTGCACATCCCCGCAGAAGCAAACATTTGTAGGCAAACCTCAGTGGCAGGGGCTGGTGCTGGTGAGCCAAATTTGGAAAGCAGCACTAAGTCTCTTAAATCCTATCTAGTCCTTGGGGGTTCTAGCATAAAGTGCTTTCGAGTCAGTTGTGTGAAATAAGTAGCATTAAAATCCTTGGCTGCATTTTTTCTTTTTGTTGTTATTTTAGTCAGATTGAGGTGGATTGGGTTTCACAACTTGCTTCAGCCAGAAAATATTTCCTTAGTTTTGGGATTTTTTTAATTGGTAAATATGCTTAGATGAAATGGAAATAAAATATTAAATTTAGATTTTTTTTTTAAAAAAAAACACTTAGTTTTGAAATTCAATTCACTAAAAATGTATATCCCTAAAGGACAGCATTTTTCTCACTAACAAATATGTATTTAAATTTTTGTGTTGATTGAAATTTGATGAAAGAAAAGTCTAGTAAATGAGCTTTGAATGCACTCTTCCATCCTTGAAATAACTGCTAGTAAATAAAAATTGATGGGTTTATGTTTACACATTCATTCATGTAGTGCAAAATTTGCCTACGTAAAATTGTCACAGGGCAGTCCATCTAAAAGATTATTCCACCCATTCTGTTTTTCTGCCAGCATCCCTGAAAACAATATACTGTTCATATCAATGTTTATGGAAACTTAATTTGATAAAAGTAAAAATGCAGGTTCTTTTCCCTGGGCTAATTTAATTTGGAGATTTTGATGCCTTTGTTGCTGTGGAGTACTGTCAACAGCTTGAGTAGTCTTGAAGAAATGAATGTGTCTGTGCAACAATAAGATTCTAATTAGGTCGAGTAACTGGGAGAGTATCTGGGCCTACAAATTTGTCCTTTCAATCTATACCCATTTTGTTTCATCATTTTATTCATGGCCAGAATTTTTTTGACATTTACATTGATGATGTCAAACCACAAACTTAATCCAAATTCTTTGAAGCTAGTAAAATTTCTTCAATTTATTTTCACAGGATTTCATTTCATCCTAGTGAGATATATGAAAGTATATAAAAAACTAAATGTGCTTTTTCTTTGAAATGGATGGAAAAGATGGCATCTTTCATTAATTTATTGCACTTTATAACAAAGTAAGCCAAATTGGTATAACTTTGACCATTTCCAACTGAATCTTGTATTTGCTGGCACACAGTTTTGGCAGGAAGATAACTGAGCTTATAGTGAGTTTTACCAGTGCTTCCAAGTACGCCAGGAATACAAAGACTATGGAGGAGCTTTTGGTCATGGTGTTATCCTTTCATCTGATTCAAGTACTATGAAACAGATTTAGAGCTTTGTTTCTTTGTCTTCTCTTCAGCTCAGACGTACAGTAATTATGAAGTATTTTCCTTGAGAGGTTCAGTTATTGGCATGCACTATTTGCAGTAATTGGACTTTTTACTTAAAAATAATATTGACTAAAAATTATAAAAAAAAAAAAGAGTCCTACAGATAATGTTATGAAGTATGGCCAAACACTGATGTTCGTCTTCTCATAAAGGGGAATGTACATGTGTGCATTCACTGAGTTTGATAATTATTCTCATGACATAATTACCAACAGAACATGCTGCACCTCATTGCTAAATTCTTCTATAACTTTTAATGATGACTCAATAAAGAAGCAAGCTCTAAGAAATACATAAATATCAGATAGAATTTGTCTACTCTACACTTGAAATGATTCAACAGGTCAAGTGTTTAGGCAGGCTGATTTCTTGTTAAGTAGCACATACAAACAAGCAGATACTCATTTTCAGTGCTTTTTTCATTGGGCCATGCAATGTGAGATGGGTTTTTTTTGATAAAGAAAATTAGTGTGTGGTCTGCTATTTGCAAACAGTAAAATAATCCATTGCAGAAAAGCACAACAGGTTTCAATTTAAAAGAAGAAGGCTTTCCTACGTACTTTTGGCCTCTCTTGTTAAGCTTACTAGAAAATTATAAACTTTAGAATTCTAAAGATGAATATAAAACAGTGCAGCATGGACACTGATGTCCTCAGCCTGTTGCCAAAAAAGTAATTTCTCAGACCACTGTTGATTTCATCCTTTCAAAAAATCTGCTAGGATTCTTAGGTTGCATGTAAATTAATGCTGACTATATTTATATGGTTAGTCAAAAATTATACAAGAAAAGAGAAAGACTGTGACTATTCACATTATCAAGTTCTATTCAAAGGCAGAAATGTATCTCAGATAATGTATGCTGATATGTATTTCAATACAAGGCAGATCTAAGGTAATCTACACATAATTTTGGCTTAAAAATCTAATTTGGCTTGAAACACAGCATAAAGCAGTTTTCATATTTTTCATACTCTAGCTGAAAATCTATTCTTGAAGGACTATCAATGTCTTTGATGTTACTGCCCTGAATTCGGAGATTGGCACTTTGCTAAAGCTGCAGAAATTCTGTTTTCTGAAAGTCTGCCCAGTGACTTACATTCAGCTGGTTGGCATTTTCCTCCTGCTTTTTTATCCCATGGAAACTGGGGACTCATCAAAAAGACAGGTGGATTTTTTTTTTCCTATGAAAGTATATGAATTTCATCAGTTACTGCTTTGCCCATTTCTCTGCCCTTTTTAGCACACAGGTGTCAAGAACACGGGTTTGAGGAGTGAAGAGCTGACCAGTGCTCCCAGGCACCCCAAAGTGCCTCTGCCAGCTGCGACCAGGTCTCAGGCAGCAGCCACAGGGACAGGTGGCTCAGTACAGTTGTTCTCTCATACTTGCAGGGTTAAACTTTTTTTGTTGCCAGTTTCATTTTGGACTTGGAAAATAAATTGCTTTGCTGGTTTGAGGCAAGGTAGACCTTGTGAACTCTTTGAGCTCACTATTCTATCTCTGAAACCATCCCTGATGAAATTGGACAGGATAAGCTCTCCCTATAATTTGATGGTTCTTCCTTGAGCCTTCCTGAACTCTTATGTTTCCCCTGGCACAATAAGAGTACCTTGGGGGAATAAAACAGTAACCCAAAACAGATAATTTTCTACAGAAGACTAAGAATAGAGCAAACTTATATGATATTTCTTCTTAAGAGTTTTCCCATCTCCAGACACTTTCAGCTAAGGTTTCCTGGGCCTACTATGATTTATCTTCTTGGTAACACCCAAAAAAATCTCTCTTTTCCAAGACTTGTCTCCCGTTGATCTGTGTTGAAATTTTTGCACCCACAAAACCCTTTGGTGAGGAAGTTGACTGAATGGCTCTCTGTTGCCTGAAGAACCACACCATTTTGTTTGCTTTGAACCTGGTTTCTTTTAGCTCCATCTGGCCATCACTTTTTCTTGATTGGGAGTGACCATGAAGTCAACCTGCCTCCATCCTCTCAGTGCCACACATGCTTTGCTTGAGTCTATCACTTTTCTAAGACAGCTGTGAAAGGTGCTTAGCTGTTCCCTCTGTGCAAGCAGCCCTAGATCTCCCTTTCAAGTACTTGTTTTTTCCATGAACAGGTCCATGTCCTTCTGGTGCTGCCCAGTAAGATATACTCTTTTTAGGTGTTCCTTTTAAACAAACTCCCTCATCTTGACATGGTTGTGTCTTTGCAGCTAAGTGTGGCTGTGGGAGATCTGTAGAGAAGCCCACTGGGATAGTGACCTGCTAACCTCATGCCCATAGTTACAGAACAGCACTTTTAAAAGCAGATTTTTGAACATGACCCTGGATATAGTTTGGCATCAAGCTAAGGATACCACGTCCTTTTGAGCACTCAATCAGCAACCACAGAGAGAACCTAAACATTTCAACTCCGCTTCATGCTGCCCTGTGACACTTGCCCAGTTAGGATGGGGGTAATTGAAGTAATCCAATAAAGTTTTCTTTTCTGCCCTTGCTGCCTCCTTGACCTGATCTGTCTGTGCACACTGCAGTCAGTGCTGCTGTCCCCATTGGGCTGTCAGTGATATAGACCCTGCTCTGCATTCTCCCTGCTGAGGCCCTGGCTTTCGATCCGTGCAGATTTCGTGTTCCACACAGATGAACCCATACAGACTACATCAAAGCACCCCAGGCAGTAATTTGATTTGACTTTAAGCTCTTCTTAACATATAGTACTAAGCTGCCCCTGGCACAGTTCCTTCTAACTTTCAGAACATATTGTCCTGTTGGTTGCACCCCTTCCCCAAGGTTTCTCCAACCAGTGCTTTCGCTGGAAGACACACGCCTTCTATTCTGGATTCCTTCTACCATTTGTAGAACACCATCCTGCTGTTTTGGGTTTTTTTTTTTTTTTGGCATTGTATTAAAATAACAATCTGTTTGTTTTCCATTTCCCATTTCATGAGTTTCTGAGTTGCCAATGGTCTGAGCAGGACAGGACTAGGCTAAAAGCCAATGTATTTTGGCAATCAGTGAATTGTGGTGTGAAAATACCCTTCCAAGACCTCAATCTAAGCATACACAACTGTACAGATAGCTAATCCAGGCTGCCTGCCACAAATCTCAGGGTTTGTGAAGCCTGGTAAACCAGGGAGTGAGCAAAGCACCCAATTCAATTTAAAATGGCTGACTGCACAATCACAATTAAGATATGCAATTTAGCATAAAATAAGGCAAAATAGCATGAAACAACTGATTTGAATTTGTAATGGGATCATAGGAACTAATTCCCCCTAAGAAAAGAATTATGCTTGAAGAATAACTAAGAAAAAAAAAAAAAAAAAGAGAAAGAAGTGAAATGCCTACCAGGGAAACCTGGGGTGACAGAAAAACTTCAGTGGAAGTTAAAAAGAAGTATGAGTAGTTCAATCCTATTAATGACCTGGTTTTTTTTGTCTTCTTTGTAACAAGAGACCTGTACTGCCAATAGCTGTCAATTCTCTATTGGAGGATGTCTTCACTTTCTGCCATAAATTCTATATATGAGGAACATATCACTCAAAAAAAAGGACAGTGTCTTTTTCCTTCTTTTGCCATAAGTGCAAGTAGATTTTTTTTATTAGGGCTATCAGACCAGGGGCAAATGATATTGGCAGGCAAGTAGGCCAAGTGCTGCCCTTAACAAGCTTCAGCAGAAAACAAGCAAGTTGGAAACCCTTTGTCAAGGGAACCAGGTTAGAGAGATTCTAATGTAAGAAAGTGCAAAGGTATCAGGTGTAATAGACTTCATATGAAATATTAGCTCTCTTGGAGAATATTGTTTTGTCCAGGATTTAAGTGTAATACTAGACAAAGTAAAGGTACACATGGAAACATGCAAGTGAAATTGACTGCATCAGAGAGAAGAATATTTGCCTTTCTTCTTGGCAATCCAACTTCCTAGCAGGGCAGCTCTGTGTATTACCTAAATGGGCTAATCAGGATCAACAGGTAAAATCCTGAAGCTTATAATCAGTTTGTAATGAAACAGATCTCAGCTGAATTCAGAGACCCTTCTGCCAGAATATGAATATGCACTTGGATATTTTCCTGACAGAGAGGTTTTTTTTTTTTTTTTTTTTTTTTTTTTTTTTTTTTTTTTTTGGTGATGGAAAGGGAGGCCTCAGTTGTGGTTCCCCAGCCCTCAAAGAGTCCTCCTTTCCAGTGCATTGTTCTGTGATTAGTTTCTATCCATTATTGTTCCAGGATGCTAAGGGTTGTAAAAGGGATTTCTAGGAGCAATAAGGGTTTGCTTAGCTCTGTCTCACAGTGGTAAATATGACCTTTAGTGCTGATTTCAGCAAAACAAAATTAAGAAAAGGACAATATATTGAAAAGATAAGATTTTTGAAAATCCAAATTTACAATATGAGAGAATTCTGTCAGGCTTCCTAGATGTAGGTCAGTCTGTATGAATGACTGTAGGTCAGTCTTTGAAAGCAAAATAATCAAAAATTGTTTCATATTCATCTTAGATATAGATGATCTTGCCACAGCTCAGGTAGGTGGAATAGAGAACTTCAATGTCTCTTGATTTCATGCTATTTCTTCATTGAAAATTTCTGCTTTATGCCCGTTTCTGTCTCTAGATTTGCCTTTTGGCAGGACAACAGTCACATGTCACATTTTTCAGTGTTATATTAAGGAAAAAAAGGGGTAACTTCAGGAAGAACTTTTATCAGGCAGATTATTGCAGGGTTTCCTTTTCTAGATTTAAAGAGATTATGTTCCTACAGGCTAGCTAACCAAAACAGAAAGACAAACTAAAATAAGGCAGAAGATGATACCGGAGTGAAGCAGTTGCCATCTTTGTTTTTAATCTCTCTCTGGCTGCTCTTCAGCTGACTGGATAGGAAATATCACATTTTGCCCTCATTCTGATGATTTTTTGAGGGCTTTGTACACTAGCCCTTCATCTGTCTATGATTAAAGCAATACATTCAATTCTTTTATTTTTTTTTCACAGAAATAAAGAAGCTACTGTTCCACAAAGTAGACTGTCTTATCTGAAAAAACCTGAATTTTGAATTTTCCCTTATCCTCAGCATCTCAGATACTGACAGGCCATGAGCAACCTAACATTATTCCATGATCCTCCCTGGGAAATGAAAACTTTAATTCTTTACTAACATTTTGACTGATATAAGAATGATAGGCTAAATTGTACTAAAATGTATGTGTCAGACTTTAGATGTTACATGAGGATGAGCATATACATAATGAACCACTGGAGTGGACAAGAACTTTCATCTGAACATTATTCCCATGTTTAAAGTGAAATATAACCATGAAAAGGGGAAAAAAATCCCCCAAAAAGACCAAAACCCTCAAATTATTTGGCAGCGATGAAAACCCTGACCCAGATATCAGAAAGATGGAGACAGGTCAGGTGATTCAGACTTGCTGCTTTTAACCTCAGCCTCTAACCAGCAGTGTTTTATTCAGTGCAAAAAGGTTCTCATCTGAGGGAAAAGGCTTTTTGGTTTGAGCAGGCTGCAGTTATTAGTGTGGCAGCTGCAGAAAGCAGGTTGCTGTGCCTGAGAAACAGTTCAGTTAGATATGTATTCCCAAGAGATATATATTCTTCTATTCCCAATCCCAGCAGAAGGTGGGATTTAGGGAAATGTGGTATCTCACACCTCCAACAGTCCAGTATGCCCTTCCAACTATCATTAGCATGTCCTCTTCCCCTTCTTTCACACTAGTCATACACGGAGGCCTTAGCTTTCAGGACAGTTCTGAACCAAACTTAACTGCTTCACAAACTTAAACTGCTTTTGTGCAGTTAAACACAGTAGCTCAGTAGGTTAGACAAACCACCATAAAAGGTTTTTTCTTGTCATTCAAATAAGGCCTTTCTAAAGTAACACTATATCTTCGCATCTGCTGATAGGTACCTTTGAGACCTTGGTCTCAGAAACTGCGAGTTACATTTTGTCATGGAATGGTTTTGCGCAAACACTGTTATACAACTTCTACCAGGAAGTTACAGTCATTAAAGAGAGGAAAATATTTACATTTTGATAGTGCTGAAGATATACGGAGGAAAGCAACAGAGAGGGCGTGCTGCATATACAGTGTCACTCTGTTCCATGCAGCTGCCAGGAAATATTTCACTGACTTCACTCAGGCCAGGATTTCATCTCAAGTTCATCTATGACAAGATGAGATGCTTAACTAAATAAATGTGAAACACTGGGGTTGTGTTTCTGTATAAGCCTCCTGAGAGTGGAGGAGGATTCAAAACAGATCTGAGAGTTTTGCAACCCTTCGCCTCTGGAACTGCATTGCCTAAGAGAGTATGAATTCTTAACTTTCTTCATCTCTCTGAGAGCAGACAGTATCTGTGCTGTTTCTTTTCTTCTTTACAGTTATTGTTTCTGAGCTCTGGCTTTCCATCCTCCCATCTGCCACAATCTTTATACAAATATAGAACTAGGGCAATGAGAGGGCAATAATTATTATACTTTTATATACTGCACTTACTGCATTTTACTGATTTTACAAATGCTAGGTGTCTTATTTCACTGGCTTCAATTTGTACGGAAGATGAAATGTGCTCAGTCACTGGCTCCAAAGTAGTGCTTAAAACCAAGGCTACTCACAGAGGTTGAAATTAAACTAACAGTCTCCTTTTTTTAGATTTAGTAGCATTGAAACATTAATTTGTTGTAAAAAGGGTAGGAATAATAAAATGAAATGAATAGGATATGAAAAGTGGCCCTGAAATGTGAATTCATTGACAACATGCATCATCAGGTTGCTCTGGAAATGGTGATGTGAATTAGATGAAGAAGTCACCAGCTATATGACATGCAATTTAAATTAATTATCTTCAAAAAGCTGAAATTAATTTAAGGAAAACAGGCCCACAGAGCATCAGTGATTTGGAAGGCATTTTTAGTCACTGTTTACATTGAACAATATCATACTGATTCCAATCTGTGTTTACTATTGTTTCATTTCTTACCAAAATTCAAAATCTACTTTTCTGGCATCCCAAAACTTGGAAGCTGTTAATGCAATTGGAAGGCAGAAAATAAACAAAAATAAATAAATAAAACCCAAAACCTCAACCCTCAAAATATCTGGTTTATTCACTTTAATGAAAAAATTACAAGTGTCTAAAAATGTAAGCATTTTGTGAGAGAATATATCACCAACTATTGCTATGCTTTTTACATAAAAGGTAACAGCTGTAGGATTCTTTTTCAATATGCTTCTATAATAATAACTTTTAGACAATGAAACCAATGTTTACTCAATATGTGCATTTCTGAAGAAAGAGAAGCTTGGAAAGGTTTTCATAAATACTCATCATACATAATGTGAAATATTAAGTATAATTTCATGAAACTGTTTTACAAATCTATAAGCCAATTTTGAGAAATAGCCTTTCACTCTTCTTTCTACACTTTTCTTATTGTTGACATGGGCAGAAAATTATTCTTTAACAGCAGATGAAGGACTGTCGGTTTTTTTTAATAACTGCACTGAAGATGTTTGTGTGTTTGGGGGATAGAAGAAGATGATGAAGCTTTTAAATCTGCTTCACATTTTAGCTTCAACTTGAGGTTAGACAGCAGCAGAAGCAGACAAACCTTGGGTAATTGTTTGGGGCTGCAAGGCTCAGCACCAAGAAAAAACATCCCATCCCCACTTATCTCCAAAAACACAAAATAGGGGACTATGTAGCTTTAGAATATACAACATCAGTTGTGTGCTCAGGGTGGAGGGGAAGAAATACATAGTTACTAAGGATATTATAAGATTAAAAATCACAGCATCTGCAGATTTTACGTGTAATTAGCAAAGAAAAGCTAATATAGATACTGGCTAAAGAATACACTTGTGAAATCTTTTTTCCCCTCAAATTACATTATCCTTAAACAGAACATGCCAAGAGTATTTTAAACCATACAAGGAAAAGTAAGCTGAGATTTCATAAGATCCTAGATTTCACAGCATTGGTAAATCACAAGAATATATTTCCCAGAATGATGTATTTATAGCAGGAGATGAAAACTACAATAATACTGGTTATTTTAAAGTTATTTTAGGAGCCAACACAGTTTACAGCCGTGGAGGGAACAGGGAGACACTTTCACAGAGGAAAGAAAATATCTGAGAACACAAACCATAAATTCCGATGCCAGAACTTGTCCCATTCATTATGGTCTTTTCACTGATGTACAAAAACATCTGCCAATTGCCTAGGATCGTGAGTACAGTAACATGAAAGATAAATCAGCTCTCAAGAAAAATAGCTACGTAAGGATTCCCTTCCTACCAACTCTCTTTCAAGTACCACTGCAAATTCAAAACATTGAGGCAAAGTCTCCACTCAGAACCATTGTAGAGCCACCTGAAGTCATTAATCATGGAAGAGACTAATCAATCAATCAATCAATCAATCAATTAACCAACCAGAGAATGGTTTGGTTAGAAGGATCCTCAGAGGTCATCTTGCTCCAAGCCCTCTGTTATGGGCAGGGCACCTCCCCCAGACCAGGTTGCTCAAAACCCCACCCAGCCTGGCCTTGAGCGCTTTCAGGGATGGGCCACCCACAGCTTGAAGGTTATTGAGCAGCTGCTTTTTTCTAGTGTGTGTAGAAAGGCAGAGGTCTTCCTTGTCATGCACCTGTCTAAAAGAGATTAAAGACTTTCTACAAGTAAAAAGACATCATACATGTCATCTCCTAACCTGTTAAATGAAAGAGTTGTCCTATTATACACAGAGTTAAACAGAGCAGATAGTGATAGTCCCTTCTCACAACACCAGCTTTCAACTGAATGCTATTCTGATAGAACTGCAATAGGAAAGGTATACCCCTATAACTGTAAAGTCAATGGATCTTGACAAATCCTTCAAGAGGACTTGTTCTTTTTTTCCATGAGGTCCTGGCCCATTTGAGCCAATAAAGGTTTGGCTAATTATTTCAGCAAGGTCAGACATAAAGCCTTCTCTTACCTCCTTTAATCAAAGGAATGTGATTTTTTGGAAGAGATCAAAGTCCATATGAACAGTATTTACTGATGTTAAGTATTCTGATTTGTTGTCACAATTGAAAGCCATTAAAAGGCAATGGTTTTAAAATTCATTTTACTGGCAATTGCTTTACTTCTCCATGTAGTAGAGCTTTTTCCTCTGACTATGTGCACACAGATTTATAATGGATATTAATCTGTATAAGGGACATGCGGCTGTACAAGAAGATTCATTTGATGAATAGTATTTCTTTAAAGCTGCATGGCATGACTGGGTGAACACAGACTTGGGGAAAATTTTGAGTTGTTTTTTCTTTTTTTTTCTTTTTTTTTTTTTTGAGTCTCTAACCAGCTCACTGTGATCAAAAAGAAATCCAAAATAGTCTATTCTAATTGCTTTAATTTTGTTCTCATAATATAAAAAGTATAAATTATCCCATTGATAATACTCAGGAAAAATTCCCTCAGTTATTTTGACACTAGAAAGCTAAATTCAGCTATCAACTGAAGGTACATGAGGAATTCAGCAGTGCTGCCTGCTGCAGCTGCGGTTTTGATCCAGCAAGCTCACACAAAAAAACCCTGCAATCTACTTTTGTTATTAATCTGCAGAATTGCTTTAGCCTTCACCTAAAGCATGGGAGACATCAGAGTAACCTTCTCAGAGGTTCACAGAGACACAGCACAGAATAATTTGATCTCAGAAGATAAATTATCCAGGTTTTGAGCCATTTGGATGATTTCAATGTGAATTCTTAATGATGTCTACTGACTCAACTTTGACTCATTCAGAAAGGTTTCAATGGGAAAAGGCACATTGTAGAGGAAAAGATACCAAGCATCCATATAACCAGGAAAATCATGCAGCATTTCTTTGGATGTTAAATAAGAAGTACAAATGCCTGTCTTTGAGCACTAATTATAACCTCCCAAGACATAACCAACAGAAAATAATATGGCTGCCATAGCAAGACATTTTGCAGTGAAAAATCAAGGAAATTTAAGTTCTTTGGAATGGTAACAGGGACTTTCTTTTTGTTTCCTAGGAAACAAAGTGGCCTAGACTCCTCCTGTGCCAAGAAGCAACTGGGACATCAGGTCAAAGGCTTAATTAAATTTTATGTGAGTTACTCAGCAGTAAAAAACCAGTTAGCCTGCTCAGGAAAGATGATGCTTCTTACGTCAATCAAAAAAGCACTTGGGTGAAAAAAACTTCGACAATCAAAAGACAAACACAAAAATAATAAAAATAAAAAGCACTGAGATATAAGTGTGCCTGCTTTATAATTTAAGGAGCTAAGCATCATAAATATTTCAAACCCTGAACTCTTTCTTGCAACTGATCTTTGGTGCCTGTTTCCTACCATCAGTAGAGATGACCTGTGAACAGGAGGAGGAGGCAGATCCACACATTCATCTGATGTGTGCCATGGTCATGAAGTTCAACAAAACAAGTCTTAGATGCATCATTAAAATTCGTCTTAGTGCTGTCAGATGAAACAGAGTGTGTAACAGACTTCACAGTAAACTCTTTAAAATAAACAAAATATTATCTTGAAATGTCTCAGGGGACCTAATTTTTGCAAAGTATATGGAAAGGAGCAAAGACAGCTGCTCAACAGACATCTCTCCTCATGGTTTGCAAACTGGCTTCTGGATGCTCCTCTCCACCAAACACATATTCAGTACTAAAAGCTACTCTCGAATGGCAGTTCCTACATGCAGGCTGCCTTGCCTGGGCTGCTAAAGCTATCAGCTTTATAATTTTTCTTTGCTTTGTGACATGGTTTGCACAGGCAGCAGAGCAGACCCCAATTCTGTTACTGTTTCACTGCTGAAACAGGGTTAAAGCCAGTGGTTCTACCCCGAGTTCTGACACATAAATCAGATAAGGTTTTGGCATCACCTGCTAATCTTCTTTTTTTATAAAGTATCCCTGTGAATAAAGCTTAACAGTTTGCATTAATAGCAGATCAGGGTAACAGATATTGTAAAACCCATGTAACTACACATGAATGCAATGCAGACACACCAGTTCTTTGCAGATCAGATTCCTTTCCTTTCAAAGTTTCATTTAAGTGGTCAGAATCTTAGGGGGACTCCTATGTACGTAAAATGCAAAACACTTGCGGGTATATATGGAAAAAAAATAATGCTCTGCTTGCTTTTAAAGAAATAATCAGAAAAATGTGGGGAAAACACCTAAAATATTAGACTAAATCTCTTTCTTACTGACTGAACTTCTCAGTGAAGCCATAATATCTAATTTCGAGGGTATCATCTGTTGGCAAAGAAATAACTGTCATATCACCATTTCTGTAGCATGACTTCATTGGCAGACTGGAAAAGAGCAGCCAGATGGTTTGCAGAAAAAGAGCCTTCTTTAATTAATGAATATTTTTAACAACTAACACCCCCCCAAAAAGACATAAATAACATTTCTGATAAATAAATGTGCTGAAATATTACTAGTTCTATCTTTAGAAGCCTTCTCCCACATATACATCCTTCTATTTTAAGCAAAATTCATTATTTTGTAAAAATAATTTAGATTAATTTCATATCTGAGAAGGGGTTATTAGGACAGACCAAATGTGATGTAAAACCTCTGCATTTCCAGTTCCTGACCTACATATGGCTATTATGTCAGTTGTTAAAATAATACTATAAAATATATAAAATAATAATCCCTACTCACCAGGGATTAATATTTTACTAGGGAATTCATTTGTACTTGAGATGGAATATTGAATTTAATTGCAAGTTGTGAATTTTAGGCTTGGCAATAGCATGTACCAAGAGGATTCTCTGACAGCACAGTCATTCTTTCATAGCTTTTCTGATATTTTCATTGCTAATTGAATCTAACTTACACTTTTGTTGTTCCAACTCTAAGCCCAGGATTTTCAGGAAACTTTTGAAAATATTGAAGTTAATATTGTGTGTATATTGTCTAAGGCAAGTACTTCTTTTAAATATATGTGCAAAATGTGTTCATTTTAATTTCATTTATTCATCTTAACTGTAGTTTTAATGAGATGACAACAGAAAATGTAGGCCCACCACTGGAAGGGGAAAGAGTACAAACAATTTATGATCCAGGGAAGGGTGAGGTATTTAATGTCACTCTCAGTCTTTGTAATGAAGCATTTCTGTAAACCATTATAATAAGGTTTACCTGTGATCATCAATGTAAGTAATATAATAAGAAAAATAGAGGGCTTGGTAATTAAATCAGAATCCTATGCTGAAGCATATGACCAACAGTGCTAACTTTGATATAAAAAAGTAAACTAATAACTATTGGGGAGTTTGTAGAAGAGAAATTTGTGGTTGCCAGAGAGTCAGACTGAGAACCATATGCAGGTTTAAATACAAATATTTTATGGAATGTTCCATTTCATTCCAAATATCAAAAAGAACCCTCATCCAGGCCAAAATTATGAAATAAGTAATTTTTAGGACATTTATATTTTTCAGACTGAATATCCTGATGAAATTAACTTCAGAAGATTCCCAGAACAACATTTCAACAACCAGGTATTAATTTTAAGAGTTCATATAGATGAAATTCAAAGGCAATGGAGAAAAAAAAAATCAAATACAATGAGTATAAGTACCTTATAAGATACCAGGCTGGCAGAAAAGAACCTTTTTTAAATATAATCTCCAGGAAAAAAAAAAAAAAAAGATTAAGTTCATATTGCCTGACTTTTTTATGGAGGCATTGGTAACAATCTTCCTATTATTTTACTGCCTTAAACTGAAGCCTGTGGTTCTGCTAAATAAATGCTTTGCAGTACCAATATCATGATATTCCAACTGTTCAATCAATTCCAATTTTGTTTGCACTGTTGGTTCAGCTTACATTAATGAGATGAAGGCATTTACTTTTCTATTATATTTTAATTCCATATATTTTTTTCCTTTCATGTGGCTTAAAATTGTTAATATTTACAGAATATTTGCAGAAATTAGAGCAAAATTGCTTATGTTTGTGGTCACTGATAACTTCGCTACAAAAAACTGCGCCAATTTTTTTACAGGTCACATCATGACTGTAAGAGCAGAGCTCTGATTGCTTGTGTACTTATGTTTTTAAAGATTTGAGAATTGAATCCTGACTCTATGCTTCCATTAGCTAAATGGGTTGCTTTCCACAATATTGCTTTACTGCCTGGGACAATATTAAAATAGTCCTGGAAATAGACACTATAATTTGCACCCAGTAAGGAGGGGCACAGAAATTACATGCAGCAATTGATTGAATTCAGAGGTTTCAGCATAACAGGAAATTGATGCAAAAGTATCTCTCAGTTTCAAACCACAGTGGTATTATCTCTATAATAAATTGTCATACCCTTTAACCTCTCACCTGTGCTCTGCACTCTAATCTCTTTCTGCAGTGAATGCATTTAAAAGTCTGAAGCAGTTTCAAATGGAAGTTATTATATTTTCTAGAATCTGAGTCAAGAAGTAGTTTTGATGCAAATCTAAACATCAATTTGTAAGGTTTCTTGGTTTTTCCTTCTGGGATATTTTTGTGATTCAATACCTTGTTCAGCAGTTGTACAGAGTATTTAATTGGGATTTCTGCAATATTCCTGTTTTTCACTGTGCAAAAAGTCAAGATACTGTCTAGAAAGAAGTTATTTAGAAACACCTTTCTGTATGTATGCCATAAATAATGGTTACACTTCAGGAAAACTTAATGCATCAGTAAATTCAAGGAGGTCACCTGTACATAGTTTGTGTTTTCCTTCCTATACCTGCAATGAAGGGAGACTGCTTTGTGTCATGGACAGCACGAGACCAGAACACCTGTGATGGAATTGCAGCAGTGTCTGTTAAGCCTGTGTGTGCCTGACTCATGTTGATGCAGAGGCTGATTTCCATATGGACATACACAAATATGAGCATTGAAATGCTGGGCTGAAAGACCAAACCCTTGTGCTCTGAACATGCAGGCAGGGCTCAAATGCCTGCATACCTTTCCCCATCACTTTCTCTCTAGTTACTTTACTAGCTTACAACTTCCAGTTAAGTGAGCAGAATGGTCATATGAGTGTTGGTGGACTGTGACCTTTAAAACTAAAGCAGTTCTGAGTAACACAGGAAAAAAAAAATTGATTTTTCCTTAGTTTCTGGTTTGAACCTTAGGATTTTTGAAGCATCTTCATATTCTTCTGGGTACTCTGAGCTGCTAACATGTTCAAGTTCCTAATACCTTTTCCTAACCCTTCTCACTGAGTAAATTACCCTACCAAAAATTATCCTACCAAAAATGTCTTTCTGCCTTGGAACGCCCCTATCTTTATCCCTGGTGCTGTCTTTGGAAATGCCTGCAAATGTGAGCAAATGATAGTTCTAGAAGATGCCATAGGCCAATCTATATCCTTCAGTGTGGCTTTTATTTAATCTGTATCTTTTTGTGGTATACACCTGTCACATGCTCATGCTTGAGAATACCAAGGTAAAGAGTTCCATGGGTGTTTCCATAATTACAGAATTGCAATATGTTTTCTAGAGGCTGCATTTCTGTGAATTGCAAAAGTAATTCTAAAAGATGCATGTTCTTAAAACTGGATTTTGAGAATTCTTTAATCTCTAGTTCACACAGAAAGGCCACAGAGAACAGTATTTCTGGAACCCCAATTCAGAATTTTGTCTTAGCAAAAAGACAAGCCCTTGATATATTTGTTTAGTTACTAGTAAAATCACTGTAGGACAATAGAAGTATCTATAAATTAGCCATATTAAAGTCTCTGGCAAGAATATCTTTGCCTGGAAAAAACCCCTACCCTTGAACTGTTCCAATGGAAGTCCTGCTGACTGTAATGGAATGTCTTGCATGTGCCTGAAAACTGTAACAACTCTTAGGCTGCTTTATTTGAAATTTTTTAAAGGAAGCTTATGAGTCTAGGTCAGTGACTGGATGTATAGATGGAAAGTTAAAGCAATAAAAGGCTAAAGACAAATATCCTTGCACATATGAGGAAGAGATGGAAATTGGGACTCAACTGTTTGGATCATAGTCTAACTAGAGATTCATGCTCTAAAAGCATTCAACATATCACAATTAGCTGCCACTTCCAAAAATGGAAACATAGTTTTGATCAAGAAAACGTATATGCTGATAGTTAAAAATTTAACATACAAATAATGCAATTGGTTTCAATGGGTTACTATAAATTATGCTCATTCCTAAGGGTTTTTTACTGCTTGTTTCAGAAGAACTGGGACGTGAATAAATGAAATCATCCTTTGGGTTGCTCTCAGTCATACAATGACTCACCTGCCGAGCTGATAACAGAACTGTCTCTGCTGGATCTGTATTGCTTTCCCTATGTTTCTGGCACCAGGCTCACTGCTAGCTCAGTATGATCTGCAAACTTAACATCACCATCTGCTACCACTCAAGTGGTACAACTCTTTCCCAGCATTCCTGATGTTTGATGTGCCAAAAGCAGAGATTTTAGAGTTTGTCAGTGCTTTGAAATTGGAAAGTACTAAACTACATCAGTTTTATGTCCATTCTGTTCTTAATAGTTGCATAAACTCGTCTGGATTTTGGAGATCTCTGATTCTATAGAAAGTTAAAAATTAAAAAAGAAAAAAATAATCAGGATGCAAAGGTCACTCTGGGGATCTATGTTTGTGGTGTGTGTTTGTGATTGTTGCAAGACACACCCCTAATGTATTCCTACTGACTCCAGCATAGCAGAAAGATAAAAAAGAAACAGTTATCTTTAATCATAAGAAACAGTGAATCAGATCCTTGTCAAACTTGAGTGGGAACAGTAGATGTAAACAGAGGGGACTTCAGCAGGAAAGTTAGCATTGGAAAAAATCCTTAAATGAAAATGCCATCCATAGAAAGACGGAATAAATTGTTGGTAAGCCTGTTTGAAAGAAAATCTGCAATGACTACATTTCCACTTAAACCTGCCCATATGGCAAATCAGAAAGATTGCAAGAACAGAAGAGGATTTTGAAGACATCTGTAATAATCATAAACTGATTTTCCTTGTTCCATGTCTATACCTATGCTTGTCCCAGATGCTGATGACAGTGAAGGGGATAGTGAGTGAAGGCTGTTGACCAAACCGTGTGAGGTAGGGAATACAGAAACACATTTATGTCCTCTAACAAGTGCAAGACCATCCCATTCATGTTCTTAAATGCACCTTCAAAGAAGTTTCAAGAGACTTTTTTTACAATCTCTTCAATCTGATGGGGAAATAAAGCAAAATGGAAAATCTTACAGCGATCCAATAGTTTTACGTTAAAAGGACAAGACCCTGAGAGATATAGTCTAATGACAAGGCCCTTCTCCAGTTGAGGGACTGGACCAGATGACCTCCAGCAGTCCCTCATATGACTCTAATCAGCAAATGCTCTATTGCTGTATCTTACTACCAAAGAAACATGCACCAGGAAGGGACATTTGATGCTTGTTCATACATTAACAAGAAGAGTGGGAAGCCACAATCCCACCATGAATATGAGTGTCACTACCCAGTGGGACAAAATGCCTGCCGAAACAAGTATTGCGTACTTCCAGCACATGATAAAGAAGGGAATAATAATGGATCAAGTGGTCAATTATACTTCCCATTCCTGGTATTCAAGTATCATAATATAAATAATAAAGAGAAATAGTAGAAATACTACAGCAAACATTGTCCTCTTAATTTTCATTGTTTCACACTCAAGAAAAAAAGCAGTAAAAAGCATTTCAATAAATTTGTCTTTAGGGTATCCCTCATACTGGTTAGTTCAGTATGTGCTGAAGTAGACAGTATGCAGTGGCAAGAGACGACCTCTCATTTACTTTGTCCTGCACCCCCATTCACAAATAGCTGCCAAAAAGCAGGGCAAGATCCACCTGAGTGTGCCAAGGTTGGAGGAATTGTTTGTAGTACAGTATGAGACAGACAAAAGAAGACACACCTTGCCAAGCCTCCCAGAAAAGTAAAAATAAGATTTCTTTAGGAATTTGAATGAGAAAAGTAGTGGCTATTGCCGTGCAGGAAGCTACTGAAAAATGTTGGCTTGACAGAAAGCTGATGTTGGGCAGAGAGACAATTGATTGTCATTCCTGCCTAGTACATTTGTGTTTTCTGCTAAAGAACAGTTAATCCTTCCTAGCACACTGAAAATACATTTGGTGTTCTTGACAGACTCATTTTAATTAAACCATACAGAAAATCCACCTCCTGACTAGTTGATCCGAGGTATAATATTTCCTGACAAAATTATTGCTACCTGAGAAGAACTCGCATGATTCAGACACAAAGAAATGAACATCTGGACCTAGAAATAAAATCCTGCCCTATGTTTGGATCTAGATATATTAAAGTGGATATAAGGCTTACATTACAATTACCCATTCAGATCTGGAAAGCACCTGTAAGGCTTTGGATAAGATCTAAAATTAAAACAACTACCCCACCTTCAAATATTTTTCCAAACTGGAAGAATTTTGGCTGATGTTCTCTCCTGAGGAGAATGAACTGTCCAGTCTGAAATATATCTGTTTTGCTTGCTTTGTGTTAGGTACCCCCACTAAGGGAACAGATCCTCTCTGTAGGTACTTCTGGCTTTCTCCAGATGCTACAGAAATCTCTAAAGAAAAGTGGATTTCTTCCCACAGCTTGCTCAGTGTCAAATCTTTCTTCTGAGAAATAACTTCACATGAAAAGTTTCAGAAAAATGATTTGTAGGTAAAATTTTTCCCTTTCCCTACTGAGCCTCCTAGACCCAATTGGTTTTTCTGCATGATCTAACAAAATACAGAAGAATTGGCAAAAGACATTTAGACAAGCATTACAGAGCCTCAGCAGATCTGTTAATATTTGAAATTCAACATTTCTGGCTATCTTGGGTCTGGGAAGCCCTGTCACAGCCATTTCAATTCCTGTAGAAATAGCAAAGGAGACAGTTCCATGCCATCACCCACTGCTCAGTGTAGTGTGGCTGGAGCTGGAACGGAGATCTCCTTTTTGAGGATTCAGAGTGTGTCAAAATTGCTGCTGGGCCACTCTGCTAAGCAGCACGAATTCAGCAGGGCCTTCTGAGGCAACTGCTGATCACTGGGGATTTGCTTTGTTGTAATGAAACATGCATATGCACATATAGAAGTGAAAGCCACAGCCTTCTGAAATCACTGGGAGTCCTCCCACTGTTTCCACGAAGTTTTAGAGCTGTTCCAGTTGCTTCTTAACTTGTTTTGAGAAAACATGCACTCAAACATCATAATTTCTTCCCTGGTCTTTGCAGAAGCATTCTTCCGCTCAATGTGACATTTCTTGTGTATAGCACAAATTCCTCAGGTTTCTACCCATATATTTTTTCTAGTATTCATCTCAGAAAGACCTAAAATGAGATAATGCTTTTTAGCTACCACTTTTAGGCAAAAGAATAAAATAATCAGAAAATCAGTTTGAGCTCCAGGAAGTCTGAGGCTGTTTTTGTCTCCTGACCATCAGAAACTCATCCTGAAGTCTGCCTTTTGGCTGCCAAGTCCTATTTCTTTTCAAAGATCTTTAGAGGATGGACAGATATCATATTTTGATATAATAAATTGAGCTTTCTAATATATACAGCTGAAAAGACTGCTTGATAACTTTGTAAGATAGACAATTATATCCACACAGCCATGCTGTGAGAGGCAGATGAATTAATAAAGACATGTTCAAAAATTGCCCTGGCTTTTAATATAAAGATCAAGTAGGAGGAAATTGCCAAAGAGAGCTCTTACTGAATCTTCTGGATGTGAAATTTTAACTCATTGTGACATCTCTGGCTATTTTTGATCACAATTATTCTCAATATTATCTTTGCACAAAACTGCACAACTCAATGATTTACAGAAAGGGAGAATGGATAGAAAATTGATGTTCAGTTCTGTGCCTTTAAGGCTTCAACTGATCACAGATGCAGCAGATAACACAGTGATTTACCTGTGTGAACCCTGTCAGCCCTGTGAAGCTTATAATTATTCAAATTAGAAAAGTTTATGGAGTTCACAGAAAGAAAAAATTACATGAGAGCCCTTGAGTTTTTGTTTTCCTCGTATTTACTAGTTTCCTCACATAACCCAAATTTTGCCATGTCTAGATTCTTCAACATTGAAATTAAGTGGAAAATATAGTTTGGCATCTAACTAATGGTTTTGCCATTTGCAAGAAAAGTGGCTCTAGGTAGGGAAAAAAATTGTGTTAATAGTTAATGTTCAGCATGCTCAGCAAACCAATTTGGCTTTCAAACCTGGCATGGCTGGTTTTATATTATACTGATGGATTTTTTGAAGCTAGAACCAGTGCTATCAAACATTTCATTTTCCTGTGTTTCATAAATATATTATGCTTTCCCATTTTCTATAGTGATAAAGAATTGTGTTATAATTTTCAATATTCTGAAAATTTACATCTATTTCTTATTAAATTACCAGAGGATAGTTCATGTTTTGTTTTAACATAAAGTCCTTGGGGAAAATGCACATTGGAATATAATTTTCCTACATGCATTATATTTTCTATGCCTTGATCAAAGAGCAAAATCATATTAAACATTTCTATGTTTCTATTGCAACAGAAAAGCTGCAAGGATTGGAGCTCTGGAACTACTCTTGTGCACCAAGATTTAATAAGCAGTAGCTGAGAAATAAAGGACAGAGTGATCCATACGGAGAAACCAGTAGACCTCTTTTGCAGCCCCCAGAATAATTCAGCTAACTTATCCATGAAAGACAGGAACTATTTCTGCAAAGTCCTTCTGTTCTGAGTGCTGTGGCACTTTTTTTGCAGCAAGAGACCTTGGGGTAGACTATGTGGGGAGGTGAGGGATGGGAAAGACTGCTGTTCCTGCAGAAAATCCGTGCAGCTCTGCTTTAAATGCTGCTCCTGCTTGGGAGGTGCACTCCCATTTTGCTGTTGATGGGTGTTTCTCCGGTGACAAAGGTGAGTCCTGAGCTATGAAGTCGGCAACCTGGGGCAATCGGGGAGAAAGGACTGCTGATAAACAGTGAAACCTGTTGAACCAGTACCCCAGGGAAAGTAAGAGATGCTATCATCAATGGTTCCAAAGCAAAAAAAAAAAAAAAAAAAAAAAAAAAAAAAGGATCTGAAACTCAGATTTTGGCAAACATAGACACAAATACTCTTAAAAGAGGTAAGTCTGTGTTCTCAGACACCTTAAATTAAAAAATTCCTTCTCTGTAGGGCTTTGAGGACATAAATATCATCAAGCAATCACTTTTATACAGGTGGGTTGTTTTTTTTTTTTTCAGATTCTTGGAAAGGGTGCTTTGGCAAGATCTGACAAGCTGTCTGCAAAGCCAAACACTGAAAACTAAAGTTTCAAAGGAAAACATTTCAATGAAAGACATGCAAGTGCTGACGCTCAGTCAAAAGGTTGGAGAGTAGCCAACATTTATACCCTACCTAAGTCAAAATCTACAGACAAATGTTCTGGAATCTGACTAAGATTGCTCTGAGAGCTCCTCCTAAGGCCATCAGGCCCCATTTAAAATGTACTTGCCATTTGCCTAATAGCACTGGAGTGCACTGATCCTTGTAATGACTCAAACGCTTACCATGGTAGAGGAAAGTCTGAGTTTGGTTCTCTGTTATCTTAAAATTTTCTCCTGCTTAGAGCACTAGGATATGCAGAGAGAGATCATATCTACTGAAACTATGAGTGTGACAGAGAGCACAGGTCTGCAAGCTTGTGTGTAAGGGCAAGAGTGGACAAAAGAGGCCCTGGCTTCCTGCTTCAGCTGCATAAATTTAATTTGCAAGAATTGACTTGGGAAATCACCATGTTTATTTAATTTTTTAATCACAGAATTACAGAATATGCCAAGGTGGAAAGGACTGACAAGGATCATCAGAATCCAGCTCCTGGCCCTGCACAGAATCATCCCCAAGAGTTACACCCTCTGCCCAAGAGCGTTGTCCAAACGCTTCTTGAGCTCTGTCAGACTTGAGGCTGTGACCACTTCTCTGGGGAGCCTGTGCCAGTGCCCAGCCACCTTCTGGGTGAAGAACCTTTCCCTAATATCCAACCTAAACTTCCCCTCACACAATTTCAGGCCATTACCTCAGGTCCTATCACTGATCACCACAGAGAACAGAGCAGTGTCTGTCCCTCCTGTTCCCCTTGTGAAGAAGTTGCAGGCTGCAGTGAGGTTTCCCCTCAGCCTCCTCTTCTCCAGGCTGCACAGACCAAGTGACCTCAGCTGCTTCTCATACGGCTTTTCCTCAAGGTCCTTCACCATCTTTGTTGCCCTCCTTGGGACATTCTCATTAAACTATTGTTTAATACCTCTTTTATACTGTGGCACCCAGAACTGTCCCCAGCACTCGAGGTGAGGCCGCCCTGGTGCAGAGCAGAGGGGATAGTCACCTCCCTTTCCCAGCTGGTGATGCTGTGCCTGATTGCCCCAGGATACCCCAGGCTGTCTGGGCACTGCTGACTTCAGTTCATTTTGATTCCCTTAGTAGGATGCAGCAGTAGATGGGGAAAAATAGTGAAAGACCCAAAGAAAGCTAGACTTATTTTGAAAAGCGGATTGTGAAGAACCCCATGAGGTTTGACAGTGGGAGCTGGTACTTCTCTAATTTTCATGGGTGGGATTCATTTCTGTGGAGAAAGCTGGCACCTGGGTGGAGGTGAGCCTTTCTGCCTCTGCACACCTGTGAGCCTGCTAGCCCTGCTCATGAAGAAAAGATGCTACATTTTTGTTGTTGTTCTTTTTTTTCTTCCTCTTGCTTGAGGCCATGTGTTAGTCTGGGCTGCTTGTTTAGATGCTCAGTTTAAACACCCAGCCATTAACAGATTTCTTCAGAAGAAGAAATCCAATAATATTAAAACCTATGCATTTTAAATAATGAGTCAAGCATGGCATTATTAATTTCTGTGAGGGTCAGGGAGATTATTCAATGCATTTAAGGTTAAAAAAAATAAAAAATAACTTTTTTTTTTTTTTTTTTCTTCCTCAGGTTACTTGTTAATAACATCCTATGAGGGATACACCGTGATTTGCAATAATGATCCGGGGTCTCTTTTACACTTGTTCCAGACATGAGAAGGACCGTGGAAATTAATGGATCTAACCAACAGAAGTATAACCCACAGGATCAAGCATCTGATCAGCAGTATTCACTTCTCTTCTTTTTGGAGTGTGCAAGATTTTGGAGGGTGTGGGGTGCAAGAGGAGATAAATGCTGGAGGAGAAAATACCACAGGACTGGGAAGGTCATCTAAATAAATCATAACTAATGAGGCATCTGCTATTAAAAATAAATCATCATCACTTTGTCACTATCCAATTTCCCATTAAATTAGTTTCTAGATACAACATCAGGTCCAATCTTTTCCTATAAGCATTGATGCTTCATTACTGTAAAATGTGAGCACTGGAAGAATGAAAATGGTTGATGTGTATTAGTAACAAGGCTCAGTAATCACATTGCTTGAAAAGGTATTCCCCAGGGTGTGTTGCCATTCCTGCTGGTGTTCACGATATACAAAATATAAACCAAACAGTTAACTCCTACCTCTGCACTTCTGACAAGGTAGTGGATTCTTCACATAAATAAATACTGGTGGACTTTTTAAAACTTGCATACACTGTTAGTAGAAAAACAATACTATAACAAAGACTGCCAATCCAATAATTTCATTGCAGTCTAACAATTCTATCTTAATTAAAATGTCTCCTTGGAGAGAGTAATTTTCCCTCAAAACACTGCTCAGATGTGCTGGATGGCATTATCTTCCTAGTAATAATTTAAGAAAATGCTGTCAATATTATTGTTTTACCCGTTAATCTACTTTGCTTGTTCCCTTGTGTCTTTATTGCAGGTTTCTTATTTCATTTGGAGTTATATTTCACTGAACTATAAAAAAGAGTTATACAAAAGGTAGTAATTCAGCTTTATCAGTTCCTGGCTTTTGTATAACCAACACATTAGTGGTTCCCCTTCTCATTGGCAGGGTAGACTCATAAGAAGGGTTCCACCAAATTTAAACCAGGCAAAACAAAGGACAAGATTTGGCCCATCATACAGTTAGGTTGTACCTTTATAGTTAAGAGTGTAATTGCTAGTATGTGACAGTTGCAAGAATACTGAGGAAAGGGCAATGTTTGATCAACTGTCCCAGGACTGTCAGATGGATGGCTGAGGGAGTGCTTCTGTCAGGATTTCCTGGCACTTCCTCTCTGAAGTTATTGGTTTCAAAAGCCAGCCTTGGACAGCATGCAACTGTCTATGCAATAGATCATCCAGGTATAAGGAAACTCAGGGGGACTGGTACAGGCCAGGAATTGTGTTACAATTTAGTTGAGACTGGTTTCCATTGCCTCAGAAACCTGCAGCTTCAGCAGTGCCTGAATTTTCCATCTCAAGGGAAAATTTCATCTCAATTTACTTACCCACAAAGGGTGATAACCCTACTGAGCAAATAGCTTTGCCATTTCAGTGTAGCTGCTCACAAATGGGGCTGCTAAACATTGCCATACCCCTATGGTCTGATTCACAGTTGATTGTGACCTTTCAAGACCTTTTTTAACAGTCCTCAAGCACACAGTCATCAGCCATCTGTACTTTAATCCCCAGGCACAGTTCAGCCCAGTGAACTTCCAGAGATGAAGCTGACGGCTTAATTTCTTCTCTGTCTTACATCTTGTTCAGCATCTAAAAACACATCACAGCTTTAAGCTTGTGAAAGCACAAGAAATTTGCCAGCTGCAGTCCAACACTTAATTTTCCCTGCATTCTCATTTTCTGCAATTTCTCCACAGCACACAAGACACAAGCAGCACACCCCTCATTTTCCAGAATACTTTGCTTGACACAGCGTGGGGAAACCTTGGGTATACTTTGGTGCTGCACTTTCAAAACACATGAGGCAATGTTGGAAACCTTGGCGTGGGATCAATTCATGTCACATAGACTGCTGAGAAATGACCTTTTGTTTAGGGCTAAACATCAGTGAAGACCAAAATTTACAGTTAATTTCTGTGATCCTGTTCTTCTAGTGTGGCTGAGTGTCCCCTTTGACATTCCAGATTCACATTTGCTCAGGTTCAAAGATGAAATCTACATTAGTGAGAAAGTTGATGCTGTAGTTTGCAAGACTTCATTGCATTGATAAGACAACATGAAACTATTGTATGCAGTGTGTCAGCAGATTGCCTGGGAGAAGGATAGGCTATTCTACAAGAAAAGCAATTGTTACTCTGCAGCTTTAAGAGCCTTAAAACATGAGCATTATTTAGTTCTTTAAACAAGTTATTATGCGTATCAAAAGCATAATTTACCAGATGGAATTAAAACTTTAAATTAAATAAAAGGAGTAAAATTTATTCTGAACAGACAGAGATCATCTAGAAGCCAGTCATGCTCCAGAGCATCAGAAGACTGAGAAAGACATTTCAGAAGAGAAGCAAAGTCCACTTTCTTACAAAGTTGGCTTCTGCTGACTCTCAGTGACAGATTTGGACATGGCTGCCTTAAGGTAGATAATCCCAATGCTGTGTTTTCAAAGGTATCTTCCACCCATAAATGCTTATGTTGAGAGGAACCCAGCGACTTGAAGTGAGAAGGTCTGCTTTTCTTGGCTCAGCACACAGAGAATAATTTCTTGCCTGCATTGTACAAAATTCCTTTCCAAAACAGGCTGTTCCCTTGGAAGTAGTGACATGGAGTTCATCAGGAGATGGAAGTCAGGACCCTTGCCAAGTTTCTTGTTTGAGCAATTGCTTTCACCATAAATGAAGACAAGAGTGAGTATATTACAATTTTTCATTAACAATTTCTAAAGCTTGTATTCAGAAAAGTCAACATATTTCACTTTGGGTTGAGTCAGTGTTAATATGAATTTATTTGAGCTACTCAGGCGTCTTTAGGAAGCTGTGCTTGAAGTGCTGAATAGCTCTGTTCCCTCAGGCTTCCTAGATGGACAATGTTTTATGTATTCTAGCTATTCTTGTATTTTCTGAGACCCCGACGAAGGCAAGGAAATGATGAATCTGACTCCATGTTCTTAGAAGGTTAATTTATTATTTTATGATCTATATTGTATTAAAGAATGCTAAACTAAATTATACTAAACTATACTAAAGAATACAAAAAGGACACAGACAGAAAGCTAGAAAGATACTAATGAAAAACTCGTGACTCTCCCTCCAGACCTGCGACACAGCTGGCCCATAATGGCCAATAAGTAAAAACAATTCACATGCAACTAATGAAACAATCACCTCTTGGTAAATAATGTCCAAACACATTCCAAAGCAGCAAAACACAGAAGAAACAAATCAGATAATTATTGTTTTCATTTTTCTCTGAGGCTTCTCAGCTTCCCAGGAGAGAAATCCTGGGCAAGGAGATTTTTCCAGAAAATATGATGGTTTTAGTGCAATGTCCAGCCTCAGGTGAGACCATGTGCTGCCATGGGCCAGGCAGTCCCATGCCCCAGCCTAGTCTGTATGAAGCATCCTTGGTGTCACTGCCTTGGATCAACCAGTGGAAAGCAAATGTGTAGATTAGGCTTTCAGAGGAGTCAGAAAAAATCTTTTCAGAACACATTACAAATATGGGAGAAAATACTATGTTGAGAGAGATAAAACCAAAAGAGATTTGACGGATCTGTTATTGAAACACAAGTGCGAACCAGCAACTGAAGTTGCTGGAGAAAACTTCTGAATGTTCAGAAGACACCTAACATATCTCTGCAGTACCCATCCCAGTTTTACATGGACTGGGCCCCTAGGATGAGGATTTACCCTCAAATCCCCACCTCTTTTAGCTGCTGATTTGGACTGTATGAATGGAAGTTTAGTCTTGTGTAAAGCAACACTAGTGGTGCTCCAAGGCTGCAGGTTATTCAATGAGCCTGATATGTCAGTGGGAAAATGAATCAGTTTCTGTTAACCAGGGAAAATAAAGCACTTAGAAAATCTCTCTGTGAAATTTGGAAGATGACCCATTAAGTTTGAATTCCTTGTTTTGTGGTGCTCCTAGGGGCTTTGTTTTGTTTAGAGTTTGGTATTAAGTACTCTAATTGTGACTGTAGATGGGGGCCGTTTTAATTTGCATAATCTTCTCATGGGACTACAGCTGCTAATTTGGTGATTAATTATCCATATTACACACTGTTTATTTGACCATGCCTAGATTAATTTCTCTTTCCAAGCAAATCACATTCAGATATGAATTTGCATATCTTGATTACATTTTAATGCCTTGGCTATCATTGTTTCTTCCCTGGGTACCTCATGAGATTAGAGCAGAGTGCTCAAGCAGAGAATGATGGAATGTCTTAAATGACATTGTGTATCATTGGACAGACCACGCACATAACTCCATGTTAATGGAAGAATTGTTTCTTTTACTATCAGGGAGGTTATGGTACCTAGACTGCAGATCCTTTGCTAGTTTTGTGGCATTATTACTTAAGGTAATATGAAGAAACAGCTCATTTATGTTTAAAAATTTAAAATATATTGATGTTCATAGATTTTCATCCACACTCAAGCTTTTCCAAAATTTTTCCACCTTTATGGGGAGAATAAACATATGTAAAGCTTCTCGTTCATTTAACAGTAAAAGTCACTGGTATAGTATATGTATTTTGATAACAAGGTTGAGCATGCAACATGGAAAACCTTTGAATATATTCCAGTAAAAATAGAAAACCGATTTGTTCCTGACACGATTTTCTGAGACAAATTTTTGCAGGAATTGCATTCTAACACAGTTGGACTCTGTGCAAACAGCAGGAAAAATTATTTGCTTATTCATAAAAACTTTCCAAGGATCACTCTAGCATCCCAAGAGACAACTGAGATATTCTCTTTATAAGGGAAGCTGCTTATCCTGGATAACTACAGGTTATATTTGGAATTTTGTGTGCCTCTTTTAAGCACATGAATTACAGAGGCACTACAGTTAGGTATAGTCTTAAAAACAGAATAATATTTATTGTATAAAGCATGAATTTTTATAGTTCTTATGTTTAAAAAGAGTGTTCTCCTAAGCACATTTGTCTATTTCATCATAGCAATGATCTGTACACAACATAAATTACTAACTGCAGTACATCACTGTTGTAATGGTAATTAGTTCCATCATTCTTTACCAGAAAATTAAGGCAAAAAAATACACTGAGATCTCCAGACTTGTGGTTACACACAGGTTCACTTGGGAAGGGAGAGGAATGTTAAATACGTTAACTTATAGGAGTCATTGACACTAATTCTATTTTACCTCTTCTAAGCTCTCCTCCAACACTACTTGTATCCAGGAAAAGAAAGCTAGCAAGTAAAACTGTAACTGTTAAAACTTGATAAACCAGACACCCTATCTTTTGGAGGGGAGTTATTTGTGTGTTAAGAGCATTTTATCACCATATGAAAGTCAATGACTCCTATCCACAGAACATTTCAAGAAGTATGTCAAAATATTGGGAGCCTGACCCTAAAAACACGTTCCTGTTAAAATCAATTTGATTATTCATATGAGTGAAGATTTTCTTATGTGTTAGTATTTGCTGTAGCAGACCCTTGGCCTTTGGCTTTACGGGAAGACAACACAGTTGTCGTGATTTCACAATGTAAATAGACACTATTAAAAGACCCAAAGTAACAACATAGGCTTGCTGGGATTAAAAACAAAACATCATAAATGTTTATAGGTATCACAAATAAAAGGCAAATTCAAGTTCATGTGAGCTCTGCACATTTTTTGTTTGAAGTCCAAGTTCATGGGCTGCAGCTTTCCTCATGAAATGCCTGCCAACACTTGTATGCATATTCCCGTATCAGTTTGATCCTCCTTTTAAAAACAAAACTGTGTTTTGTTGCACAATGAAGATGAAAAACAAATTAAACCAGAATTAATACTCCCTAGGGAACGAAAATCAGCTTCGGGAATTGCACACAAACTTTTAATCATTATATTTTATGTTACAAGACTTTCAAAAGCCAAAGTTACATTTTAAAAAGGAGTGGGTGGGACACTACATCATGAAGCCCCAATCACAATAAACAAATCTGCTGGCAAACTTGATTCCTTTCTCTTTCCAAAACAGTGTTCTTTGTGTTATTGTCCTCAGTGAGGCATGAAGGGTTTGGATGAAATTCTTGCCACATTGAAACCAATGTTAAAAACTATCAATTTTCAGCCAAAATATCATCCTCTGTATTAAATTAACAGAATGAAGGGGGAAGAAAACAATGACCAAACCGGCCCATAGCGCAGGAAGCAGAGCCTGCTGTGGCTGCAGCCTCCAGCTGGGAATTCTGTACCCAGGCTGGACTCTGCTGAACAGTGGGTCACCCTGGTCCCTGCTGCTGGTCCCAGAGCCTTGCACAACCATGGCAGCTGCTCCAACCCGTCCTGGTGCCAGTGCTCCAGCCAGCAGCAGCTTGTCTTGGCAAGGGTGCTTTGCCAGGTTAGGGGGAGCAAACAGGGAGGAGGACCCTAATAAAGAGATCTACTGAACTTGGGAGCGCTTGGGAAATTGTGATACGGGAGGCTCTGATCTTTTCAGTAACAGCCTCCCTCAAGCCCCCACACGTATTGGGCTGGTCCTGGCCATGGGATGCAGAATGTGAGTGATGCAGTAATGTTCTGTGCTGCTACCAAACCTGATCACCCCAGCTGAGAAGAAGCTTCCCAGAAGAATCTTATTCACGTTCTTTCCCTACCTGTAAAACACTGAGAGAATTGCAATGATAGAATTCACTATTAAGTCACACTAGATTAAAAACAAATAGGTCTGAGAGACACTCAGAGATATGTTTTTCTGCCTGACTTCAAGACAAGAGATGAGTTTTACTCCCCATCCAGGAGTAACTCTCCAGAGGACCTGGCATCTTGAATTTGACCAAGCTATTCTCATGTGACAAAACTAGGAGGGAGTTCAGTAAGAAGGCAATGAAGAGAAAGGTCCATTGTTAAGGGGAAAAGTTGAAGAGGAAAATGTTTGTTTGAGATATCCTGCATGGAACCAGTGAATATTGCTCTTTCTGATGTTATAAATTGGGTGTGTATTTATTACTTGGATGTGCTCCTTAGCACTATGTTTCTTCTGATAACAAAAAGAAATATTATAGTAATTACTGTACATGGAAGAAATTAGGAATGCTTTTCCAAAGGACCTGGAAGTTTTCATTACCTCTCATGGACTAGGTTGGAAATACTCCTACTGTATTTTTAAGACATGCAGTAAGTATACCTGCCTCTGGTACAGGTACAAGGGTGCTAACTTTGACTCTAACTACTGCTATTTATGAATCAACATGATGATAAGCATTAAAAGTGAAAGGAACTTCAGTGAAATTCTGTCAGCATTTAATATGCAGTCTTGTGGTGTTTTTTTTTCTCATTATTTTTTGTGTATTTTATTTGGAAAGAAATTCTCTATACTGCTGTTCTGATTATACTCATATGCAACATATGAAACCTTGTTTTACTTCAGCCCACTTCAAGAAAAACTTTGACAGACATCTTTAAAGTCTCCACATGTGTGTAAATGTTAATGTTTCTGTGAGAAAGACCACTTTTGGTTGGTAGCTTCTATCAATTGCAACTGTCCACAACTTTCTTGTATGCTGTGGGTTCTTTCACTTTTTAAAGCAATTGCTCTATCTCTAATAAAATATTCCTTTGAACTAGCACATACCCTTATAACGCTTGTAAGCAGCTATCTCTTGTGAATTAGCTCAGATGTATTTCAGGAATTTTGTCATGGCAAGTAGCTCTACTAAGGAACAGGAAATGTATAAAAAAAATGGATGCTATCCTGTGTTAAAGTTCAGCATGTTGGAATCAACTGACATTTGATATGAATTAACCTTTTGAACAGTTATTCACAAATGACAAATCACAGAATTCAAGAAAGGATAAGGTTGAAAGGGACCACAGGTGGTCATCCGATCCAACCTCCCTCAAGCAGTATCATCCTAGAGCACATGGCACAAGATTGTGTTCAGACAGTTCTTAGCAGCTCCAGTGATGGAGAGAGACTCCACAGCCTCTCTGGGAAGCCTGTTCCAGTGCTCAGTCAGCTGCACAGTAAAGAAGTTCTTTCTCATGTTCAGGTGGAACTTCCTGTGCATCAGTTTCTGCCCATTGCCTCTTGTCCTATTGCTTGGCACCACTAAGCAGATCCTGGAAACATCCCCTGGGCACCCTCCCTTCAGACACACAGACATTGACCGGGTCCCCTCTCAGTTGTCTCTTCTCGAGGCTGAACAGGCCCAGCTCCTTCAGTCTTGCCTCATAAGAGAGAAGCTCCAGTCCCTTTGGACCCTCTGCTGGACTGTCCCCAGGAGCCCCATGTCTTTCTCTTGTCCTGAGGACTCCAGGACTGGACACTGCACTCAAGATGTGCCTCACCAGGGCTGAGTAGAGGGGCAGGATGACCCATCTTGACCTGCTGGAATGTTCTTCCTAATGCACCCCTTGTTACCATTAGCTTTCTTGGCCTTAAGGGTGCTGTTGGCTCACGGACAGCTTGTTGTCCACCAGGACACTCAGGTCTTTTCATTTCTGAGTCATTCCCAACGTAAGGAAGATACTACATATTTTAATTACATTTGCATATTATTAATTGGATGAAAATATGCAGTATTTTATACTAGCAAAACTATTTTTTTTAATGTTATCATTTATGACTTGCATTCCTAAAAATCAAGTTAGTCCTTACTAAGAATGTGTTTACAGGATATTTTTATACAAAATTTACAAAAAAACCCAAAGCTGGTTGGATGGTAAAAGTAAATAAATATAGTATAATGAATAACAGCAACAAGGTTGTTTTATGCCTGCACTTGGAACAATGCCACTATTAAAAACAAGAGTCTGGGAGATTTATGGAAAACAGCCCTTCAGAAAAAAAAAAAAAAGTCAATGGAGCCAAAACTGAGTGCATGGGTTGTTCACCACAGTAGATTAAAAGGAATATCTGCCTAAGAGTTGATAAGTGCCTGTAGGATTATTCAGCATCCTTCTTCATCTCTCTCTTAATCAGGTTGAAATTAAATCTTCTGCTAATCAGTATAAGACCCCACTGGATCCTGAGCTAGCAGCTGAGCAATGGACATGACCTGACAAACCTTCCTAGGGAAGAAATATTTTCTGGACTCTGCAACCAAACTCCTATTGACCAAACCAGGGTCAGAATTGCAAATGATGTAGTCTCCTCTACCTTCCTTTGCTCCTTCTTCTTACTGAGGTGATGTTGAGCAGCACTGTGACCTCATCATTGATGAAGGGAGCTATGAGATGTGTGTGTACCAAGCCTTTCTTTCTGACATCTTCCTAGCTCTTCTTTCTGATTTACTGAGTCACTTACCTGCAGAGAAGTGCTGTACACGGAGATATAAAACTGTATACATGTGTTAATTTAGAAACCTACCTTTAAATTTACCTTTCCTTGAAGGCCAGCTCTTGGGTAACCTGCAATGGTCCATCAGCCCAATGGGCTTATCCATGCAGGGAGAGAGATCTTGGTCAAGTGAGAAAGCTCAGGTTGCAGGGGGTGAGAACCTTTTCCTCTCCCCTGCCCTTGCTGCTGGCTCCTGGAGAGCTTCCATGGGGACCAAGACCCGCCAGCCTGGGCAAAGCACTGGCTGGTGCCCCAGGAGATGCCAAGCTCCTCCCTTCAGAGTGCAATCTGGGTGCCTTAGGCAAGGCTTTTCTGGCACCCACCCGGCTGTGGAGAACATCAGCTGGGGCCAACCACCCGCAAGTCTCAGACTGCCCAGGACAGCCCTGGTCTTGGGATTCTACTGCAATGAAGATGAGGAGGATTTTTATTCCCCTAGCTCCCACTTCCACCAAGCCTGATAGCCTGGAGACAGCTTGAGAGCTGTAGCAAGCAGGTGATGAACTGCAGCTAATTCCTCTATACCTTTTAAATCCACACTTGCCTGCCCCCAGGTAAACTCCCTGTGGTATCCTGCCACAAACAGTCCTGTTTTGGAGATACTGAAGGTGGAGAAGTGTGGGAATGTTTTTAAAAGCCTTCTGATAACCTGTGAGCCACAACCATGAAAACATGGTGCCTCCCACTGTTACAGGAATTTCCCTATTAATTTTGTCAAAAGTTTCACATATCTGTCAAATCTAGTAACGTTTCCCCTGAACTGTTGCTCCAGCAAATTAGTAAAGTTTCTGCGTAAGCATTCTGATGCTGATTCAGCAAGTAATTAGCCAGCTACCTCAAGGTCTTCTAAATCAAGGACTTTGTGCTGATGGAAGAGCATTATAAGTGCCTGAGTTAATTTTAACCTACAGTACACATCTGCATTTCTTTCATACTTGAACTGATGCCTTGAGAGGATGACCTGGAACAGAGACTAGATAGAGCTAAGAGAATAAAGTAGGTATTTATTAAAAGACCTTAAAAGGATACATCTTGGGTAGTACAACAACTTGGCCAGTGCTGCACCCAAGATGAACCCAAAATGGGCACAAAAATGGACAACTGATCACAGGGTCTCAAACTTTTAAAAGTTCTAGTCCATTTGCATATTGGAGTTAATTGTCCAATAGCTTCATGTTATGAAGTCCTTTCCTCCTTGTTTGCCTCTTCTTCAGTTCCCCTTTGTTTATACCTTTTGGACTGAAGCTTGTAATGGTTGTCCTTGGTCTCAAGCTGGAAAAAGATTGCTTTGTAGCTGCCCTGTGAAGAGAACACACTAACACAATATGAAGTTCAGAGCTACACCCCTAATCAGCACAGAATCTGAAAAATACAAAAGATAAAACTAAGGGCATAAAAGCTTAAAAGACATTAGTTTTTATCTTCTTGAGGCAGAGAAATAAGTGCTCATATGTAGAGAAGTTCCACCCTGATACAGCCTGAATGACTTTCATGTTTTGTAAATTACATATAATCAGTGAAACTGACTCTAATGAAAGAGATCCCTTGTTGAAAGGTGCCAAATATTGACCTTGGGCATACACAGTAGCAGTGCAAGGAATATTTATAGAATTTGTGAATAAATTAACAGTTTACACCATAACAGAAGAGGTCAACAGAAGTTAGCAAGAGACAGAAAATTATTTTGATTTAAATATGGAAATCAAATTATTGCATGAAACATGCTAGAAGAGAAACTTGTCCTAGATAAGTAAATAACGTTTCTGTCACATTCCCTGAAGTATAATAATACTGAATAATGTGGCTGGTATGTTGTTCCTTTAAATTTCTCTAGAACAATGCTGTACTTCTAAATAGGGCTAGTGATCTCTTTAATAGAAGAGATCACTGTATTAGCACAGGGAGATCACTCACTTGCCAAGCCAGGCATGGTTTTCATTAAACCTGCCTCATAACCCAAATTCTCCAAAGTGACAAGGGTTTAAATGCTGAGTGAATTAGAATCGTGCTTTGGTCAGTGGGTTCAGAGCTGCCTTTGGTGCTTCCTTAAGCTGCCCCAGCAATGTGTGTGCCAGGCATAAAAACATGGGTTATGTTGTTCACAATGTTCTATTTAATGCAGTGAATGCCAGAAGTTAGGCTGGTCAAAACAACTTGGGGGGGGGTTTTGTATGTGTTTATTTTTTAAAAAATATAATTTGGAATTAATCTCTACCTTTCATTTTAACCCTCCTCTCCCTCTTTGTAATTTCAAAATTTTAATTGGAATCTAAAACAATATGAAGAAAATTCTCTTCAAAATGGTCTTTGGAAACGTTTGTTTCCATGGAACAGTAAATAGGAACCACCTTTCTTCTACCTTTATAATAATTAACATTCCTTGATGGATGAATCAATGTGAGTAAAATGCTTTTGTTTGTGTCAAGGCAGCCCCCTCCAAAGCTGTAAGTAATGTTCCATGGGAAATTTACCTGTCTGTCATGTTAGCTGATGGATTCAGTTGTCAACAATCTGGATTGTTTAGATAATATTAAATCAAACAACTTGGAGACAAATCCAAAACATACATATTAACAAAATAATATTTTTAAATAAAAAAATTTTTCCTAAGTGTCACACATAAAATCTCATATATAGAAGGGATGATGTTATTTCCCTGCAAAGCACCTGGAGCCTAATCTTATTTTAAACTACAGATATGTCTCATAGTATCCTGCTATATCATATAAGTTGGATTTCTGATCCTTTTTGTGCATAGCCATGGACAGTGTGTAGGGAGGAGAGTAACTTGTGAGACAATCTTCCTCAGACAATTTTAGTATTCAACCTAGAAACTCCCAGAATAAAAAATGTGAGCCAGTATTTAATTACTGTGAATAAAATGATGCATTTCACCAGCTGTAAACAAAATTAATCACATTTCTTAGGATGAAATATGATGCAAATACTTACTTTTGATTTTGAAAATGCCAGAAAATTAGAGTCCTTTTACATTATGATTAATTGATTCAGAATGGTTCTTGTTGGTTAATTTTATGCTTAATGAGAGTCTATTAATTCAATTTGTTATCCATTCTCTTTTCATAGAAACCATAGTGGACTCAGGTGGAAATTTAAACTGTGTTTCATAAAATATAGATCTTTAGAAAAATAAGTTATATTTCCAAGATTTATGAACACTCTATAGAGCAATGCAGTTTCAAAGAATTGAGATTGATTTATGTGTTTCAAAAAGAATAAGCTGTTCCAGTGAATTTGTATTTTTGCCTAATTGCAAGAATCAGAGAAGTAATCAGAATAGTCTAATCATGGTTTACGGGCAATGTCTCTGTAAGTCTGTATGTCAGCCTGAAATATGTCACACAGATACACAGTACCCATACTGTGCCCTGTTTCTGGTATCAGGAAATTGTAATTAGCTAGTGATTAATGATGGGAGATACACCTGAAGTTGTTAGGACCTGTGGGCATTGGCAGGAATTTTGTTTATTTTTTTGCATATTTCATCTTGTCAATCTGCATTAGGACATAAGTTGCCATAGTGACTTATCCTTTCTGACAATTGACAGGATCACACTGTGACACAATGCTCATGGAACTGTGACACACGGTACACCAAACATGACAGCAAAGATGGACTTTGGGAAAATTAAAGCAAACATGTTTCTTGAAAAATGTACAGGGAAACACACTGTGATCAGTAATTTGCATTAAACAGAAACACATCATCTTCTTCAACAGCTGCAAGGCTACTCCAAGGGACACTGTCCTGCTCTTGCAAACTCACAACTGTATCTTGCCTCTCATGAGCAGGAAACAGGAAGAGATGTAAGTCTCACACACGCTGGCAAGGGCTGCAAATACTCCTAACCCTTAGCTGCTCAGTTATCATGCAATTCCCTTTGCTTTGTATGTAATTTGATCTTGCTGGCATATGAAAACTGATGTAATATGCAAGGTCTACTTGACCTTGTTACTAAGGTGTACAATGATCTCTGTGTCTGTTCCTGGTCCACCCCAGGTGCCCTGCAGAGTACTCAGGCATCCATCTGCGCTCCCTCTTATCAAATTCCATTCCACACAAGGAAAACTGCTTGATGTGCATAATTTTTCATTGTGATACATCTGATTACTGTTGTTTACAGCTGATGAAATGGATAGTTTTATTCACAGTAATTAAATATGAGCTCGATCCTTTTCTGTGAGCCTTTAAGCTGTTTAAGAGCTGTTTAAAAGAGGCCATCTCACAGCAGTGCCTGCTTCAGCATCTAACAGAATTTATCACACTTGAGGCTGAACTTTTCAGATGTGGATTAACTTTGTGCTTGCACTGTGCCATCCCTACATGTGGATGCACTACTCCTCTCAGATCTGCTGAGCTGCAACCTCTTACTAAAAGAAGGAGAGGCTTGTTAACCCTGTCCTTGCTCCTTTCTCCAGCCTCAGTGGGAAGAGATGCAAGTCCATACCCCGAGCTTTGACTTTCTGGGGACAGCAGAAGCAACATGATCCCCTTTTCTTCTCCTGTCAGACAACACACTCTGCTACACTGTTCAAAACAGCATCCCACACCCATTGGTAATGATCCCTTTACATGTGCGAATAAAATATCTCAGAATTGAGTCATGAAATAATCCAAGGTTATCTTTAAGGATGAGAAGAAGCTGCCAGGCATAATGCATTGATTGATGGAGATGGAGTGTCAACAAATGAACATATGATCTGCTCAAATTAAAAGAAAATTCAGTTCCCAGGTTGAAACAACATTTCAATAGCATTAAGTATGAAATAGAAACCAACAAGTCAGTAAATTCAGCAGTCAGAAATGTGTCTTATCTGTGGCTTTTTGGGCTTTTGTAAGTTAATTCTACAGATGTAATTATTCACCTACAGTTATCATGTATGTTCTCATTTTTTTACTTGTGAAAAAGTGTTTTTAAACATGTCTTTTTTAACATACACTCTGCAAAAACATTCCTTCTCATAAATACAACACATTGCATTTAAATACTCCTGAATCATACATGTACCTGTGGATGTTTTTTATATGTATTATTTATATCTTGGTATGAACTCATTACAAAGCAACAAAAAATAAGGAACGCCTTTTGCAGAAGATAACCCTGCATAATATTTTGGTTAACCAAGCATGCTTACTTTGTTAGTCCCTTTGTATATACATAGATCAAACAATCACTCCACCAGTCTACTCACAGAAACAGTGTTTTGATTTCAGAGACCCCATTTTCTAGAATCATAGAATCACAAAATGGCCTGGGTCAGAAGAGAGCCTAAAAATCAACTACTTTAACCCTCCTGCTGTGGGAAGAGACAATTTTCTCCAGACCAGGTTGCTCAGAGCCTCATCCAACCTGGCCTTGAACACCTCCAGAGGTGTGGCATCCATAATTTCTCCTGGCAACTTATTCCAGTGCCTCACCTGGCCTTTGTTGCCCATGGACTCTGCTTTGGTGTATTAGCTTGGTGCCTTTCTCTGTTTTTTTTTTAAATATTTTTCATTCAATAACATTACTGGACTTAGGGGCAAGGACATGACTCTGGTCTTGTGTCTGCACCCAATTCTGACCCTACTGCTGGGCAGAAGAGTAGAATTCCCAGCAATATAAAGACATACCACACTAGAATTCCAGTAACTGAATTTTCAGAATGCACTGGGATGTGATTTTATATTAGTTATTGCACTTTTACTGTGAAAAATTGCATCTCATTTTCCCAATTTTTATCCCTTGGACTTCTGCTGAATGTAAGCTGCATTAGATACACAGCTGCCTTTAAATTAGGTCACAGACATCCCATCTTAGGCCTTGGAAGACCTCATAGGTCAAGGAAGAAGGTTCTCACCTGAGTCAGTTATTCCTGGACATGTTAAATAAAGCATGGCCATTCAGAGAAGAAAGTGCTGGAAGAAATAGCTGACACCACTGAATACATATTCACCAGTGATGAAGAAGCTGAAGTAGAAGATTTGAGGGTTCTTTGGTATCCATCTGGACATTTGTTTCCCTGTTTCAATTCAAAATTTCCTTGTTCTCAAAGAAACAAGTCCTTGAATATATACATTTCTCCAAATTATTCCATGTTGATTAGATGGATTTTATGGTTGAAAAATTTATCTATTGTATAATAATTATTATTAATACTAACATTATTTCTACTTTTTTTTTTTTTACATCCTTTTAAAAGTGTCTAGGGACACTTTTGGCAAAGAAGTGGATGCCTCTAAGTGTGTATGTTATGCTAACAACCCTTCTGTCTGCTCTTACCCAGTTTAGCAGCATTTTTACTTTAAAGGGCAACCCTAACGCTGTCATGAAAAATAATAGCAGTAATAATAAAACTTACAATCTTTTTGTTAACTCCACTGTATAAGTCAACACACTCAAATTACAGCTGGAGCACAAGATACTTGAGGCTGACCTTATACTTCTTGACAGAGTTAGGGTCCTCTTAAAGGACATTCAAATTCATTCCCTTAAGGATTTAGACACACCCTTGAAAAAGATTCCAAACCAATATTGACCTCTACAGTACTTTATTTTAAGGAATTTATTCTGAATCTGCTTTTTGTGTTGCTTCATATGAAAAATGTGTTAATGCACTGAAATTGCTGCATAGCTGCAGGAAAAATGTACTCAAAGGTGACATTGAGAAGCAAAACAAAAAGAAAAGTGGATTTGAAGTGATAGGCAAAGCTAGAATAGCAAATACCTTGTTCAAAACCTGGATTTTAGGTATGGCCATTAGTTTCACAAGTGATGATTCAGTCGAAGGACTTTAATCAAGACTGGAACCCCATGACACCAAATGCCACAAGGCACAGACATGAAACACAGCTCCCACCTTAAACAACACCCCATAGAGCTAACAAGTAGAGTGGAAGGAAGAAAGGAAGCAAAACCAAGGCAGGACTAGTACATTCCATGCTAATTCCATCCCTTATGACTGCTGTTCTAGGATTTGACAAATCCATGCATGTCAATTGTCTCCTTGGTTTTGTTTGGTTTTGCCTTGGAAGCCAAAATTGGCAAATTTCTAGACACCTAGATTACATCTGATAATAACATTCAGCTGTATTTCTTTTAAATGCCTTAACTTTTTTGAGAGGTGAAGCACCCAGGTCCCAACATTTCCAAGCAAAGCAGTCTTCACAGACCTTTCAGAAGGATGATCACCCACGTTTTTGCCGTGCTGCTGTAGGAACTACCTGATTTAAAAGAAGAAAGAAAACTTCATATGCTGAAATGATCACTGGAACATGCCCTGGCAGACGTACCTACTGCCAGCTTCATCAAACTGGAGCCACAACGCTGCAATGCTACCACAAAACTTAGTGATGATTTTCCTAGGTTATATTTGGATCCTGTGGTGGGGTTTACATAAAATAACTGCAGATTTTGAAAACCTACAGTGCTCAATAAGCCAGCATGAAAAACGAATTGTAGAAAGGGGGCACTTGAAGGTATACTTTATCTATGCCAAATGTGGAAGTCCAAAATTGGTGAGATGAATTTCCGTTTTACAGCAAACTCTATCTGCATCTCAAAATCAGTTACTCCTTTCAGAAAACTAGCCCAGACTACCACGCCTGTGAACATTAACCCAAGCTTGCTACCCACTGGGTGACAAGAGTGCCTGAGTCTCCCTTGTGAATCTACTGGAAGGGGAATTAAATCATGCAAGTGGTAATTTAATAATGATCCTATAAATAGATTGTGCATTACTCACTTGAAGCAATTCAGTACAGTACAAATCTAGGTCAGAAGTATCTTAAATGAACTGCACCATTCTTGAAACAGAAACCTTCATTTTTCAGCTAATGAACAGTAGATTGTATGTTAGAAGGTTTTTTTAATAATTGGCAAAATACTCACAATTGTCCCCTTTTAGATACATAATATGCACCTTGTGATTGCTGTGAACTAGAAGACCCCTTTTATGGAGTAAGGGGAAAAATGAGCAGCACATTCATCCCAAACTTCTTTTCCAGTTGCAATCTAATTATGTATGTGTCACTGCTTTCACATATTCACCACAGAGAATAAAGGCAATTAAAAGCTTCTTACGCCAGAGATACTTGGAGCTATAAAGAGGATATTGTGACCAATATGTGGTAATGAGGCCTGTGCTACTAAGGTGGAGGATTTTAACAAAGCAAAAGGATTAAAAAAATCCATGTATGTTTTGGGTGAGAGGACAAAGAGCCAGAATTACTCATGGTTTGGCTTTTAGGATTTTTCAGGACAGGATGGGAGTGCTGTCATGGGCAAGGGGCTCTGTAGCTGCATGTGAGCAGATGGCAGGGGTGGATGAGGGAGCTACAGGCACCCTTCTGCCCTGCTATCACATTTTTGGTCACTGTGACACACACCTTTTACTGTTCTGGCATCTGTGGAGAACAGAGAATCATACCAAGGCTCCCAGTGGAGTCAATCAAACCACTGACCCTGTGGAAGTGGGACCCAGAGGAGACACCCTGAGCCTCAGAGCAGGAGGATGCCTTGAGCCTCTCCACAGGAGCCACTGCTGAGGCTGTACCCTGCGTTACAAGGGCAATCTCAAACAGGCCCACCCACCATGGGGCAAGGATGGCCAGAAACACAGCCTGGAGGGGTTTCCAAAGAACAGATACCTCCCAACTCTTGTCTGGTTAACCAAGCCAGGTTCTCCCATCCTGTCATACTCTTCAACCATGTCACTAATGTTACAGTCCTGGGAGAAGGTATCAGAGGCAGGAGTTCCCCTTTTGAGCATAATGCTCTAATTGTCCTCTTTGTTGGTTTGCCAGATCCCTGACTGGCCACTTGTGTGAAATATTTGAAAAAGAGGCTTAAATCTCCTGGGCAGACAAAAGAGTGAAGGCCTTAGAACATCCATTTGCTGAAAAGCTAATTTAACAATATGCCTACTAGACAGAGAGTGATCATCACCACACTCTTCTTTGGCAAGGTGGAATCAGAGCTTCATTTTTGGCATGGAATACAGCCCACAAATCTTCAGTTCACCCCAATATCATCTACAGGGTGGAGGAGTTGGACATGGAATCCCACACACTGGATTGATTAGACCGATCTAGCCACATTACGGTTGGTTATGGTTGCAGCTGATCCAGCTGCATCCACCTAGAAAAAAAAATATCCTATCACTTCAGGCTAATACAAAAGGAAATCCTCTTCAAGACTGCAGTTCTGGACTGGTGCACATTTTAGATTTGGCTCAAAGTCAACAAGTAACATGTGAACTCCTGATTTGTATCCCATTATAGCCAGCTCCCAGCAACAAAATTCTCACTAGCTTTAACTAGAAAAGGTTGCAGCTCTCAGTATTGTTGCTTATTTCAGAGTTGTAATTCCATGGTTGACCTTGCCTTGTAATCTCATACAGGGGGAAAACACATTTATGCTGAGGCACCAATAGTAGAAGTGCCTGCTGGACAGGCCAATATTTTCCAAACCATGCTTGCTTGCAGCATAAGTAGATGACAAACAAAATCAACGGATCCCTTTGTTGTGTAAAACTGGAATGGAAAAGAAAGCAGCCCAATTGATCACTGTTATGTTTGCTCTCTCTGGAGTCATTATGCCCGAGGAAAAAAAGAAAAACCCTATGAAAGCAGAGTTGCATAATGCCCTTCGGGTGATGTTGCTTACAAAGAAAGATATGAATCACTGTTTTTTTTTTTTTTGTTTGTTTTAACTGTGAGTTGGGCCATTAGCCTTAAAACCTTGTAGAACAAATAAATGCCACTTTTGTTTCGGAAAACAACCTAATCTAACACAGAGCTAACATTTGTTTTATTGCATGATAAAAGAAACCAAGAAGGATAAATAAAAAGGAAAGAGGGAAAATGGGAATTTGAAGAAACAGGTAGGAAGAAATAGTTGATATTCTGGAAAGAGTGCTTTGGTTCTTAAAGGATAAAGGTAGGAATGAGTATTTTTCTTTTGTTTATTGGCATAATCCCATGAAAAAAGCAAGTACTCAAAATAGTACTGTCCTATCTTTAGAGACGTATTTCATTTTGCCTTCTATGGAAAAGCTGAACAGAAGGGGAGGATCCTGGCTGCTGTCATTGAAGCTGTTTCAGTCAGAGTGAATAAAAAGCACAGCTGTCAGAAAAGACACAAAATGTAAAGTCCAAATATTCATTTTCTCATTAAAATGGGGCTTTATTCCTAGTGGATGCAAATAGGCTGTAAAATTAATTTCTTCCTGCATTGAGAAACTAACAATGGAAAATATCATTCTGGTATCAGTCAATCTAAATAAAGCAAAGATTCAATCTCACCACCACAGTAAATGCAATGGTGCTGGTCCAAAGTTCACTGGGGCCAATTTTGAAAAATTCTTCGTAGAGTCCCTAGGAGAAATGCCATAATTGCAGAGAATTCCTAAGAAAAATAGACTAGTCACAATATTTTTAATATCTTTATCCTTCGGTTTCACAGAATTTAAAGTAAAAATACAGATCATAGTCAGGATAAGATTTTTATAAAAGCCTTTCTAACCATAGAATTATGTCATTGATGCAAAATACAAAACCAACAAAAGCCCTATTGCTGTTTAAATAGTCAAATTTGGCCAAGCAAGTTTAAGGTTAATATCTGATTTTAGTGCACAATAAGCCCAGCAGGGGTGAGCTTTACACGGTTGTGCAGTGAATTGCATGGCTGAACTATTGCCCTTCCCTACAGGGACTAGAAGTCAAGGATTGCTCCTTTCATTGGCCACATGCAACATGGGACAGAGGTGTCTCTGAGTTATCTCACATTTAACAACCAGCTGCTAGCTGAGAATACAGAATTAGATGCCTGCAATCATTAAAAAAGGAGAATTAGGTGACTCAGAACAGCAATCCAATCAAACCCACATACTGCACTGCCTAGGGCTAGGAAGTAAGAATAACTCTTCAGGCACACACCTGGGACCTGTGTCTGAAACTGCTCCTTTTCCTTCAGTCTGTTCAGCCTTCGTGAAGCAGCTCTGTTCAGGGACAGTGCACTAGCAGTGCATCTTCCCCAGATGGACTGCTAGAGTCTTCCTTCAGGAACTGGGTGCTTCCACTGAGACCTTCCTCTGGCAGTAGCTCACTTCCACTCACAGCTGGGGTGTGGGCTACAACAAATCCTTGTGATGACAGCACAGTCACAGGACATGTACCCCACACAAACCCTGGAGAGGTGCAGTTCAGGAACCAAACCCCTTTCTTGTAGTCAAAACTCACTCATATCTTTCCTCAGTAAAGACAAAGACAATAACAATATTACCTTGTCAGCCTGGAGTAAATCAGTAAAGTATTACAGTCCTTCATCAACTCCTCACCTCCACTCACAAGTTAGATTATATTTCTTCCTGCCAAAGTCACCTGGAAATTACCCTCAGATTTTCTATTGCCCTGTATTTTCATCCTTTCCTGCCTAATATTGAACTACAGAGCGTGTTACAGTATCTGTCTTCTCTGATAGATTCACAATTTTGTCTCAGTACACCTTGTGCAAAACTCGGCCTGGGGCTAGAACTTCCCTGCTGGACCTATCCCGTGTACAAAAACCAGTGAGGTGACCCAAGCACCACAGCATTTTAGTTTAATTATATATTGAAACTTGTCTGAGAGATAAAAAGAAAGAAAACCTTGCAAGCAACTTGCCTGACTTTTGTGGATTAAATATCTGTACGGAAGCTACTTCAAGAACGCCCCAACAGCTCCTATTTGAGGTCTTGTATAATAAGGGTAAAGTTTAAGCCACCCCAAAGCATTCTCAGGGTTTGTTGAGCGCCACAGATGCTCCCATCGAGGTTGGTTGGCCTCAGTTGAAAGAGAAGCTGCTGCTACCCTCCTGCAACCCAGCTCCCAAGTGATGGCAGCAGCTGGGCTCAGATAAACCGTTACCAAGCAAAAATCATCTTCTGGCTCTGCTGTGCAAAAGTTTTTTTTTAAAATATTATTTCCACTACTTATTTAATTCTACAAAAAGGGAAAAACATTCTCTTGAGAATAATGCTTTGGCTCAGTCAGTAAGTAAAGTGTTTTGAGTATTGCTGGTCTATTTTAAGTGAGATTTATTATCGAGATCATAATGTATTAAATCTGTAGGTTTTGCTTTATTTGTTTATATTTAGTTTTCATGGAAAGGAAATAAATGCTCCTATAATTTACAGACTTAAATGTAATTTATCTAACACTATTACTTATTTGGAAGCCTACTTCATGGTATGTAAAAAAGCCTCTTTGTGCTTTTGGAAAGCTGAAAGGAGAAGAAGAAGAAAGAGAAGAAGAAGAAGAGAGTCTCATAGGAAGATTGATTTTCAGTTAAGACCAATTTAAAAGCTCTGTGTTGTGAAGACAGGTTTCTACTTCCTTCAGGTTGATTTTAAGACTTTTAACAGTCTGTTCCCTACGTCTTGTATTTGTCCTAAGTTGTGGGTTTCACTTGATGAAAAATCCCATAATGTACCATCACAATTTTGGATCAGCTCCCTTCACATTGAGATGGAGCAGAGTTATGGCTAACGAGCTACATGTTCCTCACCTGGGATAATTTTTCAACAGTCCACAGGCATCAAAGAAACTGTGGGTGAAGGACACTCATATGTGTTTTCACTGGCAACACAATTAAGCAAAACAAAGTAGGTTTATAGCCTACAGAAGACCTCGGATCAAGATTTTCTCCTTGATAACATTTCTAGTCTTGACATAGGAAAAAACCCACCATCCTGAACTTTAACACAGATGGATGTTCAAATTAGTAATTTCATGTATTGCAGAATTTATTTTATGTTTCTCAATTCCTGTTTAAGTTTGGTTAAACTTAGACACAGACTGACAATAGAGGACATAACTCAAATATTCAGAGCAGAAGATATTCATTATGTCTTCGTGAACCAGATTGGAAAACCCCAAGAAAACATTTTACAGTTTTGAGTGCAAGCTGAGGAAATTATCTGTATGTGGGTAGTCAGTCTATCTCTCTGTCCCTTCAGGGAAGGAAAGGAGGCAGTATGTGAAAGAAAGACACCTCTAGAAGAAGGAAAAAGGGCTCAGAAAAGGGTAAATAATTTGTTTCATATATAATCTGTGTCCATGACCTTTTCCATTTCTCCATGCTTGCTTTATCTTTTGATCATCAAATCGTATCTGGCAATAGCAGCAGGTTATTATAGCTGTTTAAAAGCACTAATAAGTTCAGATATTGTACTTTCTATTGACATTTAGCCAGGAAATAGCAGAATGGAGAATGACATAGTCCAAAAGCACTAACACATGGTATTGATAAAAGCACTGGAACACATACTGAAAAATCAATCTATTGCTTTAGTGACTGATGCCTTCTTATTTTGCAGTTTTCACTGTCCTCAAATGTGCTAATTACATCAGTTATTGCTTGCTGTGCGGAATGGTTTTGTAGCTTCATAAATCATCATCAAACATTAAAAAAGTCTCACCCATATGATGAATAAGCAATAAAATGCTTCCAAGTTCAAACGGGAAACATTAGAGTGAGAATTTGTCTTGATTTTCCCCACAGTTCCTGTAACAGATGCACATCCTAATGAGGAGTTGAAGAACTGGTAAAAACATTGGCTCCCAGATACTGAAGGTCTCAACAGCAGAAGAAACTGAAATCAGCACCACCAGAATTGTCACACACCTGGTGCCTGAATGCTGGATGTCAGGTCCCCCCCCAAAATAATTAACCTGATTTCAAACAGCACTGATAAATGCAATCAAAAGTACATTTGGACATCTGGCTCTTTCACATGTGTTTCCCTAGGTGAGCTCACTCTCATCGATCTGTGCTGTGACACATTTACAGGACTTGAAGTACAGAGGTTTTTAAAGAGCTACTTGTTATCACAAGATTCACAGTACAGCTAGGAGAGCTAGCAGCCTTGGAGCCTCATGTTTCCCCCACAGCTGAATAATTACCTTGCTCTGTGATTCTGAATAAGTAATTTTCTGTACAGCAAGGGATGGAATAATTATTATTAAATATGGAATATCCAGGAGTGATGATAAATTCATAGTGACTTTGAAAAAAAAAAAAAAAAAGAGTGAATGAGTCAGAAATCTCAACATCAGAGAAAATAACTCATTCAGATTCAGCCTAAAAACCAGAAAAGTAATTTCTGCTAGTTGGATTTTTTGAATTTACAGGTAAATATGTGCCATTTTATTTCTGGACTAAAGATATTAAAGTTGGAACAAAGTCCCAATAAAGACAACAGGAGAGAAAAGGGAAAAAATGTACTGTAATTAAAGTGTTGAGAGAGATACTTGATATTAAATGCAAATAATTTCTCTGTATTTATCAGGCTTTCCAGGACTGAAGCAAATATTTATGTCCTCTAGATTAAGAATATTTTTACCATTTAAGACAGAAATTTCTGTCATGTATCTAGCATTCTGCAATCAAACCCTTTTAAAACTAAAGCAGCAGATGTGCTCCAGCAGTCAAGCTTCTTACAAACTGCAATACTCTTTCTAGAATAAAGCTGAAAAAAGATTTAAGAGCCGTTGAAAAGTACCATTTTACTTGAATGTAGGTCAAGAATACATAAAGGTTTTTTTTTTTTTTTTTTTTTTTCTTTCTTTGAGCATGTTAGCTGCTCTTAGTGATCTATCCTTTTGTTTCTGGAATCTAGAGTTTTGACCTGGTTTCTTAGGGCCTGACTTATTTCTACAGTATATCATTTATGCAGCAATTCCCCAACACTGCTTTTAACAGCAAGAAGACTTTTGAAGGAGCTGTTTAGTAGTGAGCCACAAAACCTTCAATACCCACTTTATTTCATTGCTCCTTTAGACTGTTCTGCAGTATTCAGAGCCTGAACGTTAACAGCCCAGGAAAAAAATACAAAACTCCTACTGCAGTCTGTGAGTCACTCATGTTATTTTGTCACAGTTTTATCCTCCACTATTACCTTATGGCATTTTGCCGAATTTTTCTTCATTAGGCTATTCAGAAACCAAATGGGAAGGTCAGGATGAGCTGTTTCTGACAAAAGTCTCCTCTAAACTTCACTTTGCATACTTGTCAGGGAATGTAGGCTTCAGAATACAGTCACCAGATGCACTGCTTTGAAGGAAATGGAACAATACCTGGAGTCAGGTTCAGTTTTTCACCTCCTACAGGGAGAGGATACTCTCAAATGTTTTGCAGTGCTCTCTGAACCTGCCTAGGGACTGTCCCGTGCTCTGGGCTTGAGAGATTACGGCATGCTGCCCGCTCTCCTTTTCTGTCCTTTGGCTGGTTCCCCAGAAAATCTTTGTTCTGGGAACTGCAAGAGAAGGTAATTATACTTTACTTAATAGCTGATTTCTCTATTGTGTCATTTCTCCATAGGGGAGCTACTTGGGGCTCAGAGGATGTTTAAGGCTTTTGTAAATACTTGTAGGAAGCAAACTTATACTCCGAATTATGCTGACAACAGTATGTGGTTATGGTTGGCAGAATGGTCAGAGCCAGGTTCAGATGCAGAGGTGAAGTGGGAGACTTGAAAAGTCACAGGCAGCTTGACCTGCATATCTGAACCACAGCTGGCTGATGGGGCACTGTGTGAAAATGCTTCCATTGCACAGAACCCGATCTCGGGCTGGAAAGCCACCACTGAGCACGTGTTTCTGGTAAGTGGTAAATGTCTTGGACACAAATGACCTCAAAGATGCCGCCTGAGGTGTGGGAGGGAGGGTGCGTGGGGTCCTTCAGGGAGACTTTCTCTCTAAAGCAGACTGTGAAGGTCATCACATTCAGTTCTCCACTGCTCTGATGGGCAGTGCCCTTCACAGACAGCTTGGGGGACACATGGGTACAGTGGCTCTGTGCTTGTCAGGCCATCCCCACAAGATGTTAGCATACATTACCAGAGGGAGAAGAAGTGCTGAAATGGTTGCTCCGCTTTCCACAAGAGAAGAGGGTGGATCCCTGTGAGGTGTGTATAATGCATATATTCACTGAAGCTGAGGCTCACATGCCTGAAGTGGAACAGCACCTTTACAGATGCAATAATCACTGTGTAAAACTCCTTTAATAATTTCAGTACAGCTGGACACCTGACTCTCCCAGATCCCAGTGATGGTAACTGGAATGTCATGGGCAGTGACAAGTTGGGGAGTGTTTTTAAGATTTCAGCAACAGAAGGTGCTTTAGGTGAGTGCTTGAGTACTGAACTGTTTATCTATTCCCATAAGGGTCTGGCACACCAAATACCCACAGGGTGATACTGATTTCTGACACAGACTGGACCTGGAGAAAGAGGAACTACTGCTCTGTACCTCATACCAAACCCTGAAGAAAAGCTGAATGAACAGATTCCTGAGCCTTGTACCTAGAAAATAACAGCTCGCTGTTGACATGGAGGCCAACAGGCAAACTCAGCCTACCAGCAAGACACAACAAGGCTGATATGAGCACCAGGAGCCTTCAGTCTTCTTATCAGGGCTCTGAGAACTGACAGGCATGTGATTGGAGCCAGTACCCAAGTGAGATTGCAGCTCTGAGAGATGTCAAAGGGCTTGCACCACGGAGAGCACTCGTGTACTCCTCTGTGCCCTGTGGTGGCTGCAGCACTGGGGCTGTACAGGGTTAATATGGATGGGGTTACTCTCAGGGTGGGTCTCTCTCTGAAAACCACAACTAGGGCAGCTTTATAAGTAATTCAGGCATGGCAGTGTAACTTCACTCTATCTAGAAGTAAATCCATGTATGTTTAAAATGTTCACTAACTCCAGAACAGGTGTGTGTTACCCCCGTATGGTTCAGGTTCAGTATGCAGGTAAGCAGATTTGACACATTAAAGCACGGGAAAAACACATATAATTGAAGACTTTGTGTGATTTTTGCCTGTAAATATGTTTTCACATTCAAAATTTAATTAAATGCAGGCTTGATATGGTCATCATTGTGGACTAAAAAAATCAACCTGTAGCTTTAGAAAACAAATAGGTTTCATTTTGAAAAAGTAATGCTGTTACAGCTCTTTAAAAGGTAGGTGGGCTCAATGTAAACATCCACAATTTTTTTAAAATGTGTTTACTCATCAAATACCTTCCAAAGCATTCCAAATCCTGTGTTTCTCTACAGGATTAGTTATTATTGCTACAACTAATGAATCCAAAGAGTTTAATGGAGATTGGCTGCTGGGTGAGACAGACAAGTGCACTAAGTCCATTGCAGTGTTTCTGTAGTATTAATTAGTCTACTGTAGACTTAGTAATGAACTTTGAAATGATGTTGAATGTTTTCAGATCTTGCTGTTAATTGATTTCAAATAAGGTTTTTTGTTTTGATTTTCTTCTACGAACTATTGTGTTGAGATGGTGTCCAGAAAGCCTTTGTATTTTAAAAGCCTGGAAATTTCTCACATTTACAGATTTGAAATTACAGCATTATAAAGGAATTGGGAAAGAAATTGCTCACTTTCCAGTTTGCCCTACTTTTTTAGAAAACTGATATGTGTGGTAGCAAGATATGGGAAATTAAATAAAATATTTGGTCTTTTTCTCAAACATTTTAACATATTTCATTCATTCAACTGGTTTAATAGTTCAACCATTTGAATACCTCTTTTGGGCTTGGAAGTTTTGGATACTGATCTGTCCTACATATAGCACCAACACCTCTCCATTTTGGGTCAGAGCCATAAACTGGGGGTTGATACGTTCTGACCCAAGCACAGCTCACATGAAGGCTGCAGTGATTAGTGCCCAGCTTTGCACCATCTTGAGCAAAGCATCAATGTGCTGCTACATTAATCCAGAAATTCATGAATTGTTCTGTTCTTTTTCTCTGTGACTGAAGAGTCCAGCCTTGCTGTGGTACCTTTTCTGTTTCTAGTACACAGAATTCAACTTATTTCTACTGATTAGAAATTGTTGTCAAAATAGTGTTCACTAGGGGATAAAGTTTAATGCAATATCACTGCAGTGCATATAGATTCAGTAAATGACATAAATGAATGAATAAATAAGAGATCCCAGCACCACACAAAAGAGTTGTCTGTATTACTGTGTAGTGTCACATCAATGTAGAAAATCCTTTTCCCAATCACAATATTCATCATTATACCACCCAGGGTTCATAAAGCACCATTTAGACATAATGGAAAAAAACCAGGACACAACATGTTTCTGGCTGATAATATTGATTCCAGGTGTTCTGAGAGAAAATTAATTAAGTCATGTTTCAGCTATAACACTGGTTACCCCTTTTATGGATGCCTTTTGAATCAGTTCCTAATATTCTACAGACCCCAGAACCCACATCAAAACTAATTACAAAAATTAAGTTAATTGTTTAAGAGCTTGCAGCAGAGTGGAGAGACACCAGCAGCACAATGCCACCTGGATCTTTTCTTGCCCATGTGGAGTTTATGAGAGGAATGATACTCAGATGAGAATTAATAAATTCAATAGATATGGTCTTAAACTTTTCTCAGGTTATGCTAATTATACTCTCAGAGCCTAGATAAGTCACAATCATTATGTCCCCTCAGTTCTTTAAACTTGCACATAACACCTCTCCACAGATGCAAAAAGTTTCCATTTATTTCAACCAATACATTAACCAGAGAACCAGCTAGTAGGACAGCTGAATTATTCATCACAAATACTCTCTTGTTAGGCTGCAGATCTTCAGCAGCTCAATTCACATCTGTGCAAGTGAAAAAAAACCCCAAACAACTGTTTGGCAAGCAGTTAATTTGTGGTCAAATCTGAACTAGTGACACACTTGTGAACTACAAATTTGGGCTAAATTACTGTCCCTTTGCCATGGCTATTCATCATTTACAATTTGTCATCTCCTGTTATGTGATGTTACCTTTGTCTCAGGACAAACTGATATTACCAAGTGTGAGAGAGCCCAGCAGGTGTTGAACAATGAATATTGCCTGCTGGAAATAAGTCCTTGAATGAAACTGCATATCTATTGAGTAAAATAATGTCTCAAAACTACCATATACACTGTTAAAAAATTCCATATTATTTTCTAGTGTTGCAGAAAATTAACTAATAATTTGCAGAGGGCCAGAGGTTTAATCATCTCTTATTATGAAACAAGTGCAATGCAAGAGACACTCCACTTCGGGAGTTAGGAACCTCACTATCAATGTCCTTGAGCCAAACACTGAATATGTGCTGGGCAGGAAAAACTGACGATGCCCTTGTACTACCCACAGTGCTGATGTGGCAGAGCACTCTTCCTTCAAACCTCATTTAAAATTACAGCCATAAGTGAAAAGAGGAATGTGCTAACCATAAAGCTCACTTGGGTTTTCCAAAATTAATCTGCCTTTGTGTTTAAAGAAGAATTGGGATTATTGTATTCATATTTACTCACCCTGGTCTTTAAAAGAATAGTTGACAATGAAATACTTTGTGGTGAATCTGACTTTCCATGGTCTTGTGCATGGGACAAAAGTATGTAAGCCATTTTTGCCATCCTACAAAAAGGTGCTGAAAAGCAGCCTGGCAGCAGAGCCTTTTAGACATCCTTCTTGTTTACTTTATTTCTAAGTATTCAACTACAGATTCCATTGTGGGACCTAGCTCTAATTTAATCTCTTTAAATTTTTCTACGAGGCTATTTTGGAGCTGCTTCAGAGGTGACTGAGTTGTTCTCTGAAGATAGCAAAGAAAATCCTTTGCAGGCAAAAAAATAAGCCAATTTTTTCTATGAAACTCTGTAATGCTGCTGTCCTATATATATTTTTTCAGATAATATTAGAATTCATATGACAAGACATTTCTATGTGTTTGTCCCATGTAGCTGAGCAGTATCATTGTGCAGTATGCATTCCAGTGTCATGGGAGTGGAATTGTACACATTTCATGAAAATTTCCTCTCTTTGTATCAGATTCATGCCTACTTATATGGCATTTGTCTTAAATTGACTGTAGTCCCATAACTACATAGAATTTATCTCTCTTCCTGGAGGTTTATGGGGTTTTTTTGTTAGTTTGTATGGGGCAGGTTATGTTTTGTTGTTGTTGTTTTTTCTTGGGGGTTTGTATTTTCTTTTTTGCATTCCACTGTAACTTTAAAGGAAGTGTGTGGTTACTTATAAGGCCTTCTGTAAATGAAAATGTATGCAAATGGACAATCTGCTGTTCCTTTGTAGAGGACACTGAGAGGCACAATAACTTGAAATTCACATTCCTGTTTGCATTTTTCCTCCAATTTATTGAAGATGCCCAGATGGAATTTTGCTAAGTTGTGCATTTATCAATTCTAACAGGCTGCACTCAGAACACTTTGTAAACAAATCCACCATTAGCAGCTGGAAGAATTACTTTAATGGCTATGCTGTGTAATAGTTTTTACACCTGAACTAGAACAAACAGTCTGATCCTTAAGTATGGAAATTCTAGCTTTGTCAATATCACCAATGCACTGGGTCTATTTGTATTAGGTTTAAAAATTCACAAGGTGTGTCACTTGTTATGTACTTACAGTATATTCACACATCATGTTAAAAGTAAGGAGTTTCAAATTCCATTTGTTAACAACTAAAGATATCTAAGAGTTAAAATGTTTTTAAATCTCCTTTCCTCTGAACCTTGTAAATATTTTTCTCTGTATTGGGAATGGGCAAGCCAGAAACCAAAAAGTTCACTTCCTGTATAAGTTTCTCCAGATACCTGCTTCAAAGGTCTACAAAGCTTCTATTAAATAGCATATATTCAAAATTAAAACAGGTGAATCCTAAAATCTGCATTCACTGTTAGGGAACTACTGAGAAAATTTCACCACTGGAGAAAGGAGCTCACACTGATCCCGAAGGAAACATTTATCGAGGAATAGAATATAGAAGACTTGATCCATGATCCATATTATTATTAGATTTTGCAACAGGAAGTTTCTCTCTTAAAATAGTCCTACACCAATAGCACTCTTTCCCCCTGCTTGTGAAATTGCATATTCTTCCTGAATTACCACTGGGTTTGGACATCAGATCAGATGAAGCAGCAGGAACACAACTATGCCAAATAACATAATAACATAAAAACAAGTCAGTCCTCAGGTTCTCCACTGATTAAACTATGAAAATGTGGACAAAACAGGAATGCCAGGTGATAGAGGAAAGTGTACTGCAGCCGCACACATCTCAGCCAGGAGAGTCTAAGCTTATGGGGTTGACCACAACAGCTTCTTGACTTCTTGCAGAGTTTCTGAAGACAGCTACAATTCCCAGCATGGAAAGTCTGGTAAGTGCAGTATCTGTAAGATATGTAGTCCTGTTTGGACCTGAAAAGAACCTTTTCAGTCAAGCTCCACCATTTTTCAGCAAAATAAATGCAATAATAGGGGCTGAGAGCAAGGCATGGAGATGTCAACATCCTCCACAGCTTCATCTATTTAAAAGCTGCTCCTGGACTTTAAAACACCTGCTGTACCTTTCTACAGCTGGTGGAAAAATGCCACCTCAAAAGCACATTTAATTCTGCTTACTTCAGTCATACTTTAGCAAGCTGGATTGTCCTCCAGAGGTTAGTCTCCCTCCATTGACCACAGAAAGAGCTTCAGTAACTACTTTACACAGGATGTCTAACTTTTAAATTGCTGAGGTTAGTGAGCTGAGTCCCATTTCAATTCTGCAACTTCAGAAAGCTGGGGAGCTAGCTTGAATGATCATTTGTTCATTATTTTGCCAGTGCTGGGCTGAGCAGATGTTTCTATTGAGCTGTCCACAATGACTCCAGAACTTCTCCCAAGTGCTTCCCATTAATTTAAAAGTCAGTCATGTGTGAGTAGTTTAGATTGTTCCTCCCAGAAGCCCATTGCATTTGTACTGAATTTTATCTAACTAAACTAATACACATCTGCCTCGCTTTCTCTTAATGACTGTGGAAGCAGTATAATGCAATAACCTAAGTCTAACCATGATGCTTTTAAGCTACATGTGTGCTAGCATATATGGAAAATATTTCCAGATTTCCAATGTATATGCAAAGACTAACAGAAATAGAGATCCAAATGACAAAATTAATAGATTCACAATTAAATACCCAGCAGTCTGCCTCAGGAATTCTGAAGAATGATATTTCCCATCATTAGTTCAAAGCATATAAACACACCTGGTGTTCGTCATCAGATCACAAATAAATATTATCAAGACACATGAGACTGGTCCAGATGGAGCACAAGCCCAATAGGCAGTTATCAAATAAATTAATTAACATTCAAATTAAAATCATTACAATTCTCATCACATACAAGTATTGAGTTGTCAGATCTAAGCTTCGCTTGGAAATACAGCATTTGCCCATATTGATGGATGGAAGAATCAGCATAACTATTGACTTGAAATCTCAGGGTCTGTTAAACACATCATTCTGGATTCCACCCTTTGTTAACTGACAGATCTGAGTGACATTTAGTTAGTGGTTTGGCCTTGATAATATATTTAGTGTAATCTCTTTTGCAATGTGATTAACTGTACTGGAAATGCAGATGAAAATGTGCATTCAGTGTTTTGCAGAATCACAGATGGGGAACATTGCCTTCAACCTTTGTAGTTGTCCAGGCACAGAAGGAGATAATCCATACTCAGTGGCAGACTACCAGCGCTTCTCATACTGCTTGTAATGACCACACATAACAGATTTCAGAATAAAAGCTAATTGTCTCATCATGCTACCCAGAGACAACAATCCCTACTAACTAAGTAAAGGGAGCAACAACTCATTATGCAATGCTTAATATGAAGCATTAGAAGATATAATTGCTAAAAGTTCCCACTTAGGTTCAGTCAATAATAGAGGTCAGACATGTAAGATTAACCTGATTCTGCAAAGAGACCATATGGATAAATACATGCACATAGACACACATAGACTATTGTGAATGGCATAATTGAAATCAATTGGCCTGTTCACAGAGTCTACCATTTATTTACTCTGTGGTTTCTCTAAAACTCGTCTTGTAATGAGATTGGTTGGAATGCAGTCATCAAATGCACTTACATTCATTACAATGATGTAAAAAGGCCTCAGTTTAGCTAGGAAAGGCCAGGATACATTAAGCTAAATACATACATAAATCTTTGCACAATCAGGGCTTAAGGGCTTTATGCACAAGGCAGTGCTTTCAAATGAAGTCATTTGATATAAGCAGTCAGCATAATTCATGTTGCTAAACAAATATGAATATGGTGAGAAACGTATATTTAAGAGAAATTACTCTGAAAAACCTCATTACTTTCCAGCTATATTTCTCCTGTGCCCATACCTACTTCACTCTTCAGTAAGTACATGTTGATACCTTCTATGCCAAGGAAAATGAAATTATGTTATTCTCGCTGCTGTAACTTATAAATCCCTAATATAACAGACCAAGAAAACTTTCTCTTCCCTCCTTCTCTCTTCAACAGGACACAACTTCTGAGCAGCAAAATGGAAGCCAAATCTAGTTATTGGAGAATTTGTTATGGGTTTCCTATGCACCTGCCTCAGCAGAGCACGGCTGGTGGGAAAGGAGGGCAGGACCTGAGCCCTGCCAGCACAGCTGGCTCTGCACAGCCCTCTGCCTGCCCTGTGACAGCAGCTAGCCCTGCACGAGCCACTGACCACGTGCACAACATGGCTATTCCTTACGTACGTGTTCGCTCTCTCTTGTGGAAATATCCCTGTGATGGTTTGGTGCTCGTGGCTGGAGTTCTGGGGAATGGTCACATCTCCTCATACAAGGAGAACACGCATGGATTAATGTATCTGCCACAGGCATAGATTGAATCCACTCATCTACTGTCAGTCACCATTTATTAATCAAGAACACACTGGTCTCAATTAGGCCTATTAGACAGTTGTTGAAGTTGCTGACATTTTCTCATTCTTCTCCCCATTTTGTTACAAAAACAACCAGATAGGTCAAAAGTGACAGTGCACTGACTGAACTGAAGTAACACAGCAGCCCTTTCCAGCCTGGACACAGTTGTGGTAGCACTGAGGGAACATAATTATATGTGTGTTTACATACTTATCACTAAAACAAATTCCTGTGCTGGAAGGAGAATAAACTACAGAGTGGGCATATTTACGTGACCATCCTAGTCGGGCTAAATCAATAAAAATACCAGTATATGAACATTCAGGGAAATAAAACTTACTTAATCCATTCATTGTCACGAGCAATATGTTTGTTTAATTATGCTCCCAGGCAAACAAAAATCTCACTTGCCTGAGTTCTCCTTCTGCCATCTCACCCCCCATCCACTCCCATTCATTAGTGATGGAAACATCTAAATGTGGCTAGCTATCTTCTTCAAAGAGTCATTTACTACAAAATTCAGCAGGCTTTGTCCCAGACAGCATGTCACTCAGATTACTGGGGAAGGGCTAATGTGGAACCAAAGATGGTGGGAGTCATGAAATAAAATTCTCTGGGAAATTTTAATGTCTTAATATCTTCCTTACTTCTCATCAGAAACTTCCAGAAGAATACAAAGTTTAAAAATAAATAGAGACAAAATATTACTGAAGCATTTATTTTCCAGCAGTTTTTCTAATTTATATAGTACATGATATATTGTGGCATACTGAATAGAGGCTGATTTGTTAAAATAACTGAAAAGTCTAAACAAAGAAATCAGAAGTAAAAAATAAAGGTATTTTTGTCTTATCAGAGCATCTCCTTGCAAAGATTTACCCCAGAAGATTTCATTAGAGCTGATTTATTCATTCAAAATGTTTCAATTTCAATAAAATTGTGTTCTGCAATAGAAATATTTTCCCTCATGTTTTAATCAGCTCTCTTCAGTATTTTGTTAAACCTGAAAGTGTAATTCTCCATCCTTTCTTCCTGGAGGGAAATTCTCAAGTCCCAGACACATTTCATCTGGTTAAACTTAGACATACTTATAATATGCCTTGGAACATTGTGTACATTCCTTGTCAGAAACCTATTTAAATGGCTTTTTTTAAAAAAACATTACTGAAGAATTTCTTTTTAAAAAACCATTACTGAATTTTTACTTAATAAAACTCCACTTAGTAACTTTAGGCACTATTTTTCCTAGCTCAAATTTATGCAAGTTTTGCACAGGTAATTTCTGAATTCCTTGAAAAACTCCACAGATTCAGCATCCAAGCTACTATTTCTGCCTGCCACAGACATGGAAATTTTCAGATGGAAATTTAATGCTGCATTGCTAAATGTTTCCTTTCCTCACAGGCTCATGAAATATTGATAATATGCCCCAAAGAGGTCAGACCTTGATCCTATGCAACATTTTCTTCTATGAAACTGTCGTAAAATTATTTGTTCTTATTTTAATATCTCATTGGTGATCTCTAGAATGCCTGTTCATTTTTTAATGCATGAATACTATTTTCTTTCAGTAGGCACAGTCCAGCCCTGATGCAAGGGCCAGTCTGTGCCACCCGGATGAGGGAGGAGAAGCCTTTTGAAGGAGTTGTTGACTGGTTTGCCTCCCTCAGCTGCTCGTTGCCATAACCACCACTGCATGGTTTGTTTTTCCACTGGCTCAGCAGCACCTGTGCACTGAAATGAAGGGTTATTTTGGAGAGAGCTTTTCTTTTAACTGTTCCTGTGACATGCAGTATGGACCCATAAACTACTCCTTTCATAGTACTGAGGAGGTGAGGGGCAGCAATGAAGCTTCCTAAGCCAGCTTTGCTGCTGGAACCTGTCTGCTCCTGAAAAATGGTTTCAGACAGCTCTGCTAATACTCTGGTAATTGATGGTTTGGAAGACTAAGAGATATATATATATATGTATATATATGTCAGCTATTTAATTTTTATTTTTGTGCTTGACCAGTGTTGAGTAAAATGATAAAGGGTAAAGAAATCAACCAACCCTGAATCCTTTGTCCAGACCTGATTAAAATCAAATTTGTTGCTGCAAATTAAAGGGATCCCATGAATTTTGGACGAAGTAGAATGGTCAGTGAAAGGGAGGAATGCAATGGAAAGAGAAATGGGTGAGCAAGGGAGAAATCAGAGTCCTCTTGAAGCCAACATGAGATTCCCTTTTGTCTGCAAGAGAATAGACACATCACACTGGGTTCTGCTCCTTGCTCTGAAACAGAAGTTTGTGCCTTTATTTACAACTTATCAAAAAATGGTGTGAATACAACTCCTCAGTGATCCCAGAGAGATTCATAAAATAGTCGAGGTGACTGGATTTTTGCTTCTTTTTGTGCTCATCCAGGCTCAGGATAATATGTCTGTGAAGTGCCTGTCTGTCTTCTTTCAGACAAAAAGTATTTTACCTGATACATTGTGACTCTGGGTTGATTTTTTAATAGACAAAAAGTTGATAACTGAATGAAAACTTCATAGTTGCCAAAGACTAGCCATCATGCACTGCACAGGAAGAAGGTAATGGAACTTTGCAAAGAGAAAGGGAAAAAAAAATGTGTCTGGAGTCTGAAGCCAGGCAAAAATCAAAGCAGAAATAAGGGACAAGTAATTAACAAATGAATACATCAAATATCCTGTACTGTGAATATGATCTTGGCCTCCCAAGTTCTTCACTTAGGAAACATTTGTAAATAGAAAACTTGGAAAAAATTATTTGGATTCATTAGAACTTGAAACTTTAACATAATTAATTGCAATTTAGAAGACTTTAGAAAAATAGAAAAGATGAAAACAAAAACTAAAAATTGAAAGTGCTAAAAAACATTTTCACAAAACTATTTTTGTGACAAAATAGTCTGAAATGACATGCCAGAATCTGTTTGCCTGTCAGCTCTGCTGCTATGAAACTCACAAATATGCTATTAGCATTCTAGCACCTCATCCTAGCACTTGTTTCATAAAAAATTAGCCCTGCATACAAGATCTAGACACATGTCTTTTTGTGGCATAGCAATGCTGATTTAAAAACTGGAATTCACAGTAACCCAATAAAAATGATGGCTGTAAATTAACTGGGCATAATGTAGTCTTTACAGTTCTCCAGAGGACTTGAATAAATACAAAAATAAATGAGGAAGAAATGAAAGTGAAAAGAAACAGCCTTTTCTTCAGATGGTCTGCATTCCTAATTGAAAATTTTGGCTAGCATTAGTTGGCAGGAGCATGGCATACACAGCATGAAAGGTCAATAAATTAGTCTAATACATGGAAAAAATGCCTTACTGGAAAATTTGATGGACACCATCAGTTTTAGAGTCACATATTCTGCTTGTTTACCCATTTCAAAGCCCTTCCTAACACTTTAGCTATACAAGTCCATCACATTGATTGACAAGGACCTAATCAGTTCAGGTTCCAAATTAGGAGGTATAGAGGAAAATTTGTTAGTATGTATATCCAGTTTCATAGCTGGTAGAAAACCCATTTTTGTAAAAGAATGATGCTGAAGAGAAGATGCACATTTTATTTTGGAACATTAATGGGCTGTACCAGAGGTATTTTAATGGCTTGGAAAATGTCAGTGGTGTACAAGAAGAGACAAATTAAAAAGAAGCCTTACAGAACCTACCTCAAACACGTTGACATTTCACATTCATCTTGTGCTGTTTTATGTAACAATTCACAATAATTGTATTTTAGAATATTTTGTGTTTAGCCTGAGAGGAATTCTGTGCTGATTTCTACAGCACAAAATCATTGTATTTATTTAGGTACTGAATGTTTCAGGGGCAAAGAGTGTCTCTGCTCATGTCTTTTACTGGGCCTGGCACAGTGGATTTTGTTCTGATGGTGTTGTAATACAAACAAGTAACATATTTTAAAGCCAGAAGGTGCACTGTAATCACCCACTTTGATCTGCAAAACAAAATGTCTGGTGCTCAGGAGGATCCAAGTCCTGCTTGCTTAGGAAGCAAATGTGAAACAAACAGTGTAAAGACTCTAAAATCTTCCTACCTAACAGTTATTTACCTCTATGAATCCTTTTGCATTCAATCTATGATGTCAAGCCACTCACTAATAATCACAATAATTGATAACACCAGAAACAAGTGAAATATATTTGATTTTCTTTCATCTTATTTGTCTCAGAAACTCAGCAGTGGTTCTGTATGCAATTTGATGGTTACATTAAACTACATTTTCAACAGGGTTTAAATTAAAACTATGTAGCCAGACACCAGCTGAGATTCTGTATTTGATGGGTCTGATGATAAAGGAAAGCGAGCTTAACTCAGGCATTTAGGAATCCAAGGTCCTTTGGCATGGCCAAGGCCTCGCTCTATATCACAAAGTAAATTTTTTTAGACATTCTTTTTTCTCATTATCTGTACAAGGCTTTGATCTGTTTGATTTTATTACCTGCATCATTTAAGGACCACAGCTTAGATTAGCAAGTAGCCGTGCAATTACTGAAGCACAGTGAAGGGTTTTGAGCAGAGCAGCACATGCTTCACATGCTTTATGGTTTTCATTGGAATTACTTTTTAGCCACCTGAAGAGCAAGAAATGTCTAAAAAAACCAAAAAAAACAAAACAAAACAAAACAAAAACTCCAAAAAACCACAAAAAACCAAACCAAAACAAAAGCAACCCAAAAGAAATGGCCATATCAATGTCTGTAACATCTTTTCTCTGCCATATATTCAATTAAAATACATTTCAAAAACTTTTCAAAAAACTTGACCCTGTTCCTGAAGTCAGTGCCACTTCAGTGATGCTACAGCAAGAGCCTGCCTTGAGCAGCAGCTGAGATTCAGGCCTGTGCTCTTCCTGTGACAGAGGCCACCTGGGCATGAAGTGGGAGGCACATGGCTCTGCAGGCACAGAGCGAAGCACAGCCACAGAGGAGCCCCAGCCCACGCTGTGTGTGATGCACGGGCTCTGCTTTGGGTCAGCTTTTCCCCTAGACTGAACAGCCAGGAGCAGCTGGCAGGGGGTAAGGCTGCTGCTGCTGGAGGGTTGGTGTTCAGCAGAGTGCTGAGTGCTACCGGTTTAGTTTCACCCTAAAGAATTCTAATTTCGGTGCTCTGAGATGACACCTGTATGAAGACTGAAGCATATAGGTGAGATGACTGGGAAATCTGTTGCAGAAACACAGCTCTGATATAAAAACATTAATTAATGGCATGGATCAACATAGTAGATTTGGGTTGTTATCTTAGAGTACATAATTTAGAGTACTTAATTCTGAAATAGGACTGCACAAATAAGTGTGTTTTTCTAATTTTGAATATTCTTCAAAAGACCATTTTGGCCTAGAGCCATAAAAATACAATATGCTATCATTTTTTAAATTTATTAATTTTTAATATTTACTCATTCATGAAACTCTAATTTTCATATTCTCCAAGGATATGAAACATGAAATACCATGTGATGTGTTGCCTCACTAGTGGCACAGGGATTAGTGTCAGGTTCAGACTTAGGCTGCCTGCTTAGATGTTTACAATCAGGTTGTGAGAACATCACCAATTCTCTTAAGAACAATAAAGTGTCCTCGTATTAAATACAGTTTCACTGTACTGCAAGTCCTGTTTTAAGCAGAATGGATGTCTTTAAGCTATTGTTAATTCATCAATCATAGTTTAAGGTCCCTTAAGCTTGAAGTTTGCAATATAACAAAGGCAGACCGCCTTGCCAAAGCTAGACTTTCAAGACGTGTGGATTTAGCATGTGCTAACCAACAATTTCAAGCATTGCATTTTCATTACTAACCTTGAAAAGCCAGAACAGAAAAAGCCAAGCAGGAACATAATAAGCCAAGGGATAAACCAAAGATATTTTAAGGAAACAGGTGTTTATGTATTCATAAAATATTCTGTCAAAAGAAAAAAGTTCATTTTAAGACTTCAGTCTAAGCTTGGCAAAAGAAAGACAACTGGTTTATTTCTATTGTTGCAGCATCTGAGTGGTGTCACTGTTGTGTTAAAAAGAACACTATTCTAAAACAATTTTTTCTTTGGCTGAACATATTTTATCCAGAAGGCTAAGGAAATTTACTGCTAAGCGTCACACTGCTAATGCAGAAGACCTAAATCTTTCAGGTGTCCTAATAAAGGTTGGCTTTATGGTTCAGAATTCAAAATACAAGGCTGAGAAAATATATCACATACAAAGGACAGAAATCCAAACCAATATCTTGAAAACAAGAAAATAATTTTGTGAGAATAGAGGGGTTGGGTTTTATTGTAAATATTTTACAAAATAATCTTCATCTAAGGAATGTGCCTAAATGTCTCAGAAGCTGAAGATACCAATGCTTCTGAAAAAAACTTAGATAAGACTCAGAGTGATGTGGATTGTTACCTACTATTTTGTCTGAAAGTTTGTTGAAGCATAACAGGAAGACTTATAAAGACTTTGTATAAAATATCAATTAAAAAAAGAGGCAGACAAAATTTGTAGCACCCAGATATATAGGGTGATCACGAGAAAGTACAACAATCCCCTCTTTTTAGGTGAAGAACAGAAAAAAAAAAAAGGACAATATTCTTATAGGTACACAGATATCTGACTGAATTATTTTATTTCAGTTGTGTACATGGGCAGGAAATCTACTGGTGATATATAATTTTTAACTACAAGCAGCTTCCATTTTTGATTCTGTCTTCTTAGCAAACAGGTCAGACCCATCCTAATGGTTCCCTGTGAGGTTTATTTTGAAGGATACAATCTTGGGTTTTAGGCACTAATATTCTTTATTAGAGCTGGCCCTGATCATCTTGCCCAAGGCTGCGGAGCAGCAGTTTGTACAAAACCCAGATCTTCTCAGAACCACTCACAGCACAGGATGTGACCATGGCTATGCAGGGAGGAGTCCATAAAGCTCCAGAGGCCAGTGATGAATTGTCTCTTTCGCTCTCCAAACCCCACCATGCTAATACTGACTTCTGTTTGTACAGGAATGAAAAAGATTTGTGCCCAAACCAGTGCATATATTTCATATATAAATACAGTGTTTATTTTGTACATGAAAATTGTGCTTGCACAATCTTTCCTCATTCAAAGATGAGGAATCATCTTTGTCCAACCTCCATACAACTACATTATGCAGTAGGAGGACAATTTGCTAGATTTCTGTGAGATAGGACACTAGTAGCTTTACTAAGGAAGAATTTTACCTTACAGATTAATGCAAGTAGTAATCCAGTTTGAAACACCAGAGGATGGATTGTGGGAATGAACATTTATGTGCAGCATGTTCAGGCACGTGCTGGTATTTGATGCTGAATAGAGCTTTTAGTGATTACTGTGGGAAACTTCAATAATAGCTTTAAAAATTTGCCTGACAATGAGCCTGAAGAAAATACCCTGGTATTACAAGACATTTTCCTTTCAAAATAATCACACATTAATCATATATGTCATAATGAGTAGTATCATGTCTTTACTCAAGAAATTTCAATTTCTATATATTTCTAACAGTTGAATCTGGACTCAAATCACAGCAGATAAATACTATTTGCAGTTATCATTTCTGATTGCTTTTATTGGAATGAACAAGAAAAAAAATGTATATGTGCTCAGGATATGTATCTGCTTTGACTGTCACTCAGAAGGAAAGGAAAGAAAAATGGCAAGAATCTTTTTTTGGAAGAAAAGAGCCAGCAATTCCAATTTAAATCAATAAAATATTTCTTACTGTTCAAGCATGGGATTCATCTAATTCAATGATTTCTTGCAGTGTGAGCACTTACCTTGGAGCTAGTTATCTAAGACCTAGGCATAAAAAGGAAAGAAAGCTATGAATAACAGGATAGAAAACAAATCAGAATGTTGCTCAAAATATTGTTGAAGAATTATTGTCAGAGCCTCCTGTTAGCCCATCCTCTTCACATCATGTAAAAGGGATAAGGCAGCAGAAAGTGTTATGTAGGAATTGCTAAAACTCTGCTTTCATGGCAGGATGATTCCTCTGCCTTAAGTGCCATAGGAAGCAGGAGATTTTTCAGTCTGGAGCAGCCCTTTTAGGCCCTGGAAATGGCAGGTGTATGCACAGCAAAGGATGTAGTTAGGGATGCAGAACTGGGTGACATTTTGTTCCACTGAGTAGTGTGAGGCAAAGAAGGATATCTTTTAGGTCTGGAAAACCTTGTAAATTATGTCTGGGGATTCTTATTGTTTATTTATTGCTCCAAGTAATTGAGTGTGGCAGTTTGCACACTTCAGTGACAGATCTAACTGACAATCCTCATGTAACACCAGAGTTTATGTAACTTAGCAATAGCTAAGTAATAGCTAATCTGGGAGCATCTTAAATTATGATACTTTACATGCAGATGTTTTTTGTGTTTTCCCATCATGATTATATATTCCAAAGCTGTATGCTGTCACAGGAAAGCGAGTGCAGTTAAAATTTGAGATCTGAGACCCTCCCCCATCTTCTCAGTGTGTTTCTCCTCTCTTGAACAGTAGTTGAAGAAGTGGGAGGTGATGCATTAATCTTGTTAATACTTTTGGTTGGTTTATCCTTTCTGTTTTGACATTGTGTCTTGTATCCATCAATCTTACAGATGTACATAAAATTGGCTTAAGGAACATATTCAATCGGCATCCAATTTTTAACCAGTGTTGCTCATAAATCATACACAGAATGTATCAGTTCTAAGCTGAAAAAGCATGGATGTCCATGACTTATGAATTCCATTAAGCTCTTAAATTCTTTTGTAAGCCTGGCTTGAAACAATGTGAGCATACAGTTTCACTTATTTTTTGTTGCTACTTTTACTAAGCTCAGACCAAATTTTAAAACCTGCTTGGCCATGAATAAATTACAACTTGCATCTGTTTATTCATTTTGTTACAAACTCAGCATTGCTAAGCCTGACAGATTTTTTTATTATCATTGATTATACTAATGAAAATCACAAAATTGCTGTAGATGGACAAGATGAAGGGGAAGGTTTTCTTTACTAAATTACCTACGGAAGTGTGTATGGAACACAGGAGTGTTTAGGCTAATTAAAAGACACGGACTTAGGTAGTACTTAAGTATTAAAAATGAAAAGCTACTTCCTGTCTACTGTGACATATCAAATATTTATTTTCTAATATAGAGAGTTTAACACAACCGATTTGGTAATTGTAGGCCTGGTCTTTTAGGATTCTGTTTACTTCATCAGGTCCAAAATAATATGTTTTAATTGTCAATATTTTTTAAACTGTTCAGTGATTTTGAAAGTAGATGTTGATGGTATCTCCTGAGACTTTAGAAAGAAAACAATTCTGACAGCTTCGCAAAATTTTGCCTGCAAACTTTCCGTACTTAAAAACCTGTATGTGCAACTTGGTTAATGCCAATCTATGGTACATATTCTGGAACATTTTTTTTCTTGTTATATATGCACATATTTCTGTATTCACTTTGGGTAAATTTATTTCTGTACACATATTTCATCCTTATTCTTTACGAAGATTTCCTGTCCAGTCTGTCTGTATACATGCCTGCTACACATTCAACCAAAAATATATAAGAAAAAGGAAAGGAAATAGTTAAGGTTCTGTGGTGCAATACTGTTCATTCTTTTTTGCTATTTAACATAACAGCGAAAGCTAGCAGGTCAGGGTAATTTTTATGTCTGTGAGGGTAATCTGTATCTGATCTTTGCTCTTTCCTGAAAGGGTTTGGTTTAAATAACCCCAGTAGTACAAAGTCTCACATTCAGAACCTTCTATTTTGGTTCCCCTTTCAAGGGAATTACTGCATTTTTAACCTGCCTCTTGCTCTCTTTCCTGGTGTAAAGCTGTGTGATTACAGAGAAAGGGTGATGAAACACATCAGCTCTGTCTCTTAATCTTCTTATAAACCCTAACAGATTTTGAAGATGAAATTTGGCAAATGTTAATTGTACATACAGAATTCATGCTGGGAAAATCTCCTTCAGGAAAAAAAATATATAGAGAAGGGAAAAGAGCTGAGTGCACAGCCGGACTGTTATGTAAGATGTTTATTTCCATCAAGTCTAGCCCAGTGAAGGCTGTGCAAAAAATAGGCCAAAGCTGCAGAGTTGTGACATCACAACATCACCAGAAAGGTCAAAGAAATCACTGGCACACTGAGAAATACTACTTATAGTAATGGCAATTTTATTCTATACTTATTTTCTTTTCCCCTACATATTGGAATAGAGCCTGACAATGGTAAGCAAGTCTGGTCTTTTTTAAAACTTCCAAAGAAACATATTTAGGATAGTCCACAGTGCATAGGAACAAGGCAATGAAAATTACTCATTTTCATGGCAAAACTAAAGCAAAAAAAAAAATGAAAAAAAAAAAAATTGGTAGAGGGTGAAAAGTTGCATTTGACTAAAATCTGATTTTGGAATTTTGTCTTAAAAAATGTGAACACACTCCATACAGCTGATCTGAATGAATCTACTGATTTCTTATAAGATTTAGTTAATCCAAGACCAAAATAACAAATTAATTTAAATGTCCTGAAACTTCTTTTTTTTCTGTTGAACAGCATCATGGAAATATTTCTCCAGCTCTTGCTGTAATATTGTCAGGCTCAGAATGGCACTGATGCACTGCTGCTCCTCTGTTCTGTCCTTGAAGAATTTACAGTTTTGCCAGACATTTCATTATGTTCACAGGAATTGCTCTTCTTCTTATGAGAGTTATATATACCCTAAAGTACGATTAATGAAGATTCATTTTAGCTTTCATGCCTCTTCATATGTGGGACTAGATAAAAAAAAAAAACAAACCCTAAAAAAAACCAACAAAAACAACAACAACAAAACCCAAAAAAACGACAACCCCAAACAACAACACAAAAAAAAACCCCAAAAAACAAAAATGCAAAAAAACCCCAAAAAAACCAGGCAAAACAAAATCGGACAACTCTATTTATTCTATTTATTTATTCTATTTATTTATTCTATTTATTTATTCTATTTAAAATTATAGGATAAAAACACAATTGCCAAAGTATAAAAATAATAATTCTGACTAACTCCTTACATACTAGTTAATGCCTATTGTTTATATCAATTTTCTTTTCTTGTATGATGCATATAATGAAAACAAATACAGGGGTCATTTATGTGATCATATATAAGTATCTCTCCTTGAGTGGAGTGGAAGGTACTGTTAATTCATGTTTTATTCCCTGCCCTGTGAAATAAGCTGTTTCAAGAAAGGAAGTACATGGTGCTGAGAGACCAGTGCCCTGACAGTGCAGGGAGGCCAGAAGAGGTACATCAAAGTTCCAGGCTCCAAGCTGCCTCTGCTGAGCAGCCAAAGCCTCCCACATGACTAAAACACAGGATCTGCACTGTAGAGGTCTGAAGTCAAGGGACATAAATCTCATCCCAAATATCCTTTTGTACCTCTACCTGTTCTGGGACAAGGAGTCAACATGGTTTCTCACATGGACACTTCTTCCAGGCAGGTATGTTTGTGTGTGTTTGTGTCGTGCCTGGCACAATGGAGACTGCTTTAAGGCTTCATTCATATAGTGTAACATCTACCTCCCAGGGATCTTGGGAAAATAGCCTTACCTCAGGATATTTTCCACTTGCAGAGCTATCCAGCCCTAATGCTCAGTGATATTTCAATATCTTAACATTAACCTCTGTGATTAAGACACATTTCAGAGTTAAAAAAAAAAAAAAAAAAAAAAAAAAGCATACCCTTAAAGATCTTATTAACCTAAAGTTTAATTTTTTATGGTAAATTTTTATCTGAGTACTTTAAGTCTTTTGGGGAATGCAACCCACTCTTGCTTACTCACTGATGGGCACTCAGGCACATGAGATGATCCCACAGGCAACTTCAAGGTCATGGCTACAGGTCTGTGCTGCCTTCAAAAACTGGAGGAGTAGTCTGTGCTCTTGTGAGAACCTCAAGGCACTTATTTTGTGTTTGCAATTTTATACCTCCAGCAGCACAGTCGTTGCAACTGAAGAATGGAACTTGTAGATAACACTACAAAAATATTTATTTTATTCCTATGAAATTGCTTGGCCCTATAAGCCCTAATAAGCCATGCTTTTTCATATTTGCAATATGTAAGCTGATGTTCTGGGCTGATGATGGACTCTGAAGGCAACAGAAGAAGTACTTTCAGCCTCAACGTGGTTCAGACAGCTCAACATTTTGCACTTCTTCATTACAAACTAAATATATGTCCTTTAACAAAGGCTAAAACTTTGAGTGTCAGGACAATTAATTTTTGATTCACTGTCATTTCCTTTAGCTCAGTCCCTTGGCTAACTTTCCGTGGGACTTATTTGATTAGGGTTTAAATGAGACAAAATGGAATTATAATAAGCACTTAAACAAAACCTTTTGTCATGATTATTCCATGATTTATAGCTGATATGCAGAGGACAGAGGAATACTAATCAAAAGATAAAAACTTTTTACATAAAACCTGAACAACCCTGATGCAATCAAAATTGAACTGTTGTGTGCATTTTCTTGATGATGATGGAATCACCAGTATCTTCACACAGGACTTTTCATAAAAATCCATCTGATAACTATTTTATCCTTTCAGGTTCCCTTGACCATTACTTTGCTGATAAAATGAAATAACTTACCAGAGCACTATAAGCATGCTTCAAATGCCTTATGCATTGAAAGGCTGCAGATCTGTATGCTTGCCCTTTCAATTCTTATGTGTTTGACAGTGAAAACTGGGCCTGATTTTTTCTGTTATCTGGTGTTCCCTTTTCATCTTGCCAACCTCTGCAGATCATCCAGATTAATATCTCAAGTTAGAGTGCTCAATCTTTGGAGGTTTCAGATGGCAGCTACAGATGAGATTTCCCAATATTGATTCCCTCTCCCTTTCTTTCTTTTTTTTTTTCTTCCCAAATCTGAATCATATATTTTTGAATTATGAGGCAGCACAGTTTTCTTCATCTTCCAGATTGCATTAGAGTCATATATCACTGGACTTAGGTTTGCCAATTAGCAGCAGACTTACTCCACTGCTAACCAGACACTTCTTCTTCTGCCAGAGACATCTTCATTCACAAATACCCAGTGGAGACACAGAACCTGCTGCTCCGTGGGGAAAGCTGTGCTCCCATTGTTTGAATGGATGTTAATGAAAGAAAAAAACCTGTCTCTAATGTCCTTCAGAACTGACACAGACATTGTTGAGGCACTTTTGACAGGAGATGTTCGGAAAGACAAAAATGACCCTGTGGTCTGTTTCAGCTCAGCCTAGAAGTCAGACTGGAGAATCCAACTCCAGCCCAACCCCATCATTTCTACGGTTCAGTGTACTGTTAGCTTAGGTACTCTGCCTTCACCCCTCATCCAAAATCTTCCTCTTTTTACAGTAGTACTGAACCTGGAGATATTTTTTGGCATTCTTGGTCACTGATCTTGCTATGACTATTTGAATGGATAAAAATAAGGATATTTATGGAACAGGGCTGTACATATATGTGGAAATTAGTACAGCCTTTTCCTTATCCTACCTTTCCCATTTCTGCAAAAGTTTCTAGAGTTTTAAAATTTTGGTTTTGCCAATCTCCGTTTCAATTGCCACGTTTGCATACTGCTACATCCCTTATCTTTCTAACTGATTTTTGTTTTCCAGTGGCCACTGACACAGAAATAAAATTGTGATCTTTTTCTATGCTTGTTAAGAAAACATCTTGAAAATTATTGAAAAAAATGCATTCTTTTAGGTGCCTCAGACGTGGCTTGTGATTTGTGAAAAGGAAAGGTTTGAGCAATATCTGTCAGTGTTCAGAGACTGCCTCAAGGATGCCACTAGGGCTGGAAAAAGCCACCTTAAAAATGCCAGCAGGCTGTTGTTCTCCTTTCTGTTTGTCATTATAGAGAATGAAACACTACCTTGATGTAATTTTCATATACTAGCATTGCCCTCTCCTACACTTCACTCCATGCAAATTATATTTAATATTGCCATTCAAATGATCAAAGAGGTATTGCTGATGTTAAACGTTATGGAAATTTTTTATCAGAGATGATAAAAACCTGTGCAGCCTCTGACAAAATCTGCAGAGCCTTGCAGGACCAAGCTAAATATACTTAGCTTCATAAATTCAGTACAAAGGATATTTTCAGCTATATGAAGGACAACACATGCAGTTTTGTGAATGCTAACCATAAAGAGACTCTACATGCACTTCTCATAAAATTATATCTATATACGTGTTCCTAATTTTACCCTTGGTGCATACTCATCTTTTATTCAGAAGAATGGGAAGGCAGAGCAATTGGAACTCCTTATAAGCTTTAGTACAGGCCAGATAGGAGGGCAGTGGTGTGGCTGAGCTGCCCAGTTTAACAGGCTAAGGTCCAGCTGGAAGCCAGCCACCAGTGGTGCACCTTGGGGATTGATACTGGGGCAATACTGATGAAGCTCCTCATTTGTGACTTGGATGGTGACACTGAAGGTAGCACCAGCAGGTTGTGGATGGCACAAAACTGGGAGGAGCAGCTGATACACCAGATGGGCATGTTACTGTTCACAAACACCTCAACAGGTACAAGAAACGGTGACAAGAAACTGCTCTTCATAATGTTCTCTTCTTCATAACGCTCTCTGAGAAGAACATTATGAATTTCAGCAAAGGCAACCACAAGTCCTGCACCTCAGCTGGAATAACCCCATGCACCAGTACCAGCTGGATGCAATCTGGCTGGAAAACAGCTTAGCAGACAAGGATCTCAGGGTCCATTTTTACTGTGTGGGCAATCAAACACTGAACCCAGTGAGGCTGTGGAGTGTCCATCTTTGGAGATACTCAAAACCCAACAGGACACAGCTGAGAGCTGTCTGAAGCTGATCCCTGCTTTGAAGAGGGACTTTGCAGCAGATGATCTCCTGAGGTCCATTCCAACCTTAACCATTCTCTGTTTCTCTGTTACAAGGAATACTGGTTGGCTTTGTCATGAACTCAACCAAACGTGTCCTGAGCTGCATGGAAACAAGTGTGGCCAGCAAGGTGAGGGAGGGGATTCTACCCCACTACTCAACCCTCATGAGATCCCAGCTGGAGTGCTGTGCTCACCTATGGGCCCCAAACATAGCAAGGACATGGGGCAGTTGGAGAGACTTTTTAGAAGGATGTGTAAAGATAGGATAAGAGGGTATGGTTTTCTACCCTGAAAGAGGGTAGGGTTAAGTAGGGTTAATATTAGGAGTCAATTCTTTACTGTGAGAGTAGTGAGGCAGCAGAACTGGTTGCCCAGATAATCTATGGCTTCCCATCTCTGGAAATGTTCAAGTCCAGCTTGAATGGAACTTTTGGCAACCCAACAAGTGGAAGGTATCCCTTGTCCTTGCAGGGGTGCTGGACTAGATGATCTTTAAAAGTCCCTTTGAACTGTAACATTTCTATGATTTTATAATTCTATTATTATTTTGAAATAATATAAGGGCTAAAAGGACAAAGTAATAGTGGGATTTAGGAGCTAAAGTAATTGTCCTTCAGACAAAACTTCTGGCAAATGCACTAATGTGATGGAAAATGCTAAGCTTCTGAAAAGTTTTTACACCAGGCCATGCAATATAATGGAAAATTATATCATTTTCACAGATATGAGAATGGGAGACCTCAGAAAATCTAGGCAAAGATTTTAATGTTCTATTAAAAGAGAAAGTTTTCTAGTATAATTTTTGTAAAGCTATACTTCTCAATTGCAGATGCTTGGCTTCCTCACACTATTCAGATCCTCAACAGTAGCATTAACATTAAATTTTTGTTGTTATTTATACTTTTGGCTTTCCTCTGCTTTCACTGGTGGTATAAAAAAGTGAAACTCACAACAATGATAAACTTGATTCAGATTTGTTGTATCCAGTTACTAGAGCATGCATTGTATCTGAAATGGTCTTTTAGGCTTCAGAGAACCAGCAAATGCTTTTAGCCTTTGTGACTCCTAATGGAGAGTGCATACATTACTGTCTGGTTTTATACACACTTCATGGGATCGCAGCTCTTTTTTCACTCTCTGGTATTCTCTCTGAGGTATAACTGCTAAAAACACTATTTAACTTCAAGTTGAGTGCAGGATGGCTATGAAAGATCAGAGATAAAAGAGTTAGGGTGTTTTAAAATACGATTGGTGTAAGAATATCCTTTCAAAAATAAAATAAAATAAAATAAAATAAAATAAAATAAAATAAAATAAAATAAAATAAAATCCACCCATCTTGTTCTACAAGATCACCTGAAAGTGTGCTTAGCCTGTCTGATAGATATTTGACAATCAGGTAGGTATGAGATTATCTGTAGACTGATTTTATTTATCTGTGATTATTGGTGGATTTACACAGGAAGCACATCATGCTGTTGTGTAAAACTCTTCTGACACGCTTCTCCAGACACAAAGCACAAAAAATATTTACCAGCCAAGCAATTGCTTTAAGGGAACTTCAAGCTTCAATGTGTTTGGTACTGGAGAATATTTGAGTGCTGTACATGCTGTGGTTTAGCCAGCCTGTGCCTTCCCTTTTTGTGGAATTCTGACATCAGTTGTGTCTGTCATTAAATCTAAACCAGTTCTTACTCTCTGTAAAAGCAATACGTAAAAATTTTACTGTGTGTGTTTCCATGGTTGATAATTTTCTTCTTCCACAATTTCAAAACTCACATGAATCCAGTGTTTTCCTCCATTATTTATTTTTACAATAAATCAGGTATGATCAGTAAATCCAGAGTATATAATGGCTTCTCATTCTTCATTTTTATGTTTCTCCAACAACTGTAAGGTAAGAATAAAAATCTGGTATCCTCCTCTTTCTTCCTCTGTTTTATGCAAAGCTCTAAAAATCTAAGAGTTATGGTTAAACAGAGAGGCTGCATGAAACTTAAGCAGGTGCTACAGTATTTTCTGCTGTAAAACTGCACTTGTTCAGGAGGGCTTCAGCTACATTAGAGAAGGATGCTATTTATGTACATTTATTTCTCCTCTAAAAGTTTGTAAAGGGCAAACTAGGTAATGTGATTAAGTGGCTGAACACAGTAAAGGTTCCAAAAACTAGGTCATTATTGAGATTAACGACTGGATTAAAAGGATTTAGGAGAGTGGTAGGATTTTGATTTGCATATTACTCCAAAGATCTTTGACTTATGTAAAGCCTCCTCTTAAAGACTATCAAGCCAAAGTATTACATCAAGCAATTTAGTTGTTGCAAATTACTCTTGCCTGTTTTTTGACCTTGCATGTTATTACCCATATTGCTACACCAGAATTGTTTTTCATAATTCAGCACTTGTAATGCTCCTTTGGATGTGGCAGATTCAGGAGGACCACTAATGTGAAAGAGATAAGTTGTAAAATAATTAAATCTTCTTAAGTATTAGCTATGGGATTCTTGAAGGATTTTACCTGAGAGCATTTTAGGCAGCTGCTTAAAAAGGAGACCTTGTTTAACAGCAGAAACCAGCAATTTAATCAAAATCAAGTCTTCCTCAAAAGCCTCACAAATTTATTTATATTAATCTTTGTGCCACTCTACAAGACTATACAGAAATGTTTTTAGTGTATGAGAAATTTATCTAAGATCTCAAGCCTGTAACTACTTTGAGCAATAGAGCTTGAGGGTCTGCATGGTTGAAGTCAGTTATTTAGCATCAGCTAAAGGAAAAATTTGATTTGATTTTACTAGGTATGAAAGTCCCTCCACTGGCAGCATGTGTTTGTGTTTTACCCTATGTGAAAATGTTGTTTATGGCACTTGTATGAAAGAAGGAGGGTGGAGTGCTTTTCTGTGGGCAATTTTGCACAGACAAATGTGATTGAGGGAAACAGGACAGATGAAATTCTGAGGATGAATGATGCTGTAAGACAAAACATTTGTGACAGTAAGCAAAATAGGAGAAAAGCCCCAAATACACCACAGGGTTAGAAAAAGTAAATAATTTAGGATTTTCAGCAGAAGTCCAGTACATGACAGATAATACAGATAATTGCAGATCATATTTTCATAAATCATAGTCTTTCTATATTATCCAGTCATTTGTGTCTGAAGACCACTATATTTATTTTTATGAGCCTCTAACCTGACAAATGTTTTTACTATTTTACTGTTCTACTTTTAAGCAATATTGCTTTAAAATGTCTGTCTCCACTGGCCCGTTCAGGGTTGCGATGATCTCATTTCAGAAATTGCTTCAATAACCCTCAACTTCAGAAGCACAAATTCTACTCAGAAGTATTAGTAAACACCAATGTGTCTGAAAAACAGATGAATATGCGGTATATGGGATCATTAGTTGATCTAAGGGATTCATGTAAATATGTTACTCATAAGGTGTAGGTTTTTCTTGGTAAGTCAAACTTAATTATGCAGTGAGTGAATCAATACAGAATTAAGGCCAAGGAATGGTCCAATACTTTGAGTTTAGATTTAACTTTGAGTTTAGATTTAGTGTTAATATATCACTTGTGCAATGTTGTATGAGTCTATCAGTAACTTATATATTTCAAAAATCTTGAATTAAAACATACACTTCTTACATTTAGAAAATACCAGAGCTGCTCTCAGAAGCCAGCTTCAGCTTTAAAAAAATAAAAAGGAATAAAAAGAGATAGAACAAAAGCTGATATGGTAAATTGACCTGATTAATGCCTGTGGTTTTGATAAGTGCTAGGTTTTGATCCCAGGATTTTTTCCCTCTGTTCTATTTAATTAATGACCTTTAAATGCGAGGATCACAGACTGCCTCAGTTAAAGACAAAAAAACCACAATATCCAAGGAGAAAATTTTGCTTCTCTGCATTATTTCCTTATCCTTTTCTGGAGTTTTGGCTGGAATGTCTTCACAGAGGGTTTGTGGAGAGCTGGCCCTATCCAAAAATTTGTATACCCTGACGGCAAAGACCACAACTCCAGAAGTGAGAACTGTGCCTTTGAACTTTGTTAGACTGAGGAAATGTCCAGGCCAGGAATCCTACACATCCTAGGAAAAGTGCCCTTGCTGCTACGCTGTAGCATTAGAAGTAATTGGTAGTGATAAGTTGCTGCAACCACCTTTCTGAGAGTCACATCTTGTTGATTTACTTTGGACATGTCGTCATGAGGATAGTTAGTAGATCACTTCCTCGAGGGGATTCCCATTGAGAAGTGTCATGTTGCTGGACTCACTTCAAGTTTGAATGGAAGATAGATGCTGAAAGATCCAACTGCAATGCTCGTGGTCCCATAGAAAACAGAATTTTACCTACCAGGAAACCTTAGAAGCACAAAAGTAAAAAATAGCTGAGTAAGTGGTCTGGAGTTGTAATATTCAAAGCTGATTTTGGTATTTAAGAGCCTTAATGAAGTCTTTCAAAAAGACCAGTGTTGTATTGCACCAAATACTTTATTTAGTTGTTTTGCACTGGGTGATTAGGGGTTTGCACTGAGCAGTCTTTATATTGCACTGGATAGTTTATATCACATGGTTTGTTATCCCTTTCCCCCTTCACATGGCCTTTCCCTCACCCACCCCAGCACCCCCGGTGGTCTCTCCCTGGGTTACCCCTCCCCACGCCCTTCCTCACTGGTATCCCATTGCCTGTCCTCTTCCTCTGCCCCCACTTCCCGGGTATAACAGTCTCCTGCCATGAGGCAGCAGCCTCTTTTCCACCTTGGAAATAAAGATAGCGCCTCGGGCTCCACATGGAGAAGAGCACTGCTCGTCTTTTGCTTCATCCCTGTAAGATGGTGTGGCTGGGGTCCGTAGCTGGCCGCAGCGGGCCCAGGCAGCCCGCCCAGACACCATCCTACAGGAGGCACCCAACGTGCGGCAAGACCACCGGTCTGGAGGGCACAGCAGGCTGGAACAGAAGTGCTGTGACCGAGGAACGCCGGTGCCACAGGTTGTCCCCAGCTCTGCACAGAGCGGAGAGGGTGTTCCTGGAGCCAGCCCTGCGGCAGATCCCGGAGGAGCTGCGTGGGAGCCCCTCCACACACAGCCCTGGCTGCCTCCAAGCCCTGTGTACCAAACAAGCACATATTGGTGGGTTGTACTAGTTCATCACGGCTGACAAAAACATGTTTGTTATTATCTATTCTTGGCTTCAGTAGCTGTTTCTTACTCCAGCAGAGTTTCCTGTTTAATGAAGAATTAAATTATGTTCTCTACAAAACGAAGAACGAAGTGATATTTCTTTTTATTTTTGAGGATCAAAGCAAACATTTAAATGCACAAAATCAGGATTGTTTTAAAAGAAGATTGATTTTTAATTACTAATTCTTATTTGCAGAATCTATAATGAAGCAGTCCTGAAAGAATAATTAGTAAACATCAGTTTTAACAATGCTACAGAACAACTTCATAACTTAAGGATTAAGGAAACATTTCTTTAAAATAATCACAGATAAACCACAATTCTTCACTATCATTCTTGCAGACATTATGTTTTGGAAGGAGATTCCTGGTTTCACTCCAACTCTTTCAGATCTCTGAGGCTGGGAAAAGTGACCTCAACAGAGTCAGTGGAGAAAATCAGTTCCAGAAAGAATCTCCATGGCTGCTTGATGATTAGTGAATTCAAAGTGTTCAGCCAATGATGGCTAAAGTACCTTGGCTAATACAACTGATAAACATGCTGATAAATTCAGAAAGCTTGCTACAAAAAAGATAAAGGTTCGTGGTACTGATTGAAGATTTGTGTTCTTCAACCAAATGTATTTAAAATATGTCATGTATAGAACACGGAGAAGAAGAAAAGATTATTGTTTTTTTTTTTAATGAAAATTTTTCTCATGAGAAGCAGACACTTTAAGTAACAATGCAAAAATCTCTAGTTTCTCTCTTACGTAAAAATAATTATAGATTAAAAAAATCAGGCATGCACACCATAAATTTCAGCAGCGCAACATAAAAAGAGCTCTAGCTCACAGGGACTGTGCAGTACATTGGAAGTTTAATGTTTGGACTTCTCAGTAGCTCCAACAGGTCTCAAGCAGGCCAAATATCTTGATGCCTTGTTCAACCATCTAGATAAAAAGGGACAGCCTTTCCAAGATTCTCTAGACTCAAGAAGATGTCAACAGAAAATTTCTGGTAGAAACCAGACACATTTGTATCATTTTAGGAGGTGTATTGGTTTGGAATGGTTGAGTTTTTTGTGTCAGCTTCTGCTTTTGTTGTGGGCTTTGTTTATTTGTTTGGGGTTTTTGTTTTGTTGTTGGTTTGTCGGTTTATTTCTTTTAAATCCAACAGGTATGCACAGAAATATCTGGAAGTGTTAAATTGTGGCCAAGAATTTCTTCCCCAAACAGTTTCTACTCTACAGACTTGATTCACCTATCTTTACCTATATAGTAGCTGGGCTTCTACATCAAATTTGATGACTGCATTTTCTGTAAGTGGGTAGCCCACTTCCAGAGAGCAATTAATTCCAGCCTGGCTAAGATACCATTTTTAGGATAAACTGTTATCACCCTCAGGAAGTTTTTGTTACTTTTCATTGACTCTCATTTAGACTAGATTTTTAACTTCTAGATAGCTAAAGTTAGGTGAATTCCATATGAAAAGACAGTTTAAAAAGATAATGGGATAAACAGGAAGGTGAGAAGAAACCAGAATAAGAAAGGATTTTTAAAAAATATGTTTTAGAATTGATCAGTGCAGTGTATAGTCCTTATCAAATCTATACCAGAAACTGCATTTTTTTTACTAATATAAGTTTTAGTTGCTTCAGTTGGAATTCAGAGAACATCTATTAGTAGAAGGAAGATGGGATTTGCTACTCAAATTCAGCCTGCTAGTCAGAAAATTCCTTGTATTATGAAATGAATTCAACTGTCTGTCTTTTCTTTTAACAAAAGATAATGCAGATTACAGACTACTTCCATCACTATAGGCTGTCATATCAACTTTACTTACAAGTGGTCTAACCATATTATATTTTGAATACGCCCACAAACATGCATATTTCTCCAAACTCCAGTTGCTGAATGGAGTGGCTTCCAAAAACAGTTGCAGCATTTTAAGTTTCTCCTCTTACTACTGAGTGTACACATGTGATATATAAATGATATCTAAAATGTTGGAAGAATGAGCAAAACAATCATGAAAATTATTTCACATGATAGAATAGCTGGGCTTATGCCATGGGACAATGTGTGGATCTCTGTGATTGAATTCTCTTTGTGAATTCCAGCTGCAGCATATCCCCATCTATCCTCCAGTGGGAAATTTGGATGCCCATGGAACTTTGATTACTCCAAAATATTTCAGTCAGCAAACAGAACTGCATGGCACAGTTCCAAGTGTATCTACTTTGCAGCACAGACACAACCAGTATGAGCTAATTAAATATGCTGCAAATGAAACGGGGTGAATTCACAAGTGATGGTTACCTAAAACCGGAATGCTTGTGGCTTTAAGTTGGGACTACCTTGTTACACACTCAGCAGAGCGAATTTATGATCAAATTCTGTAACTGCCTACATGTTGTTTAGGTCATAAGGATCTTGTTCCTTGCTGCTGCCCTTGTGAGGTGCTCCCAATAGGAGTATGCAAAAAACCTCTCCCTCTCCCTCTTTCTTTCCCTCTCTATCCTCTCTCTGCCTCTCTGTCTCTCTGTCTCTCTCACTCTCCTGTCCTCCCCTCTCTCCTTCCTTTCTGTAGCCATTATATTGAAAGAGGAAAAAATCAATAAAGGTCACACATATTTCTTTTATTTATTAACGAATTCAATTACCTCAGGTGAAATACTGATGTTTCCAGCTATATGTTTTAATGCTTCCCATGACTGATTTATAGTGTGGGATTTACAGGCCACTAATTTTACTCACCAGTGTCTCATATATCATTTTACAACCAAAAAAAATAATCTCTGAGAGGTAGGAGATTCATTGTAGCCTCCTATTTGTTCACATTGCACAGTTGAATTATAGCCTTGGGCAACCATCATCTCACGCAAAAGAAGAGCATCTTCTGTGGCTCAGTATCCTCTATGCAGAGACCTACAGTGTGATCCAAAACATCCCTTACACCCATAAAATAAAAGATCCCACAGGATCAGGCAAAATCTGGACTGTGGGTAAGATGTGCTTCACAGCACAACCCTGATGTCCCCGTGGTCCCAGCCGCCGTCCTCTCAGAGGTGAGCAGGGCTGTGCAGGCAGCTCCCTGCTGGGCCGTGCCCCGGGCTGTGCCTGCACTGCTGTCCTGTCACCTGTGCCGGGGGGGCATGGCAGCACTGCAGACATGCTCGGGGGGCAAGACACAGCTCCGGTCCTCACAGAACTGGAAGTGCCAATGAGATCTTGAGGTCTCGAACCAAAACATGAACTATTCTCTGTTACTAATGGAGTTATTGGACACGTGCCGTTCTGTGGAACTAAAAATACAATATTTTTCCTGCAGAAAGATCAAGAAAAAAACAGAATTGTCAGTGGTTCAGGCCAAAAAATCTGTGGACAAGGTATTCTTTGAGTACCTGTTTATGTAATTTATTAAACAAATCTCAGATTGCAGAATCCAGAAAAGAATTTATGTGGAAACATGATTCTTTCTCTTTCTAGACAGCAGAAAGGAAATCAAACTATATAAAGATTAAGGAAATATGAGGATGTGAAATTAAGCCAAGCTGAGTCAGGAAAGTCAAACTTGTGGCTGTAATTCATGATGGTTTGAGAGTGAGAGGCAGTGTCACTTTTGTTTTAGTGTAGTGGAAAAAAACAATTTAGGTGAGGCCTTCTGGCTTATTTTTTCATCTTGAATTTGTCTTTTTCTGTCAATATGGTGATTCAACATTAAAAGATTAAATCCAAGAATCAAAATTTAAAAGGCTGGTGACATTTCTGTCAAAGGTACAGACTAAATTTACACACTTGTACAGAGAGAACTCCAAAGAACAGACACCTTTATTGTAATTTTACCTGCAGAAATAGACCTTACAGATATAAATGGAAAAAAAAACCCTCAGTTTTGTAGTCAGACAGTTGTTCTCCTTTATACTTTTTCTTTTTCTTAACACTTCCAAATATTTTTTTACCACATCACAATGAATTCAAACGCAGTGAAAAAAAAATTATGAAAGCTGAGGTGTCATTTTTCACTACTTCTCCGTTTTTCAGTTTCCAATTTCATCAGCACCAAAAAATATTTTTAGTTTTCCTCACCCCGCAGTGTTCTCATATGAGAAAGTAACCGAAAACAAGAATCTTGACTTTTCAATTAATATGTTTTAGGCTGTGCCATGAGTTGGATATATATTTAGGGTAGTAATTCCAAGGTAGTAATTAATTAATTGCTTTCATAAGACTGTTAACAACTTTATGAACTTAGTACCTCAGCTAATTGATTGCTAATGATTGCTGTCATCAGTGCTGCTTTCCCAAAACTCCTCTTGAATATATTTACAAGCGTTACTGAGGCTATGGAATATGCCAACAACATGCCAAGACAGTCTGGATGAGATTGATCTCACAAAAGTTTAAGTATCTATGATCCAGATGTCTCAAGATGTTGAATATTACACAAATGCCAAAAAACAAAAGAAGCCTGAGAATCTGATCATTCATCAAAATGATGAAAAATTATAAACAGGTACCCAGTGCTGCCCAGGAAATCACAGTTTATGTAAAATAAAACCTCTGATGCTTCAAACCAGATATGGACTGCTCAAAAAAAATTTTCTGTAGCTAGTCCTGTCTTCACAGCTCCATATACTCCAAACTGCCACCAATTATTATCAATTCCTCATTAGCATGCACCTGACAGTACCTGAGGAGAATGCAGGGCTACAAATGCAAAACTCTAAAGAGGACATCAATTATTTGCCTTAATCATCCATTTGTCATCCATAGCATTTCAACAATACTCTGTCTAATGCTGAGAACCTGTTCCTGAACTCAAACTGCATAATTATCTCCACTATTGCTATTTTAAATTATTTTCCTTTTCAAATGATCAAGCCAAGCAGTAAAAATGAATTTTCACTAGGAAATGAGCAAACCTGTTATCTGCTCTTCAGAAAGAAAGCTGGCACAGATTTTATTTCTGAAATTCATTTGAAGAAACACTGTGCTTTAAAATTGGTTCTATACAATGGGTAGTAAGAACTCTGCACAAGCCCAAGCCTATCAAGATGGTACCTAAACTGTGTTTTTTGAAGGATTCTGACTCATATTCAAATATCACAGGAAGTTTCCTCTCAAGTCCAAGGCTAACTGTATGGAAGGCAGAAGACAGGTAATGCAATAACTATAGGTGAAAGAAAAGGGGAAGGTAAACATACTGTGCAAAATTAGAAACACAAAGTTGGCAGAGGAGGATGAGACATCCTTTCCATTGAGCATTGCCATATCTATCAGTACTGGACTGAGGTGCTCCCAGGCTCTGTCCCCTGCCCTTCACAAGCACCCCATCACTACTCCTCATGCCCTTCAGATTGTCCAGCTTTGGGTAATACCAAAGGCAAGGCACACAGCTTGTCTCTATCCCTCTTTGACAAGTCATCCAAAGGCTCTGCCAACTGCAGGCACAGCCACTCTTTATTTCTCTGTTTGCAAGTATTATTTTAAAGCTGTTCTTGCTAAAGCCAGGGTAAGATAAACAACTAATGGGCTTGTGGATTGAAGAGTGATAGAAATTTTCACCTTATGTCCTTCAAATGTCCATATTTAGGAAAAGCAGCTGCACTAACATGCAGACATGTTTCTCCTTGAACTCGAAATGCTGCCACTCACATCAAAGTATAAAGTCTCTTAAAAATATTATTAAATATTATTAAAAAGCTGAGTGGTTTTGTAGGATCTTTTTTTTTTTTTTAACTTATCCTGGCTGAACATTCTTCATGTTATTTCTAACAGTCAACACTAAAACGCTGTTAATTCACACACACCCACCATTCATCCATCTAAAACACGTGGGACTAAAATGAGCTCTCAAGTCACGGCCAGCAAGGGGACTGAATAAGTTTGTACTAATATTTGAAAGAAATTTCCTTCCCCATTAATTCTCAGGATTACAATTCCAGAATAATTTTAAATCTTTAGAAGCAAACAGAACATAAGACCTAGAGAACAAGCAGGAAACAAAGCTGAGTACAAGTCATAGAGAGTTACAAAATGCAGTAAATTATGAAAAAATGGCTGAAATAACAGAACTTCTGACAGAATTTCACACTCAGATGAGCCAGTGGAAGACAATGCAGAGACATGACATGGGATTTAGTGTTGCTTTCAATAGGACCACATAAGGCCACTGAACTACAGTTTTTTAAGTAGGGGTAGTCTTCAACTATCCTTAGCAAGTATTTATGTACCCATATCAGAGAATAATGAGCAAAGATGGAACTTTTATTTTTATCTTAACATCCTTTCATTATTGAACCCTTCACATTAAATTTCTTTCCACTTGGCAGTTCAAGTAGTGTAATTTGCAAAATATAGCTTACTCTGAAGATTGCTAGTGTATGTTTCAGGCTGATAAAGATTACTTCCCAGCTGCTTCCCATTCACAGACAGTATGTGTGGCCTTCCCTAAAGAGAATGGAAAATGTTATACTATATCCCACTACCACATGTCTTATACCCACTTTCTGTGTTTATATTGGGTTTTTGCTTCTGGTTACTAAAAAGCAAGTGGTTTTGAGACATTGTTTCTTGTATATACCTATTGGTTTTGTTACTCTCATTGTTGCTGTCTTTTATCCAGCTAGTTAGAAAAGCATTCCCGAGGCTTCATGTGTCAGATAAAACTGGGAAGCTTCTTTGCAAGTTTATGTTGGAAGTTCTTTGCTATTATAAAGGAAACTGTGCCCCAATAGGCTCAGCTAATGTGCAAAGTCTAGTGTTATCTAAAAATTGGTCATCTCAAGCTGCCCTTTAACTGGTGGCTCTACTGTCAGGATTAATAATAGCAGGTGACAGAGCTTGGGAGGTAAGCCAGCCATTGATTCGCTCTGGCTGCCTGACTGTGCTGGCTGATGTGTGATCTCTCGGTGCCACAGAAATAAAGTGCAAATTGTTTTTTAAAAATGACTGCCAGGAGTGGAGCGGATGCTTTTTTAAGAATGTCACACCCAGTGTGCTGTGACACACAGCCAAGCTTTGGTCACCCTAACAGAAAGAGGAATTAGGTTAAGGTTTTACAGGAAGATTCTATATCAGCCCATCATCATGTTGATTTAGTTATTTTTAAATACCTCTTCTTGTCCTCAGTACTCTTCCAGAAACAGGCAAATTAACATTTTACCTGCTGGCAACTCAGTGATCAAAGAAATAACTTTTCAAAAGATGGTGAACTATAGCATGCATTAAACACATGCCCTCTCAATTAGTGTTTATTTTCACACTCTGATGCATAGGGCACTGCATCAGTGTTCTGCTATGCTCATAAAGCATTTAGCTTAAGAGGAGACTCCGAGGCCACCTGCCATCCCCAAAGCGAGCAAGCAAATTCATCTCTTGCTGATGGCAAAGGAATGAGGTGTACTGTCCCTCTGCATTCCCCACTCTCTGGGCTGCTCTGGATCTAAATCCAGCCCAGAAATGTCTGGTTGTTTAGCTGGCAATGGTAAGTCATGGGAATACAAAGACAGAGAAAGCTCTTGGGCCACAAACCACTGGGGGCTGGCAGAGCACTCCACAGCAGAAAGCAAATCTTCCCTTGGCTTGTTCTGCAGGCAGCTGCTCTGGGCTCCATCACCGTCAGGCTACTGCATTGCCTTGGCTTTCAGTTTTATTCAGTAGGACACACCCATTTATAAAGAGAAAGAGCTTCTCCAGAAGCCTGGAAATATAGCATTTTTGATTGCCCAGCCTGGAGAAACTTTTTATTTTTATAATGACATCTTTCTGGACTACTTTTCCATTTAAAATGTCATGATGGCAACAGAAGACCACTTCTCAGCCATACATGTCTGTGGCACAAATTTGAATAATCTTTACATTTCAAGTGTTTTCAATCCTACAGTTCAGATCCCCTGATGCAGACTCCAAATATTTTAAGACAGTCAAAGAAGGAATTAAATGGAAATATCTCAAAATAGAAAAAAATAAAGGAATAAATAATACTATTTTTTGCAATGGAGTGAGCTACTTCCTTTGCTTATCTCCTTCTGAGTTTTGTCTGCTCTGTACTTCTGCTTGTACTGCTTCTTGGGCAGGCCATGTCTCTTCCTATGTTCATTTATGTGCACAAAGCCAAATTCAACAGCATTAAAAAATGAACACTAAATTCTGAGTTCAGCGTGGAAGGGGCCCATTCAAACTGGATATTTAAAGACCCACATAACTACACAGAAACCCCAGTATTACCTGGAACTTCTGTGATAACTTCTGTGATAACACATATGTTATATGATAACATAGAAGACAGAAATGGCAATGATGCTTAGCAAGCAGAAGAACCAAGACCATGACCTCTAATGAAAAAAAGTGTGTAGGAACATTATTGTATCACTAAATGTGGCTCAGCTTCAATCACGGCCCAGAAAAAGAGGTCAGGAGCAGAGCAGGAATAACAGAGGCAAATAACTGTCTTTCAAAGAAATTAAGGAGGGAACATGATGACTGATGCAGACTATGCAACAGGAGCAATTACAGCATGCCCAGTGGGTTAGGAGGAAAGGTGGTCACAGTGCCACTCACTACTGTCCAGGGAAATTGCTTTGGCATAGGGTTTCCTATTGCCTGCTTAATTCCAGTTTGCTTGAAAATGGCAAAAGCTTTGCAAGATTCTCTGTTGCACTCAACACTGAAAAGAAGCTACTAAGAGGGCAAACTTGTACTAGAGATATGAAACAGAAACAAGAAACTGAGAAGCTTTCCAAAATAGACAAGATGTGAAAACACAACTGCAGGCAAGCGTACTCCTAAAACGTAATTGTGAAGCACTCCCAAAAAAGAGGTCATCCATGATTTAAGTGACCAGCTGCCATGTCCCCAAGGAGCACCACAGGCAGTCCCACAACTGCTTCTCTCATAATAGAATCCAGCTGAGTATGAGCAGAGGGTTTTTCCCAGCTTTTCCAATTTTCCTAGAGGGAAGGATATGAATTCATTTTGCAGCTAAATAAAATTAAAGAAAAAACTCAAACCCCAAAGCCTACATAGCTAAGTATTTCCTCTAGTAGTTAACGTAATTAAAACTTAATTATGAAAATGAAGAGACTACAAATTACCTTCAAACATAAGATCAAGGTTGCAAAAATTCATAACCTGAATTATATTCATTTAACATATAGCATGTTTCTAATGAAAAACAGCTCCAGCCAATGTCCAAATTACAAGGAGAGTACAGCCAGCTCTTACTAAATAAGAATAGTACTTTTGCCTGAAACATGGTCTGAACCCACACTAAACATCATCTGATGTTGAGATAATTCTGCTAATGTTTTAATTGCCACATGCCTCTTTACAGTTCCTGGAATTAGAGTTTGGAGTATCAAAAATGTCCTGAAACCCCTATCAGTGCAGTTATGAGAATGTTTTTGACCAAAATTTTGAAACTGTAGATGATTTCTAACTCAACTGAAACAATTACTAGCACAAGCAGGGGAAAGACAGTCCCATATGTGGACTGGAATTCAGAGGGTAAAGCAGCACAAAAGTGCACCTTTTATCACCTGTCTTTTTTACTGCTGGCTGTATTTTATGCTGTGAATAGGAAGGGTGAAGAAACAAAGGAGCTTGATGGCTTGATTTCTTTTTTTCCTTCCTCCCCCCTTCCATATGTGAGAATATCTTGCATAAGTCCTTTACCAAAAGGACTTTCACACAGTTGTGTTATTCCACACAATTCACCCTTCCCACAGCCATTTCAGAGGTTCTCCTGTCTTCCAGCCTCTGCAGTTTTGGGATGTGGCTACTGCAAAGTCTCACAGTTCCTTTCCTCATGGCAGAGCACTGCACCTACTGCACTCTCTTGATCCAGAGCAATAGAAACATGGTATTCCAAGGGTACTTAACCCAAGACCAAAGTAATAAAATAATTGTGTCCTTGAGTCACAAAATGGCTTTGGGCTGGCAATTTTATATTATGAAAAGTATGTGCTGAAATAATGCCTGTGAGGTAAATGACAGCCTGGGTGTGAGATGGGGTACTGTGTGTTTCAGCAGAGAAGTGTTTGGCTGGGAGTTGAAACTCAGGCTTATTGTGTGCCCCTGAGTAAACAAAGCTATAATGGGTTATTGAGACTGCTGACTTCAAACAAACAATGCTCTCTGTGTAAGCATGACATTTTACAACCATGAAGCCTGAGGCATGTGTGCTTATTATCATGTGTCTTTCTATCAGCTCATTTTATGTAATGCTCTTGAAAGAACACCACAGAAACATGGAGTATGTGAAGGGAACAGAGCTCAACTATGTGGATTGGACCAAATATTGGCATATGCCATGATGATGGCCAAGTAATAAGAAATCTAGGGCAACACTTTTGAAGTATCAGCAACTATAAATGAGGAATATAATTTTTCCCTCTCAGGGAAATTTCCAAACTAGGATGTAATGATATGGAGATGGTGCAGACATATGAAAATCCTTACAATTATGCTCACATATTGGACCAAGTTCACACAAAGAGCTCTTTTTCAATCCAGCTTTGACAATTGTTAGCATAAACAACACCAACACGCTTCTTTGCCGACATTATATTGCAGAAGGGAAAGATTTATGGATTGTGTGTGAATGACTCCCATGTGCTGGGTGTCTTCTCTGTATGCTGTCACCTTACTGTTTTCACAAGCAGTTTACCAGTTTCTTGTAGGATCATGATGCAGTGAAAAGTGTAGTTTTTCCCCTGGTTAATATTTAGGTTTAAAAGATGGTAAATTAGAAAAAAATACATAAATGTTAATCTAAAATCTAAAACCATAAATATGTTGAGATTTTCATGACTTTAAACACTTCAAAACATGTCCCTGGAGGGAAACTGAGCCTCCTTGTCCAATTTCTCACTCCTATCATTGCCTGAACAAGCAAACATGCTGCTGTCTTCCATTCATGTTAAGTTAAAGTTGCTGGAATGGGAAGGGATTAATCTTGTGCCATGGTCAGTTCTCATTTCTGTCTGTGGATAATCAGTTATAGCAACAGCACAACAGCAGTGACTCTCATTATAGACTCATTCTGGGGACAGAGGGAGTAATAAGAACAGAAAAGCACATTAAAAATATACTCCATTTTATGAAATTCATGAAGCTGTGAGGAAGCTAAAGTTAATCCTTTGGGGGGGGTCAAAATTTTCCTGAAAATTAGGAGAAACCTTTTGCCAATCAATGTTCTGTCACTGACAGCAGTGTCATGACAAATGCATATATGACAGGGTTTTATCTGCAAACAAATAAATTCATGAAGAATCATTCCAGAAATCAGTGTAAAACATCTTTCTTTATCCCAGTGTGTAAAGTAACCCCTGACTTGCAAAATCGAATCTTGAACCAACAGAATTAAAAGCAAAAGCTTTGACTTGGCAATGTGAAATTTGTCCGTAGCAAAATATTGCATCTTGATTTTCCAAACAGGAAGAAAAGCAGTACTGGAGAAATCCTTTTAACCAATGGACAAAATCTTAAATTATGGGATCTCCTCTCCTGGCCACATCTCAGCTCCATCTGAGATACCCAGCTGGAATAAGTGACCACAGATAGGACTTAATGTTGGTGACAATCAGCATCTGAAATATCCTTTCTTGTTTCTGAAGCAGGAGCTCAAGTTGTGCTTTTAACTCATCTGGTTCTGTAAGGCAGCAGAGCTAAACTCCAGTTTTTGAGGCTGGGCTCCTCTCGGGATAATCTGTTTTTCCCCTACCAGAAAAAAAGCAGCCTTGCAAAATAATGCAGAAACAACATTTTTTGCCATGCCCTTGGTACTCAATTACCTCCCATTTCCACACATGAGTAAAGAAATCTTTTGTGTCTACTCATTTTCCAGTATATTCCAGGTAGTCATGGACTGAGCAATAGCATCCCAAAAAGAACACAATATACACAATGGTATCTTATGTAAGATGCATACCACTATTTAATATATTTCACATAAGAAAGCAAATATATTTTTCATATTTTATTAAATAAAAGAGACAAATGCCACATTAAAGTTTCCCAATTCAATTGAATATGTGATTGTAGTGGAAGCTCAGAAAAGGTTGCAATGTCTTTACTCCTTTAGTTTTTGACTGTCTTCCGTATAATTTTCACCTATAATAGAAGCAGTCTTGAAAGACATAATATAATTCTCATCAACATTATATTTTTATTTATGGCATCAGTTAGAGGATGAATTTGATGTAAGATATGACAGCTGTTACCAAATTTTTACTTGGCATTTCTTTTTAGGTTGTTTTTCAATATTTTACACAAAACTCTCCTGTGGGGAAGAGACCAAATTATCTGGTGAGAGTGTTAATATACCAGAACAACTATGGGAAGTCAGATAATGTGGAAATACAGTTAATGCCCCCAAATATCTAAAATGAAGGGATGTAGGAGAGGATTTGATCCAGCTAATTTATGGTGACAATATATATAATATGTTAACCTCAGGATAAGGAAATAAACTAGTTTCCCAGGTAACCTGGGTCTATTCCTGGCTCTGCCACAGATCAGAATTCTGGCATAGGGTGAACTGTTTCACATATAAATAGACATTTAAAATACATTGTTTCTGGCCATCAATCATCAATTTAGACCACAATCTAAATCAGATCAGTACCACAATCAAGACCAGAATCTAAGGTATGTTAGCCACCTGCTTTTCTTCCAAACCTTCTTTGTCTCAAATGCTCAAAATATTTTACATAAAAATTCTCATTTCTAAGTGCTTTAAAAGTAGCCAACACAGCATGATCTCAGTATGATGCAAATATTCACAATACTGTACCGTTGACATATGGATAGTATAAGCTTCTGGACAAATATATCTGGTACTTTTTCAACCATTGTTTTCTCTTTTGTTGCCTTTCTCCTGTTTCCTTTCCTGGCTTGGTGCAGGTATTGGTGCTTTATTTCTCATTCCTTGCATCCAAAGAAATCTGCACTCTTGCTTTTGGTGACTCCAGGAGAAATATGGGGGAAGGAAAAGATCATCCAAATTACTGATATGATTTCTTTACCATCTCACATTCTGCCCTGCTCACAACTTGGCCTTAGCTGTACTATTTATGCAGCAATTTTATTGAAAAGGTGTACGCTACAGGTACTTGAAAAGATTCCACAGATTACTATTCTTATAAACACTCTTTTTAGTATAAAATATTTTCAGTGTTTTTCCCTAAACTCAATATATTCTGTTTTGTTTCTGCTATTACCACAAAGCTTCAAATAAGCTTTTATTTCAATTTGCTACTAACTTTGACTGAATTCACTCTGCATTAAATGTTGCTTGCCTTATCTTATACTATGGTAAGATTAAGAGAAGAAACATGGACAAAATAATCAGTTCAAAATGATTTAGGCTGTTTGAACCAGCTTTGATGCTTATGCATGTCATCTAGCAATGAAAAAAGCGTTACTATGATATATCTTTATATCTCTAATCAGTTGGTTACTGTAGTTCTACCATCTCTGTCATCAATACCACTGAATATCTGAAATGTATAAAGTTCACACAAATTTTTACAATGTACTTGGACACAAAATTTTTCTAATACAGTTTCTATCACGATACCACATTTATTAGTTCTGAATAAATTGATTTTCAACAAATTCTTTAATAGTTGATTAACGTGCCAGAGACTAGACCTTTGCAAAGGGATAAGGGAGAAGGAAAACAAATAGGAGGAGAAAATCTCTTTAGAGATTTAAACCAGTATTAGATGTGTTTAATATACATATGCTTATTTTGATACTAACTAACTAAAAGAATCAAGATTAGATTCTAATCCAATTCCTGACATGGCTATTTTGAAAAAGAGCTACTGCATGGCCAGACATAAATGCTACAATTTGTATTAAGTCAGGATGCATAGTGATGCAGGAGCACATGGTTTAGATTAGGAGTTGCTTTTTCATCAGCATGCCAGCTGAAGACCACATCCTAATCTTAGCCATGTGCCACTCTGCACAATGCAGGCATGTGCATCCAGTATGAGAGAGCTGTCCCACGGTGTGGCATGGAAAAGGAGGTGTTCCTCTTGGTGTGCCCCACAAAGCACCTTGGGAAAACAAAACAAAACAAAACAAGAAATCCAACAAAAAAGAATTACGTGAAAAGCCAGCATAGTACAGAGATGTGTATGACGCTCGGGGCACTTTAGAATTATCCATTTCAAGCAGTTAATTTGCCAGTGGGGTTTTTTTGAAGTGAAAGGACAACACAATCTGAACACAGCAAGAGTATTTTTATCACTGCAGCTCTTTTCACCACCCTTGCATAAAGCATTATGTAAGCATCTGATTTGCATCAGTGTACAGCTCTGATTGCTGAGAAAGCAGTTCGCAGTTTAATAAGATTAATACAAAACATTGCTTTTCACTTATTTTCTTGTGTTAGTGTTGATAGCTGGAATTATATAGATTTTCTCCTCACAACAGCAAGCACCAAGGCTGCTGTGAATTATATGGTTTTTGTCTCTGGATATATACTCAAGACTTAATACAAAAAAAACCCAAAAAAATGTCACTGGGTCAAGGAAGTACAGACATATTGATTTAAAGAGAAGGATGGGATATGTTGTACAATACCTCACAGTACTTTTACCTCACAGTGACTGAACCATTGGATATCTGGAAGTATTTTCTTAGTAATAATGGAAGTATTTTATTAGTAATAATAATATCTAGTACTTCTGAGCTCAGCACATTATGCTTTGATCAAACAAAAGTAAAGATGACATTTCTATCCCTGAATCACGAAAGCCACAACAGAGACCAGAGATGAAATCTGTGAGATTTACAAGAGGTGGTCTCAGACATCTTTTACAAGTGATCCCTTCTACAATGAGCCCTCAGTATAAGACAGAAGGGGAAAGAAAAGTTACCCTTTCCATTATCCACATAAAAACGTGAGCATTAAACAATGTAAAGGGCTCAACTGAGAGGCATCAGGAATCCCACAGCAGAGCTGGAAGTGGGGCCTGCAGATGATTCCTGCCTGACACTACCACCAGAGAACTACACAGAAGTCTTAAATGGAGAATGTGGATTACTTTTACAAAAGGGTTCTTGTACCTGGTTTAAAACAAGTGGAAATCCCTTATCAGTGTCATCACCAGGAAAAGTAAACACTAGTAAAGCAGTTGCCATAAACCAAGTAGAGTTTGCTGGCCCTGTGTTTGCTAACCACTTGGTCACCAGTGATTTTGTAAGAACTTGTTCAAGGTTTGGGCTAGAAAAGGCCCAAACTTCAACTGAAGAACTTTGGGAATTCAGTGGAAGAAGTTCAATAATGGGTCCACCTGGAAACCACAGAGGATATTCGATGCTGTGAGTATCCAACATAGAAAAATGTGTTTTTTCAAGGAAGGGTTTTATTGGCGAACTCTGTAGCCTGCAACAATATCTGAACTAAACTCTGAAATAAATACAAGGAAACAGGGGCAAAAGATTAAAGTAATTGAGCATTGCAGGGAAAATTATGGGGACATCAAGGTTTTTTGCATAGAAATGGATTACTTATTCTTCAGCTCTTTATTTCAAGGATAATGCACCATACAAATGGATTAAAGCTATTTTTCAGAAGATACTATCTGAAAGTACATCAATAAGCCAGAGTTTCTAAAAATGACCTGTTTTTGATTTCGTGAATTCAGGAATCCCTCCTCAGTTATGACAAGATGACTGAATTTAGGTGAAAGAAGCACAGTGAGGTCTTGGGTTTTCAACTTTCCTGTCCCATTGTACCCAGATTTTTCAAATACTGCCATTGAAAGGACTAAGAAGTTATTTCTAAAGGCTTTTTCTCCTCTCTGAAACAATGGAACTTTGAGACACCCTTTGGCAGTTAAGCATGTGAAACAAAGTCAAAACAAAGGGCATATATGAGCCAATTAAAAATTTCTTAATAGTGAAACAAATAAGGCCTTTATTAAGATGAATAAATGAAACAAATTACATCAACAGTTTCTGCGCTTCTTATGGATTTCAATTTTCTGATAGTGAGAAAAGTTCATGACATTTTTGTCTGGTAGTCGTATTTTATTTGAGATTGTTAAGAGTCTGCGATGATATTTCTTCCCCCTCTTCTTTTTAAATAATTTAGGTTTCTTTCCAAAATGTACTGCTAATTATTTAATGATTTTATAGTGCTTTTTTATTATATTAAAATATTGGAGGGAAGATCAGTTTTCTACAGAAATGGATTGTGTTAAAGCACTTTTCTGTAGCACTCTTACCACTGCCAACACTTATGAATACTTTCTTTACTCTCAGCTGCGATATAGTAGAGAATATCCCTCCAGGCATTACAACTCAGATGATGGAAATGGACAGATAGAACACAATTCACATACATATGGGTAATACTCCACAAAAGGCAGTCTTTTAAAGTGCCATGTATGGAAAGGCTACACTTAACTGCCTTTAAAAGACCATTACCTGTACAATTTTAAGTCACAAGTGTTAAGGAAATATAATGAGACACCATAATTCCATGGGATCAAGCATTACTTCACCAATCTTAAGCATATGTTCACATTTGTTTTCCACAAAGTGCTGATCTTTATGGTATCTCCCCTCATCACCAATTCCCAGTATCGCTTGGCTTTCCTGCCCAATTACTTGTCTGTCTTTCCCTTCCCAGCAAGTGCCAGCATTCAGAAGAAGCCTTTTGTTTTTACTGCAGCAACAATGTCTAGTCTCAATTTCTCTATCTCATCTTCCTTGCCCCACTTATTTAGATCACATCTCTGTGCCACTGGCATTCAACTTGAATGCCTTTCTTCCCACATGCACAATAGAGTACCAGAAAAATGTTTAAAAAGACACTCATTTCACAGCCCACCCCCCTTCCCACCCCCATGCTCTCTCTCCTTGCCCTGATACCTTAATGTCTGGCAGGGCTCAAAACCAATTTTACCTGGTTTATAGCACGTTCGAGCATGGATGGATTTTTAAACAGTAGGCAAAGAGAACAACTTTTCCAAACCATCTAAACCACATGAAGACAAAGAAAATCCCCAGGCTGTGGCAGACACCTAGCATAAGAAAACTTAGTTTGTCTGGCAAATTCCAAATGTGAATAGTGCATTTTGTAATGTCAAACACTTGGCTGTCTAAAAAATAAGTGTTGGTTGTGCTAGGAAAACCTTCTGTATGTAATAAACGTGGGCATCACACACTCTGCCATTCCTTTTTCACTCTCTGTGATCCTTCTTCCCTCGAGTTTTCTGATTGAATTGTGCACTCATGTTGTCCTATATAGTAATTCTGCACTTTATTTAAATTAAGGCTGCTGTTTTTTCTCTTGTCTCCCTATTTGTTTCTTTTTTTTTTTCAGAAACCCTATAGACATTAAATTGGACTTTGGAACAGATCATTATAACAGATTTAAAGAACAAGATATATGTAAAAGCTATACCACGCCCTCAAATTCATCATTCCAGAAAGATAACTGAAGAGGTTTTAGGAATACAATAAAAAATCATAGGTGGCACAAGGACACCAGAGGAGAGTCTAATCAAAAAGAAAATTTTTGTCATTTGATTCAAATGCCTTTTTATTTCTTGGTTACACGTTGTCTTTAGAAATGTGTATTGCAAATGGCCATTATTTCTGTCAACTTGCTTCTTTAAAACTTCTACTTTCTCTTGTAATTCTTCTTGCAGACTCTAACTTCTAATGCCCAGTGCTCCCAAACATAATATTCTCTTTTACTAAAATAGAAAGCATTAAAAAACTCATTAATTTAAGTCTTAAATTAAAATCTGAGTTCCAGTTTTAGCTTAGAGCTATAATTTATAATTCTAAGCCTATCTCTCAGTGATCTGTGTCACTTCCTCACCATGCACATCAGTACATTCAAGAGGCACTCCTCTTTCTTCTCAAAATGAAGATTCATAATCATGGGCTCTGCCCTTCCCTGGAAAAGAGTAACACAGATGTGAGAGAAATTCAATCCATTATATCAGCTTAAAGTAGGTTTTGTTACATTTTTTTTCTTTTTTTTTTTTTCTTTTTGTGAGACAGAGAATTGTTTTTTCTGCCAGAAGTGAGGGCTTAGACTCTCTCAGCTATGGATCAATTTTCAGAGAAAGCCCCAGCATCAATTACTTCTGACATCCATCCACCACCCTCTGCCCACTGACAGCCCCACAGGGCTTCAGAAACGCCAGCTGCCCTGTACCCCACCTCAAAGGACAGCTCTGGGACTGGAACCACAGTGTCTGACAGGGCACATGCAGCCATGCTGCCGTCAGACAGATCTTTGGAGAATAGCAGAGATCAGAAGACATCCAGAAACTCTCCTCTGCTAGCTTTTTGTGACTGGTGCTCTGTGGAAAAACCTCTATTGCATCACAGAGAAGAGATGTAGCAGAGGTAAATTTCTGACCTTCATCACGCATGTTAAGGAGCATGTAACCCAAAGAATCTCTTCAGATGATAATCCCCCAAATGAGAAAAAAAGCAGCAGATGTGCCTAAAGGTAGTGATAGCATCAATAGTATGCCCTCCAAAATATTAATGCAGGAGCGAGCACTCCACCAGACATATTCCTTTAGGCTTAAGGCCACCTTTCATTGGCTGCTTTATTGAAAGAGTTTTTTCCTGAAACCGCAGTTGCACCCTGGTGCTGCAGCAAGCCCCAGATAACTCCCAGTAAGAGCAGCAATGAGAAGTAAAAGAATGAAATAGGTCAAAAAACACCCAGGTAGTACTGGAACGCACACAGAGAGGATACAAAAAGTAAGGAAAAGCATTGTTTGAGTCTCTACTTGCTTTCAGTATTGCATATGGAGTCAGTAATCTCCCCCTTAAACACCAAATGTCTTTTTCTGTGCCTTCCTCACAAAACAAAACAAATTCCTGCAGATTTAACACAGGCAGCTTTCTGAAGAGCCTTGTTCCATGTAAGGCATGCAAATAGTGCTGTGAACACAACAGCTCCCAGGGGCGGACTGAATGGAGAACTGACCATGCAAAATGCAGCTTCTGAGACTTTATGTAAAAAATTGTATAACTATTTTGAAGTCTTTCTTCATAGGGCGAAATTTTCTTTTCTTTCTATATAGTGTGAAATTAGCACAGATCACTTATGACAAGAACATGTTTGCATTGATTAGAAATCAGACAATTGAATCAAGAACTGGTACAAGCCATAGAGAACTCAGGTTGCACTTCTGTCTTAAATTACTTTTTTGAAATAGCCAGAATCTGAATTTCAAACATTTCTCTCATTTTAGAGAACCTTTGAGGGTCTCAACAAACATACTGCCAGACTCCACCTCTTCCCTAAATGTATTCCTATAAAGTAGACAAGGAAACTATATGAGGGGCAACAGAAAATCAGCAAAGTAAAACATGTAATTGCCCTCTGTAATATAATATAATATATAATATATAATATATAATATATAATATATAATATATAATATATATAATAAGACTCAACCTCACCTCTCCAGGTGATCCATCATCTGCTATGTCGTACCAGAACCCAGGCATCTCAGGTCTTTGAAAAAAGAAAGACCTTCTGCATCCCCTGTGAAGCAAGACTTGAACTGAATTTTGTCTGAAAGGAAAGGTGGAATTAAACCTTAAGATTTTTTTTTCTCTTTTTCCCCAGGTTGCATTAGCCATAACCTGTCAGAAAGTATGTAAAGTTGATTCTGTTGGAGTGCACTGTACCTCTCCTCAGAATCTCAACTTTCCAAACGTGGGAATGGAATGTCACTTTGATTTTCATCTTGAGAGGACATTTTCTGTTCCTTCTTTTGAAGTCTGAGATTTGTAACTTCTGTTTTTAGTACCTTTGTATGCCAAACTGCACATAGTGGTTTCTCACATCAAAACTCAGGTGAAACCATAAAAATAAAATTACATATTTAATCAGCTGGAAAAATCAACAGGTTTAGGTCTCTGGATACATTTCTAACCTATAGACTTTATTTTTTTTTAGCAATAATGGGTTAAATTATGTATTGTGGAGAACAAAGAATACTGGGTGTAGAATTTTTTGTTGAGGAGGATATGATTCATTAAGGCCACAGGAGCTTTGCTTTATTTGTGACCTATTTCAGGTTGTTGCTAAACTCATTATCTTAGCAATACTGAACAGAGATTGGTCCAGATAGGTGGACTCTGAGAAACAGAAAAGCAGAAAAGAACAAGACATGTCATGATGCCTGTGTTCAAACAGCTATGTCAGTTAGCCTGTGAGAAAATAATGCTACTACAGGTGTAAAGACTAAAAAGTGATCAGGCTCAGCATTTTTACTTAGAAATCTCATAAAAGTCACAGTGAAATCTGGTGAATATTGTTAAAATGTTAACTTAAACACACCAAATGCAGAAAAAAACAATGGAATGTTGTAATGTCACACCTTTGTAATTATGTGAAATGAGCTTCCAACAGCTCTCAACCAGATAGATTGCTATAGAGTATCTTCCATCTGTGGACTGTGTGAATGGCTTTGACAGCAGCATTGTGACTTCCTTTTCTAAAATTTTAATGATTTCATAAGATAGAAGTCAACAGTGGAGATCCAACAATGCATCCAACAGTATATTTGGCCTGGATAGTAATACCTTCCAGTAAAACAGGACCACAGTTCTGACTGAAAGGGACTGCTTGGCTGTGAAATGTTTTCCCCTATATTCCATCTCAGTTGCTCTTGTTTCAACCTGTGGATGTTACCTCATTGTGTAGAGTCTGATTCCATCTTCCCAAGGCTGCCTCGCACGCCTACGCCAAAGACACTTCTGCTCCCAGCTGAGTCAGCTCCAGCTGCTTAGCCTCTTCCCACAGCTGGGTCTGTACTGAGCCCATGAGAGTTTCCCAATCTCTTTTGGCATTGGCACCATCGCATATCCATACTGAGGATCTACATCTAAATAAGCTCTTCTTGCATCTCTAGTTTGCAGAAACAAACTTGTAACCTCAAAGGACCTATCACACAGAGCTATTATTGCACTGGCTGAACTAATTTCTGACAGGGCTTGTTTTCTCTCCTTAACTGAGGAGGAAACTCCTACCAAACAGCCACATTTCCTCAACCAAGTCAGATTACAGTAAGTTCAACCAGTGTCACCCTTTTAATTCCCTTTGAACTAATATTTCAAAAGATATGCAAAAAATGAAAGACGGGGTTGCACTTCTGTCTTAAATTACTTTTTTGAAATAGCCAGAATCTGAATTTCAAACATTTCTCTCATTTTAGAGAACCTTTGAGGGTCTCAACAAACATACTGCCAGACTCCACCTCTTCCCTAAATGTATTCCTATAAAGTAGACAAGGAAACTATATGAGGGGCAACAGAAAATCAGCAAAGTAAAACATGTAATTGCCCTCTGTAATATAATATAATATATAATATATAATATATAATATATAATATATAATATATAATATATAATATATAATATATAATATATAATATATAATATATAATATATAATATATATAATAAGACTCAGCCTCACCTCTCCAGGTGATCCATCATCTGCTATGTCGTACCAGAACCCAGGCATCTCAGGTCTTTGAAAAAAGAAAGACCTTCTGCATCCCCTGTGAAGCAAGACTTGAACTGAATTTTGTCTGAAAGGAAAGGTGGAATTAAACCTTAAGATTTTTTTTTCTCTTTTTCCCCAGGTTGCATTAGCCATAACCTGTCAGAAAGTATGTAAAGTTGATTCTGTTGGAGTGCACTGTACCTCTCCTCAGAATCTCAACTTTCCAAACGTGGGAATGGAATGTCACTTTGATTTTCATCTTGAGAGGACATTTTCTGTTCCTTCTTTTGAAGTCTGAGATTTGTAACTTCTGTTTTTAGTACCTTTGTATGCTAAACTGCACATAGTGGTTTCTCACATCAAAACTCAGGTGAAACCATAAAAATAAAATTATATATTTAATCAGCTGGAAAAATCAACAGGTTTAGGTCTCTGGATACATTTCTAACCTATAGACTTTATTTTTTTTTAGCAATAATGGGTTAAATTATGTATTGTGGAGAACAAAGAATACTGGGTGTAGAATTTTTTGTTGAGGAGGATATGATTCATTAAGGCCACAGGAGCTTTGCTTTATTTGTGACCTATTTCAGGTTGTTGCTAAACTCATTATCTTAGCAATACTGAACAGAGATTGGTCCAGATAGGTGGACTCTGAGAAACAGAAAAGCAGAAAAGAACAAGACATGTCATGATGCCTGTGTTCAAACAGCTATGTCAGTTAGCCTGTGAGAAAATAATGCTACTACAGGTGTAAAGACTAAAAAGTGATCAGGCTCAGCATTTTTACTTAGAAATCTCATAAAAGTCACAGTGAAATCTGGTGAATATTGTTAAAATGTTAACTTAAACACACCAAATGCAGAAAAAAACAATGGAATGTTGTAATGTCACACCTTTGTAATTATGTGAAATGAGCTTCCAACAGCTCTCAACCAGATAGATTGCTATAGAGTATCTTCCATCTGTGGACTGTGTGAATGGCTTTGACAGCAGCATTGTGACTTCCTTTTCTAAAATTTTAATGATTTCATAAGATAGAAGTCAACAGTGGAGATCCAACAATGCATCCAACAGTATATTTGGCCTGGAAGACATCCAGAAACTCTCCTCTGCTAGCTTTTTGTGACTGGTGCTCTGTGGAAAAACCTCTATTGCATCACAGAGAAGAGATGTAGCAGAGGTAAATTTCTGACCTTCATCACGCATGTTAAGGAGCATGTAACCCAAAGAATCTCTTCAGATGATAATCCCCCAAATGAGAAAAAAAGCAGCAGATGTGCCTAAAGGTAGTGATAGCATCAATAGTATGCCCTCCAAAATATTAATGCAGGAGCGAGCACTCCACCAGACATATTCCTTTAGGCTTAAGGCCACCTTTCATTGGCTGCTTTATTGAAAGAGTTTTTTCCTGAAACCGCAGTTGCACCCTGGTGCTGCAGCAAGCCCCAGATAACTCCCAGTAAGAGCAGCAATGAGAAGTAAAAGAATGAAATAGGTCAAAAAACACCCAGGTAGTACTGGAACGCACACAGAGAGGATACAAAAAGTAAGGAAAAGCATTGTTTGAGTCTCTACTTGCTTTCAGTATTGCATATGGAGTCAGTAATCTCCCCCTTAAACACCAAATGTCTTTTTCTGTGCCTTCCTCACAAAACAAAACAAATTCCTGCAGATTTAACACAGGCAGCTTTCTGAAGAGCCTTGTTCCATGTAAGGCATGCAAATAGTGCTGTGAACACAACAGCTCCCAGGGGCGGACTGAATGGAGAACTGACCATGCAAAATGCAGCTTCTGAGACTTTATGTAAAAAATTGTATAACTATTTTGAAGTCTTTCTTCATAGGGCGAAATTTTATTTTCTTTCTGTATAGTGTGAAATTAGCACAGATCACGTACGACAAGAACATGTTTGCATTGATTAGAAATCAGACAATTGAATCAAGAACTGGTACAAGCCATAGAGAACTCAGGTTGCACTTCTGTCTTAAATTACTTTTTTGAAATAGCCAGAATCTGAATTTCAAACATTTCTCTCATTTTAGAGAACCTTTGAGGGTCTCAACAAACATACTGCCAGACTCCACCTCTTCCCTAAATGTATCCCTATAAAGTAGACAAGGAAACTATATGAGGGGCAACAGAAAATCAGCAAAGTAAAACAGGTAATTGCCCTCTGTAATATAATATAATATAATATATAATATATAATATATAATATATAATATATATAATAAGACTCAGCCTCACCTCTCCAGGTGATCCATCATCTGCTATGTCGTACCAGAACCCAGGCATCTCAGGTCTTTGAAAAAAGAAAGACCTTCTGCATCCCCTGTGAAGCAAGACTTGAACTGAATTTTGTCTGAAAGGAAAGGTGGAATTAAACCTTAAGATTTTTTTTTCTCTTTTTCCCCAGGTTGCATTAGCCATAACCTGTCAGAAAGTATGTAAAGTTGATTCTGTTGGAGTGCACTGTACCTCTCCTCAGAATCTCAACTTTCCAAACGTGGGAATGGAATGTCACTTTGATTTTCATCTTGAGAGGACATTTTCTGTTCCTTCTTTTGAAGTCTGAGATTTGTAACTTCTGTTTTTAGTACCTTTGTATGCCAAACTGCACATAGTGGTTTCTCACATCAAAACTCAGGTGAAACCATAAAAATAAAATTACATATTTAATCAGCTGGAAAAATCAACAGGTTTAGGTCTCTGGATACATTTCTAACCTATAGACTTTATTTTTTTTTAGCAATAATGGGTTAAATTATGTATTGTGGAGAACAAAGAATACTGGGTGTAGAATTTTTTGTTGAGGAGGATATGATTCATTAAGGCCACAGGAGCTTTGCTTTATTTGTGACCTATTTCAGGTTGTTGCTAAACTCATTATCTTAGCAATACTGAACAGAGATTGGTCCAGATAGGTGGACTCTGAGAAACAGAAAAGCAGAAAAGAACAAGACATGTCATGATGCCTGTGTTCAAACAGCTATGTCAGTTAGCCTGTGAGAAAATAATGCTACTACAGGTGTAAAGACTAAAAAGTGATCAGGCTCAGCATTTTTACTTAGAAATCTCATAAAAGTCACAGTGAAATCTGGTGAATATTGTTAAAATGTTAACTTAAACACACCAAATGCAGAAAAAAACAATGGAATGTTGTAATGTCACACCTTTGTAATTATGTGAAATGAGCTTCCAACAGCTCTCAACCAGATAGATTGCTATAGAGTATCTTCCATCTGTGGACTGTGTGAATGGCTTTGACAGCAGCATTGTGACTTCCTTTTCTAAAATTTTAATGATTTCATAAGATAGAAGTCAACAGTGGAGATCCAACAATGCATCCAACAGTATATTTGGCCTGGATAGTAATACCTTCCAGTAAAACAGGACCACAGTTCTGACTGAAAGGGACTGCTTGGCTGTGAAATGTTTTCCCCTATATTCCATCTCAGTTGCTCTTGTTTCAACCTGTAGATGTTACCTCATTGTGTAGAGTCTGATTCCATCTTCCCAAGGCTGCCTCGCACACCTACACCAAAGACACTTCTGCTCCCAGCTGAGTCAGCTCCAGCTGCTTAGCCTCTTCCCACAGCTGGGTCTGTACTGAGCCCATGAGAGTTTCCCAATCTCTTTTGGCATTGGCACCATCGCATATCCATACTGAGGATCTACATCTAAATAAGCTCTTCTTGCATCTCTAGTTTGCAGAAACAAACTTGTAACCTCAAAGGACCTATCACACAGAGCTATTATTGCACTGGCTGAACTAATTTCTGACAGGGCTTGTTTTCTCTCCTTAACTGAGGAGGAAACTCCTACCAAACAGCCACATTTCCTCAACCAAGTCAGATTACAGTAAGTTCAACCAGTGTCACCCTTTTAATTCCCTTTGAACTAATATTTCAAAAGATATGCAAAAAATGAAAGACGGGAAAATCAGTTCTAGGAAGTGGGTCACTAGATGATGTTGTCCGTGAGTAGATATTTGCTGAAATTGACAGAAAATGACAAATGACAGCACTCAGCAAGTTTTTTGTTTACACACTGCAATCTTGCTATCTGCAATGGTTTGACTTTCACAGAGCTGAGGAAGTTTCCTATTTTAACGGTGGCTTTCTGGGTTTCGTACTAATATCACAAAAAACATCTGGTTTTACTAGATTTCTCTTTTTTCCTCATTTTTCTTTTGACAAACATGCGGGAGTATGCCAGTGCAGTCTGATTTGCCAAAGTACCTCCTGATGCCAGTTAGAGAAGCAAAAGGGTTCCTGTCATTTACTCTGGTAGGCATAGCACATATTGGAATTTACACTGATTAATTCGGTTCAGTAGAATGAACCAACAGAACAGGGTGAACAGTCAAAGCAAACAATTTGTAAAGAACCCACTGACTGAAAATTCAAAAATTCAGGTTCGTCCAAGTAACTTCAGCAAACATGAACCACTAACACACTGTCCAAAAGCCAGGAATATCTACTAGCTAAAAAAAGAACAACAAAAAAGCACTAAATTAGCATGAATACATATAGCTCAGTCTTAAATTTTACATGAAGTTCTATAAGGCAAAACTGTTACACTTTATTCAGCTTGAGGATTGCATAAAAATTCTCTAAAAAAATGTATCGCCAACCCTTAAAATCATTCTTTCTTATTTCAGAATCTCCACCTAGTGGGAGTATCATATTTTGTCCAATTTTTTAAATCAATGGCATTTATTATTCAAAGATTCCATACCAATGTTCTTCCTGTACATTTTTGCATATTGCAATTTTTATAGGTTTTGCTTCTAACGTCATAGGTCAAATTCTCAAAAATACACTTACGAATTACAAATATGAGTCCCTTTCTTTTAAGAAATTGTCTAAATCAATTGTTCACTTACCTCCAGAGTCAAAATTACAATGCTATATGAAAATGTTTTGATGTTGAGGTCTTGAGCTTACTCCTGCCTGATACACTTGCTTGGTAAGGAATATGACTTCACTAGAAATCAGCCCTTGATCACGGCATATTGCATCTTATCTTTGCAGGAGAGCTGCCTTTGAACTCACGTACTCATACAGAATAAGATTTAATGATATACAGCACTAGCATGCGACTTAATTACATGGGAGGCCAGAACAGTTTTTTGTGGTTCAGTGATAAAACTATAAATTAACTCTTTGAACAAAAATCCCCAAGTGGTTAAACCACATTATAAAGCAGACACATTTGGCTAAAGAATCAGACCCATACAAATAAATAATTATATATGTATGTTTGAGCAGACTGTGCCTGTGAAGGGAGATGAGTCACTTCATTTTTTTATGCTGCCCTTGTGACAGCTGAGCAATGTAATTATCTTCCTTTGCATTGTGCTGGTTGTATCTCATTGGTATTAGATTTTTTATTTTTCCATATTCTAATTTCTGTGGTGGGTGAAGTGTAAGACTCAGGGAGGCAAGGCATTGCTATGGTTTGGTTTACCTGAGGTTTCAACTAAACAAGATTTCAATAAGTTTAAATAAAAATGAAGCCAAAGTGGAAGTATTCTTGTTATTATGCACCCAAGTAATGATTAATAAATATTTTTAGTGGAAAGTTTTAAATTGTATTAATTTACCTTTATTTAAAATAATGAAAGAAAAACAAACAAGAAAATCGTTTGAACCAGGCCAAAGGGCTTACTGAATCCATATTATGCATAAAATGTATTTAGAAAGGTATATAAAGCTAGAATTATATTTGGGGCTTTTGTTGCTCATGACAAATAAAATAAAAAAGCAAAAATTAGTATATTTGCAGCGATGAATCTGCTAGTTGACTTATGAAAAATGCATGAACATAGGGCAAATGGCAAAAGTCAAGAGCCTGAAAACGTATAGACAAATGAAAGATACACAAAAATCTTGAGGTACATAAATAGCAAAAAGGTTGGACATAACCTTAAATAATGAAATATTAATAAATATCCTTATCTTATTATCACATCCCAAATGGAATTAATATGACATCAAAAAGATTTCTTCCAAAATCAGGCTTTGACAACATCCCTGGAAGTGAGTTAAACTGGACAAATGTTGAGACAGAATTAGATTTAGAATTCCATGTACTCCTCTTCTTCCTAATGAGCTTGAAGACCAAGCTCTTGAACAGGCTTGTTCACCACAAATAGATTAATGGGAATCAAAAAGAAGTACTCATTCCAAGGTAACATACAAAGTGGAATGCAGTCATATTTTACGTTAATTTGAAACATGGCATTCAAACTATCAATATGAGTATCTACAATGGTAAACATTGACACTGTCAGTAGTACACGTGCATACTGTAGTATACAATAGTAAACTACAAACAGACACACAGACACACAGACACGAACAGTAAAATAAGATGGCTGTGACCTAGAATAGACATCTGTAAAGCCAGAATCTGAATTTTGTGAGAAAAATTTCACTTGAAGGGACAAACACACATAGTCTAGTCATGAAGCTTTTACTTAAAATATTGCTCAGCCCTGCAAAAGGAGTATCACCTGGCCTCTGATTATCTGGGCTGGCTAAGCAGTCAGACAAGCACTAAGCTGATGGTAGTGCCTGTGCATAAAAAAGGGGACCCTGGCATTCAGACCACCTCTGTTCTCCCAGCAACATCACTTTGGTCTTGCTTGGGTTCTATTTCAGTGTCACAGTGTGGGTGGTGTGGGTGGATTTGCAGTGGTTGCTCTGCCAGAGCTCTGCAGGAACACAGGAATTGCTGCAGTGGTACAGGTATTGTCACACACTGTGAACTGAAGGAGGTACACTCACTGGCAGCCAAAAACACCAGACTAATACAGGTTTCATTACTAATCTTGTACCTCACTGACATTTCCATCAACTCATACAGGCTCTAACAAAGAAAAGAGCAACTTTGGACCACTGACTTTGGAATCATCTGTGCTGCAGTAAAGATTTTTACTCGTCCATCATACTACTGAGTAACATGAAAATTTAGAATTTTTTAAGACAATGACACATCATTTTGAACTTAAATTTAGAACTTTTGTGGTGAAAACCAGTGTAGGTTACCCATTTATATAAAAGTATTCTGGTACTACAAAGTTCTCCTAAACAGCACATTTTGCACATCCAGCAATTTTTTGCATGATAGTAAGCAATCCAGTGGAAACACTATACAAGAGTAAAAGGATTGTCTTACACACAGAACCTATTAGAACAAAAACCACTAGGCTCTGTGTTCAAGGCATTCAAAAGTCGAAGCTAGAAGCATTACTAATGACAGGCACATGTAATAAGATCTGTGTGGTGAGGCAATGCATCGTTATGGCCAGATTTAGAGCCAGATCATCACTTCAGAAATATCAATAGCTGGATAAAGTCCAAGTTACTTCTTCATCAAAGCAGTATGACTTCTGACTCCAGTGAAAATAATAACCTGAATTTGTGGAGACAAAGTTCTGATCAATAATGAATCTTAACATGCCCATGTGATCTTCTGTCTTCTCAAATGTGAATTTGTACTGACACCTTCTTGACACTCCGCCAGCAGCGGCTGCTCACTGAAAGCTGAGTGGCAAATGTGGGCTTGTGAATGTTGAGTAAAAATCTGATATCTGAAGTGTGTTTTACCAGAAAAACTATGATACAACTATAAACTGTAGCTATGGGAAAACTGAAGAAACATTTGATTATTAAATTTCTGCTGTGAAATGTAACCTGAAACATGCATGTTCAGGCTCCCCAAAAAAATCACACAAGAACTTAGTCCTTCAAACCAAATTCCCAGGTTCTGGAGCCAAATATCCATGAATGTTTTTAAGTTTTTCATGGATTACTCCCCTGCCTTGAAACTGAAAACAGTACCACTTTTGTTGTTAAACAGAACACTACAGAGTAGCTAATGGGACACATATCACAGCCATGTAACAGCCATGAAGTTAGAGATGCACAGCTCTGACCTGCACACATTTCATTATGCCAGCTCAAATTTCTAATGCTTTGCAGCTCAAAATAATCCAGTATGCATCAAGAAGGTCCCTGGAAACCTCTGGGAAAATGGATTTGTTTTATTGATTGAGACCCCTGACCCATTTAATCCCTCCTCTGGCCACATGAAGAAGTTAGACACTCATGACTACCAGGATAGGTTTCATTCTGAGTTTCACTGTAACTCAGAGATTGATTTAAATGCTAAGTTGCAGGCACTTCATTTTTGACTTTTTTTACCATTAATCTGGAAGTGAATTATAGCTTTAGAATCACAGCATTCTTAAAATATATTTCAAAACATGTCCCGAAGGTCTCAATTTTATGACTGATGTTCACATGACGAAAGAGGGTAATTTTAAATGACTGCCTGGCCAGGTTTCCTCTGTCATCAAGTTCTGTGCTATTTGCACAAGCATGCTGACACGAACAGAGAATTTGCTGTACTTTGGGAAATCTGTTTTACCAGCGGTCGGTGAGGACTGAGTCTCCAAATAAATGTCTTGTACAGTACATTTTATGCAACTATTGTATTAATTTAGTTAGAGTAGATGTTAAAATTAAATGTCCTCATAGTCACTACTCTGATAGAAACATCTCAGGCATGCATTTGAACAGACATTTCTGCAGGATCCAATGGAAATTTATCAAACAGCACAACCCACTAATGTTGGCAGCATAACTGTATGTGAAACTTCTGACTGAGTCAGGAATTCTTTCACCTGGACTTCCAGACTTGCTGCTACTGTTCCACTCACAAGCCCTGCACTGCACGGTCACCAGATAATGTTTCACATGTAATTGTATTATAAATACAGAATCCATAGGCCAGAAAAAATGCATTTTACTCACAGCATTCCAAACCTTCCTCAGAGCATATATACAAATATGAAATTCTGAAAACTGAAGACTTTGTAGTATTTCTATACAAATTCAGCTTGACCAACATCTTCAAAATCAACAGCTGAAAATCAGGCTTCTGAACTCATGTTTATATGCTTTAACAGATGACCTGATTCTCAAAAGCACTGAGCCTTGGGTGACTCTGGTGGATTTGGGGGGGAGGTTTTCTAATAGAGCTGGAAAAAATGCCTAATCTGCTCCCTTTGTGGCTGGTAGGAGTATTACTGTTGAGCTCTGTCAAGCTCAGCTGATAACTTTTAGATTTCTGTTTTTGAAAAACAGGTAGTCATAGGAACTGAATACTGAAGAACAGGGCAGGGTTCTCAGAACAACACAATCAAAACACACTCCCTGTTTCTGAGTGTTTACTGTCACTGCTTGCTTGAAAGACTAACAGGTGTATGAGAAATAGGATATGAGAAAGATGTCTTCTTGCTTCAAAATAATTTAATCCTACCCTATTTCCTACGCCCCCCCTTGCCTGAGCCTTGAAAGAGGAGATATGCCATCTGTTTCAATAAAACATGAAAAGTACACACACGTGACTGAGGCAGTGCTAGAAGTAGGGAGAGAAAAAAAGAATCTATCTTTACAATATTACATATGGAAAATTATGAAACAATAAACACCTGTTCCTTCAGCAATTTATTCTACCATACTTGGGGAAATGTTTAATTACTGCAATTATATTTACAAATTTTCATTGGAGCATCACTTTTGCATCACTTTTGCAATCATCAAAGGTACAAAAAGTTTATAATTTAAAATAACAGTCCCAAAGAGTCCAGAAAGCTCAATTCTTTCTATTTCTTTTTAATTTTCATTTCATTTATTGGTTATTAGTAGAATCTTCTCAACCATGTTTCTCTCCTAGGTACATTTTCTTTTACTGATTGAGTTTTTTCATATTGCAGCTGATGCACTTTTCAGTGTTTTTGTTATAATTACCAAATTCAGAATGAAAATTAAAACCACCTAATTATGTAATTGTCTTAGAGACAGCATGACAGTTAGAGGTCTCAGAAAAGCAGCCCAGAGGGATTCACTATACAGAAAGGTAAAGAAAATATAATACAGGAATTTCAGAAAAGGCCTAAGTAAAACATTATAGGAAAAGAAATTATACATGCAAACCTGAACAGATGCCCTCAAGAACTTTATACCTTAATCAACACAAAATATCACATTTACATTAACAGCGCACATGCAGCAAGACGTCACCACAAAATAACTATTCAGAAGTTATAAAGGGTAAAAGACTGCAGCTATACATGAAATTACAAGAAATAATACTGAAAATAAAATATATGAAGAAGATTAAGAAGCTAAATCAAAACTGTGGGTGAGATAAATCTAAAAACAGAAAGCTAAAAGTACTACGCCAATGGATATAACACAACAAAAGATGAAAATGTTCTCATTGAAGGACTAATAAAAACTTATTTCTAATGTTTTGATAGATCTTCAAGCTGTGGTACAAGAAGTGTGCAAATGTCATATTAGATGTCTGTAAAAACTTTTTCACGCATTTATCTCCAAGTTATTATGCTTTTCTAAACTTTGGCAAAGTATCTGCAGCTGCACACAGCAAAACCAAAACCATCTGGACTCTCTTATCCAGCAAAAGGGCAAATTTAAAGAAGTTTCACATTTATGACTTTCATGAGAAATCCTCCAGTCAAATCCAAGAGAAACACGAACATTTACCCTGCTAAAAAGGCTTAACCCTTTAATTCTGGCTCTGTGAGGTGATGGCACAGGAGAGGCTACAATCAGGTGGTGGGACTGGTTAAAACCCACCAAATTCTGCTGCTGCCCATAACCATGAAGGGTGAGTGCATGCACAAAGGCAAAGTCCCCTGGCTGCAAGCTGGGATACCGGCCCTCGGAAGCGCTCAGGGGATGGACAACAGTTCTCCCTGTGTATAACCTAGCTCACCGCTGAATTTCCAGCACCAGAGATCTTACAGTATTCCTCCTGAGTGCCATCACCACACAGAAAATGCTGTTACATTTGAAACTAACAGAATTCGTGAACCATTATTTTCTTTTTCATGCCAGAAGCCTCAAACTGCCACAGAAGAAATCAGCTTCCTTCTGTTCCCAGCAGTTAACGTTCATTTTGCGTGTGTTTTGACACTTGGCAGTAGCTAATTATTGGCTACACTCTTTGCCATGAAGTGCTTCCCTTTCATAATTAAGAAATCCTTTGAATTGTGGACACTTAACTTTTCAACTGCTAAAGATTGTGAGCAATTAGTATGTAAATTACAAGATGACACCAACAGCTCATATGGAGAAGATAATCCTCAGTAGTGGAAGGCTACCTGTGCATAATGTAAAAGCAACAAAAAAGAATGAGTTTCGGCTGTTTCAAATCTTTTAACTCAAAATGGACCAGAACAGAGAACTGCTTGCTTCCTTGTATTAGTGTGAGCCAAGGCACAAGCTCAGTGAAAATCAAAAAGTACAAATTTCTTCAGAAGAAAGTCTTCTCTCACTTTCCTTTTTTACAGTTTTTCCTTTGCCCCACTTGGACTCACACCTCTGTGATGCTCAGAATGAATGTGTGGCGCCCATGAGAAAAGAAGTTCTGGAGAAACAGATATGAAAGAGTGAAACCACTTTCTCAAGACTGTGAGATATTTTAACAGCTCCAGAGGTGTTATCCAGGGCTTGATAAGTTAGGAGGTATCACTCTGATAATCAGCTCCTATTTCTGCCTTCCATGTCGCCCCAGCACACTTTTTGGACTATAAGGCACTAACAATTTTAATTATTAGCAAATTTTCTTTTTTAATGTCTGTATAACCATGTTCGTGTACAAAGCTGATGCCTCTTTCCAGTGAAATTACTGATTTCATCCATTTATCGCACAGATTTTATGCATTTATTACACAGATTTCAGGATATTCTCCTAACTCTCCACTGCAGTTGGTTTAACACTGTTCTTTGGTAAGACCATGGAAAAAAAAATACATCTCTATTTAATTTCTGTTCTGTTTCCCTGATTTATTACTCTGTCACTGCAGGTACTAGTTTATACAAGAAAGTGCACGAAATGTCTTTAGAACGCGTGAAAATACACGAAAACTGACTGGCAACACACTCCCGTTAAGGGGTTAACCCTTCCGCGCACTGCCTTTGTTAAGAAGCGAGGACGGCAACGCTGCGCCGCAGCCGGGAGCGCTCCCTGCCGGCGCGGGCGGGCAGCGGCCCCACGGGCCGGGGGAGGCGGCGGGCGCGGGACGGAGGGATTGAGGCAGGGAGGGCTCGAGAGAAAGAGGGCCCCGCTCGCGGCCGGGGGCGGGCGGGCATCGCCGGCTCCCGCCGGGCGCTCCCTCAGCCCCTGCCCTCACGCTCCCGCCGGGCGCTCCCTCAGCCCCTGCCCTCGCCCTCCCGCCGGGCGCTCCCTCAGCCCCTGCCCGCATCCCCCGCGCCCCCGGACCCGCGCGCCCATAGGCTGTCGGCCCCTGAGCGGCAGCCAATCAGAAAGCAGTTGTCAGGCCCTGCCGTCTATTTTTAGCACACACAAACAGACGCGCTCTGGGGTGGGTGCGCGCTCCGTCTCGGGGGCGCGGGCACGGCGTGGCGGTGCGGGCGCCGGCTGAGGCCCGGGCCAGGGCCAGGGTGCGGGAAAGCAGCGCCACGACCGGGCTGCCGTGCACCTCCCCGTCGGGAGGAGAGAGGAAAACCAGACCCCGGACCCTTGCCTCGGGCAGTTCTAAGGGAAATCAGAAATTTCCCAGTGAAAAGTATTATATTAAAAAAACAAATAAATTCTGTGTATGGCCCTCTTGCAAAGCGGCTGGTGTGTCCACTCAGGGCCGCAGACCCCGACCCAGGCAGGACTTGGCCTCTTGAGCGAGTTAGCAGCAGAAGGGAAAAGTGGGATTACTGGTATGGGCTGAACTCTGCATCTTTTATTTTGTATATTCTCATTTAATTAAATTCAAACATAAGGTAGCCAGTTATATCTGACATGCTTCTGATACGATTGGATAATGATAGATGTGGAAGTTGAGGAAAAAAAAAACCAAGATCAGACATAAACACTTCGATAATGCGTACACTAGGTATTTTGAAGAGTTCAGATATTTTGGATAGCTGGAGCTGCATTCTTTTCCAGTTTCTCACAGAGCTCTGGATTCAATAGAGCTTTTTAATATATCCTTGAATTCAGAAGGATTAGACATGTGCTGAAAAGTTCAATGCAGGGATGAAGCCAGGCCTCTAGTTCAGAAAAGAAATAACTAAAGGACAGTATGGGAAACTGTTTTTCTAATACTTTAAATTAAGATTTAAACCAAGAACAATGTTAGCATATTGTAGAAATATCAAGGAAAAAACTGGTCTTGCTAAGCAAGTTTTTAAGGATGCTTGTATAAACATAAAAGGTTTAGCTATCTACCTAAATATATGGGTACTTAGCCCCCAGGGTGATCAACTGTTTTGGGATTTGTGCACAGTGACGGGTCATAAGAGCTTCTTGGGATTTGTAGTGACCTGCTCACAAAATATACAGAATGTATGAAATGCAGACCTAATCTGTGCACTAAATCTGCAGCCCCCTAAAGGAGTAAACTGATCTGCAGCTCTTGTGCTGACCCTACAGCACAGGGATGGATTCCACTGCCCATGTGCACTGAGTTTTGGACACCTCGAGAACAAAATTTTGCAAAATAAGATGGATTCTTCAAAGTCAGCCTACTGCCATTTGTTTTTGCAATGAAAAGTATTCCCTGACAAATCTTGTAATATCAGAGCTAAAAATTGGCTGGCTGCTCCTCGTCATCACCAGCCTTTAAGAGAGGTTCAGTGCCAGGCTGCTCTGAAATCCTTGTCTTCATTACTCAATCCCCATGGATGCTTTTCAGTTGCCAGTAGGACATACCAAATCAGCAATGAAACAAAAGAACAAAGTCTGCTGTGACAATGTTTGAATGCCATTTCAAAAAAGTGGCCGGTGGATTTAAAATCTGCCAGGAAAAAAAAAAAATGTTGTTTATTCTGTCATTACCAGAACATTGATATAGTCAGAAACATTATTTCAATGAAGTTTTTACATGCCATTGAACGTTTTCTCTGTGTTCACGGGTTGTCAGTCTTATGTGCAGATTAAACTTAAGTTCTCACAGAGGAAGTTCACGCAGCGTGAATTCCGTTAGCTTTGCTGATCCCATTATGTGCCATAATTCGAGAGTGAAGATTGCTCTGCATAAATATTCATCTAGCATCTTTCAAGTTTTCACTTTTCATTCTGCTGCTGCCTGACCCTGTCTGCCACTTTTCTCTGAATAATCATTACTGCTGAGCAACCCATTTGGACAAAAAAGGCATTTGGAAGACTAAAATACCCAGACAGCACTGGATGCATGGATTGTCACTAGGACAAGTTGCAGCCCATTGCAATCAATAACTGTGGACATTAAAATAATCTAGTATGCTATTTGGAATCAATGTGCATTTCTCTCTGCAAATGTCATGGTCTCTGGCTCACACAGAGCCCATACTGAACACATGAATAGTAGCACCCCAATTCTCAATCTGAGCAATCCAAACCTAAATTACAAATTTTTCCTATTTTAATCCCAGCAAGTTTTTCAATTGTAATAATTATTTTTTAATTTTTCTTTTTGTGGTGCAGTTTCTATCAAGCTGCAACCCAAAGGTTCTGCCTGTGCATTGAAGTGAACTGTAATTGGTGAAAATAAACAAATGTGATGTGTTGTTGTGGAAGCAAAGAATCAAATCAAGGGCTCTTCCCATATGAAGTGAGTTTAAAAGACTATGCATTAGAGAATTCAAGCCCAAACATGATAAAATTGACCACAATTCTCTTGTGAATCCTCAACAGATCCTGGGACATAAATGTCTGCTCTCCACAATTGTTAATCTACCCAGTAAGGGAAATTGCTGTTCTGTTCTGTTCCCAGATGTACTGGCATGTGTTTCAGGTCGTGTGTTTCCAGCACGTGAGAACATGCACAGATTTTCTAGGTGAGCTGAGGTTATGGGAGCACATCCCCCTGCGTTGGTGTTGCAGGTGCAGTACACTTAACTGAGCGTATGATGACTGTGCAATGGAGCTGTCTCTTTTCAAGGGAGATTGTGCATGAGTTCCCCCTCTCCCCTACAGTTCAGGCCAGCTGAGTTACCTACATTTGGGAAAACTGGAGTCAGCACCCCTGAAGTGCAAGGAAAGGCAGTCCCTGGGAAAATCGTTCTCCAGATTACAAGGACTCACATTCATGTTTCCATACTGTGACTTCACGGAGATGAACAAGACAAGTTTTTCAGCAGCTCAGACTTGCAGTCACTGCTCCCCAATACAGAGCTCCTACAGAAGAAAGCTCCCCGCTCCTCAATGAAAACAGCTGCCTGAGAAGGGCAAGAGGTGCCGCAGGGATGCATCCCCGCGGCAGGAATGTGACAAGCCACTTCACAGGCTGTGCTGCAGATCTTCCTGGAGCTTTCCTTGGGCAAAGCACTGGAGAGCACGGGCTGTTGTGCCATGCAGTGCTCTGAGACAAGCTGGCAAAGAGAGACATGCTTTTCTACTTATAAGATGCATATTTTTGCCAGGTACTGTCTTTACACCTTTTTTCTTTCATTTTATTTTCATCCAGTCAGAATTCCCATAGACACCACTTACATAATTTCCCTGCTTATCAGCTTGACATCTTAATTGCAGAAACTGCACCAACAGGGAAAAGCTGCTAGATAGCAGGTGCCAATGCCACATGAGGTGAAAACAAGTAATCACATTACTCAGGAAGACCAAAGCAGTGAAAATATGTCCTCCTCGAAATTCAAGTTTAAACTAGACATATTTCCAGACTGACTGAAGTGACTGAATTCTCTTGCCAGTTAGACAGCTTTGATCCAGTCTTCCAGTAAAAAAACCCTTAAAAAACAGTGCAGAGTAGAAACATTAATGTGATGAAGGCTGCATGATTCAGAAAGGTGTGTTAAAACCTGATTTCAGGGCAGCTGCTTGGCCCTGGTTCTGCTCCAGTGTACTTGCCTGTGCACTAACACACAGTCTAACAGAAGCCTGGACACCAAAGAAATGGACCAAGCATTTTCCGACAGAAGACTGGGCTGTAATTCTCCCTGTAGAGGATTGCTGTGTTCATCAGGATGCTCCAGTCTAGTTTACTGGGAAATTAAAATGGCTATCACTTTCCCATTCAAAGTAGCATAATCCCATTTTTAATGTGCACTTCAAATCTGCAAGGCTTAAAATACGTATTGTCTCTGTTTTATGGGAACTGATGCTGACATTAATATCCCTCAATGCTCTGTGCCTTCTTTCCAAAAGAAAATTTCTGTGTAAAAGACTCTTGTTCTAATTAAGATCAAATAATTTGTAAAGTACATTATATTTTGGGCCTGTCACATCAGAGTGTGTGCATCACATTGACTTATGTGTGGTGCAGTCAATCAGCCATGTGAATGAAGGATTATGCACAGACTTTCTGGATGCTTTGGGGTTTGAACCCTGCAAGCAGTAGATCACAGATGCTTTCTGTCATGTATTAATAGCTGTCTCAGCATGAGAACTGCAAGCCCAGGGCTCTCATAAATGCTAAAAACATTTCACCTCCAGGACTTAGAATGTGTAACTTAATGTGCCAGGGAAACACTCTGGAAGCTGCTTTTATTTTTTTCTCCCAGCCACTTTTAAAAGGATTTTAAGTTTGGAGAAACATTACTGTGTCATAAAATTTTTAAACTAATGTGACATTCTGTGATTATTTTTGCAATGGAGGCATAGCAAACTATTTTCACAGGCAAAAATGCCTTGTTTCAGTCATCTGAGGGCAAAATTACTTATTTGGTGTTCCTGGTTGAGCAGTAAGAGATGAGTAAACCTGACCTACCCTTAATTACAGCATTTGTTGTACAAACATAATGTAATGGAACCCCTGGTGAACTGACAAGACAGTGCCTCCCAGTTGTTCCAAGTCGTGAGCCACTGCTGCTCTCCATGAGACCTTACTAATAGCTGTATCCTCGGCATTGGAAGAAGAGAGGGAATATGGTGTGGGGTTCTTTTGAAATTGTTAGTGCAGGCTTAGGAGGAGGTTGGTATTTGAATTTGCTGCTGACCACATTTGACTAAGTTCAGGATTTTTTTTTCTGAGTGTCCCTACTTTTGCACTTTTGCAGCCTTAAATGATGGAAGCATTACTGATAAGCATTTATTAAAAGAAGAAATTGATATTTTGGAAGTGTTCATTTTGGTAATAGAAATAGAGGCTAATTTCCTCTGCTCTGTGCTGCATCTGAACTGCTGCTGAGAAGCAGTTCTTTGAAGGAAATCCAGACATTCAGTCCGCATCTCTGATACAGAGCCAACAGGTCTGGCTACATCAGCTGATGGTCAGCTTCTTATTCTCCAAGTTTGTGAGAGTGTGACAGTCTGTGCTGCTTTCAGGACTGGGAGTGAGTTCAGAAGCGTTTACAGTAGAGTCATGGTGGTGACACGATGTGAAGATGAGGACAAATCTCATCCATTGCCAGCCACTGCTCGTGTCCAAGTGCTGACTAACCTGCCCTTAGTGTCAGTTCTCACCCTAGTCAGCAAGTCTAAGTTGCTGACCATACACAGCCATAGACTTGAGGTCACATTCCAGGCCCATTTCTCCATCCAGTGGTGTCTTTGGTCATTCACTTCTTCATTCACTTCTTTGGTGCTGCTGCCAATTCAATAGAACCATCTGTGATGGTCCTTTAGCCATGACAAATAGCATGTGGACCCGTTCCTGTTTTGAGTGGAGATTTTTTTCTGTTACACAAGATACCTACAGATGTAGTGTCTGTGACATACCCACTCTGTTCTTCACTTGGTGGGTGCAGAAGCAGATTCTGCCTTTGTGCCTGTTTTGTCTCTGCCCTTTCTTTCTTCCTTGCCAATGATTCTTTTAATCAGAGCATAGTTAACCTTCCTTGCTCATTTCCCTGCTCTTTATTGCTTTGATGCAGCCTTTTATGAACTGAGAATTAGATAAACTCATCTCTGGGCAAATCCTTCCTCTGTCTGCAGATGGCTCTAGGCAGAAGCAGGGCACACAATTAAATGCAGGTTAGACAAACCATGCTGTACCATAGGGCAGAAGCAGCTGTAAAGCAAGGCAGCATCTAAGATGAAACGCAAATGTGTGCCCATCTCTGGTTTGTGCTGTGGCTCTGGCAAGCTTATTTGTGTATACTGACTCCTGGTCTCCCCCTTCCCTGAAACATCAGCTTTTAACTGCTGCCAGAGGCACTGTCATTGGCCTTGTTTTTTTGTTCTTGCTGCTGTTCCAGGTCAATAGATCCCATGTTCTTCCAGTGCTCTGAAAAAATAAATGCCTCTCAGAGAGTCATCCTCTCCTTGTTTTTCCTTCAAGATAACCATCACCAAGTGAACAAACATTGAAACAGTTCATATTGATACAATTTCTTTGTGTAACTGGTTACTTTAAAAGCTTTTTTGTTTTTATCTTCTCTTACCATAGAACTATAGATTATAGCAACCAAATGGTTCAAACCCTGCCGTGTTTCTTTGTAGGTATTTAGCCCAAAAATGTAATTATATAAATTTTATGGGTTTTGGGGTTTTTTCCTCTTCTTCTTTTCAGTGACTTTTGATAGCATTTTTGCTGTGAAGTGCCTTCTGAGAAGGAAGCAGACTATTTTAAGAATAATGATTACACTAAAAGTGAGGGAAATGTAATTGCAAATAATGTTCAAGAAGTCAAATCTATCCTGACCTTGCTTGGCTTGTTAAGCTATTTGCACAGCCCTAGTTAATGACTGGACAATTAATAACTGGATCAGTTGCTTCAAGAGCAGACACAGTTAAATGCTCTCTGCACATCATTTACCTCTGAGTCCAGATGACCTATTATGATATTTTTGAAGAGATGACTACTGAGATTTCTTTTCATTCTCCCTCTAATTAGATCCACTTATTTCCCCTACCTTAGAATTTAGCCCCTGGAAAAGATTGCTTTTTTGCCCTTTGGATTTTTAGCTAGATTGCCCCTCTTCCTAGTATGAGTTACAGCAGGCTTCACTTCATCCCTAATTTATTGAATACATGTGATACATACCTGAGGGCAATACTAGAGCTCATAAATTCTTTATCATTCAAAGTGGGATGAAGAAGAATAGGTATTTATAACAAAATTGGGAGGAAAAGCAGAAATCAGTCAAATGAACAATTCACTTCCCATCCTAGCAAATATGATTCAGGCATAATTTATGGATATATATATATATATATATATATATATATATATAATGGATTTAAAGTCCATTTGTTTGTACAAATGAATGCACTAATAAAAGACAGCACTTGAGGCTTTAGTATCCCATATTAATGCTATAATTTAAAAAATGCCTTGTATTCCAAAGTGACAGGATCTCTCACATGATTCTCATATATGATTTTTATAAAGTCATCTTATTCACAGTTTTGAAAATTGTGTTAGGGAGAAAGAACTCAGTATGTTGTTAAACAGCAGAGACGGTCTGAAATTCATGAAATGAAAGATCACCTTAAGCTGTTGCTTTGAAGTTTCACCAGACTTTTCCAGCTCATTTCCTACTGATGGAAAACTTGCCAAAAGTACTCCCAGCAGAGATAAAAAATATTTGGCCTGCTGGAATCCACACTTGAAGATTATCAGCAGATCAAAGACACAAGAGTCAAGCTATATGCTTCAGACAATTTACATAAAATTAATATATATATATAGCAGTGATTATTTATCTCTAGCTAATTAATGCACTCATTACTTATGCAGGTAGCTCTGAGCAGGATGTGGAAAGATGTGAAATCTATAGTATGAAAAAGCACACTTCAGTTGATTGCTTTAGATTTTAAATATTTCATGCTGACCCTATCAGATTTGTTTTCTTCCTTTGAAAAATTTTCAATGATTCTTAAGTTCCTCTGTCAGCTTTTTTCTTTTGTTGTTATTGGTTAGAGCATTTATTGAGTCCAAAGTGTCTGTTCTGTTTTATTTAGTTGTACAAGCATGGTTGATCTTTCATTAAATTATGGTTATTTGCAAAGTGTCCTTTGCATAGAAACAACAACTAAAACTGAGATTCTTATTAACTCAAATGTTTGAACTGCTAATATACCCTGAAAGCTTTCTTTTAACTGCCTCCTGTGGAAAGAGTTTTTTTTAAAGATGAGCCTTTCAGTGTAATGTGGGTTTTTTGTGCAGTTCCTCCTTACTGTGTCCAATGGCCTTGTCACCAGTGGGCCTCTGCAGGAGCCCAGAGATGGATGGGGTGATGGCGACCAGGGAAGAGGTGGCACAGCCTTGCCTCTGGTCCCCACCTTCTGGCCAGACCTCACAGGACAAAGCAGGCTTTGGCAGCTGTCTTTGCTTCAGCCCAGAGACCTGCCCCAAACATTGTGCTTTAAATTATGTTATGCAGTGAAACACAGAGCGACATCTACCAGGAAAAACTTGTGAAGCCACACAGATCAGAAAAAAGAACCTGGGGCTGCTCCTCCTTCCCAGTGCAGCGATGTGCTTGTCCTCTGCTGGTTGTGAAACTCCTCACCTCTTGCAGAAGTGGCATTTGCAGAAGTCTCTTTGAGGGAGCCAAATATCCCACCCACCTGTTTTAGCTCTGGGAAAGGCTGTAGCAGAGTATGCTGGAGAATCCAGGTACGCACCTGCTACAGAGGCAGGTGGGACACTTTAGCACTGCATTTTCATGTCGTGGACTGAAAGATTTTGTTTTCAACAAATCAGTGGGAAAAATCAAATGCTACATCTTTCTAAGTTTACCCAAAATGCAATTGAGCTCAGTCAGCCCAAGTGCAGAGCTTTGGACAAGTTTTGCAGTATCCTGGCTGGGTGGTGAAGGAATATGTAAGGGGTCAGAAATAAAATGTTTTGAAGCAAAAACCTAAAGCAATACTACTCGATGTGAAACTCTCAAGGTGGTATAGTGTGAAGTCACTCTAAGTGCTTCTTTAATGATGTGTAAAAATACAAACACAGCATACAAAGACTATTTAAATAAATTATTTTCTTTTTACCTCTTCCTTGCTTTGAATGCATCAAGGTTTTCTGCTCTGAGTAGTCAATCTGATTTTTTTTTTTCTCATTACTTACTGTGTTTACTTATTTTTTGCAGCTGCATTTATCTTTTCAGGGTAATGCTGTATTATCATATTTCAGTCTCAGTTTCTAGATCTGTTTGCTACACATGGTCAACTAAAAATAAGCCGGTTTATCCTTGGACATATTACATAAATTCAGTGGGTAGCAGTTAGTGCTGCTTTCCAGATGATACTGAATTACATTCACTTATATCTTGTGTAACTTTGACAACACCAACAGAGACAGAATATGCTGACAGGTGTTTCCAGCAGGAATTTTTGTCAACCCCTTCTCTCTTGTCTTTCTCCAGATCACAGCCCAATTAAAATGTACTTAAAATGTGTGATAGCTCTTGATCTTTCTTGATATTGTTACTATTATTTCATTTAAGACAAATTTAATTTTTTGGATATCTCTGATAGATTTTTTCTTTCAGATATCTGCCAGTCCTAAAATAAATGTTGCTCTTTGATCCACCACTCTGTATTTATTCTGGCAGCTTGGGCTGCCCTCCCACAGCCTTGTTTGTCCTGTCAGACCCTCCACCCTCCTGAGGTTTTCCATGTTTCTTCTGAAGATTGATCTGTGCTATGTGGTATGCCCATCTCTGGCCCCTGCATTTCTTTGGAAAGGGCTGGGTGAGGTTTCTTGGCATGATTTATACAGCTGCTTGAAGCAGCTGATCATAATGGCATCTCGGTTTAGAATCTAATAATTGGCATCCTTCTTTGTTCAGATACTAATGGTTAAAAAATAAAAATAAAAAAATAAATAAAAAGGACAAGAAAAAAATAGCTCAGAGAACAGCATCATTCCCCAGTGCAGAATATTGCTGTAGACACAGGACTCAGAGGAGGAGCAACAAGACTGTGAGTGACTAGGGGCAAAATTGTGGGGGAGGAAAGAGGAATGTGGGAGAAAAAAGGTGGTGATAGGATTAGATATGGTGCAAGCTTTAGCTATTTATTGGTTAAAAAAAGTTATTCTAAATATTATCAATTGGATTTAAGCTACAAATATGCCCACTCCTTAACTGTTTCCAGGTAGATCAATAGAGGTACCTCTGATCTGCCTCAGTTGTATGTTTCTAAAACTTATATTCTTAAAGTGCTTTCTCCTCTGCTGCCCATGTCCCTGTGCTCCTTTATCTAGGGTCTTGTTGGGCACTGAGAGGCAACACCCACAAAGTAGGTAAATCAGTAAAAGGTTCAGGGCTTACTGCCAGCTCCACAGGCTCAGCTGCTAGAGGGCTCACTGGAGTGTGGGTCCAAATTTTGTTGAGTCCTTGGCCTGCAGGAATAGAATTTTTCCAGCTCCAGACCATCTGTTGAAACTTTTTCATGCGGCAGTAATTAAGTAATTATTAGGGCAGAGAAAGCATGCGTCTGTGGCCTGGGGAAAGGGATGGGGGTAGCTTGACTCCTGCACAAGGTCTATTGAACACTAAATGTGAAATACTCAGACACTTGTGAGAGCAGAGGCAGAAGCCTTGTCTCTCTCCTGTAACTCAGAGTGTCATTTTTGCTGGAGTAGCCACTTGGGGCCTTTGAGATGGACCTTCAGGTGTCCACAGGCACCAAAAAGGAGCATAGCCCAGGTGTCCCTCCTGCTGGGCAGGAGCACTAACCAGAGATTCACTGTGCAAAGGAGGAGGCACACTCCTGCCTCCACCTCGGCTTTGTGTGACAGACGTAGATCAAGGTGATCAAATTCGTCATCTTGAGGCACATACTGTCAGCCCCAGGTAATGCCTTCTCACAGAGAAGAAACTCAAATAATACCACTGAACATGTATAGTGCAGGCACATCCCCACTCAGCCCATGGCTTTTTCTGGTACTGTTTATAAGGTACCTCAGTCTTTACACTGAGTTTAGTCTAAAGTCATGGGTTCATGAGTTCATCTACTTCTGACAGCATCAGCTGATTTAATAAAAATGTTGCTTCATTTCCTGGGCCCCCCTCACTTTATTAGGATCCCACCTGCCCAAATCAGGGCTTTTTTTGGACACAGAGGTAGTTTTGTTTATCTGAATCATAATACATTTCTATCATACAGAGATGGTTCCTGAAGATTCATGCATAATTGCTTTTTTAATTAGAGGTTTGATTTTACAGTCACTAATAAAATTTTGTTTTGTTAACCCTGACATCAGAAGTATCATGATGTCATATGACCAGAAAAGACATTTTGATAAAGTGAATGCAGTCGAGATGATTAGTGAATGAATATACCATCTGTCAAATCTTTATGAATTAATTAACCTCTAAGTACATTAAAGATAGATGGTGTCAGTCCATTTGTCATAGAAATTGTTATTCTGACATAACTGAACTGGGTAGATAAACAGAAATGTTAGAATGGGCAGATAAATTTCTGTCTTTTTTTTCTCCCCTTTTTCTCCAGTAATTAATTTATTTGCAAATCTGCAAATAATGCACTTCTTTTTAAAAACTCTCTCTAATGTCACATCACTGTAAATTCATCAAAACCAGTTTGATAATTAAAAGCCACTTTTTTTTTTTAATTAATCTTAATAGGAGGGTAACAAGAATGCATTAAGGACTATATAATGTGGGCAGGACTATATAACCCTAAAATTTTATGCCTAGACCTCATTTTTGGAAGTTATGTAAGACTGAGGAACTTTCCTCCCCTGTATGATATCCAGTCTGTTTTCTGTGGCTCATCACGACCTTCAGTGAGCACATTCCCAAAGCCAACCTGCCATACAGGCAGGAGCTGCCCTGGAGAGCACAAGAGGCACCACACGTGTGCCATGTGTCTTTGCGGTAATCTATACCTAAACAGCCCAGGGCATGCTGCAGGCTGTCCCTGGGACATATAAGGTGCTCAGAGGCAGGTGGATCAGGAGAAGCCTTGTGCTTACTTATGTTCCCAAAATTAAATGCTCAATACATGCTGCTGTGAGTTTCAGAAATATTTTGACTGCCTAGCTCTGGTCAGTAAGTGGCCCAAGTTCTAGCAGCTCTGTGAATGTGGAGTGACTGAGACAGTAGCCTTCTATAATATATAGCTTGGAAGATTTAGTTCAACTGATTTAAGCTGAAATAATAAGCCTTCTTCATACTCTACATGATACCTGCCTTGATACTGATATCCTTGAAACCAGCAGAAAAGTGAAGAAACCATAGAAAAAGTGAGCTGTTCTCACTGTTTCCCTATTGTAAATCTGGGGAGGGGAAGCCATGCAAATATTAATGGCACATCCACAATTAACATTGATTAGTGACGTTTCTGGCTTGACTATCCACCCCATGGAAGCTGCTGAATTTGGAGAGGAATTTTTTATTATTATTTCATTATTTCATACACTCTGATCAAAAAGTAGTTGGCAGAATATCCTTTGGTGTCCTATTGTTTACTGATGTTCTTTGCTTCCTAATTCCCAAATAATATGTATGGGAAAACGGAATTTATTTATAAAAGATGTAGTCTGGGATCCGTGTGGAAAACCATGCAGTACCATGTTGATCCAAGCTATAATAGTAACATTTTTTGTCTCTAAGGCCTCAAAGAGATCTCACTTCACTGAAGGCTTAGTCCATCTGCACAGAATGCTGAATACACCACTGGATGTCACCCTTGCTCTCCCCTGAAGCAAACAGAACAATAAACGACAAAGAACCATGAAGTTTTAAAATCCTGAATGCACTACAAGGTGGTAAATGTCAGGTTATGACCAGAATATTGGGATATTGTAGTATAATTTATAAATTACATGTGAAAGGGTCTGTCTCTAAAGGATTGTATTACCTTTTACATGGAGAAATCTCTGAGGCTAAAACTAGTATTTATTGACCTACTTCTAGCCTCTCCAAAAATATCAAGGTAAAGTTGAAGCCTGTAGAACCTCCCCTAACTCAAATTTTGCGCTTCAACACAGGAAGTCACCGCCTGCAGCTTTTGTATTTTAATAAATTTCTGCAGAGTTTGGTAGTTAAAACTGAGTTTCAGGAAAAGGAAGTGAGTGGTTTGTGAGGTGTTTCTAGGACTAACACTAGCTGCCACCTTCTCGTCAGTGCCACCAGATTCGAATACTGTCTGCTAACAGCTGTACAGATGTTCACAATTGTTTCAGTAACATCTGCAGTAGCACACTTCCAAACAATTTTTACTGTTATCACTTCTCTTTACTTTTGCTCATAGCTGACTCCTGTTTCACAACTGTGAAGAAAAGTCCCCTAAGTGCCAGGAGTATAAGCTACATTCTCATTAGTGGTAACTCACTGCATCAGTTGTGTGGGGGAGCAGAAAGGAGGATACATAGGCGTTGTAAATTGACCTAGCTCTGTCTGAGATGAGCAGGTGACAATGAACACGACCTAAGAATTTGCCCCAGGAAGTTTAGATAAACCTGTTGAAACTTTGCCTCTCTTAGACATCCTCAGACACTCCCAGCTGGTTGTAAATACCCAGGAACACCTAGTCCTCTCAGGTTCCTCAGGCCAACAACAAATGGGGAAGGGCTCTCTGGGTGAGTTTTGCTCCTGCTCTTCACTTGTAAATCATCCTGTGCAATGAGATAACTAGAAACAACTGCAATTTGGTGACTCACCATCAGCAAGACAGAAATTAAAGATCAGAGAAGAATATTAGCTTCAGAAACAGAAACATTCATGAAACATTGCATTATCCTTACTTGTGTGACACCATCCCAAGTGAAGAACTAGTTATCAGTTACTAGCACTAGTTTTTGAAGAATGTTATTTTTATGTAGTGATTTCTATGTAAACATGTCTTTTACAAAGTGTGCTGGTTTTGACTGGAGTAAAGTTAATTTTCTTCATATTGACTAGTATGAGGCTGTGTTTTGGATTTGTGCTGAACACAGTGTTGACAGTATAGAGAGGTTTTTGTTATTTCTGAGCAGTGCTTACTCAGAGCCAAGGCCTTTTCTGCTATTCATATTGTCTCACTGGCAAGGATATTGTGAGTGCCTGGAGCGGTGGGAGGAGACACAGCCAGGACAGGTGACCCCAGCTGACCAAAGGGCTATTCTGTACCACATGGCATCATGCTCAGGATATAGAGCTGGAAACAAGAAGGAGGAAGGGATGGGGGAACATTTGGAGTGTCCTTTGTCTTCCCAAGTCAGCATTACATGTGATGGAGCCCTGCTCTCCTGGAGGTGGCTGAACACCTGCCTGCCCATGGGAAACAGTGGATTAATTCCTTGGTTTGCTTGTCCATGGCTTTTGCTTTTCCATATTAAACTGTCTTTATCTCAACTCATGGATTTGCTAACTCTTACCCTTCCAGTTGTCTCCCTGATCCTGCTCGTGGGGGAGTGAGTGAATGACTGCTGGGGCTTGGTTTTTGACTGGGCTTGAACCATGACACAAAGGAAAAAAGCAGAAGTTACTGAAAGTGGGCACTATCTTGTGAAGATTTTTTATCAAAATTTAATTCTGGTGTTTCAGAAGAGACAAAAGGATTCATCAGTTTTCAGGCAAGAAAAGAATACTCCATAAATTTGTTACTCAAAATCACATAAAGATTGAGATAAAGAATTGTAAATAGCATTTTACCCTCTGATTTTACAACAGCAAGTGTACTGAGCAGTCCATACTGTAAGTATTAAATAGTTCTTAAGACTAATATACATAACCAAGAGCTGGAAACCTCTCAAAAGTGAGGCAACGTAAAGTAGCTAAACCAGGAGATGATAAAAAAAAGAAAAAAACATGTCATGTATAAATTTGGAAGGAAAACTGAAATCTGTTGTTTTTCTTCTTGAGCTACATTAAAATAACAATGAGTCAATAAGAACTATGACACTTATTTTGGAAAAGAAAGAAAAGAAGGAATCTAAACTAAAGTTAAGTGGGTCTATACAGATTTATGGGAGAGCCCAAAACCAACAACAGAGTTATAGGACTAAAACATAAGGCTTGCAATTATGAGAAAGAAGCTATACAGAAATTATCTTTAGCTGAAATACATCACTGGTAATGAACAAAATTGTACCAAATTCTTTCAAGTTTTTCCTACATGTTTAAGTTTTTTCTCCATTATGTATATTTTTCACAATAACATGAAAAAAGTTATAGATCTTACAATCTTAAAAGTGCTATCTACTGTCATTATGTTTCCTAAATCTCGGTATAATGCTTGGGTTCTGAGGATACTGGCTACTTGTACTATTTGTACTCTTCAATTCTTTCTCTGCCCACTAGATGGTACTGCCAGCTTTAATTACACCATCCAAGGCTGAAGTTACAGGCTGTGTTTATTTCATCATTTCATCCCAAATCACAGCATCGAGGACTACATTGTATTTTTCAGCTGCCCCAGTGTAAATTTGCTTTAACTCCACTGGTTTTATATCCTTATCTGATGGAGTATGTATGGATAGTCAAACAGATGCTGGTGCTACACCTTAAAATCAAGCAGAAATATTTCAGGCACATAAAGTATTTGTAAGCAGGTCCTATGGTTATTAACCTCATACAGTCACAATTAAAATATTTTCAACCTTTTTGGCTGGAAACAACTTCTTCCTCAAAATTTTCTCTCTCCTCTATACCACAAAATGCACAGATATCTTAATTTTCCTACAGATGGAAGAACATTCTATTTGTAATTTGGACTCATTAGTCATTTCAGCATAACCATGCTATTTTGTAGCCAAAAAATTTTGAGTTATCTAGATTAATTATGATTACCTGATCAAGTTTAATTAATAAACCCAAAAAATAGTAAAAAAAAAAAAAAAAAAAAAGAAGACTTCTCTATTAGTCTCAAATATCACCTGTTTTACTGGCCATCCCCATGCCCATGCATGACATAACCTTCTCTTAGATGATTCACTTCCGCAGACAACGTTTACTCAAGGTCCTATTTTCCTTTCCCCTGTTCTGGGCTCTCCACAGAGCAAGCAGTTTCTTGTGGTTTCTTTAATTTGTGCAGTTTTGCCATGGAGTAACAGCTGCATTTGGTCTGGAATGATGTGGAGGAGACTGTGCCTTGTGTACAGAAACTGAAGCAAATTGTGTGGCATAAACAAAGTTTAATATGCTTTCAGACAGAGGAGAAAACCTGATCCTTTGTTGAAGTTGAAAATAGAATGCTATTCTATGAAATATAGAATGCTGTTCTGTGAAATATAAGAGCACTTGAATCCAGGAAATATATTTTTAAATTCAATTTCTGATTCTTAGAGTGTATTAAAGTTAAATCACTCAGGCAAAGATGAGAATCATCTTTTGAGATGTGGCAAATGCAATGTTTATGACAGCCAAAATAATTGCTTTTTTAAGATATTTTAAACTTGCACATAGATCAAAATTTTCTGTGTTTAAATTGTTATACAGAGTACTTGGTTTCTATACTGACTGTGTTTTACTTGTATTCTGTAAAATGATTTATTACTAGAAAGCAGTTGGAGAAAAAAACCTATTCAAAACAAAATTTTCTGCTGGATCAGTGATTCTGACCTTGATTTTCTCGCCTAAGGATTTCACAGGCACTTGTTTCACACAGGAGTCATCCATGTGCAGTGCAGCAATTCTTTGAAGTCGATCTGTAGAACAAAATAGAAATAAAATAAATAGAAATAAAGCCCAAATTCATAATCACTGTACTGTTGCCTGCAGATTTAGAAGAGGAAATTAACAAAGTAAGCTGAAGTAAGAATTGTTTAAATTTTGTGGAAATTTGTGCATGACTCTGTTGCCTGGATATGCTATCCACAAAGGAGAAAAAATAACAGTTCATTCCTGGGAAGTTCCTTCTTACACTGGAGAGACTTCAAGACCACCCTAAAAATATGTACACGTTGTTCATTAATTTTCCATCTGCCTGCACTGGGTATGTTCAATTCATTATGTGCCATTGATATAAAGAAGATTTCACATTCTCTGTCAGAGTTGGATACGTTGATGTGTTTTAATGACATCTTCGTATTTCCAAGGGTCTTGTGATTGATGCAGGAACGCTAAAAGCTGAAATGGCTCCAGACACTGGCTGTGTTTCTGTGCACCTGTGGTGTGCTGTAACTGACAGGATCAAGGCATTGGCAGGGAAACCAGTGGGATCTCCATCCAAGGAGACACCAGCACCAGCTCCCTCTCTTTTCTTTACAACCTGCTGCATAAGCCAAGACACAGTGGAACTCATTGCTTGCTTGATGACTTTACCTTAAAGCACAGAGAACATTATGTGCTGCTCAAGGCACCTCTACATAGGCATTGTCAAAAGAGGACTTGCATTAATGTTTTCACAGTAATTATCCTGGGAGAAGCTGAAGCTGTTGTGGACTGAGATAGTCTCACTGAACCAAAGCATATAGAAGGAATATAAGAAAAAAAAAACAACAAACAAAAAAACCTTGTAAATATATTTGCCAGACCAAACAAAGAAAAAAAATAGGCAGCATAACCTTTATTACACTTATTTGACTTATTTTCTGAAGTTTCTATCCTATGGATTCAGGTTGTTGTTACTACAGCAGGCATGATCCAAGATCATGACTTGACGTTTGGCAAAGAGTAAACAACAACAATAAAAAATAAATCATTTGATAGACTTCTTTAGGTGCCATTTGTACTGGTGAGTTGGTGGGGAAAAAGAGAAAGGGAAGACTTTGTTGTGGTGGCTCCTCAGATCATTCATAATGATTCATACCTGAATTCAGTGCCTGGAAGGAAGATTCAGGATGTCAGTACAAAGGTTATGCCAAAAAAGTAAATATAGATCTGTAACACATCCATAAATCTTCTCCTGTGGTAAAAAGGAGATGAAAATAAAATAAATGAAGAAAAAAATTAAATGAGAATCCATGAGATCAAGCAAAAGGCTGAAAGGGATGACAGAATGAACTAGCTTAGTGGTTCTTCATCACTACTCAAGGACATGCTTAATAGACTTTGACAGAGACTTTGGCGAAATCAGAACTTGTTGGTTCAGTTAATAAAAACTAAAGCCAAAACCTGCAAACCAAATAATTAGAAGTGGTGAAATTGCAGTTTTTATTTCAAACTAAATTTCTCAACGTTTGGGCCAAAGCTTGGATCTAGTTTTTTTGTTCCATGCCTAATAGGTACAAGAGAGATGATTGAATGTGTCAGCAGCGCTGAGGTCTGATAACAAAACAAGTCATATTATGGCCAACATAATTTATTTTTTATCACAGATCAAAAACTTTTCTGCTTGAAGCAGAAGTTTTTAATTTAAATAGCTGTGCCAGTGTGTGATTCCTCCTACATGTTTTCACATTCATTAAACCAGTTGATTTTGTAAGCTGATATTGTTAACAGATGAGTTGCTGTATATTCATTCATTAGTCATCCTGGAGTTTATGTGGTGTGTTCATGATGTGATTTTGGGATTTTTGAGGAATAATTGTTAGTTTATCTGGTTGGTTTGGTTTATTTTTTCTTCTTTCAACTTGATATATGGAAGGAAGTCTAGTGTAAAAGTATTGCTTTCTAGGATTGTCATAGCAGGTATATCTGGTAGTTTACCTGATAAAGAAGCTTCAACATATATTCTCAATGGTGAGTGTACTGTTTTAACTGATGGCAAAGTCTAGTAGATAGAATTGATTTACATTTTTAGCTCCAGATAACTCTTAAGCCACAGAAGTTCATTGTGTAAAGTGGTGGTTTTTTTTGTTTTTTTTTTTTTTATGAGTCCATACTTTAAGAATAAGGGCACTGCAAGAAGAAAAGTCCTGTCTCTTTGAAGCTCTGGCATGCTGCTGAGCAACATTTAACAGAGTGATTTTTACTGTCAGGAAGCTTAATGAGTTAATCTTCTGTGTTCTTGTTGGAAAGCTAAAAAGGAGAAAAATAAAATCTTTCATCCTCTATTCTGTTGTTGGCAAAATGTTGATGGACACTGGGCAAATGGAACAAGTTTGAACACCAGACAGTTTCTTTATTTGACAGATAAAACCAAAACTAAACTGTATTTTAAATATCATATTTTGCATTGTTTTTACATTTTACTTCTCTACACTCAAGAAATGTGGGGGAATGTGCTCCACTTCTCTCACATATGCACACTCACACGTTTCTTTATAATTATTATAATTATTATTATTATTAGTGTTTCTATGTTGTATGAAAGACCAGGTGTCCACAACATTAGGCACAGCATACATTGAAAAAAAAAAAAAAAAGTATTTCTAGTCAAGGAAAACATATAAACAGATATGTAGAAGAGAAATTAGAAAAATTAGAAGACCTTACCTGTTAATGTGATATATAGTGGCCTCAGCACACAGCAAGCCAAGCAGAGGTAATAGGCTTTTAGGAGGAAGGGAAAGGGAAATGATGTATGATTACTGGAAGCTTTTTCCAAGGATAAGGAGCAGATCAGAGAAAACTGAAAATGTTTGCTTTAAAATTTATAACTGACTGACAGCAATGGAAGTATATCACGTCCAATGAAATTAATATGATGGATAACATGGAGAGAAACCACTAAGACCTTCAAGAATGAAGAGGAGTCACGAATATTTTCAATGGAATGGTAGTATGAACTTGTGTCAATCTCTTTATCTCCCATGGCACTCATTTTTTGTCATCTTAACAGTGCCTTCAGTTGCAGCTTGGAGACTCATGGTTGATGAGTCACCTGTCACAGCTCTGCAGGGGTCCTAGGGGTAATCCTTTTCTCCATAAACATGCCAGAAATATTCCTGGACCCCCAGAATACAGCCTTGTGTATAAAAGACAGAAACAAGACTTCCAGTCCCCAGGAAACAAAACTGATCTTGAGGCCAGTCTGCCCTCACAAACACCAGCACAGGCATATTTAGGAATATACTTCTGTACCATTTATGCCACCCATCAACTTCCCATGCTCTAATTTTCAAGGACTTTCCATATGGAAAATTGCTGCCTTTCCACAGGTACCTCCCAGGAGACTCATTCACATATTGACATCCTTGCCCTGCCTACCACTCCCATCACATCCTATTGCATACACATGTACAGGTCCCAGAAGAGAAACAGATAAAATAATCGTGAGTTTTTAGACACATTTCTGTATTTTTTCATAATACCATTGAGTCATCCTCTGGTTTTTTGTTTTTTTTCCTCTGCCATGTCAGTGACTTCTTTGCACTTGAGAAGAATGAGTTGTAGTCACTGGTGTAACCTTTAAAATTATTTTAGATTTGGAACTGAAAGCAAAATCAGTCCTGTGTCCAGCTGTCTGGTTCAAAGCCCATGGACAGCGTACACTTTCCATGCAAGGTTGTCTGACATAGCTCTTCTATCCAAAGCTGTCTCTGCCCATCGTCAAACATCATTGCAGCCAAAACCACAAGGAGGAGAGAACGAGCTGACACTGACAACCTCTTTGCAGGCTGTATTTGCACAGATGTGCATGATTGCACAACTCTTTGGCTCAAAAAAAAGGGAGAGTGAGTAAGAAAGAGTAGAGTACAGGTGGTCTTCTGCTGAAATGTCCCTGTATACTTGCATTGGAGTGTCTCTGTCTTTCTGTCAGCAGTACATTTCTCCTTAGCTGGCTCTTGAGGAGGGCTAAATCCAGAAAAAAAAATTATGAGATCTATCATTTGGATGCAAACTTTAATCTAATGGGAGAGAATAGGTGCAGTGATAGAGCATTCAGAGCTGGAAAAAACAGCTGTGGCAAGAAGGCCACATAACACACCATTTGCAATGCAGAAAGCAGACACAGAGTGATATAGGAGGGGTTGCCATGGACTATATTTATTTTCATTTTCCTGAGTGACCCACAAGGATGATGTAGTCAGTGCTGAGTGGAAAGTGAGCAAGCAGAGGCCAAGAATCTATTCTCTGAGGACTGATCAGTGGGGGAGCTGAGTGCTGATGACTTCAGCTAGAAAATCTCGCTAAGGTTTTGGAGTCTCTAGGCTGGCAGACTTGGATTTATATCCCAGCACTGGTCTTAAATCCTTTCTGTGTAATCTGAGACTATTCATGATGTGCAAAAGCAGAAGGCTTGCATCTGTCAGAGAGATCCCTTCTGAAGGCCAGAATGAAGTCTGTGTGTTGTAACTAAATAGTAAGGCATGATTTTACTGTGAGCCTTAAGCACATCCTGAAAACAAGATTAAAAAATAGTATAAGAAACTAAGAGAAGTTTTGGAGCTAGCATAAGGAGTGAATGAATCAGTTATGAACTCTGCAGCTGGACTGCAATATGCTGACCTTCAAGTTTAATAAATTTAAACTTATTGCATGGAGTATCATGAAAGAGTGAATTGAGCACAAAGTCAATGGGGAAGGTAACTTGCCCTGTTTGACAGCCTGAGATTGAAGTTTGAAAGCTTCAGCTGTTTGGAGGGCGTTGGCATCAGTACAGTCAAAATTAGGCCGGACTAATTTACAATATAGGGAGCCAGAGTTGTCTAAACATAAGCAATTTATATTGTAGGGTGTCAGTGAAGTAAACAACACAGCGAACTGAAACCTCAACAGTGTCTGAAGACTTTTTTTCCCAGAACATTTATGTAGCACAGAGGGTGGAGGAGGAAGGATCAAAGATTATAGGAAATGTGAGAGTCTGAGAAGGACGAAAGGTGCAGTTGTCAGCAGCAGGGAAGAAAAGTAAAAGGAGGGAGGATTTGTAAGTGGAGGAGAAATTCAAATAAGATGAGCAGCAGAAAGTCCAAAACCAGTGCATCTGCATGACAGCATTAGAAACCAGAGGTTTGGAAGGGGATGGACAGCATGGGGTTTGTTAGCATTCCTTGGGGAGACAGCCTGGAAGGATAAAAAAAAACCTTGATGACAATAGAAATTCTTACTGTGACTGTGGCAAAGTTCATAAAAAGAAATGTGGGAAGAGTGTTGCCCCTTAGCTCAGAGAAAAATAATCTTTATGCTTCTTCAAACTATGGTATAATCTAAAGAAGGTGCATAGCTTGAAAGTTCCCCCAAGTAATAGGAAAGGCATGTCCTTTTTGGAAACTTGGAATTTTTTCACAACTCGGAAAATCTTGCAGCACTCTCCAGTTACAGTGCAGTGCTATCTCACTGGCAGGCCAGGTGGAAACTGTGCCACAACTTTTGAACAGTAAGCTTTGCTTTTCACTGTCTCTATTGGCACTTGGATCAAGTCTGGGAACATGGACATAATTTCACTAGCTGATAAATGGACTGCAAAATTAGTTTTACTCAATACTCCAGTGCTTTTAAAGTAGGACATTTTCTGGCTGCCAGGTCTGTCTTTGGCTTGCTTTCATAGAGAAGCAGCATCACAAACACTGGTACCTCAAGTGTCTTTCCAGATAGTAAGACAACAGGAAGTTGTGAGATGGGAATGGGAAATGCTATTATCTTGGCAAGCAGATATGCTTTGAGTGTTTTGGTGATCAGATGAGGCAGTATAATTTGTAACCATTCACAACTTCTCATACCTCTTCAGTGGCCTGAAGCAGAGACTCAGGTACCAGCAGTGCTAACAGCTAAATGTGCAATCAAGCATCACAAGTGGCTGCCAGGGTGCATCTGGTACTGTTCCCCTTCTGAGTCTGGTCATGTGCTGGGCAGTAATGTAGTTATACTTTAAATATGCAGGGAAAATTATTCAGATTTTGGAGGCAACAGGTGCCTGACAGAAGGAAAACTGATCAAGTAAGAATTTTTAGCTCACTCTATTTTTCTAACTTTTTTTCAACTAGCAAACCTTAGGTGTTTGAATTAAAATGTGAGGATACGATCTACCTTAGCACTTTATCCAAATAAACAAAATTCTGAAGGGCTGCTTTTAGAAGGAATGCTCTGGAAATTTCAACACCAAACTACACATATTGACTAATCTCTGATTCATTCAACTGCATTTTGATCTGAGCCAAAAATGAAGTTTCAAGAAACATCAGCAGAAATCCGATGTCTAGCATCCCGCTTGTCTCCTTGGAAACACAGTACTCCAGAGAAAGGGAGTGCTGGGTCAGAAATAATTTTTCTGTGAGTTCCTTTTCAGCAATGTACTGCAGTCCTTGTAAATTACACTGAAGTTGCTCATTTACTTTATGGAAAGTATTCTGCTAAAAAGTCCCTGACAGAACCTTTGTCAAGATGCAGTTGTGATGGTTGGTGTTCGTCAGCCCTTGCTCTCCTCTTTGTCCTCCTTCCTCAATTTGCAGCCTATAGAAGAGCCGCTGCAAAGCTGAGCAAAAGCTCTCAAAGCACTAATTACCCCAACTTCCTTACCTTTCCTAAGTGATTTTTTACATCTTCAGCCTTCAGCAGTGACTCAAGACCTTCTATGCAGCTCTGCCTCCACTTTTAAGTCAGCAGCTTTTTAGGTACCAGAGGAAAGGTATTGCTTAATCCAGACATGTGATCAACTGTAGTGAAGACACCAGACAGCCAAAACTTCATCCTAGAACCATCAACCACTTGTTTGATCTCTGCAGTGATGTTATCAGCCTGTGTCATTTTCACACATATTTTGTAAAATGTGCATGAGGAAAGCTTGGAACATAAAGTGGAGTCCCACTTTCCTGGAAGTAGACTTTAGGATAGAGAGCTTAGGATAATTTAGGAAAGTTTTGGATATTTCCAGCTCACATGCAGGTGTTTACACATCCAGACTTAAATTTCAATATCTCTGTCTGAGGATGCATATCACCTTAAGTGTGAAAAGCCCCCCTACTTTTATGCTTGATTACTAAATAAATTAGGAGTTTGAAATTGAAAATGAGTGCCATCATTGATAAAAATGGGGAAACATCACTTAAAATCTATTGAAAATGGCCATGGTGATATCCAGTGTCAGAGAAACAAAGCCGATCAGATGTAGTTTATATGGAATGACTCTTGTCTGTACCAATGAGTACTTGTTTCCAAGGAGCTTTGTAGTCCACGATCATAGGCTAGCAGGGAACCATTCCACTTTCTTTTTCACATCTGGGACTTCAGTAAACTTTAATGTTGTTCTGGTATGTGAGATAATAGAGAAGATTTACATGGGATTTAAGTGTGCTTATTTAATGATACCATTATAAAAACAGGTATTTATTTTCTCTAGACTTTTTTATATTATGATCTGTGCCATTCTAGGGACAGGTGACTTGTCAAAGAAGACAAAAGAATTATGCTGTCATATTAAACTCTGTAACCTAGCTGAGAGGTGCTTCTGATCACTGACCATTATTAATTGACCCAGTTGTAATCCCAACAAAGCATATCATCAGACCAGAATGTTTTCCATGTGGACAGTTCAGAGAGACACATTAGAAAAATAACACCAGTAATAACACAAGAATTTAGCCTACAGTGCGAAACACAGTCAGAGCTGGGAACATGCTGAAGCCTATAACATAATATGTAAATGTCAGCACATAGTTGGAGTGGAAATAATTATAAAAATAATTCACAGTGGAATAATTGTAATGTAGAGCCTTGAAGCAATCCTTCCTATTTCAAGCATTCAGGAGGAAAATAATTGTGGATTTTAATCTTACCTCTCTAAACCCAAAACTGTTAAGGTAGTCATATAATTACTTTCTAAATATTTCAGTCAATCAATAAAATGTTGGGGGGGTCGTTAGTGGAGATGTGCGATGGATAAAGATTTTGTCCTTTCCTTTATTTTTTGTCTGTTTAATTCAACGATAATCTGTGCAGAGATGGTTCAGAAGTCAAAGCACTAGTACAGACCATCGGGTCAGGGATCCCAGAACAGTTTGCAAGTACTAAAGAATGAAGATGTAGAAATGGCAAGCATGATGGTTATATCTCTAGCTTAGGGGTAAAGTAATCAAGTGCCTTTGACCCCTGGTTTGGCTTTGTCACTGTACCCAACCCCACTGGTACCTCTGGGTCTGGGGTGGTGCCTCTGTGTGTTTGTGGAGTTATTGCTCCACGAGTGAGGAGCAGAGCACTCAAGTTGAGTGTTCAGCTTCAACTCAAGTTGAACCAGGCAAGGTTTAGATTACATATGAAGAAAAAATTCTTCTCCCAAAGGGCTGTCAAGCACTGGAACAGGCTGCCCAGAGAGGCAGCTGAGACACCATCCCTGAAGGTATTTGAAAGATGTTTGGATGAGGTGCTTAAGGACAAAGTTTAGTTGTGGACGTGGCAATCCTGGGTTAGCACTTGGAATCAAAAAGATTCTAGAGTTTTATGGTTTTACAGAGCATCCATGTATGACTCCCCAGCCTCTGCTTTCACTGCAAAACCATCCTCAATCCATACAAAAATGTAGCAATAGGAAATCTATTTCACGTAATCATCAAGCACTTACTGAACAGCCAGTAATATATATCTTGTATTAAAATAATGAAAACCATCAGTGAAAATCCATCTGATTTTTGCACTTGTTAACAATATTACTTTTCCTCTTACTTGTAAATGAGAATATTAATTTTTATTAATTGAAAAGTTGGGGGGGGGGGTTGGGGGGGGTTCATAGTCTACTATTTTAATAGTATTTGTTTCCTTAGAAGCAATATAACTTCTAGTGTATGAGAAAACCTAACCATACCTTTGTTGTATTTAAGGGAGAGAGCTTGCAGAATAAAACTATTGTAGGGAAATTTGAAGTTTTGCAGTTAATTTTGCATTTGGTTGGAATTCCCATGTCATAATATTTTTTTTTTTAATGGGATAAATATTTTCTTTAAAGGAATTTAATTTTCTCCATTAATTATAGATTAAAAATATGTGACTTGCTATAGCCATCCAAAGTTTTACTTTAATCTCATTTGTGAGATCTTGCCTTTCAAAATTCAGATATTTCTAAAAGGATGAAAACTTCTGCTATGGTGTGCTAGATAAGCTAATTACAACACATAGTATTTTTAAGTTACTTTCATGCTACTTTCACCCTGTTTAAAAAAGAAAAGAAAATAAGGTCACTCCATAACAGTCACATATATGTCCTAATTCCATTGCCAAAGTTCATTCAAATTAGAACATTCCAAGTTCTTAAATTTTCATAAAAATATCAGCAACTGGATGAGGCAAAAAATCTCTGACAGGGCTCCCACCAGGGGAGGAAGCTGCCAGGATCCCAGTATGGTTAAAACATCCTTTTGCCAGCACATCTTGGATCTTGTGCTCAGCAAAGGGCTAAACAAAGTTAGGCAGCAGAATGAAGAGCTGCAAAAATTCTACTGGAGTAGCATTGGGTAAAAGCAGAGAGGAGACCTATGGCATTGGGAGAATCTGAGCATGCTAAAGAAAGCTCAGTTAAAAGGAGAGAAAAATGAAACATTTATCAGGAAGGGGCTTTGGGGTACTGCCTGTGGTTGCAGGCAGCAGGGTCTGTGGCAAAGGGTCTTGTCTGGCAGAATTGGAGGGAACCTGGCAGGGGAAGATAAGATATTGTACTAGAGATTCATTGCTGTCAAAGTCTCTTCAAGACTGCAGTAAGGAAATACTAATGAACCTTGCAGGGAATCAAGTCACTGTCACACATACCTCTTACAAAGGTGGTGGCATCATCAGCGTTGCCCCTTTGTGAAGTCTCTAACCCTTCTTGAGCTCACTTTTAAATATCTTCCAAGCCAATATTAAGATGAGATATTTCCAGGCAAACTCTCCATTTGGGAAAGGTGGTCTGAGGCCCTCGAGGCCACAGGATGCCCTTACTGCTGCCTGTGCAAGACATGTTTTCATTTTGTTTTCAATATAATTATTAGCTATTTCAATTCTTTTTTTTCCAATATCCATTTCAGCAGAGGATAGAAACTTTCCTTGAGTCAATGAGGATGATCATTATGATTAAATCACTTCTCTTCCTCTCAGCTGCAGAAATGACTGAGTTTTAAGCAAGCTTAGATTTTCTATATGAATTCCTGGGATGAGAGTATTTTCAGAAGTATCAGGAGGTAAAACATAATTTGTTCTTCAGAGAAACTTGCTGGTTTAGTGTACTATCTATTGGAAAATGGATGAATAGTTTGACAAAGAGATAGGAAAGAATGTAACAATTTCAGAAATGAATTAATTATAATTGTAGGGATGTAAATAACTAGCTGTTACAAATATTCCATTCTTTCTACTTTATTGCAGTGGACAGACAAAAATCCATTATTTTAAAAGCACAATTCCAACAGACATATATTAACACTTTTCATCTGACAATGTTTTGACAATTCTAAACCTCTCCTAGCAATATGTATCCCCTGTATGATGCAGGAAGTCACATGTGCCTCATACCTAAAGGTACTGAAATTACTTTATAGTATGCTGAAAGGCAGGTTAAATACAACACTTTAAAGAGCAGTGTTATTCCGACCCACACTAAAATGCAAAAAAAATGTATTTTATAGCTTCAATATCCTCAAGCATTTATAATGGAAGAAGACATTATATTCTCTTTCACCAGAAGATCCAGGTCCCCAGGGTTGTTATAAATCAGAAAATAAGCAAGAATATCAATCAAAGTTTTCTGAATTTATGTCATTTAAAAATTTTATCAACAGACTTTTATGCTAATAGACTGTGTAGTTTATGATTTTAAGTATATATGTCTTTTTCTTCAGAGTGTTTGTGTCTTTACCTTAACAGAAATTAATGCATGAGGAATGGGGAAAACCCTGAAAACGGGAAAAAATTGCAGTGAAAACATTCAAATTGTCCCGTACATTCAACAAGAAGTTTAAAAATGCAGCTTTGCCTTTGAAACATGTTAGCACTAATTCAGTCTTGAAATTCACAGTTGAGCCAGCAGCTGTAAAAGAGCAGAAGGGCAAAACCTGTGGGTAGATGAGTGATCTTTTGTTTGTTGCTGCACCTCAGAGGTGTCCCCTGCAGAGATCAAGGCCAGTCTCTTGGGTGGGAGCATCCCTCCTGACATCCAGGGGCAGCCCGGCAGGCCCTTTCCCAGCATCTCCACGGGCAGGCAGAGGAACCTTCCAGCTGGCAGAAGGATAAGTCACAAATCAAACAAGGGTGAGTGTTCTCTCAGGCCAGAGTGCTGCAGTGTTTGTCCAGAAAGTGTCAGGAGAAGGATCACTAATATTCCTTCTAGTAAGTGGTAGGAAGAGTTAACAAAAAATGCAGAAGAAAAGGCTGTGTGGTCTATTAAAACTGCTAAACCAGCAAAAAGTAAAAATAAGAAGCTAGTAAACAAGCAGAAAGCTGGAAAAGGGTAGGAGAATAACGTTTTTTTTTTTAAAATTAATAGTGCTGTAAGGAAGACGAGATGATCAGATCAACAGCCTGTTGTGAGGATGACTCTTGCCCTCCAGTGTGCCTGCTCTGGCAGTTGAGCCCTCCAGCTGAAGTTGATTAGTTACATTTGGAGAGTCAGCTGCTTAGAAATAATTATCATAAGGTATGTAGCTATACATGATGATGTGTGCTGGAAAGTCATGGGCAAATAATGACTCAGTCATAGGATATAAATAATTAGAGGCAGGTTAATATAGGGTTCCTTTGTGGTTATTCATCACATACATGGGATTACCAAATGAACAAATTGTGCATCAGCATACATCAAAGCATGAGTTATTATTTTATCCTTTCTTGAAAAAAATTGTGAAAATGTAGAAAACAGATGCTCAAAAAAAAAAAAAGCATTAGAGAGGGATACTGGTGTCAGAGCACACATCATAGACACTCAGAAGGAGCTCAAGATAAAATCAAATTATGCAACCTAGAGAACTTCGTTTATAAAAGATATTGAGGACAGAGGAGTAGTGCTCTAACTGTAAACACCAACAATTTTATATTCAAATACAGATACAGTGAAGTATTATAAATTACAATATATCTGTTACAGCTATTATTACATCAATATAACTAATACAGGATTTTAGAAAGAAATTTATACTTCTTTTAAACTCTTCTTTGGCTGAAAAGAGTGGTAGTTTCTCTGTTCTTGTCTTACTTTCAGAGTGGTTTAGTTCTCAGGCAAAAGGCTGTCAGATGACCCAAAGCAATTCCCTTTAGTGTTATATGTTTATGACTTTTGAATAGCAGGATAAATTTCATACAGCTGGGTCTTCTGAAGGTATATTTGCCACCAGATTTCTTGGTTCTGAAGAACAAGCAGCTCAGACATGGAGCTGTGAAAGAAGTCTATGAAGGCTAGTGAAGGCTCCTGTCTTCAGGAGGGTGACAATGACCTCAGGAGCAGCCCAGCAGATGTGTCCTGGTGGAGCTGGGGCACCTGAACTGTCACGGATCAGGCTTTGACCCAGCACAGGAGTCTGGCAGCACTGAGCCTCCCCAACAGCAGGGGAGTCCACCAACCTTCCCCAGAGCAGAACTTGGCTCTGTAGCATCTTTGCACATGATGAACTTCAGTCAACTGAGGAGCATTCATCCCTCTGTTCTCCCCCTTGCCCTTGAGGAATTATATTTAGCATCCAGTAAAATATTAGTAATTCTTACTGATGTCTTCAGTGAGCTGTCAGAGCTAGAAAAGCTTGATCTCAGTCACAATCAAGTTACTGAGAAGGGCATTAAGAAAGCAGCTTTTGGTAACATGATTAAACTGGAAAACTTGAACTTGGCAGAGTATGTGCTCATTGGAATAACTCAGAATTTGCACTCATCTCTGAAAGAGCTCAGGCTTGACAAAAAGAGAAGGATTTAATGAGACAAGAGGCATTTCTGAAAGTAAAAAAATCTTGGATTATCTCTGAAATAAAAGTGTAATCTATATAGTATGGAAGATTTAAGGGCCTATAAGGTCTATTCCCTTAGATTTAAAACATAACAAGTCATCAGAAATTAAACACCAACTTCTGATCACATTATAATCTTTTTTCCTCTTAAATACTTATTTTTACTCTATGCCATTGGACTTTCTCTCTGGCAGTCATAATGTTGAGAGCCATCTTCCTCTTGCATGGTTAGTGAATAACCAGATAAACCTGGATAGTGCTGGTGTATGTGCACTTAGATGCCTGCAAGGCTCTCAGGAAGTCCACTATTATTAAAAATATATTGAAAAGGGGATGGAGAGAACACAGAGACGTGAGAGAGGAATTTCCTCTAGGTAGAAAGGATGGATGACCTCTGCTGATTCAATAATAAACAGTTTAAATTAATATAGTTAATCACAGGGAAAAGAGTAGGAGAACACCAGATTTATTTTATAATATTTAGGAATAGTCTTTTTTAAAATCTCTATACTCAGTCTCCTTGAGGTAACTAAACTGGAAACCCCTCGATCTTTTAATTGCTCAATGAAGTAAGAACTCTGCTATGTTTATGGTCCATGTTATGCAACTGACAGTTTGCATATTTGAAGTTAAAAGATGACCTTTTTTTAAGAAATGCTAAACATGGCAGAAGGGGAATTCCCAGCATATCCAGATTAAAAGTCACTGATAAATTCAGTGCTGTATTATGTCATTTCAGGGTTCCATCAGAGTTTTTAGTGATCTATACTTTCTAAGTTACATTGTAGCTTTTCCACTACAAAAATCCTCTGCTAGGATAAGGATAATTCTAGAAAATATTTCAGACTTCGGCTGCATTTGTTTATCTCTTACTAAAATTCAGATATATTTTTAGGTGTTTAGTTTCATATTCATTTTACACACGTGACATTTTCAACATCTATGTGTTCTCTCTGATCCTGCAGCCATTTGAGATGCCAATAGTGATGTAGCCTCCAACCTCAGGGCACTGAACAGTAGCGCACACAGGAGCACCTACATTTAAAAGCAATTCCCTTCAGCTCTTTTTCAGCCAAAAGAAACAGGTTAGTACCTAAAAACTTTAAAAATTGAAGGTGAACATTGGCTCAGGTGTTTGTGAATCAGTGTTTGAGGGAAGCAATCCTTCATTGATCCATATCTCAGCTCTCAGGTGGATATAAAGCCTTCCCTGCCAAATCAAATGGCTGCTGTGGCAGACTACATTCACAGTGCATCCCTGCTGCAGAGACAGGCACAGGAAAAAGGCTGAAAATAAGACTCCAACCCACGTGTCTCATACTGGCTTCTCTGCCTTGTCTAGGTCTCTGGCTGACCCCTGCAGGGGTGGGGCAGGCAGGCTCCTGTGTGCCTGCTCCCCCAGCTCTAGTGCCACCCACTTGCTCCAGCTCCAAGTTCAAGCACCTTCAGCTCTGTTGATGCAAAACATATATTTCTTCCGATTTGTATTAAAAAAAAAACCCTACTCAATCAATCAGTCAAACAAACAAACAAAAGAAAAATGCTAATAACACAAAACCCCCTCTAGTTTTAAAATTGCCATGAGCTGTTTTAATGGTTTAAGTGGGCAGGGGAATAAAAGGTGGCAGAAATTGCAAACCGAAGCCTCCAAGGTCTGGATGTTTTGTGGGAGTCAGGCTGCACTGTGCTTTGTGCAATAGCTCAGGGATTCCAGACCAGGAGAGGGTAAAAATGTAACCTGCATCAACCTGATAATGAGCTTAGTTCTACAACTCCCAGGTGTGCACTGGGCATGCAAATAAACTAAAACCTCATCACCTCAGCTTAGGAGCTGAATGGAAACAGACAATGCAGAAAGAGCAGCCTTAGAACATGAACAAATTCTCATTTGGGGGCGAGGCAACAGCAATAAAAACCCAACAAAAAACAGTGAACACACTCCCCTCATCCACCCAAGCCCTTTCCTCTTTGGGGTAAATGAGAATTTTGGATACCACGACCAGACCCTGGAGCTTCACAAGCCTTGTACTGCAGAAATTCACATGCTTAACATCAGAGATCATTGACAGTACTGATTAGCAGCTGGGGAATACTTCACTATCTGTTAAGAATTTCACATTTGCCATTAATCAGTGACATGCCTCCGTTCATGTCTGCACAAGATACAGGACAGAGCACTCGTCCTGAGAAGAATTAGATATGAGATAGGCCAAGCTGGAGATTTACCTGTCTAAAGGGAAAGCTGGTGGAGAAAAAAAAAAAAAAAAACCACAAAAAACCAAAAAACCAAGCAGATTTTGGGCTGTGATTTGACAGTGTGAATGGAGCGTGGCTCCCCCACAGTTGCTCCCATTGGTTGTAATTCAGTTATTCCTGCAGTGTGGAGTCTGGTCAAATTCTCAGGTGCAGCTGACACAGCTTTTAGCTTCAGTTTTGGATAGAGGCAGCAGATTGGTATTAAATATCTTCTTTTTGGCTTTCTTAGGGCACCCTTAGCTATATTTTTCTGTCTCTTTGGTCCATTACTAATTAAAAGGAAATGACACAGGCTCACTTTTTCATCACATGCATTGGAAGGAATGAGGGATTATATCACTAGCTTTGGACCTTGCTGTTTTCCAAAGGTATAAACCTGGGAGGCCTGTATTCAGTTGACCATCAGTGACAAAGCATCATACAAAGAAATTTCAGCAGCCTCCCATAGCCAAAAGAGCCAAAATGCGGCCAACAGAGCCTCTTTTTCCAATAATCTTCAGGATCTGGGGGAAGACAGGCAGCACACTGGAGGCAAGTCATATGCAGTGCCAAGGTCTATAAAGATTTTGTGGGTAGCCCTTGCCAAGAGAGCAGAAGAGCCAGCCATTATGGACCTGCTAAGCTTCTTCACCCCATTTCGGAGGAGGGACTGCCCTCGGTTTAAATGGGCAGAGCTCCCACACACTGCTGTGGGTGGTGGGAGTTTGCTTTCTTTTGCTGTGTTGTTTCTTTGTCCTCCTCATCTTCAAGTGTTTAAATGAATGCTGTCTCTTCGCCTGCATGGTGCTGGAGTTTTAATGTGTAGGACAAGGGGAACTGAGTCTTCCTTCCCAAACAGCAGGTGGTGGTGCTGGGTTACACAGAGCGCTCGGGAAGCTGCTGACAGATGTTGCTTCCCTGTTGAATAACAGGCAGAAAATGGATGCTAAGCAAACTTTTTTCCATTTCTTTCCCTTCTTATTGACGGTCACAATGCTTAGCCCTTTTTGTCAGGTAGCTTAACAAAGTCTGTTTAAAAATAAACCCTTCTAAAATAAATTCTTGCAAGGTTAGGATACATATAGCTCACAGAATGTTGTTAACCCTCTAAAAGTTTTGCTGTGTGTCATATTTTTCTGAAAACTGGCGAAGTGGTTTTATATTAACTTCTGGGGTAATTTAGTCATATGCAGTGCCAAGGTCTATAAAGATTTTGTGGGTAGCCCTTGCCAAGAGAGCAGAAGAGCCAGCCATTGTGGCTCTTGTGACCTGCTAAGCTTCTTCACCCCATTTCGGAGGAGGGACTGCCCTCGGTTTAAATGGGCAGAGCTCCCACACACTGCTGTGGGTGGTGGGAGTTTGCTTTCTTTTGCTGTGTTGTTTCTTTGTCCTCCTCATCTTCAAGTGTTTAAATGAATGCTGTCTCTTCGCCTGCATGGTGCTGGAGTTTTAATGTGTAGGACAAGGGGAACTGAGTCTTCCTTCCCAAACAGCAGGTGGTGGTGCTGGGTTACACAGAGCGCTCGGGAAGCTGCTGACAGATGTTGCTTCCCTGTTGAATAACAGGCAGAAAATGGATGCTAAGCAAACTTTTTTCCATTTCTTTCCCTTCTTATTGACGGTCACAATGCTTAGCCCTTTTTGTCAGGTAGCTTAACAAAGTCTGTTTAAAAATAAACCCTTCTAAAATAAATTCTTGCAAGGTTAGGATACATATAGCTCACAGAATGTTGTTAACCCTCTAAAAGTTTTGCTGTGTGTCATATTTTTCTGAAAACTGGCGAAGTGGTTTTATATTAACTTCTGGGGTAATTTGATTATATTTTTCATTAATTTTCCAGACTAGGGTGTGTATTTTTTTTTTGTTTTGTTTTGTTTTTTTCTTTTCTTTTTCTCTCCCTTTTTTTTTTTTTTTATTTTTTTGTTTCCTTTTCTTGGTCTTTGTTTAAATACAGTTCAATTCCAGTTTTCCCCTTGGTAATTACAAATGCTGCACAGCGTGCCTTATTCTTCAATGGCTGTTTCATGTCATTTGCAATACTGATCCCCTCAATATGAAACATTTTACTAATTATTGTGGTAATAAATCAAGTTTTAATGAGTTTTTATTGTATTGTTCTGTTTCTTTTGACCGAGGGGTACCATTACCTTTCTCTCCAGTACCATTATCTGAAATTAGTACTGTAACATGAAGGTTTGTGAATAGTTTACATTGTATCATTTCAAAGCCAAGGCTGGAGTATTACAGCAGCCCAAACATCAATCAGAGCCCGCAGGTGAACAGCTTCACTTTTTCCCCCCCCCAAACTGTGCAGGCTTTGCTCCAATTTATTTAAATTATTATATTTTTATAACCTGTTTGAATAAGATTTAAACTTTTTTTTTTTTCCTGTCCTGGAGCAATATTTAACAAAATATTGCTGCAGCTAAAATAGCTGTCCCAGATACAAAATGATCATGCTTTAGTAGCCTATTAAAGCACATATGTGACTTCATTTATATCTTTTGTATTTCCAGAAATTCCCTATTGCCTGAGCAAAAGATAGTGAGGCAAATTTGTGTATGACATTACCCTGACATAAATCCCTTGATGGTAAAAAAGCACAGACAGGAAAACATCTCTGCAGTGATGCATTCATCCTCAGCTACTCATATCCAGCATGGCAGAGGATTGAGGCAAAAAGGAAATCCAGATCCCATTTTGTGAGATTTTGACAGACTCTTCCTCCATGTTAGACTGAAAATTCCTTCTGCTATGTCTCTATTCAGAATAGGACTGCAAGTAAAATAAACTAATATTTTATATAGTTTTGGCTTACCTGTATAGAATAGTGTAATGCACAAAGTAATCAGAGAAAGTGGCTTTGTTAACAGCATACGCTAACCCCAAATTTCCCTGGGCTCAGTCATTCAAACAATTTCATTATTGCTTTGCCAGGAGGTTAACAAAAAAGTTTGCAGAGGCTCCTGCATAGTAGAGGCATGTTTGCAATTGTTATGGGCAGGAAGGATGATCTTGTGACTCAGGCCCTGGAGTGTCCCAGATGTGCCACAGATTTCTCACACAGACTGCTTAATCTTCTGAGGCCATATGTTCAGCTGGTATAAATCAGCAGAGCTCCAATAAAGTTAGCTTAGCTTTCCGGATTTTCTGCAGCTGAGGTTTCTGACCCCTTGCAGATCAGTTGTCTCTGTGAAGCAGAGATATTAACACTTCCCTGCCTCGTACACTGCAAAAGGATCAGCTTGTTAAAGTTCTTGTGCCTCGCATGTAACAGAGTTTGTGAAGCTGTTGAAATGTCCTGGCAGACAAAGAAGCTTGGCATCCCAAGCAGGTCTTAAAAAGACTTTTTTAAAGAAGTAGGACTTTGTGTACAAAGAAAATTATCACCAAACCTTCTGAACTTGTCAATTGCTCATCATCCAAAGGTGGAAGCCACTGTAATTTGGTGGTCCTAAAGTGTTGCTGAGCGTGGACCACAGCAGGAGGAGCAACTCATCCTGAGCTGAAACAGGAGAACTGTAGCAAAAAGCAGCCCTTCTGCAAGGCTGCTTTGGTTCCTCACTTTATCCATTTGGTTTGGGTTGGGCTCCTCCAGTGTTTTATGCTGGAAAAGCTCTTTTTAATAATAAGTAAAACAAAGGAAACTTGACGTCTTTTTGCAGCAGTTACTGAGAAATTAAGGGCTCAATTCTTCAAAGGATTGCAAACCTGTGGGTGGTCTCATTGATTTTGGAGCTACTTGTGTGTTTAAAATTGGGCATGCGCTTGTGCATCTTGTGCAGCTGAGCCCTCCTAGAGCTGCTGCTGATATTTCCATTTTAGAGTCACTTTACAGTCTCTAAAATTATTACTGGAACTGCCTCCTCCTCTGGGCATTGCACACACTGGCAGTTTGCCTCTCTCTTCTGACTGATTTAATGCCACAACATAAGTGTAGAATTGTGGCAATGTTTCCATTAAATCCACACTGCACTGCACATTTCTCAGTGTTTAAATACTGCATCTTTTCCAAATTATGAAAAGAAATATTGAGATTGACTTCCTTTAGAAAATGCTTATTTCACATCAAGCAGCACAAAGGCATGAAAATACGTATGCATTAAATAAAACAAATGATCTGACAAACCTTCCCTCAAAAATGTTAAATGTAGCTAAACAGAATTCTTATGTGGTAAGTGTATTACAGGGCTTTAAATCAGAGCACATGGAACAGGCTGAGCTGCAAGCAAAGAGAAAACTCTGGTTACATATGTTCAGCTGGTAATGTGTGCTTTTATGCTTTCCAGTGTCCTGCTGGGGTTCTAAGAAAATATTTACAAGATGCAAATAAAATCTAAACGGCATCATGTTTCCATGAAGAAAAATGAATGAACAGCATCCATGCAGCTCACAGAGTTTTACATATTGCACCAATGTTGCCTTATGATCCTCAAGGACCTTTCTTTGCAGAGAAAGCCAGTTACCTGAAACGTACCACTTCTTTCTTTCTTTCTTTTTTTTTTTTTTCCACAACAGACTTTCTGTTAAAGTTTATCTTCCCTTGCAATACATGCCTTCAGATTTTATCTCTTTATCATCTAAACAAACCCTGGGTTCTGAGATGGCTTTGCATGTCCACAGGTGTTTCTTATCAGTTCCACATTTTCTTCTGACAACATGAAAAAAAATTCATATGTCCTTCCTTAGTAGCTGTTGCCTGACCCAATGCTAAAGCTTTTCTGAATGCAGAAATGTGTTGCGTGGCTGCTGTAATATCTCTATACCCCAAGGGCCTGCTGCTGCTTTCTTTTTTACAGCGTTGAGAAGTCACATGCTTGGCAGTCAGCACAGAGGAAAATTCGATTCGGAGACAGAGAGGAAAAAGGTGACCTATTTGAAAACAGTGAAAAAGCCCACAATTATTGTCATTGTACCTCATTATCTGGCCAGTCCAGTTATTTGTTTCCCACACAGTGGGGTGCAGAGTATTGCTGCTCCTACTGCTGTTTCTCCTATGTGGAAGAATGCATTGTATGAAGGCAGCAAAACAGGTCTCACAGCAGCCATGTTGGTGCTTTTCTTGATTTAAGCTAAACTTTTTTTTCCCTGCACGGGTGCCTATCTTTCACCTTTGTCACCACAAATAAGTTCTTTCCATCCCATCCCCACTACTAGAAAAGAAAAAGGTCAGTTCATGCTAGTGAATTAATATATTCTGGGTTCTGACACAGAAGCACTCAAGAACCACCAATGTGGTGTTTTGATTCATTCTGTTTGATTCACCCTGTTTGATTCATCCTGTTTTGTCTTTTTAAATGTAGAAAAGCAAAATCACACACTGGGAATATGCAGGCCTTCAGATTATGTATACAGTGCATTTGTATTTCTGTCTTACATGAGCTGTCATAAAAGCATGATTTTACAGAAAATAGGCACTTACAAAGCACCTGAAATTCCTTTTGACATTTTAAATCTTTCATATATACTTCAGGTGATTATTAAAATACTTGTCATTTATGAACCTAGACAGCAAAAAAAAATGCTTTGTAATAATTTTGGAATAATAGATATAATTAGATAGGAAGCTTTTCAGGGCAAACACTGTGTTTTACTGCTGATTATAGTTACCCAGGAGGCTTCAGATGCTTTACCTATTGAAATAAATCATCAATTTGTAATCAAAGGCAGAGAAGGAGCATGCTACAATTCTGCAGTGCTGGCAGTGTCCAGGGAGTTGTGCACTGCTGGGGAAGTGCTGGCATTAGCCAGACCACCACTGGCCCCCAGTGAATTACCACTGGGACACCCCAGGAATCCCCACCCGGCTGGGGGGTCCCCACCCAGCATTCCCACCCAGCTGATGAAGTCTGAGCAGCACAGCCCTCTGGAGACTGCAGTGTCTCTGGGACTGACATAAGTTTGTATCACAGTGTTGAAGGGACTTCTGCAGCAAACCACAGAGCTTTTCAGAGGTATTAATCAACCTCTGGAGGGTTTGGTGGGTTTTTTAATCAGAAAAAGAAAGGTATTTTTTCCATTAATGTTTTTGAAACAAAGATTCTTGCAGTGATAACAGCAAGGGGAACAATGGGGGAAGCAGCAGGTCGGTGTTCAGCTGAGCTGTGGGGATTGTCAGGCTGCAACACAACTAACAAGCTTTGTGAGTGCAGCTGGTTTCTCTACCTCTGCACTGCCAGTCTTGCAAACAAGCCCAGGTAGCCGTCCAAAAGGATGGCTCATGTGAGCAAGCCATAGCACCTAGAACACAAGAAGCACATTGTTTCTATCAGTTTCTACTTTTTTTGTCCACATATTGGTGCAATGGTCTCAATATAGTCTGAAAAACAGAGAAAAACTTTTCCCTAGTGAAAATGACTGTCGAGAGAACATGCTCATGCTCATGACCTCAATGGCTCGGTTTTGATCTCCATTTCATGCTGGTACTACTTTAAAGGTAGGGTAAGAGAACATCACAGCACTACCCTCCTGTTCTGTCTCAGCCTCTTGGGACCAGTGAAGGAATAGTCCTACAGAGCTGGACCAAAATCTTTTCACACAGTGTGACGATTGCCCAAGCTTGAGCTGCTCCAGCAAAGAGTGATGACATACAATGCCACACCTCTGGCTGCCTGGCAGCACCCTGGGATGCTCAGCTGCAGGAAACCCAGCTCTACCACAGCTTTGCTTCTCCAGGGGGGGCATGAAATACTCTGAGTACGGCTGACCCTGTGGCCTCTTTCTTCATTCATAGCATTACCAGGTGCGAACAGGAAGCTCGGATAGAGTTTCTGGCCTAATCTTTGTACAAGTGTGTTATGCAGGACCTCCTGTGTGTGCTGTCAGTCAGAGAGGAGGGAGAAGTGAGATGTTATAATACCACTGTGTGATCCCGCAGTTTTCACACCAGTGGGGATCCACAGAATGGGCTGCAGGCTTGCATGTGTGGAAACTGAGCAGAGGCAGGTTCAGATTTAGGGCAGGCAGGGGAAGAAGGGCAGTGAAACACCCTATTTTATGATGATAGTTTAGTGGCTGGTGGCAACCTGTGTCTCCCCTGTGTGAAATGCATGAGGAAAACTTACATTTCATCCTGTCCCTTAAACTGCAACTCTTCCTTCAAACGTTTTTTGTTTGCTGGTTCCCCTTTAAAAAAAGCCTTATTTTCCAGAACTTGTTTTTACATTTGTGGAAGCCAGGCACAGACACACGTGGACTTTAGGAGAGGCTTCCTGCTGAATAGCCTGTACTTAGAGCTCACACTCCGACAGCCCAAATAAATAAGGGAAAGGTTTCGCCGTGTGAGAGGAGCTGTGAAAGCCGCCAGCTCAGCCGTATCCATCCCCCCAGCGAGTGAGGAGGCGCCTGTGCAGCCCGGCTCCGTCCCGCGGCTGCGGCGGAGCCAGGGGAGCCAGGCGGACCCAGGGCTGAGCGCTCCGCTCCGCGCCCGCCCCGCTCCGCTGCGCGCAGCCCGGAGCCGCCGCCGGCATACGTGGCTCTGCAACATGGAGAGTCCTGCTTACTTTTGGCTGCGACGGGGCTGTCATGTTTCTAACGAGACAAATTTCTCCCTCTGCCTTGCTTTAACTTGCTTGATAAGTCTGCATGGGCATGTTTTTCGTCCTAAAAATAAACAATTACAGAAAGCTAAACAAACAGAAGGGAGAGAAAGAACTCCTTCCTGTTCTCACAGCTAATCTCTGCAAAATTTAAACATGCTTATCGGCCAGCTGTGCTCCATTATTATCTTGCGCTTCCATCTTTTGTCCAGTCTGCAGCGGATGCTGGCCGTCTGGTTTGTGTCATCCAGCAGTTTGCCCTGACTGATTCCGATAAAGGAGCCATGAGCTTCTTCGGAGAGTGGGGGATGCGGGGGGTGAGGGAGGGAGGAAGAAAGTTTTCAATGGAGAAATGGAATCCTGAACAAGTCATTGGGGGCTCTGTGTTTCTGCCACTCTGGCTGGTGGTGTTCCTTGGCAATTGACCCTGGGATAGAGGGACGGAAAATGGGATCCTAGGCAGGAATGTGCGGGGAAAATGGCTCTTGTCCACACTTCTAGCCATCCTCAGATGGGGATTGGGTGACAGTCACACAGGGGCTGGAAGGTGGCTGTGTGCTGAGTGTTCTTGCCTGGTGCAAAAAGCAGAATAAAGCAACTCTGTAAGTGGTCTAATGTACAGCACGGTCCTGCCAGGAGTGTAAGGAGGTGCAAAGGTGTGCTGCAGGCGCTTTGGCCCTGCTCTGTCACTGCTCTTGCCCCGCACACATCTGCACTGAGGCTGCTGTACCATGTTGCCTGCAAGAGAAAGTAGTCTCAGACATAAGCAGAACCTTGATTTTCAGAAACCAAAATGAAAGCTGATAAAATGTCATGAAAGCGTTGTGTGATCAGCTGCAGCTCCTGGCCACTCAGGACTAAAGCTTGGATACAGGGTGGTGTAGGCAAAGTCTGTTTTGGAGGACACACAGCCTGTTTAGTCTGACCTGCTCAGACTGGAATTTAAGGGGAGAGGGTGGGATGAGAGGGGGAGCCCACCCCTTTCTGTAAACGTGCCAGTGCTTTTCAGCTTCAGTGTGCAAGAGAGCAGCTGGAGGGGCCCCTGGCCCAGCCACATGAAGGACAGCTCCAGCCACGAAGGGGCGATGTTGGGGCTCACAACAGCACTGGCAGCAGTGGCAGCAAATTTGGGGGGCTCCAGGGGGAAAACAGACAGACCAGTTCTGAATATCTTGAGCTGCAGGAAAGTTCACAGACATGCTGAAGGTTTCATATGCAGTAAGCCGGCATTTTAGCAAATTCAGGCCAGTTTGCGGCTTTGAATGGAAAAAAATGCACTCTGGTTTGTAGCTGCAGAAGTGTCTGAAGATGGAATAGGGAGGGGGCTCTTTGTTGTGTTTTTTGTTTTGGGGTTTTTTTAGCCTAGATTACTCCCCTTGCATTTCAAAGTTAAATAAAAACAGACCTTGAAAGGAGACATAGAGGGGGATGTGAGAACGTGGATGTTGATCAAAAGAGGTGCAAACCCTTGCTTAAAACCCAGGGCTGCGTAGCTATGGTGTCCCAAGGAATGCCAGTGTTTCCCAGGATGCTGTAGCATGTATTCAGTGGACAAGTGGGGGTCAGGCAGCTGGGGGGCTGGTGACCAGGAGCAGCCTGTCCTTAGTGCAGAGGCTGCTGTGCCATGAGCACTGGGGAGAAACCACCACACGAGGGTGACCCTTCTGAGGGTCTCTGGGCAGGAGGCTGTGGGAGCCCTCCCCACTGGCACATCCCCAGCATTCTGCTCAGCTGCTTGGTGTCCAGGCTGGCAGTCCAGGAGTCAGGTCAAAAATTAAAAGTATTGGTACACACCTACTCTTGCAGTTAGGGTCTCAAGGCAGTCTCAGAAAGCTTTTAGCTGGATTCACCATGTGTTTTTTTCCCTGCTGTGGCTTTGCAGAGGCTTCTTGAGGTACAGCTGTCCAGTTTTACCAGCGCTGTAACTTCTCATATAAACATTCTTCCATGTATTTTGTAGTAGGCTTTGTAGTCACCACATGCCACAGAAACATTGTTGACCACTTGCAACTTTGAAACAAGCTAGACTGTATTCATCATCCTTTTCTGGAAAGGACAACAGAATGAAAAGGTCACACAAAGCCTTAAAAAATGCACTGTTTTGAAGCATGCCTTACCACTGCTTTGGATAGAAAGGGATTTTTGATATACCATGTAGCAGAGACTGGAAAGAATTGTGCATGGAATGACAGAGGAAGACTTCTGATAATTACTGCTTATAACTTCTTGAGATAAATATGATGCTTTTTTTATACACTCCTTATGAGAAATGTTCCATACATTCAGCTGCTCCTGATAATTACTGCTTATGTTATAACTTCATGAGATAAATATGATGCTTTTTTTTATACACTCCTTATGAGAAATGTTCCATACATTCAGCTTTGGAGATTTTGTAAACTACCACTTTAGTCATTAGTTTGCAGCTGAAATTAAGAAGAAAACAAAACAAAAAAAGCAACAAATCCTCCAGAACATATCAAACCCCTATTTCCATCATCTGCCAGTGGAGTTGAAATACAAGCTTGTCCTCTCATGCTGCATGAGGAAGTCTGTTCTCCTGTAACAGCTGTTAGCAGAATCTGAAGGGCGGTCATGTTTATCTTAATGAAAATTTTTGGCAGAGCTTGCTCTGTAAGTTTGGGTTCAAATACTCCTGTATCTCCAAAAGACTGTCAGTTAGGGAGAAGGACTGGCTGTGTGAAAGTGAGTGATTGTGATGAGAAACTGGTGAACCCGTCTCAGAGACCACTGTGAGGTGAAACTCTGGGTGGCTGGGAATTAAGTGAAATTAAAAACCCAATGACAAAAGAACCAGACCTAGAAATAGCTGACGAGAAGGAGAACTTTTTGAAAGGTGTGCTGTGCAGCACAGGAAGGTAAAATCTGGTCACCTGATGAATGTTGGAAAAGTCCAAAGATTTAGAACATGTGGGGATAGCATTGCTGTGTTATGCTGTAGGTGCTCCATATCCATGGAGTCATGTGGTCCATCTCTCTGATTCAACATCCACTGAAACAGTCAGAGAAAATACACCCTTGTACTGCTTTTGGCCATGATCTTAGTATGAGAAGGTTTAAAAAGTCATCCCTTGCTGCTGCCTACAGGCACACTAACACTGTTTGCTTGTGGTAGTTAAAGTGAGAGGCTGCTTGCATTTCTTGCCCTCTAAGCTCAGCATCAGTAACTTGCACTTTCTCAAGAAAGGGAAGTTAAGTAGAAGCAATTTGCTTATGCCTCCCTGGATAAGAGCCTCAAGAAAGGGAAATTCGAGAAGGGGAAACTGGGGAGATGCTATTTGCTTATGCCTCCCTGGATCAGTCTTATCTTCATCTGTAAAAGGCATAAGACAGAAAGAAGAAAAGACCAGATAGAGAACAAGAAGAACAAATATTGCTGGGGTTGCTGAGTAGCCTGGTGGGGAGGTATGCTGAGACAGAGTGAGAGGAGTCTAGAGAAGGAAAGTCTGTTGTAAATGAAATCTGCCATTACCAAGATGCCCTTTGTTTTTGTCACAGTCAAGCAGTGAACAAATACAGCCAGACCTGCAGACGAACATTTTTTAAGGGCGTGCTGGCCATCAGGAGCATGTTCCCTGCTTCCTTGGCTGCCTGCAGGATTAGAGGAGGATGTTTCCTGAGGAACAGCCCCAGACATTCCTGTGGGGGAACTGAAGTGCAGAGTTCTCCCTGCAGCACTCGACATTTCTGCATGCCCATACCAACCAGGAATCTGCACCAAATGGAAAGGGATCTCTGACAGGTGGCACATCAGCCAGCAGGCAAAGCCAAACCTCTCTTCCATAGCTGTTTATGGGACCCCAGCCTTCAAAAGCCAGACAATTAAATGCTCTCCTGCATTTGACAATCTAGCCAAAAAGTATGACTATGTGTGTGTATATATATATATATATATATGTGTGTATATATTATTATATATAAGATGTCTGAACTCCAGAAATATTTAGGACATTAGTGTGTGTTAAACTCTGTGCAGAAGAGATGTAAACATGATGGGAAGTAAAGGACCAATTTTTATTTTTTTTTTTTGATATACTCTTTGTGTGTATGAAATGTTTAGTGCTTAAATATAGCTTTTCCAGAATACTGAAGCATTATATCCATTTAAATGGTTGCTGTTCTCCCTTACCCCACAAATATCATGAGCAGTCATGAGCTGTACCACCCAGTGAGCGGATGCTCCTTTCTTCGCCATCCAGTGAGTGGATGCTCCTTTCTCTCAGGAATTTTTTTCACAGCTTGAATAAAGTTTGAGAGTGTTAAATTCCTTGTAAAAACCCTCATTTACCATAGACAACTTTATACCTTTCATAGTTCAATATGTGTCTACACACTGAAAAAATAATTGTAGCGACAGAAATGTAGGATGACTTGAATGTTTTTACCATAGTCATCTCTTGGGGTCAGTGCAGCCCAGTCCAATGGACTTGTCAAGTGTTTCAAGACTAAACAACATTTGAGCTGTAACCAAATAGTAGCTAATCCAGTGTTACAATTAAAAGAAGGCTGGAATGTTATTTTTAATGTCATAAAGCCTTCCTGTAGTGTCCCTCTGTAATGCCATCCACCTCTGGCGGCTTTTCAAAGAGCAATCAGATAGCTTGCTTAGAGCTTTTCTCTCGGCATCTCACTGATGGGAACCTTCCAGTTGCTTCAAGAAACATTTTTTTCCACCACAGAACATAGAATAACATCTACAATACCTCAAGAGAAAAGAAAAATATGTCTGCCTTCCTCAGTGGCAGTTGTTTATTGTATTCAGAACAGTCTGAAATCTCTTGAGGAAATGAAGCGCAACCCAAGTGGCTTGTTGCCATTTGTTTAGACATTTCTGAAGGCCTAAACCTTTCCCTCCAGCATACCAGTTTTTCCTAGCTGTTCTTTTTTTTTTTTTTTTTTGCTGGAATTTCATCACAGAACAGACAGCAAGTGGAAATGACAGCATCCTCTGAGGTGCCTGGCAAACCTCATGTCCAAGAAAGACTGAGAGAAGTCCTGAACACAGTTCTTGGAGGACCCAGACCAAATAGCTGTCCCTGACCCCTAGGCTACATTGTGCTTCACAGAATCACAGAATGGGTCGGGTTAGAAGGGGCAGTGGTGGGTCATCTGATCCAACCTCCCTGCACCTCAGAGCTGGAGCTCTTGATATCAGGAAAGCAAGAGGAAAGTGAGGTCTGGTGGACAATAGGACCTTGTCCCAACATGCAGCCAGAGCGTTGTCTAGACATCTATTTAGACCATGACTTTGGAAAGTGCTCACTGGATCTGCCAGCGTGGGCTAACCACTGCCTGTCTGGGAAGAACTGTGCATGTTTTTAAGAATAAGCTGGATTTTTCTTATTTAGACATGTCTCATATAGGGGAGGCAGCAGAATAGCCCAGCGTGGCCTAATTGCTTACATCTGGATCCCTGCTGAAAATGTACAGTGGTGTGTGCATGCAGTTTCAGTGGAAGAAGCATGATTTATCGAGCTGTTCTTGGAAGCAGCAGAAGGTTACTAAGTACAAAGCAGACATACTCCAAGTAGTAACTACAGCCCAGAGCTCCTCTCCACCCTTTTGTTCCATGCACATTAGCACACGTACTCACACGCATAGCTGGAGTGCCAGAGGAGCTTTGCTTTCAGAGCTTTTCCGTTAAAATAAAAGGAACAAAGGAAGCCCCTGTGTAAAGGCTGTGATGGCCACAGATACTGTTTACTCCTCAGAGCCATGCAATTCTGATTCTTGACATTTTGATGGAATGGAAATAAACTACATCATGGTTACTGTTTCTACTACAGTAATAAATGTGGTAATTACCTCTAACACATTATTTTCTACCGGACTGGCTCTGTGATACCAGCCCCAGAGGGAGGCACAGGCTTCCCTCCCGTGCTGGTTTCACAGTGCTGCAAGGCCATGCACAGCCCTTATGCCCGGGGCAGCTGCCTCATACAAACAGAGAAGCTTTTCAAGTGAAGGGAAATGTGTCATTTGTGCAACCTGTGCATAAAATTCTGCACATTTTGTGTGTTTGTCTGGAGGGCTGAGGGGGTTGGACATCTCAGGGATACCTGGTTTGTTTATGAATGTATGTGTTAATGACTGTAACTTGAATGTGTGTGCGAACTCTGAAGATTGTCTTGGAAAGAGATGATTCCTCACCACATTTTCCATGTATGAATGGATGTTCCTCCCTTTCTCCCTCCCCATGCCCCTGTAATAGAATCTTTTCATGGAGATTAATTCAGTAAATGTGTTTAGGTACGTACCAGACCCTCTTCTAGGTTAAATCTTAAAATCTTGGTTACACTTTGAGAACACTGATTGTCATTGTCCATTTTAAAGTTAAGGAAGGAAAACAAATTACAAAACTGAGAAGGAAGACAGCAATTAAACAAAAACATATTGTAATTTCAGAAATGGTTTTGAGATGAATTTATAAAGATTTTTTCCCTCCTCTAGCGTTTGCTTCAGTAATCAATATATCCCATATAGCATCCATCCACACTGTCATCCCCTCATTCTGGAATCCAGTTTGTTTAACAGCCATAAAGTACAAAATCCCTGCCTGACTTTTCCCATCTTGTCTTTCTCCACCCATAATTTTCTCTGCTCACACATCTCTATGTTAGTGATTGACCAGCTGCCAGATTTATCTTCTTCCAGGTTAATATTCTTCCTCTAAGAACCTGTGAGGGAAGTTTTGCATAGAAATTCTGCATAAGATCATAATTACATCAACTATGCATCTAGCTAGGTTGCTTCTTTATGTTTCCTGCAGAAAAATCCCTCCAAAAACCTTTCATCTCTACCACACACAAAACCAGGCTTTTATTTCATTTTATTTGGAATTACTTCACTATAGAAATCAACACACCATCTGAATGTTTGGGTTTTTAAAAAACTGATCTTATTGCTTTCTGAGTTTAACTTCTTATTTGCCAGTAACCTCTAGCTGGACTGTATAATAGGCAGATATTTATTTTATGGTCAGTTCTTGTACTGAAATAGAAAGCCATCAACTTGGGTTGCTGTGTAGGGGACCTTCCTCTGCATAGAATTTTTTTTTAAATAAAAAATGGAAGTGCAAGACTTTCATCTTTTTAAGTCTTCACAGCACAATATTTACATGGCACAGTTGTATCTAAGGATGAAAAAAATGGTGTTAGATGCAATTTAAAAGCTCTCTAATCTTCTCTTAGCAGTGCTGAACCCTTGATCTTCCTATGGGGCCAGACAGGGGAGAGAGCATGCTCACTGCTTGCTTGTGGCCAGACAGGAGAATGTGTGGCTCCAGGGACAGGTCTAGTGTCCTGCCATGGACCAGGAGAGGGCATCCAGTGCCATGCCAGTGAGGCCTGGTGCATGGGAGGGTGGCTGTAACCCACCTGGATCTCTCCTGCCATCTCCAGGCTCCAAACAGATCTGAATGTTATGCAGGAGAACAGTGGTGAAAACATTTAATTACTATTGCTGTCTTTCCTGCTGCTTTTGGTTGAAAGCATGGTCTCACAGTTAATTTCTACTCTTTGTTTCCTTTTTTCCCTCTGTCCTTTCTCCATTTATTTTTTAATTTGCTTCTTTGTGTGCATGTGCAAGTCTGGCTCCTCTCAACTTTATTCTGCTTCTTCCCTTGCTTCAGCATTTTTGTTTGTTGGCACCAGAAAAAAGTTACCAAAAGAGGACGTGAAAATATGCCATTGAGCAGTATAAGATGAATGCCCTGAAGTTCAGGAGAGGCTGCAAAGCCTGATTGCTCTTTGAATGTAGCAAGAGATACTTACAGATGTGGTTGTATGGAGAAGAAACAGTGCCACTAAAGGACCAAACTCAATGACCATAGAAACATAGGAGTTTTAGGGGTTGGAATGGACCTCAAAGATCATCCAGTCCCAGCTTCCCCTGCCATGGGCAGAGACACCTTCTCATTAGTCCAGGTTGCTCAAGGCCTTATCCAGCCTGGCCTTGAACACTGCCAGCCTGGGGCATCCACAGCTTCAGTGAGCAACCTATTTCGTATCTCATCACCTTCTCAGTAAAGAATTATTTCCAGATATGTAGCCTAAATTTCCCCTCTTTCAGTTTGTACCCATTACTCCTTGTCTCGTGACTGCAGTTCCTGATGAGAGTCAGGCTTCTCTGAAGGCCTCCTTCAGACACTGGAAGGTTGCCATGAGGTCTCCACTCAAGCTTCTCTTCTCCAGGCTGAACAGCCCTGACTTCCTCAGCCTGTCATCTCAGGGGAGGTGATCCAGACCTCAGATCACATTCGTGGCCCTCCTCTGGACTTGCTCTAAGAGTTCCATGTCCTTCTTACCTTGTGGGCACCACAACTGCAGGCAGTACTCTAGGTTCCTCTGGCAGATCCAGGTACTATAGCAGATCCATCCAGTCTTTTTTTCATTTTCCTTTGGACCATTAGTTTTATTCAGTTTAGGCCAAACGAAAACCTCGTAAGTAACACTTCTAAAAGTGACATGTAATTAAAGATAAAAATGCTATGGACAGTATTCCAGAAATAGTAATTTTCAGAGTTTATAGGGTCTCAAGGGTCCTGGATTCTTCAAGCAGTACCAAAGAGAATGTTAGTCACCCTATTTTTTTGTCAATATAACAGTTTTCCAGCTCCAGGCATTCTTGGCACCCAGATGACAGCTATCATCCAAGAGGAGAAACTCTGCCTGTGACCAGAACAGTTACTGTATGCAGTGCTCCCAGATGTTGTTTACTTCAAATGTGGCTTCCTTGTGAATGTGTCCCGTTTGGCAATAGGTAGAGCAACAGAGGTGATTCCTTGTGACATGATCCTAGTAACAGAAAATAAAGAAGAGTCCACAGCATAAACTGTGTACTGAGCTCTGGCTGAATGTTGCCTTTTTTTTTTTTTATTGTATTTTGTTTTATTTTTGAAAAGATCTTTTGTTTGTCTATGGAGAGTTCACACAGAAAATAAATACTCTAGTACTGAGTTAGTTCCTGGGACTGGACTTTTGCATGTCTCCAGTATGAATGGGAGACACTGAGCAGAGACAGATATTCAAGACTGTCAGGCTGGAAACCACCTTGTCCCTTGCCTGACAAAAATTAAAATCAAAATAGGAACTTTGTAAGCTTGTTTCATTTGAGTCACTCTCAGAAAACATTTTACAGTATCAGGACTGAATGCTACTCTTGGACACCAACAACGAGTGTCGATGAACTACTAAGTATGACTGGCATATCTAAAAGAAACCAAGTCTTTTGATCAGTGAGTACACTTTTATCTACTGTTAAGTGTTGCACAGACTTTAATTGTTCTTGCCCTCCTATGTGAAAAAACACCAAAGAGCCCTTCTTCCATCCAGTGTTATAAGATTGAAAGCGTTTGTTTCTTGGAATGGAATAATTTTCCATTCTTATACTCTTCCAAATATCACATTCCACAAATTTGAGAACACCAAAATTGAATTACTGAATATTTATTCAACAAGCCACAAAAATGCTCAGACCTTTCAACCACTAGTATTACAATCAGTGTGGCTCCTATCTGAGTGCTGATGGTGAAAATGATGGCTTATTTTAAAAATAAAAAGTAACATTCCAGACACTCCCATCTTGGTTGAAAATAAAAAGAATTGCTTGCTTCAATAAAAGCTTCAGTTAAAAATAAGCCTTCACTTTCTTACCATTAATGGCAATTGAAAAGCTCCTAACCTGTCTTGACTGGTTGCTTTTGTTATTTGGGGTTTTTAAAACTTATTAGTGTTATTGTTATTTTGGTTATTATTATTGTTTTAATTATTATTAACAACTATAATACTATTATTATTGTTTCATTGGTAAAATCTTCTGGGAAGTGGATTTGTATTTGGAAAAAAAAGGAATATATCTCCATGCTTTTTAATTGGATGGCATTTCTAATAAAAGTAATGTGAAACAGAGAAACAGGGCTAGAGCGAGAGAGAGAGAGAGAGAGAGATTTATCCTAAAATTGCTAGTGGTTGTGGGGTGGAGGTCATTATAGTATTTGGCAGGTATGTGGTAAAACAGGCTTGCCCAATCAGACAGAGTAAGGTCTTGAACTATGGCTTTATACACCCAATTACACCCAATCCCACCATCCAGACTTGGTCTCCAGTTGTCTAACGCAATTAATGTTTAGTTGCTGATACAAAGTAAATCCATGCCAAAAAGAGAGAAAACTGCTTCAATCCCATATGTACAGCCTAACAAACAAAGCCACAATTTTCACTGAATGTATCCAAGAGGAGAGCAGGAGTAGTGAGAACCACTTGTCTCCTGTGAGGTTTTTATCTGTACTTATTAGAAATACTCTTTTGATTTCCAAACACTTAGAGATGGTGCATATATTACTGGTGAGAAAGCTGATGCAAGGTTAAAAAAAGGCAAACAGTGAGAAACTTTAGGGTAAATTATACTTTGAGTCTGTGGGTATAAATTATTAATCTCCAAAGGATAATATGGACAGAAAGTACCTGACTTCTGAGTCGGTTCAAGCATAGACAAGATAAAATAGCAAAGTGTTTGTGTAAAAGTCTATATGTTCCTTGGTATTTTTCCATTAGATAAAGGAGGTAACAGTGGTGCTTCCATTGCTCAAGGTGCACTGAAATAATTTTGCTTCATTACAAAAGGTAAATTTTAAATGTAAATTTCAAATAAAAGCGTTTCAGGATTTTCATGATCTTCAGACAGAAACCTGGACAAGTCTTTCACCCAAACAGAATATGCATATATATGTATATATAGAGAGCAGTTTTACGTACTTGAAGTTTATATTTCCAAAAGAAATAATCTTATTTTACCTTATTCCAAGCTAAACTTTTAAATTTCTTTCATTCATTGTCATTCCTTAGGGAAGGAAGCTATTAAGCAAGAAGTGAAAGGGGGAGAAGCCTTTCAGACAATGTTCCCTGAGCAGTTGTGCTCATTTTTCATGCTGAGGTGCAGATGCACTGAACAGCCTATCGCAGCTCCTCTTTGATGCTCAGTGCTCTTCTGCCTAGTGCAGGTAAAAAAAAAAAAAAAAGAAATAATGAACAAGGCAAATTTCATTTTTTTGCAGCAACTATGATGTTCCAGCTTTCAGCATTCCTTACAAGAGATGCAGGCCTCTCTAGAATTATTTTGCTCAAGCATAATATTAGGCATTTGTGGACTGAGAAGCATTAATTTAATTTCTCAACATCTCTGCCCTTCCAACTACTTTCTCACACCGCATAGGCTATGCCTTCATAGCCATCTTAGTACAGAGTTCCCTCGCACAGGGGACTAGATTATTAGTGTGTGAAGTGTCCCTGAAAAAGACACTGTAGGCTGCTGTGCAGCTATTTCAGTGTTTCTTTTTTGTGTATTTTATGAATTGAACTAAAAGGCTAGGACAAAACAGATCACATGGAAATTGGTTAAAAACTGTATATAAGGACAGAAAAAATGTCAGACAAAAATTATTAAATTAAAACATCTCTGGAAGCAGACACACAAAGAATATCCTTAGGCTTTTCCTCAGACTTTACTATGGACTCAAAAAGAGTGTAAAATTTATTGTACCACTGGTGGTTCCCTAGTGCTGATACTGAGGTCTGGAGCAAAAGGCTTACTATGAAAGGAAAGAGTGGATGGATAAAGAGAAAGGAATTATGTTCTTCTATGTCTGTGTTCTCGCTTCTGATAGGTTTTTTTAAGTAAAAGTTAATTTTTGTGTTGAAAAAAAAAAAATCTATCTTCTGAGTTTAAAAGTCCTTCTGCTAGTCCTGAAGTCTCATTTCATGAAAATGACACAGACCTACCTTACTGTCTGGCAAACTATAATAGTGACAGCAACAACAACAGCAACAAAAATATAAAATTCTCATGCTCAGTATTTTCCTCTACCTTTTCAAGTACTTTGAAAACAGGAAAATACAGATTTTGGTTTTTTTTCTGATTGTAAAAGTACCAATTTTATTTTCATCGCCTACATAGTTGCACATATTTGAGAAATGAAAACAAGAGAAAGCAACTGTAAAAATAGCGGAAAGTTGGGAGTTAGCTTTCATGGTTACCTCTTTTTCACGTCTCAGAAAACCACAAAAGGATTCTTTGATCCCAGTTGGGCTAATGAAGTGATAAATTAGCTCGTCATTACCCATTCCTCTGGCAGTTCTTTGGGCAAGTGGAAAACACCTATAAAGACAAATATTTTGGTCTGCAAGGGTACAGGCTTTTATTCTAGCTAGGAATAAAAGATAGGTGCAACATTCTAAAGGTGGGGAGATTTTTAAGTTTTGTTTTCTCTAATTTGTGTCTACTGATGTTTTCACTTAATTTTTGTTCAAAACACCTTTTGAGTTCTTTATTATGCTTAATTCAACAATAATCCCACTGAGCCACACAGGAATGTCTCACAACACTAGTGACTAGCCAGTGATATTTAAGTAATCATAATATAAGTGTGTTGGAAGAAATCTGTTCTGCTTTGGCATCTCCACCACTGTTTGGAACATATTTCAGTTATTTTTATGATGTTTTTATCTGATATTCTGTAAATAGTCCTGGGAGAAATATTTTGTAGGGGAGACATAACATATAAAAATATACCAATACAAGAAAATACCTCTGACTTTTATAAATAATCATTTATGCAGATATTACAGTGACTGAACTTTTTGTTTCATTTTCCTAAATCTTGTGTATTTCTGTGTTTTAAGTAGATGCACAAAGAACAGCTGGATAGCTTTAAAACCCCAGTCTTGATGCAAACATCTAAGGCCTTTTGACTGCCCAAACTCTTTTGATAGGCCCTCTTTTTTCACTTTTTTTTTTTTTCTGACTCAGCCATAGCCACATTTCCAGTTAGTTATCCATTACTTTAAACTTGGATATCTTGCTTACCATATTGAAGTCAACGGAAATTATTCTCCAATATGTGTTTCTGGTGGAAACAGTAAAGACAAGACATCTAGCCAGGACTATAGTAACTTTCTTTTTAAAGTAATACAAACTCTTACATTGTCTTTCCTGCTCCTAGACCAAAGTCTATGGAAAAGCTCTGCCTGTGCTGAATTTTGAATGGTGCACTTATATCTGAATTACTGTTGTTTTCATATCAGCCATTCTTGCTATTTTTTGATTATGAGACTTGTGCTGGCAAGCAGGGATACCATCTCCAGGCCCTCATACCATTACATGGTGCAAGGGACTGTTTGAGGATGACCTCCTTTTTGGCTCCAGCTCCTTGGGTTTAGGATGTAGATTCAAAGGCAAAAAATGTCACAGAAACTGGCATTACTCTCATAACCTTACCATGCCTCTAACTGGCTACTAGAGCACGCAGTCAAATGTTTGAAGCAGAGTATTTTATGGCAACCTCACTTAATCTGTCATTTATGGGAGGAAAATGAAAGCTAAGTTTCCACCAAGTTCAAGCGAGGTTTCTGGAAATGTGTCCTTGTAAACAAAATTGCGGATTCTTCCCACCTGCTTCTGCTTTCAGTCCTGATTAAACCCTAAGGTCAATTATCTGAAAATCTGGGGAAACTTCTGAGTCAGAAGTTGATCAGTTTCCAAAAAGAGAAGAAATCCAAATGGGAAAAAGAACAGATAAGGCAAACTGTTAATGTTGACAAATAGGTTGTCTTTTTTAATGCAGTCTGTCAAGTTAACACAGGGAATTTGTGAAGTAATAGGAACATAAGTTGTTGGTAATAATACAACCTGACATTTATTTGAAATTGATGGAAAGTTTCACAATAAGCACATTTTGTCCACATTTTTGTCTACAATGCAAGAATGCTGGGGCCATTTTGTGTCCCCAGTGAGTAAAAGGAATAAAGGATCCTTCTCTCAGATTGTTTTTATTTTAAATTTTTTTTTATTTTATATTTTATATTTTTATTTTATATTTTTATATTTATTTTATATTTTTTATTTTTTATTTTATATTTTTTTATTTTAGAAAACCAATCCACCATTATGTACATATATGTACCATTATGTACATATAATGTGAAAATCCTACATGAAATCTTTTGATCAGCCACTTTTAAAGTGGCATACTGAAGAAAAAAGACATGTATGAAGGCAGAGAATTTAAGACTATTCCTCTGCAGTGTGATAATCAAACATCAGGTTTAAAGTGTTAGAGCCAGCTTGTGTTCTGATTCATAATGACACAAAGCTCAGATTTAGCTCATAGATGCAGAAACTACAGAATAAGATGTAAAATATGTGGAGAAGAAATGGAGACCATTTGGGATTTTGGGATATTTGTGATGCAGAAGATTATCACTAGTTCACTAGCTGTGAACTAGTTCACGCTAGTTCACTAGCTTATATTCCTTCCTTTGGAAGCTAGCAATACATGAGGGGGGAGAAAATGGAGAATACGTGGAAAAAAACCAAGCTGGAAATAGCAAAGCATCCTTTTAGCAGTATCAAGAAGTCCTTCTGTTTACTGTAGAACAGGACATGAGAGTTTGGTACAGAATAGAACCCACATCATCTTCCCTGCTTACCCTCCACACCCTGTTTGTAGATGACAAGAAACACCTGTAGACACCAGTGTTATTCTCATCTGTACCCAGAATTTAATTTCCAAGTAAGTCATCACTTTCTCTGTCATCAGGATCTGATTCTCTGTCTCCTGCAGTTAATGGCAAAGATACCATTTATTTCAGGGGGGGAAAAATTCAGTCACAGAACTCAGTGGTCTGGTTGTCTGATCACCCCTATGCTTAGGTCAGCTCACATCTCAGTTATGCCTTTAATAACAACAGATATAGCAGGAGCTTGTGGGTTGCAAAACATAAGCAGAAGCACCATTCCAATATTGCTGTAGGAGCCATAATACCCCAATGAGTTTCATTCCTTACATATTTTCTGGATTTGAGACAATAACTTCAGAAGTCATTAACTGTGTTTTTTGAGATTGCTTGTGGGATTTTGTTCAAACAGCATGCAAACTGGTGATTTGTCAAAGGCTGAGAACCTATTCTTTCTTAGAGTTAGTCAGACTTCCCTTTAAATATTTTCTCTTTTTCTCTAATGCTGATCTACATTTACCAGCAGAGGTGCTAAATTCTGGAGTGACTCTGCTGGTTTATTCCTGAGCTCTGTTTGATGGGGGAGAGATAAATGCTGCTGGCATGTTAATTATCATGAAAGAAGAACACCAAATTCAGAACAGCTAATGAAAACATTGAAAATGTCGAGAGGCAAAGAATAATATTCCACAAATTGGAAATGCCATCAGATGAAGTCAGCGAAATGGAATGTATGTCATGAGACATAGGATGTCTGATGAAAATAAAGAGGGTTTAAGAAAGTTATTGAAAACCTAAATATTTCAGTCTCCGAATCAGGAAGTCTGAGAAAGAATAATCAGCGGTATTGGAGCCTCAGGAATCTTAATAAGCATTTAAGGAGGGGGACAAATTTATGCAGGTGATAGGTGGCTTTTAAACATCTGTTTTTACCAGTGATAATTCAGTTGAGATGTTGCCTGAGACATACTATTTTAAGGGAATGAACATGGAATCACAGAGATGCAAAGGAAGAATGATGGAAAAAACTTAGCATATTCAGAAATAAAAGGAGTGATATGCAATTAGAAATTTTGAAAGTACTCAAGAGTGGATTTCCTGAGTTACAGACAGTAACAATACAAGCTGAATAATGTCAGCTGTGATACTAGGAAGTAGGATTGTAGCAAATAATTTATTTACATTTTAAGACCTAAAGGATAGTATTTTAAGAGAAAATAATATAATTCTTTATTAGAAGATTGAAAAAAGTTTGAAAAATAGGAATTTAAAATAATGTTATAATACAGTCATGTAATTTTAATTATAATTTTAATTTCCCTTTTAATGTCTAAACATTAGCCAATCCTGTATTGACTTTGTAACTGAAAGGAATTTTATCTCTTAGTCTGAAGTTTTTCTGATTGCACATGTTTTTTTCTTTTTCATTCTTTTCCATATATCTCTATTATCTTCAATGTAAGAGAAAAAAAGAAAAGTTGAAGAAATGAATGGACAGAGCATTTCATTAAAGAGATTACATCTGTATCTGGACATATCTCATGGAAATCTGGATTAACCTTCAGCAAATGAGACTGGAAACTTTAATTTTGTTCCAAGACTAATGAAAATGTTCTGGATAGAAATGTGCATCATTTAGCAGCACAGCCTCCTTCTCGCATAGTCTGTGTATTGCATTACTCCCCAGGGAACACATTCCTTCACATTTTTCTCCATCAAAGCCAGATTGCTGCTATGCCACGTAAATTGAGGCAGTATTTGAAGCGAAAGAGCTGATGGCTCATCGTTATATAAACTGTGCTGACAGTTCAGGAGTGGTGGGGTTGCTGAGTTTCCCAGTTCTGTCTGTTCAGCAAAGGGGATTGCAGGGAGCAGCTCTGGCTGCAGTGTCCAGAGCCATGGAGCCCACGTCACTCCCAGCCCACCGCACAGAGCAGCCCAGTGCTTCTTTCAGGCCAGATTGCAGGGTATCCCAGCTGCATCACAAACAGGCTGTGGGGTCGGGTGTGTGGGCAGGGACATGGTGATGTGGAGGGTGTCTTCCCAAAGTTGTGAGTTGTGACTGCTCATAGTAGCACTTTGCAGAGGGTTCTCTGGTGAATGCTGGACTATTGCCTTTTGTGAGACTGCAGGACCATATTTCCTGTCTCATCCTTCTCTGTTTCATGTTATTCCTTTACTTGGTGCTTTTCCTGCAAAGTGCCATGTTATATACTTCCCTGTTCAACAACTGCCTCCCAGCTCAGTGCACTTGGACCCCTCAGCCTTGCTGAAACAGCCTTTGCTTTTTTTTCATCACTGGAAAATGATACTCTCAGCATGATAGAAGAGGCCTGTTTGTTTTCTCCTTTCCTTTCCCTTCCCTTCCCTTCCCTTCCCTTCCCTTCCCTTCCTTTTTTTTTTTTTTTTTCTCTTTTGTACAGGGCTATAATTTTCTTCTTCCAATTAATTTCACTGTCAGAGTTCTGTCCGTACTGTGATACTTTAACTTTTCATTAATGAAATAAGACAGTCACGATCTTGGCTGATCTTGGCAAGATGAGGAAAAACAGATAGGAAAGATGCTTTAATGAAGCAATGTTAAAAACCTGGGGGAAAAAAACTTATTATATGTAAATTTTACTAAGTAAAAACCAAATTAATTTAATTTTTTTTTTCTCTCCTTCCACTTTGAAAACCAGTTGAAGGTGAACAACATGTTCCAAGACCCATTCAATAGCAATACTACTACCCTCTTCTGTAACTTGCTTCCATTTCTTCATGGAGTTTGTCCATCCTGATCTTTGGGAGCTTTCTAAGAGGCTCATACAAGAATTTCTGGTGCCAAAAACCATTAGGTCTGAATACATATTTTCAAAGCTAAAAGGGATAGCACCGCTCTCCCATCTGCCTTGCTGCTGCTGCTTTTGGTGCCTGGCAGCTGATCTCACCAATCTAATCTTGGTGCAGATCAACAGAGTACAGATACAACATATCCCTACTTTAGCTTGGGGAAAAGGAAGAGAAAACAGTCACAGCAGGAAAGTGCTTTGATAACAGTTTGACAGGAGTCAATAAGGAACATCAGTCCAAAGCGTCTGGACAAACACTGAACTGCTTAATGCAGTGAAAAAGAAGTGTTGTTTGTCCTTGCTTTACCTGTTTATTTGAAGTTAGCAATCTTATTTTATCCTTGTACTTTTCTCTACCTTTTGATCCCAAGAATCTAAGTAGTGTATTAGAAAACTATGAGCTCTCTAACTGCACAGAGCTCTAGCTTCTAGAGCAGCTCTGTAGATTGTGGTTAGATATCACACGTGCTTCTCCCAACCCCAAAGCATTGTAAAATACTTTATAATATGTATTTTATGGCACTGTGTAAAGCAATAGAAAATTACTGTGTATGCTGTTCCACCAAACTCTCATTCATCTGTCCAATACAACCTTTCAGACTTATTGTGAAGTTTCTTACACCAATACAATGAGAAAGTATTCATTATTTAATTCCTTCATAACTTAAATGCTGTTCTATGTTTATCATAATGTCAGACAAGTGTCCAGGAACAGAAAATAGTAAACATAGAATGGGCAAAAAAGACAAACACAGGAGGAAAAAACCAATTTGCTGGGTATGAGATTTATGAATTTGATCTTCTCACAAGAAACTCAAACCAGCCCTGTATGGGCAGAGTGCAATGACAGCAATGTTTTTAGAATTTCCAGAACAAAAAAATAGATACAGAATTGTATTGAAGAAGTACTTTAATGTAACCTTAACCAGAAACTCTCTAGTGTCTCAGGCAAGCTGTTAGGTCCTGGGTTTGGATAATTGTTAATAAACTCTCAGACATCTCTGAGTCTGGTGAGATATGGACAAGTACAAATATATAGCTGCTCCTTCTTACCCTTGGCATCCCATCCACTGTTGCATTACACACAGATACACAAAGGGTTATGACAGAAGTCAAAGGGTGAAGAAAGTTCTCACTGAATAAGAATAGCACAGAGGATTGAATGACATCTGCCTCAAACTTTCAAACTTCCTTGTCTCGATCTCATAAATGTTGTGAAATGCTCTGTCTCTATTATTGACAAAATGTTCCCAAAGGACTTTGCTAAAAGTCTGCTAAATCCCTCTACCCTCCTCCTGCCCCTTGGAATTGCCAATAGTTGTGGTTTTCAACAAGAGGAAAGGAATGGTGAATGTAGGTGTAAAGTCCATGCTACGTTCTGGGGTTTTTGTTTTCATAGCCACCCTCAGTGATAATTTATGTTGATTTCTTTCTTCAACATGTCCAAAACTTACCTTAAGAAATAGCATATAATTCATAGGTCATGTCTCAAGTGAACTTCCACATGAAATTGCAGAACTGAAGCTTCCCAGAAACCATCAAGTGTTACAAGTTTAGATTAATATAATGAAAGCCAGTAATTCTTGAACACTGTGATGATCATTTCAAATTCTACTTTTAGGGATCCCAAATGGAATTTTGCAAGGAGAGCATGAGGGGACCCGTTAGAGTGTGAGCTGATATACCAAATGCTTAATTCTAATAGCATACCCAACTAATTTGAAAAGTGGATTAACTTTCCTTGCCCTAATATAGCTGTCAGACTACTTCTTTGACAAACAAGATATTTTTTCTGGTCAGAAAATATCTGTTTGCTGTCGCTGAGTCTTTCCACAGGTATGTGCTATTTAAACAAAAAGTAAGAAAGCCTTTTTATGTTCAGGATAGAATTGCTAATTAAGTGTGAAAGAGAAAAGCAGAGAGATCTCCCACACACGCCCAGTTGCCTGGTAGTTAGAGCACACATTGCAATGCAAGAGCTTTGTTCTAGTCCCAAGGCAAGTCCAAAGTGATCTTTGAATTTGTGTTTGTCAAATGAGAAGTGACAGCCTCAGCTCTACTGAATGTGACTATTTTGGGATGTAATGATTTCTCCTACTGCTCTTTAGCATAAGGAGAAAATATAGGAAGTCTCAGGGTCATTATAAAACCTCAAGAAATGCAGTTCCACTCAGTTATATTTCTGAGCTTGCAAATTTTGAAATACAGAAACTAAGTTGACCAGCTCAACTTGCAACATTTTAAGCATGTTATTTTCATGGAAACAGAGGAAAATTCAAAATCACAGTGCTGGCATTAATGACAACAATCAAAGTCTGCAATATCTGTAAAGTTTAGGATGGTTTAGGCCATTCTTTAAATGTCTTAAGATAACGCGAAGACCAATACCAAAGCAGGCTTCAGAATTTTGGAGAGTATTTGACAGATTAATCTATCTTCATTACATAAAGTGAGTACCATAAAGCAGGGGCTTGAAATATAGCTTAATTACTATATTCTCATATTCTGGAAAGTTTTAAGAAGAAACATGCCATGGAGTTTCACTTTCTGAGGACAGACAAGTATAAACTAACTTCACAGAAAAATGTTTCTGAAGCAGCAGCCTCATACTATCCCCTAAGTAAAAATACTAATTCAGTTAAAGTCCTTACCCTAGCTATACTGTACACCCCAGCTATATATATGTAAAGGATGGAAATCCTGGACAGGTGAATGGTATGATTACTGCTTTCCTTCTATAAGGAAGGCCTGGATCTTGTCACTGAATGGGTAGAGCATGTGGAAAAAACAGCATGTGAATGGGAGGGGGACCTGGATTCAAGGTATTGATGTTAAAATAGTGACTATTCCTCTTAGCTTAAAACTGCCATGATGGATGGGGTGCCAAGATGGTGGAAAGGACAGATTTTAAAGGGTTTCCAGTACTTTAGGGATGTGGTTTATGTATCTTAGATATCTAACCTCAGCTATCCCTCTGGGCTTCTTCTGTGGCCTGTGGAAAGAAATTGCACAGCAACATGGTCATTGAATCATCTTAATATAGGTCTGCTGGTGATGTAGGGTGAATCACTTCCCATGACAGCTTAACCCTCTCCATGCACTAGAAAGCTTGCACGCACATCCGCTTACTTTGGATGCTTCACTTGTAAATAAAGGAAGTTAGATGAAATGAAAGTCTTTTCCCCTTAGCCCTGTAATTTGTAATTGTGTGACTTGTGAACAAGGTCTCTCGGTCTTTGTGAAAAGCAATGATGCATATGACAAAACTTTCAAACTCCCCACATGAAGATTCTTGTTTTGTTTTGAGGCAACTCAGGCATTAAAAAGGAATGAATACAAGAATGAATGAAATCTCATTGAGAACAGAGGGAGAGTTCCCCAGTCATGTGCCTCACTCTGTGATGGAAGTCAGATTTTTCTCAGTCCTTGTGAAATGGTCTCATTTTGATTCACAGAGAAGTATTTTTTCACTAATAGTTTCCCTATTCTTTAAATGAGATGGATTGGCTTCAATAAGCAGCACATCACAACCTTAGAAAGAAGGAACTTTACTGAAGTTTCTGGATATTCCACCTTGGTTACTAAGTGACCATTACTAGAATTCTAAGCAATTTAAAAGCAAGTAAAAAGAGGGATTGGATGAAACCTCCTTGAATTTCTACATGTCTTTATTGAATAAAATTATCCTCGATCTTGGATTGACAGCTGGTCTTTTACAATACAGTTATAATATTCAAATGAACTTTCGATTTCCCTTCCCTTCCCTTCCCTATTTATTTTAATAAGTATGTGGAAGCTATGTGAACTTTTGTCCAGAAGTTTTAGGCACATTCTGCCTTAAAACACTCACAGAATATGGGAGTTAACAAATCAGAGTCCTACATGCTGTACTCAGTGTTCCACTGCAAGCAATACGACTGTTGTGAGAGGAAATGCACCTTTTTATCTTAAAGGTCATAGGAGGTACGGTGTCAAATAAATCACCGAGAGCTGTGTATCTCTGGTTATTACATATATCCTCCTGGAGAGGTGAAATTCAAGACCTCTGGTGTTTTGCTGTGTGCTTGGGGGATTCACAGTGCTGGGGCCCAACTACATGCTAAAATTGGATGGTTTAAAGTCAATTCCTCCTTGACATACCTTTCAAGTCTGAACAGATTGGAAGCCCTCAGGGTTCTGAATGTGACCTACTCTGGAAGCAGTTGATGAGATTAACTCTCAAAGCACAGCTGGTCTCTGTCTCCTGTTATGCTACACATTAGTGATGCCATCAAACTCTATTTGGAAAAGCACAAAAATCTGCAAGTCTAAACTCAAATATGACTGAGTAAACTTGCCCCAAGTTCTTTTTGTTTCCTTTCTCTTTGTTCACAGTCCTTCATGGAAACTGCTGCCAGAAAGAATCCCATGGGTTAATATCATTGTAAATTGTTCTGCAGAGCTCCTTACAACCTTGGAGAGACTAGGTTTTCTCTTATGTGCAGTGAGTCTCTCAATATCATAGTGAGGAAAACAAGCCCATTTCCCCCAAATTTGCACAGAGACATTTTTTTTCAGAGATCTGCTTCATAACCCTGGCGGTAGTTAATGAACAGTTTTTAGGAAATGGGAGTCAGCAACTAAAGAAATGTGAAGTAGAAGCTCCTTTCTTGCTCACATCCTGTGATTAACTGCCAAGATCAATCCATGAAGCTTTATTTTAAATTGAATTTATTCAAAAGTCCACTATATAAACAGCATGGAAAGAATGAAAACTCAGACTTTATTAGTTACATCATAGTTCCTGTTTGGCATTTACAGAGGGAGTCTGTGGCTGTCAGAACCACAATAAGAAGAAAATTGAGTACTACAATTGGCCAGGGTCTGGACCAAAATGGAGTAAATTAGAACCAAGTATTTGTCAAAACTCCTCCCTCTCAGTCATGGTTTTAAAAATGGAAGTTCCTGTATGTTTGCTCTCCCATGTGCCCTTTCATCTTGTTACCTGCTCTGGGACAGAGCTGCCCTGAACATTGTGCTCCTACTGTGGCAGCAGCTGATCCAAACACTACAGCAGACATAATGAAACTACATGTTATTCATTATTCCCCTGTTGTGCCTTAAAAACATAACATTTCCCTCTTCCTTTGCTTATTTGCTACTTTGTATCTTAATATGAGATTATGTGACACCAAGGATCATCACTCAAAAGACCCACTTCATGAGAGTCCTCAGGCCAATAGTTGTAATCCTGAAAAGATCACACCTTATTGAAGGGTGACAGCTATCATGGAAATGACAGCAGAGGAGTAAAAACAATTGAAATGTGGACAGAAGATTGTAAGAGGTTTTGTACAACTGGGGCTTCCAAATGTAAAAAAAAATCAAGTTCCTCTCTGGATTTTTATCCAGCTCATTCCTAGTATGAGAAGAAATCATGTATAACTTTATTTTAAAAGCTGGGGGTATTTTTCTCTTTTTTTTTTTTTTTTAATTTAAAATATAATGACTTTGAGGCCCTGGTGGAAACATATGCATCTGTTACTCTGTTTTTAGAGCAAGCTGACTTCTGTCTCACCAAGGCTAAAGGGTATGGATTAAATTTCTTGGAACTTCTTAAACTAAAACAGGATACCTTCTGATCTGTAGTGGAAGCTTTCCTGGAAAAAATTTACTAATAAATCATACTTATAAAGTGGGTGGAGTAGAGGAACTGCCTCAGCCCTATCCCATTCAAAGCCTCAAATACAAGTTTGTGTTGCTCAAATCTGTGGAAAATCAGGTGGCTCCTATTTAGATTTACTGGCCAGTTAAAGCCACCCCTGACCAAAAAAAACCCCAAAAAACCCCCAAACATTCCAGGTAGTTCTGCATAAGCAGAAAAATGAAATATGAATGACACAGTAATAATCTCTACAATTAGAGGAATAACAGTTCAGTTCCTTTTTGAAAATAGAAATAAGCAATGTCTTTTGGACCAGAGAAGAAAAAAGTTCTGGAAACTTCCAGAGAAGCCCAAAGAGTCATTGACAGTCACAGGCCAGAAGTGTTCTGATAAATGTTATTTATACTGTTCTTACAATTTGGAACATGTGATAGAGCAAATGAATGACTGCACTGGAGAAAGAGGACAATCAGCAAGGATGAGAAATTACACTTGGCACAGTTTGCTGTGCCTCAGGGATTTCTAGAGAATCAGTCTTTCATTTTAGCATGAGCCCAAACACAGGGTTTTTTTGGTTTTTTTTTTGACTTTTTATAACTTTTGTGGCTGGTTGCTAGAAATATAGGTTAAAAAAGGAACTTGGACATACAGTACACATCTTCTCTTCCAGAACTACATCACAATTTGGATTGTTCACTTTCCTGGGGCAGGGGAGAGAAAAATAATTAAAATTAATATTTTCTTCTTTGCATTTATTCTCTGCAGTAATAAAAGATTCTAGATCAAAGAGTTTCTTTGTTAGCAGAATCCAAGTCAAGCCCCAACTAAAGACAAATCCAAACGGTGTCCTTTTGATCTTTTGCAGTTTCATTCTTGAAACCACTCCCTTAATGCTCTTCATGCCTTTCATCATATGAGCTTGGATGGTGGAAGATTTTCCCCACTGTTAAACAGGGGCTAATCAACACCTCTCAGGACAAAAATCAGTGAGATTGTCTTTGAAGGGAGGGTCTGCATTTCAAGTAATCTTTACCACTGTCCCCAGTGTAAAACTAGCGCTCTGGAGAAACAGCAAGCAGAAGCCTTTATGACTTAAACTATAGACTATAGACAGACACTAGACAGACAGGCTGACCAAGCATTTGTTTTCAACATTTTTTGTGGATTGCTGGTAACCTTTCTTTATCTGCATCTGTAGTTCTGTGATTTGGCTGCTTAAAGGGAGTCAAATAGCACCAGTGATCAGGGTCTTTTTCTGCTTTGAACTTTATTTAAGGTATGTATAATTGGCTGTGGAATGTTTGTTGTTTTCATATTAAAAACAAAATCAAACCAAAATCAGTGCTATGTGAGCAATTTAACTGCAGAAGTCTTTAATGTTTACTGCAGTTGTAATTAAAGTTTCAGCAGACATTTTCAAACATCCAACAACAATCAGGGAAACCAGATAGAAGGCAGTGGGGGAATTGTACAAGCAGGGGTTTTGATTCTTATGCAGGACCACTGAAAAAAGCTACCACAGCACTGTGGAAGCTTGATATCTCTGAAAAAAGTCTCAGAGTATAGGCCTGAAAAAGATTCGTGGTGAAAGTTTTGGGGTTTGGATTTTATTTCTGGATCGCCATTTAACAGGAAGTATTCAAGAATACTCTATGTAATACTGGAGTTGACTTTCTGAAAGTAGTTGAGGTGCCACAACTGTGAAATAAGAATATCAGGACCTGCTATTTTGCAGCAAGGTTTTCCTGGCTCTTTTAGAAATGAGATCCCATGTGCTGTGCAAAGATGGCTGGATATGTTGTCCTTGACATGAATGGCCGGGTGAATTATAGGGCATAAGGGAATGAGGCCCCAGAATTCATATAGATGTGTACAAACACATAAGCAGAACCACTGCTTTCAGATTTCACTGCAAAACGTGACAAAATACAACTGGCAAACAGGCTGCAACCAGCTGAAGAGATGTTTTTAATTAACCTCAGTGCAAGATGATAATAGAAGTGCATTTCTCTTTTCCTATTGAATGAAGATGCACTGATTCAGCAATAATTGAACCCTAAACACTTTGTAAACTTCTTCTGGGAGGAACTGCAGGAAATGCCAGCAAAGTCATCTGTGAGTCATTAAGAAGAAGGAGAGAGGACTCTTGAAGCCAGTCTTCCCAGTCCCAGATCACAAAGGGAAGGCAGTGATAGTGGCAGATCATCCTAAAGCGTCCTACTTGGCATAACCCAGTCCATCTTGTGAGTTTTCTGAAAGTAGTTGTTATGAGACAATAGGGTAGTCTGATGTGGTCTAAGACTTCTTAATCAAAGATGCTCTCATCTAACAGCTCTTTTACCCATTACAGTAGAACTGTTTTTATAGTGCTTATGTTAGAAGAGCAGAACTGCATTTATGTTTCTGCTTTGTGAGTGCCAGAGCCCTCAAGTGCTTTATTATAGTACATTGCCAGTTTTGTTGTAACTAAGGTGGAGAACTCCTTACGTCTGCAAGTTGGTTTTTTTAATGTGAAACCATAAACTCCTTCTGGTCTTGTCTAGAATTTCTCATGATGCAAGATTGGCTTTGTGGTCCAGACCTGGTTCAATAAGCAAAAGTCTCTTAAGATACAACTTTCTGAATAAAACACCATGAAACCTGTTGCTGTGTCTTCATGTGAATCTCTATGTAACTGCCCTTGGAGCAAAGCCTGGCTCCTATCCCAGGATCTCCTATATGCTCACTGCAAAGCTGCTGCTTCCATGAAAAACAGGACCAGAAAAGACATTTTTTTAATTTAAAAAAGAAGAGAAAAAAAAAGGCAAGGGAAAAAAAAAAAGAAGAAAAAGGGAAAGAGATTAGTCTTTGCAGAGAGTTATGCTTAGCTGTAAGGCACCAGATGAATCAAAGCGAGCACTGGCAGGCAGAATATCCCAGCAAGTATCTGCCCACAAGCCAGGGGTTATATGAACTTAATTGCTCAAGGGAACATACTTTGGTTGCTGATTCCATGTCACACCCAAGCAATGTAAATCTGAACCTTGCTCTTGACTGAAATTTGAGAAACCTCTGCAGGCGTTTCGCTTAAATGCAGCTCTGCTGAAGGGGGGTATATGTGCATGGAAGAAATGTAATCAGAGTCTTCCAGCTAACTAGAAGCTGGTTGTGAAAATAAAGTGCAAGATGTGCATGCTGGATGGGAAGTGTTGGATGGATATCCAGCAGCAACTTTGGGAAAGAAGGAGGAACTGCACAGAGACAGAGAATAATAACAGGAATTAAAAGTCAGGGAACAGCTAACGGGTAAAGGAGGGGGCTGGGAATTCAGGGTAGCAGAAGGAGGAAGGAAGCAAGTGAGGGAGGTAGGGGAATGTCAGATGTGTCTGGGACCAGAGATCACTCTGCTCTTTCTTCCCAGACGCGTTCTGGGTTACAGAAACTGTCAAGGGTCAACAGTGCCCTTCTCCAGTCTCCAGTTTTGTCAGAAATTGGGCTAGGTAAGAAACAAAGAGAGAAAGATCATATGGATTTAATCATTAGAAAAGGAGGTCATTTAAAGGTAAGGCATGGACAACTGGAAGAATGCTGGTGGCCTAGATGATGTGTTGTGAGCAGAGAAAGTTCTTGGAGGTGCATGGATAAACCAAGCAAAAAGAAAACTGACTGAAAGAGCTGCAGTGATGTCCTAGATGTGACCTGCTTGAATGACAGCTCCACAATCCAGGAAAGCTTCAAAACCTGTGTTATTTCTAGCATCTTCTGCAACAGAGGATGCTGAACAGAACCATCTCCTGTTATGTGCTAGCTGGTTTTGGCAGAGTAAATTGTTCAAAGAGAGACAGAGCAAAGGAAGGAGAGGGGGAGATGGAGAAAACAACTGGAAAAAAAAATTAGCCAAATTGCAGGTAACTTGTTGGAAGGGAAGGAAAGATCAAGAAGGAGAGAGACCATATATTTTTATTTTCCCTAAAATATCAATTTTTCAAAAATGAATTTTTTATGGAAGTGTTTGTATATATTGTACAGATTTTCTATCAGATAAACAGCTGTTTGATAGTGCTGGCAGATGAGGTGTGGTTGCTCTCAGTCAGAAACTCAGTCCAGGCTGCCATACATCCAAATGTCTCGGGTATGTTTCTAAGCAGCTACATGGTGAAATATGCATACATGGATCTGAAGAGCTCTGGACCCTCTTTGTGTCTGCTTCCTCGGTGAGCAACTGAGTTCATCATCACTGTATTGAAATAATCAGATTTACTCTGCAAAAACTAATATTGTAAAATGGGCATAGTAAGTGGATACAGCACATCTTGAGTACATCACTTAGCACAGACACCTGTATATCAGGGCTGAAGAGAAATGTGGCAGCCCCAAATTACTCTTCTCTTCTGAGCTTTTTATTTTGCTATAAGCTGCTATTTCTTCTATACTATATTACACTACTATCTACATATTTGTGATTTCTTTCAAAAACCTTGTTAGAAATTAAGAAATGTAGGCATTTCCCTATTATCTTAAGCCCTTATCATTGTAAGAGATATACTGGAAGGAGTAGAAGTAATTAGGTCTCTCAAGAGCAACCATGTTGCCTTAGAAAGAGAAACATTAGATTAGCATACAGACCCCTGAAGAAGCACAGAATTAACAGCAGTGGAAGGTGCTTACAGCCTGGGAGAAGCTACTCTTGCCCAAAAGGACACTTGCCATTTGCTGCTCATGGTTTCTAGGCAAGATCAAGACCAAAAAAATGGGTGAAAGGTGATCTCAAGCGGGTAAAATTACACATCCTGATTGGAACTATGAAACAGTAAATGCTCTACAATGCCAGTACAACTAACTGTTGACAGTAGTTGCAGGATCAATGACAAACATTGCCCTTGGTGAAGCAACAAGTGCAATTGTGCCACAAAGTGTGAAGTATCTCTTGTAAATGCTGAGCAAGAGACTTCCTGTAATATGTGAAACACTGGGACAGAATGATTAGGGACCTATGAGATCATGTATCTTTTCAGCTTTCAGACATAAGTTTCCCTTACTTCATGCAGTTGAAATTGTCTGGAGAGCTCTAGAGAGGGAAAGGAATCTGGGGGGAGAGATTATTTTTCACAGTTGTAAACATGGTGGTTACAAAGTTCCCCGGTATCTTCACCACTTACCCATTTGAAACTATTCAGAGCACTAAATCCCTTTGCACATAGCTTTTTAGATGCTATCAAGATATGAAACTCCCTCCTGAAATTTCTGTCACTTGTCTTGCAGTGTCCTATATTACCTTGTTATTTCTAGTATGTAGATAATAGAAGCTTAGTCCTGGATTTCAAAGTTAAGCCTCTAAGCTGGTCTGTGATCTTCTATTAAATAGACAGTCAAAAAATAAGACTTATGTGGAAAAGCTGAGAATTGTTTAGTCTGGAAATAAAAAGTTGAAAAAGCAAATGATAACAGGTATGCCAAGACAGCTACATGGAAAGCAGTGACTGATTATGTTCCTGGATCGCAGGCAATAGATGTGCAGAAACTGGCTTATTTTGAAGCAAGACAGATTTAGATTAGTCATTAATTGAGAACATGTATGGTTACTTAGAGAATCCCTTTAAACAGCTAAGATATGTTCATTCAAACACACATTCTTACATATACTTGTATGTGTACCTACATACAAGTGTAGGTATGCTTGAAGCTGCCCCCAAACACAAGGATGGGCTGAATGTCTGCTCTCCTGAGGCACCTTCCAACCACCTGCTTCTATGATGTTGTCTCAAGAAAGTAGCACAGGGACAGCCCTGAAACCTGCCAGTGCTGGAAGATGTCATACTACCAGGCACTAAGTAGGGAAGGGGAGGAAGCTATGGAATCCTTGATACTCAGAGCAGCCAGGGTGGTCATCAGAGGGAGCACCAGCAGCACTCAGTAGCTCAGCTGCCCATGGTACGTGGCGTGGGTGAAGCCTGCTGTGGCTGTGCCAAGGGCAGGAAGCAGCTGCCTCGCAGTCCTGTAGTGCTCACACAGGCTATTGCTTCCTCTGGATGTCCATGCACCGTGGGAGCTGGGTATAGCCAACCAAATGGGAAGAAGCAAGCAGGAGGAGAATGACCTATCTCTCCCTCCTCTGGCTGTCTGGGAAGTCTGACCAAAGCTCTCAACAGAAGCTCTGATGCCAGACAAAACAAAGACCTTCCCTGTTCCTGCTCCATGGTAGAGCAGGACAAGACACTGTAGCTGTCCCATTTTTCTCACATGCTGTCCTCTGCTCCCCACACAGACTCCACTTTGATCACTCCATCATTACTTCACTTTCTGAGGTCCTGTGGGACCTCTGTGGAACAGCCCCAGACACCTTCTTTTCATGAATGTTCTAAATCCTATCTGGATGTGAGTCCTCAGGTTTGTGCCATTATGGATGGTGCTGTGCTCTTGTATTCACAATAAGAAGTTAAGGAGTGCCATAAGAGACACAGACTGTGTAAAAACAAAATAAAGTCTCAAACAATTTTGTGGTGTAGGAGTTTGGTAGAAGTTTCTTGAAACTCCTTTTTTTTTTTTTTACTCCTGTGCTAATGATGACTGCATTTACCAATTTTTGTACAGAAGTGGAAATTCCAAAATGCCCATGGAAAATTTTTACTTGTGGTCTATGACCAAGACATAGGCATAAAGTACTGGAAACATTGTGAGAGCATTCTGCCCACCAGCCTGGAAAAGAGTAGCAATATTTATTTATTTATTTATGGCCTAGACCAGCTCAAGCATTTAAGCAGTAAGCACCAGGGCTTCTCAGACATTTATTTATAGCATATTTTTCTACTTCATAAACAAGAACATTCATAATCGTGATTGCCAGCATATCCTTCTGTACTCTGTACTGGTTCAGCATGCTCTGAAAAACCACTAAATAAAACACCTTCCAAATTTCTGAACTATTTTTGCACTCATCAGGGTGCTGTAAGCAGCCTCAGGACAGTATTAGCTCAACCAGCTAGTCTACATCGTGAGATGAGACTTAGAAGTTTACCTTCTGTCCCTTGAGTTGTTTTTTTCTGCTTCCTCTGGAAGTTATTAACAACCTCCAGAACTGCCACGGTGGTGACATTGGCTTGTGTGCTTCCCTGGTTTTAAGTGTCCCTGATTCTTTGCTTAATGGGAAGCTATTAAAATACTGCCTTGGACAATTCTTAATTGGATCTCAATTTGCTGAAACCATGAACTAGTTTTCTGGTCATTATTTTTCTTTGATACTTGCCTTACCACTGCTATACTATTTTTAACTTTTAATATGTATTTTTATCAAACATGAGGGCAATATCTTTCTGTACTAAAAGTAATTCAGAATTTTGCTCTTTGCTACAGAGGAACAAAGGTTTCATATTTACCTTGAAAGTTCTTGAAATTGACTGATTTTTGCAAACGGTAGAGGCTATATTTTTAATTTCTTTCTCATTCTGACAAAGTAGCCAGTTTGAACCCAAAAAACACCCAGTTCTGTACTCTCGTCAGTTTGTGGAGACAATTTCCTCAGTGTTACTCAACCTCTGCACACATCTGCATCTCTGGCTTTGAGGATGCCAGTCATCTTTTTCTGGGAAGGAGCTCAACGGTTTCTTCCATTTGGCCAGAATGAAGAACAATTCAAATATTCAAGGTTTATAAACTAGCTCAAATACTAGCAGCTCTCAGAACATCTTTGTGATTACTGAATGAAAGATATAGACTGACAAGTATAAAGCCAACATTTAATTTAGCTCTGAGAGAGATGTTCATGGTGTTTTATTTTCCATTAAAAAACTTCATTTCAGTTTCTGAACTGTTGATGAATGAATATCACCTCTGACCCCTGAAAGCAAACACTCCTCCACAGCCAGTTGTTTTTAAAAAGACAGCAAAAAAGCACAAAGGGCTGCTTAGGGCCTGATTTTTGTTCAGATTTCCTTGTGTGAATTAAAAAATTGCACACACATTTCACAGATGAAAAGAGAAAAAATGTGACAATTAAGCATTCTAGTTTGGCAATCAAAGTTCTTAAAACCATGCTGAGTGACAACAATTACAAGTTCTGTTCAAATGATATTACAGGCTCCATCCCAGTGGAAACAGCTCTCATTATAAGCATTGTATTGAATCATGCAAAGAAAAGAGCTTAGGAGAAAAATTGATTCTCTCTCTGCGAAGTTGCATATATTTCATATTTTTCATATTTTGTCCCAAGGAATTACACTAGCACACCCACAACTAGCTCAAAAGAACACCCTTTTGGAAGCAAATTTTGCATTTCATGTAACACTAGACTGACACCTCGCCACGAGGTTTTCCAAGCAGAAAGAAAGTGCACTTCCAAGCGAATTTATATCTCCTTTCCATAGCAGACAACATATGTTCTTGCCTCTATTAAGAACATCAAACAAACCTGCCATATTAATGGGAAGCTCTTATGCAGGCCTCACATCCCAAATATTTTTACAGTTAGCCTATTTTTGAGGGTGAACATAAGATACATTATTCATCTTTCCAACATTAAGTCTCTACATATGTAAAACATCACCAGAGGTTCCTTCTTTTCTTCAAGCAGAGTTTCCCTGCCTCTCTACACTAGTTTGGCTATTACAGCGCTTTTAAAGCACTCCACATGTTGATGAGTAAACCATCATTTCCCACTTGTAATAAGATTACTCAGTCCTTGGGAGCAGATTTATTATCTACAGTTATTTCATGTCTAATCACAGCCTTACTCTCTGTAAAGAAAATGAGCAGGCATGGATTGCATTTGAGAGCTTGGGGTCCTAAATATTTGGGTTATGTGTACGTAGACTTTGCTATATGGAAGGATACCAAAAGGAAACAATAAAAGAGGGAGGGAGGGCTTTTTACAAACCTAGGCTAATAATGGACTTTTTGCTCATGTTTTAGAGCTTTTACAAAGGCTGAAAACACCTTCAGCATACATTTGTCCTGCAACGATGTCATCTGTTATGAATAAATGGGTGGGAACAGAAAAATGCAAAGGAGGAATATGCTACAACAGTGGAATAAACAAGCCTTGTAGTGACTATGTGGTGAGAGAGACACTTTGTGTGAGGTATAAACCACATTTCTACCAGATGGCATGGGCAGCTGTCCTGGAGGAGAAGGGCTATGACAGGGCCCAGCTGTTAACTCTTGAACTCCCAAGTATCATTCTGATCCTGGAACCATGCAAAAGGGAATTTTGGGAAATGTAAAATTCAGGTCATCTTCTTTCTTTCCTACACGTCTTTCAGGGTGAAATTCAGAGACAAGGTCTAGCCAGAGACTTCAGCTAGAAGGGCAGCTCCAGATGTAGCCCAAGGAGCTTCTGTGAGGTTTGGAGACATTCCAACCTAGGGGATATTTGGTCCTTTAACTACCATTAACTCACCTCCATCTGAGCCACAGATGCCTCTCCTCTGACACTGTTTCATTATCCCCTGTTCCTTTCAATGTCCTTTTTCTTCTTATCTTTTCTTTTACTTAGTGTTTTCCCCCAAGTATCACCTCTTTCTGACACTATCACCAGTCTGAGATCTGCTGCCACTCCAGGGGTAGTGTTTCTGTTTTCAAACTATTCAGGAGACTATCTTGTCTGTTTAGAGTAGATGCTTTTAGCAGCAAGCCGCAGCTGTGGCTCTTCCAGACCTGCCTCCTAGGTCGGTGTTAATGTGTAGTTATTCTCCATTGTTAACACATAGGAATCAATAAACAAGAAATCCATCTTTTTTATTTTTCTCAGTTCCAGAATCACCTTGGATGTCTTATTGGATGGCCAGTGCAGTTAGATGTGATGAAATAATAGAAAACTTTATTTTCCAATAATATTTCTTAATGTGGAAGTTCACTTTCCACCATTTCCCTTCTCTTAATAGATGTGCTTTTGCAGTTTCTGGGAGTTAGTACAAATAGTTATAAATTACTTCAGAATCTCTAACTGGTTGGGAAGAAGTTTATATATGTATTTGAATATAGGCAAATGAACTGTAAATATTTTTTAACCATGGAAACCTGGGTTTGGTGATGACTTCACTCCTACAGAACATTCTAGTGATCTTAGTTTTCAAGGGAGGGTTATATTCACCGAAAGATCCTGGTCAATGCAGTTGGGATTTACAGGGCTCATTGGCTGGCACATCTGTCACACAGTGCCTCTGTTGCCAAGCTACATGGGAAAAGAAGTGCAGCGCTCCTCTGCTGGAACAGCATGCAGTTGGGGTGCCTGGTATATTTGAAAGAATCATGCAGTCATAGAATATCTGAGTTGGGATCCATCAGGGTCTCCCTACTCCTGGTCCTGTGCAGGAACACCCCAAGAATCAGTGGTCCTATCACAATGATTTAATACATTACTATTGAGATTAGAAGTAGGAATTGAAATAGCATTTTTTCCTCTACTGTAGTGTTTGCAAAGATAATTTGCAGTACATTTTAAAATGTAATTATTATAATATAATTCAATGGTGTAAGCAATGTGTCTGTTATTTGTGTCTCTGTAGTCACACAGCTACACAAGTAGAAAAAAATTGAAACCATGGTAAAAATGTACTCAGAAATAATACAAATGGGAATAATTAGTTTAAGATGCAAGAACATTGTAGAAATTATGCAGCTTCACCCAAATCTCTTCAGATATGTGTGGCTACTATCCTTATGAGGGGCAAAATGAGAAACGAAAAAAAAAAAAGAAAAAAGAAAAAAGAGAAAAAGAGAAATTCTGGTATTTTATTACAGCAACAACAATGTGTGTCCTCATATTTTCTTTACTTAATTCTTATGAAAAAGTTCATTTTTGGGTACTTGGAAATATATTTCAAAATTCCCCTTCGATCGAAAGGCAGTACAAGTAGACTGGGAAGTTTTTTCAAACATAGTATTTTAAAGTAATATTTGAAACTAAAACTGGTGATTTTATAGAACTGGTTTTGGTAGAACATGTTAAGAAAGTAATCAGACAGGCAAGTAAATGCAAGAAGACTGAATGCTGTAGAGCAAATTGATACTCCTACAATCCACTTGGCAAGAATGGCACTTCTAGATGACAGGACAGGAAAATGGTATTAAGTAGTGTAAAAAGTTCTGATTTATTAAAAATTCAAGAAGTAAAATAATGTGTGCTTGTGTCTCTGTTTGGGAATATTTTCGTCATTTTCTCTCCTCTGTTTTTCCTGTACACTACTCTGCACCATTGTTTGGAAATATTTTCGTAGGGTTTTGAAGACAGAGTAAAGGTCTCTGGCACTGAAATGCAAAATTTTTAATGTGGCAAATGCTCTTCAAGCACATCTCTTCGTTTCCATACTGTTATGTGTGAAAGTAGACAGCATTTTTAGAGTGAATTTTAAATTTTATTTTTTTTTTAAACACAACTTTTTTCTTAGTGTGGTGCAACTTCTCACTTAACCATCCACAAGCCTTGTGAAGTCAACTGGTAATAGTAAGAGCTTAGCACCTTAGAAATTCTTGTCTGTTACTGTCTAACAACTATCCACATTTTTGAGCATGGGTCTGTGAGGTTATGCAGCACAGAGGGCTTCTGGTGCCTTTAGAGGACCACTTCTCCACTGACACCTCTCATAATTTCTTCTCACTCCTGGAGGGTGACACTCTGCCACATGGCAGCTACTTCCTCTTATGCCTTCTACTCTTCTTCCTCCTCCTCTTCATGTCCCAGTAACAGGTTCCTGGAGTGGTTGGAGGGTAAACAATCTGTTTCTGTGTGAGTGAATTGATCCCTTCAACAACAATTGTCCCTTCTTAGAACAAGTTCTACAGTATGGTGAGCTCAAATTCAGGCTTGAGGAGAATAAATTTTACTAGCTTGAGACCAATTGAATAGGAATTCTTAATTTATCTTTTTTTTTTTTTTTTTTTTTTTTTTGCCTTTGCTCCAAGTTTGGATATTGGTGTTTTTGTTTTTGTTTTTTTTTGTTGTATTTTCATTTGATATATAAACCATGACTTTATTTTTCAATGGCTTTCTATCAAAACCCTCATTCCTTTGGAGAACTTGCAGTTCAGCAACTGTACACAGGCAAACAGCAGAAAAGAGGGGGTTCTTAAAAACAAGCAGCAGATACTTCCCTTTTTATCTCCAGTGTAAAAAACCCTGCAAACCCAGCTGTTTGATGATAGTGCAGCATTTAAACCACAGCACTATTTTGCTTTTTTAAGAGTTGAAATGCTGCATAAGTAGTGAGAGCAGTATACTTTGGCTTTGGATAATACTGGGTTTACAAAAAACTTGTGTCTATTTGGCTCTTTTTATTGGACTTTCTACGGTCATATCAACTGACTCTCTTGAGATCTGACTACTACTAATACGCAAGAATTAGCTGAAAGTTTCATTTTAAATGACCTTTTTGCCTAAAGATGTGATATCACTCCTTAGAGGATGTTTTACTTATGCTCTTCAAATTAAAGATGGTCAGACAATCCTCTGATATCTAAAGTCATTTAAAACAATTACTCATGTTATTGAGGTACAAAATGTCTTTATATTTCATCGGGAAGTATTTCAAACCAAAAAACAGGCAGAACATTCATAATTAAAGCTGCCATTTTGTCCTCAATTGAGATAGTTTTTAAGCAAAATACTATGCTTTTTTTCTGAAAAGTAAAAAGGAATGTTGTGAAATTAGATGTGAAACCTGAAATACCGGGGAAGGAAACCAAAGCTGGTTCTTCAAAATGATGTATTAGGAGTTTTGTAGAGTGGTTCTCACTGCTGCTGGCATTCCCTTCCTCATATAGACTCAAAAATGCCCTTGGCCTTACTCTTTTGCACAGGCACTTTTGCTGTGACAGATGCATTTTTAATAAGTTTGTTTGGTTATGTTTTTTTTTCCAACAGGAATGCAGATTCAGTTTCCTTTGGAGGCCCAAACTTAGCCTCTTGTGTTTGGATAGTGCTATTATCTTTACTCCTTTCTGGATAAGGAAGAATTTGAACCTCTGATCACTATACTCATTTGGAACTCAGCACAACACCAAGAACTGTTTCACTACACTAACTACTATAAATGCTTCACCATACCAGAAATAAGGAAAATTGTTGCTCTCAAAGAGACAGTATTCATTTGTAGTCTTCTCAGCTTCCAGAAAGTGATTCAAGACAGCCAGCACAGCCTCACCCAGTGCAAGCTCTGTCTGACCAATCCAGTGATATTCTGTGGTTGAGTGACTCCAACAGTGGACAAGTGAGAGGATGAGGATGTCCTTTACCTGGACTTCTCTAAAGTCTTTGACATCATACCCCTCAACATCCCTCTCTCTAAATTGGAGAGCAATGTATTTTATTAGTGGCCTCTTAGATGGATAAGATAGCAGATGGATAGTTGTATCCAGAGGATAGTGATCAGTGTCTCAGAGAGATGGACATCAGTGAGAAGTGTTGTCCCTCAGGGATCTGTACTGGGACCAGTGTTATTCAATATCTTGATTAATGACATGACAGTGACATGTAGGAACAAGTCCAGAGGAGGCCACCAAGATGATCAGAGGGATGGAGCACCTCTCCTATGAGGAGAGGCTGAGTCAATTGTGATTTTTCAGCCTGGAGAAGAGAAGGCTTAGGGACCTACTTGTCCCCTCCCAGTACTTGAAGGGCGATACAAGAAAGGTGAAGAGGGACTATTTACAAGAGCATGTAGTGACAGGCCAAGGGGGAATGGCTTCAAAATGAAAAAGACTAGCTTCCTAGATATTAGGAAGAAATTCTTCACTGTGAGGGTGATGAGACAATGGAACAAGTTAACCAGAGGAGCTGTGGCTGCCCCATTCCTGGAAGTCTTCAAGGCCAGGTTAGATGAAACTTTGAGCAGCCCAGTCTAGTGGAAGGTGTCCCTGCCCATGGCAGGGGACTTGAAATGAGATCCTGTTAAAGGTCTCTTCCAACAAAAACCACTGTGATTATATGAAATTGAAGTAACTTTCAGTCCTCTTCCTATTTTGATTTGAATTTTTTTATGTCTAGTTTTTCTTTTGTCAACTGTAGGTGACAATTTAATTGTCCCATTTCCCATAGCAACACAAAACAATGGAAAGCTGTCTGTGTACACATTGGAAAAGGCGGAATCAGAAAATTTTGTGATCAGTGGGAGAACTCCAAATCACTAATCAGTAGCAAAAGTGTTTGTCATTAATGATGAAAAGCTCACTTTCTTTGGCAACTGGCCTAAAACTGTCAAGATGGGGCAGACTCCTACACCCATGGAGAGGCCAAGGTTCCCTGCTGATATTCACATATGAAAAAACAGTTCCCCACTGAAAAAAAGGACAATAGGACATCTCCATGCTTCTGGCTTCAATTTAAGTTCATTTTTTTCTAGTTATACAGTTTCCCAACTGCAGTTATATTTGTATTCATATTCTCTTATGCATAATTTGGTTTATTCTACTAAATATTTAAGCAACTCTCATAGCAAAAGTAGTATTTTGTGACTCTCCATAGCCGAGATGCATAAAACTGCATTTCATTTGCTCTCTGTTAATCATTCCCAAATTTTTATCTTTACTTTTAGCTGGTCAGCTGTCTGTTCATTAATTAATTTTAAGGAAGCATATAGAATGCTAATATGATTTCAGTTAGCAAGCCCTAACACTTTTTAGTAACTCAAACACTTTGCTTTTTTGTCTGTTTACAAATGATGTTCATGAAGGTCCAGTAGAATTAGCAGCAAAACACTTCCAAAGGATGTTTATAAAGGTAGCATATTTGCAGTGCTAAAGGTGTTAAAATAGGCATCTTACTGTCTCTAACATTTATCAGCAGGCAAACCATATATTTAATGAAATTATTAATAGTTTGCAGCCTTCTATTTTTTTAAACCTACACTGATGCGGTCATAGCAATCTGAAGAATGATTCATTGGCTTTTAAGTAAAATAAAGAGAAACCATCCATTCAGCTGGGTGCTCAGCTGCTAGGAAATCTCAGCAAGCCCTAGAAAAATGCCCTAATTTTCAGATATGAACAGATATGGTTCAGCAGGCTTGTTCAGTAATGAGCAAACCTTTACAGGGCTAAGGTTACAGACAATATATCTAATAATATGTGGGTTATGTTTTAGTGTTTAGAGGAAGAAAATTATTCCCTGCTAATAATTTCAATTTTGTTTTGTGTCCACACTTGGGCATATCTGCAAGGTGGATCAAGAAATATGAATGTGCATGTCAAAACCAGTATGTTACCTAATATATACAGTGCATGGACTGACTAATATTTATGACCATCTTATAAGGTATAATTTTAACTCAGACTAATGCAAGCAATAATTTATCTGTGGGATCCTAGGGGTTGCCTGTCTCCATGAATCATATCCAAAATCTCAAACAGCTGTAAGCATGTTTAGAAAATGTGAAGTTGTTCCTAAGATTCAGCACCTGTCTATAGAAATCTCTGTCTGAAAAAACATGAGCTGGAAATTGCACGCACCTATGGGAATTAAAAGGTATTTAACCAAGACTGAATTCTGAGTTAGCACTGCATTTAGGTTTATATAGGAGAAAAATATTTTCAAATATTCAAACATCTTGTAAATTATTTTACTTTTTTTTTCTCTCTCTGTTTGTTTTTACTGAATTTATGTACACATGGAAGTTGGTTCCAATCAACATCTGAATGTTACGTTCTGCAGAAATTGCAACAATATATTTTAAAATCACTGAGAGAGAACAATTCAAAGGCAGAAATGATACATCTTTGAAAGCCAAGAATGTTACTCAAGTTTAGTGATTTTTGCCATTTTCTAGTTGCTGCCTTTGTCAACATACCTGTATTTCCACGAGTGCTGCTAAATGCAAAGTACATATTTCTAAAAGATTGCAAGGATGGAACATAAAAATCAGCCTTTCAAATGTCACTTAAATATATATAATTCTAATATTAATATTTGTACCATAGCTCCTAGAGAACTGAAACAACAAATAAGCCTTGTTTTCATGTAACTAGATAAATATCTGAAAAGAAACACTTATAGTCAAAATCCAACAAAGTTTACAGCCTTAAATTTCCTATAGTTTCAATTTTTAGGTGGCAGAAACCTTTTTCTGGCATAAAAACTTTTCCTACTTGATATTTAGAAGCACTCCTAGTACACTGAGAAGCAATAAGCAAGAGAGTAGGGCTGCCAGAAGCCCATGCATTCTGTCTGGATAATTTACTGAACATGATTTCACCATAAGTGCCTGGTACTCTGCCCATGGTAATAACATAAAACAGCATCATGAACACACAGCAGTATATAACATGCTATTTCAAAGATATTCCCTACATGAAGAACGTCAGGCTAAGGAAGGATAATGTGTTAGATACTGGAGCTGGGAGATGTGACATTGTTTCATTTATTAGTGGAGAAAAATGCAATCTGGGCTAAACCCATTTCAGTGAAATTAATGGTCCTTCTAAACATGTTCTGTGGAAATAAAAATACAAATCTTTATTAAAGTGTATGCAAGCCAACACTTTTTCAGTACGTGAAATATCTGCTCACTATTCCACTAACATTTTATTCATATAAGATTTCATAGTAGCTTAAATTTTCTAATACAATTCCCAAAATATATGCCTATATCCAAATGTGTGGTCTCATTTCAGAAAGACTGAATTTTCCCACATGTCCCAGTGGACAATCACTTCTGAGCTGATGTGCAAAACTGACCTATTTATTTATGGTCCTATCCAAAACTAATTGAAATAAAGGAAGAAAATCTCTTGTGTGTGATAAGATGAAGGAATTTTGCTACATCTTTTAAATTTAAGCACTCAAAATTTTGTGGAAAGAATCTGTAAAATACAAGAAGAATGTTGTTAAGGAGTTTGGGTTTGGAGGAAAATGATTATTTCTGATCATTTCTGACACTTATTATGGGAAGTGTGTTTCTAAGTCTTTCCTATTGCAATTTATCTTTAATAAAAAGAAGTTGCAAAAAAATCTCTGTACTACTGTATACTGTATATATACTGTGTTTCTTACTCAGAATATCACACTCACACAGAAATTTTCCTTCCAAAATATTTGTGAGAAAAAAAGTGTTTCAGTGTTCTAACATAAGGCAAAAGATGTGTATCTGGAGAATAATGAAAATGGCCTTGAGCAAATGTACTAGAATAATATGAGCAAATGGACTATAATAATACTATTCAAACTATTTTAATTTCTCAGCCTATTAATGCAGGGAGTTTTCTCCTGGCCTCTCATATAATCTGTTTTGTGTCTGTCTGAACAATATGTGACTGAGCATAGTATTTATTTTACTTTTACATTGTACTGGGAAGCGTTCATTGACCTCTTTTAAATAAGCATTTTGAACTTCCTGTGGCTTGTGGAAAAAAAAAATGTTTTCTTTTAAATTATGTGCAAAACTGGATGAGTTTGGAGGAAAAAAATTCACTTAGTGAATAACTTACTCCAAAGAGTAGAATTATTTGTTAAATAAACCAAATTAAAGTTGTTAAATATGTGAAACAAATATTTGAGGAAAAAGCCTTATTAAAAAAAAAATCATACAATGCCTTTCTAGTAAACAGATTTGCTTGCTAATTTATGAATGTCCATGAGACTTCTGCTTCCCTTGGGGCCCATCCTACACAAGCTACAGAAGCTTTCCAACATGCCTCTGACAGCCTCTTACTCTTCTGTTATCTTACTCTGAGAAACCCAAAAACTACAACAAGGCAGCTGCTGAAATGTCCAGCCAAGGTCAGAGAGCAGACAGGTTGCTTTTAGTGGCCTCTGTACCACATGCAGGCTTGAAAGGAATCTAGCACTAAATGATATTATTCCAGTGTTCATTCCACTCTGTCAGTTATCTGTCATTTAGAGATTTTTAGGAAGTCCACTTTTAATTAAGAAACTTGGAACATAGAATTTGCCTTGTAACAATGTGGGTTACTTCATCTAGGAGTGACCAGAGAAATTTGTCAGTGTGAGAGAAAGTAGAAAGAAGTATTACCCTGTGGGAATGTTCTAGTATACATATTATTAAAATCTCATTGGTGAAAAATGGGGGAAGATATCACAAAAATATGTGTTTCAGGGGAGGAAAATATTAAGTGATTTAGTCTGGTGAGCAATAGGCATAGCTAGGATTTTAATCTTTCTACATCTAGTATTCTCCTTCCCCCTTTTCTGTCTTATCTTCTGATTTCCTCCTTTAATTTATTTAATATTTTAATTTATTCCCATTCAATTATCTGTGTGATGTATTTTTTTCAAAAGAGATGCCTATTCCTAGGCACCACTCATTATTTATAGCACTATGTGCTGAAGCATTAACTTTTCAAGGCATATATATTTTTGGCTACTGGACTGCCTTGTATTTAGTGACATTTACTACAAAATATAATGAACATAACTACTTTGCCTTTTCCATTTTCACCCTCCAAGAAGGGCTTTCACAAGTAAATATCTGGATTGCAAACAGACTCTTCAATGCCAGAAAAAACCTGTGCTGTCTTTATATGATTCCACAGTCCTGTTGAGTTGAAATTTTAAAGTTGCCTGGCTATTCTTTCATGCCTAAAAATCACATAAATGTGTGTCTCAGCATTAATATGTTCCCCCAGTAACTGGTTAATGTGAAAGGGATTGCTATAAAATCTGCATCCATGATTTCTTTATACCGATGAAAAGGAAAACTCGGGCTCTGTGGCACTGCAAATTTACTCCAGAACTTTTGATTTCAAATGCATTAACAGATAGGAATACCTTTTTTCACCAAATTAAACAAACCATAAGATTTCTCTGAAATAATATGTGCTTCCCATTAAACATTTACAAATAAACTCTGCAAGGCTAAAAAGAACTGAATCAGTTCAATTTAAATTACTGCTGTAAACTCAGTTATAATAGGTTGGACATAGCTTTATATTAAATTTTATTCTGCAATATTTACACCGGACAAACTGAAAAAATCCAAGCCTGCAATCCCTCAAGGAGAACTTCAATCTATGTGAATGACTATTTGTTGTGAAGTCTCAGAAAAATCTCTTCAGACATTTGAAGTGGATGTCCAGTGCCATTCATTTGCTGTTAAATGCAGAAGTGTTCAGAAATAACCTCCCCCCCATGTATGTATATTTCTGCTGCTGATCACTTCCTCTGCCTCCAAGACACACACAATGGAGCTTGGCTCAAATCTGATCAGAACTGATTCACTGGGTTCTGCTTGTGTTTACTGAAGAGAAGTGCCTGTGGAGACTTTGGAGCAGTCTTCCAGTACCCCATGTTAACATTTAATTAAGAGAATCTGTGGGAGAATAATAAATTATTTGGATTGGAAGAGACCTTAAAATCATAAATAAAAGAATAAATGAAAAATCAGAACATTTGGATGAAAAGTGTAGCAAGCAAAATAGTTAGAGAATTAACAGTTTGGAGAACAAGAAGGAAGTGATGACACTTCAAGTACACAAAATGTTGCTGTGATGAAGACTGTCATGAGATGTCTCATCAAAGTAGAACAAAGGGTAATTGGCTTAATTTGCAGCAGATACTCATGTTTGGGAGATATTGGGAAAGCTTTGCTAGCCATCAGTAGAGCTGAGTAACTGAGTTAGACAGGAATAAAATAAATGTGCTTGTGCAGGAGTTACTTAGACTTCAGGAGAACCAAGCTTTGAATGAAATTCTTTCCACAGAATTTTTACACAGAACAGGATGTAGAAAAGTGGTCAGTAGTAAGAATAGAATTTTTCATTGATTTTCCATTTGATTGTGTTGGTTGTTTTAAAAATATTATACAATCTCAATTTTGATTCTATTAAATATTATTGTACTTTTTCAACACACGATTTGGAAAATCAGATTTCCTCTCTGATGATTTTGTGTCTTTTTACCTTTAAAGAGATAGATTATTGTAGACACAAAGAAAATAATATTCAGAAAAAATAGTTTCTAAAGCATAATACATGTTGATGTAAAACCATTTTTCATGGTGATAGGAAATATCCTTTTGCCCAGTTACTGCCTATATGGAATATATTGTTCTCCAAGATCTGAGAGATGGAAAGAAGAAACGGATGCACAGTTTTCTGTATCTTATGTAATCAAGCTTTTATGGGTCTTGGACTTCTGAAAAGTTAACACAAAAATTCAAAATCCAGTAAGCAATAGATCTAAACCAAAACCAAGCTTTTACACTTAAGATAAGCCTGGGAAGTCTGGCACACAGTAGGTCAGAGATTGGTAAAGCCATTGTACATGTCGCATCGGTCACTTCTGTTCACCAGCTTTATACAAACAAAATGAAACTGGAGAAAAAATGAGGGTTAGGTGTTCTGAATGTCTAGAAATGCCGTATTCAATTAAGTCACACTTTGTACTAATTTGCTATTGAATTGCCAGCTGCCCTAAGTCAAGAGTTCATAGTCACAGGAGTCATAGGGTCAGCGCAATATTTTTTATAGTCCCACTTAGCACCCAACACAAGGCTTATCTACCCTCACCACCAAAACACAATTCCTTCCCATTTTGTCTACAAACTGGCAAATCCCTAAATGCACATCACATCTTAACCAGACAAGATGAAAATACACCCTTATGTCTTGGTTAAAAACTACAGTGTGTAAAAGGCAAAATTCACATTTTTCAGGACAGGTCCAGGAATTCTCAGACTGGTAAATATTGTACAAACTTTTATCACAAAGCTGTAATTTGACTCTCTTTTTCATTGATGAAAGATATCCAGTGTTATTTTAAAAAAGTTCTGATCTGATATACAACAATGTGAATTTTCATCATCTATAGCTGCTGATCTTTTTCTACAAAGACAAAGACATTATGGCTTTGATTTTTAGGAATAAAATATATTGAGATATACCTTTTAAGAAAAGCCATAAAAAAATTGTAATCTAAAACAGGCTGAACCTTCTTTCAAGATTCAAATACTTTTAAGAACTACAAAACCCATTTTGCTGTCTCCAGTGTGTTTGACAATTACATTTCATACTTTTTTGGCATCACTAATACTGCTCTCCTTTAATCTGAAACATACTGTAATAAATTACGAGTTCACTATTTGAAAAAGAAACCATACAAAGAAGCTGCTTGATTTGGAAAATAGCACCAAACTGATTCAATGAACACAAGAATGGAGAGGCCGTGGGGAGACTTGCAGGAAAAAGGGAGAATTTCAGTAGATGGTGCCAGCTCCATAACTGTACTAAATTCATATAAAATGGCTGACCAGCAACATTTGTGGATGGGAGTCAGAACATATCCAGAAATGAGACTGTGTGCCATGGTGACAAGGGATGACACTGAGATCTACACACAGAGCAGTGTTTTGTTGTCATTGTAGGTGGATACCTGGGCTTAACAGACAAATCAGGTCTTTGAGCCTCTCAGGCTGGCAATGCTGTCTGCTGTGTGTCCTGGGAACAATTATAACAAAGTGGAGAAGAGATCCCAGTCACCTCAGGTTTAGCACTTCAAAGCCGCAAAACAAAATAAAGATGTATTAAAGTAATCCTAAACCTAAATAACCCTAGCTTGTCCCTGCCAGCCTGCTGTAGTCCATAATACAGATGTTTATTCTGTTAAAGCCAAGGAAATGCAACATCTTTGGGACACAGGAAGGGAGGGTTGCAAAATGGAGGCATTCTTAACTGTATATGTATATTCAAGGGAATATCCAATTCTGCATATTCCCTTGACGAATAGATGGTGATTCTTAGGCATTTCACACTAAATATCAAGTGTCCTTCAGGCTAAAATATGACCTAACCTACAGCCATAGTGGGACTTCTGGGGAAAAAAAAAAACAAACAACCAGGCAAAATAAAGCCACAAAAATAAGGATTTTTTGAGGCCCAAAAGGTTCTACAGAGATGCCAATATTCAAATCTGACCACTGATTGGTTTGATCACAACTTCCCAAAAATCTCACTTCCTTATCAACCCAGGACAACAAGCTACTAGCATTTTCTTGGATGTATTTTTAACCTGCCTTTTTCACTTCTAATAATTTGTATAATAATTGTTTATTTTCTCTGACTTAATTCCATTGTTTCTTTTGTCCAGTCTTTCTCATTTTAAATTGACACCAGAAGTAATGACATTGCAAGCTGAAAGTGGGTTAGATAAAGCCTGAACTCCTCAGAGAGATGAATTTTCTAATTGCAACTGAAAGATAGGCATTTCCTCTTGTGAAGCTGATTCAAATTTTTTTGAAGGAGGTACAATGTGCAGAAGCCCAGTGAACAACATTTTGAGAAATAACTGTTCTAACGCATCCAAGTCTCAAGATCCAGTTTGGAGAGCATTTTGTTTTATAAGTGAGAACAGTCTCTGAATAGATTTTTCCTTGCAGACATGTGTCTTCTTCAGAGGCAAGCTTTCCATCTTCCAATAAAAAGCTGATACATTCATTTTGAAACATCCTATGAAATTTTTATAATTAAAGCACAATATGTTGGTCCTTGAATTTAGTATGTACTTTCTAACTGGTACAATACACTGATCTTTTCAAAAGCTGTCAGATGGTGTGGATGCCTAGCTGTTTTCTGTGTCCATCCTCCAGTGCATTATGCAACACCTGATTTTCAGAAACCACACTTTGAAAGTCTTTTTGAAAATCAAAATTTATCAGAGGTATTTCAAAAAATGGTTAGTCACTTTTAGAAAACTTTACTTCGACCTTTAAGGGTTTGTGTTCTTCATATATTTTGATAGATGAAGATGAGTCAGGAAAATCAGTGGCGAGGTTCTGAAATGGCATAAAACACAGGATGTTGCAATTTCAATAAGAACAGTATGATTTGTGTCTTTTGAAGGTGTGTCCCAGCATGCTCATAAATTCATCTATTACATATGCAGATCTAAAAAACAAACCAACCAAAAGACCAAAAGTGAGACAAATAAATGCAAACAAGAATATTCATATAAAAGTAGCTCAACTTTTATTCAGCTGGAACACAACGGATGTGTGCTATCCTCTAAATTAAAATGTAGCCGGTCTTTTTGGAACATAATATTCCCAAAGGTGACTCAGAAACAAATTGTAAAGGAGGAAATAAAACAGTGACTAATGTAGAAGAAGGTCTAGAAAAAAGGATAGCCTTCATTTTTTTTTTCTGATTACAAATTAACATTCAGGTGTAATTCAGTAACTGAAGGAATTACCATCACATGTAAAGTCTTTCCATGTAGAATTAAACTCTGATAAATTTAGTAAACCTCACTATGTTTTATCCAGGTTGGCTATGGAAAATTTCTGTTGGGGAACATCAGCACAATCCTTTGAAGAGCCTATTAACAAGAATAAAAGTGAAATATATATATATACTTTAAATAGTAGTCAAAGAAAAGCTCATATGTGGTTAAGGCAAGTTAAAGTGAATGACTCTTCAATTGCTTAAGGTAATACAATGGATATTTAAAAGACTCTTCCTAAAATACCCAAGACTTTTATTTTTAAATCTTTATATTGTGAAAATCAATTTGAACTCTTCTACTGAATTATTTTATAATCTTCCATTTCACCCTTCTTTCCTCTTTAATGACAACACACAGTCCATACAAAACTGGTAAATTTTGTGATTTCATTGCTTATATTTTCAAACTCACCATTTCGTATGTTTAGCTGAAGTTAGAATTTTTTTTCCTCAACAGATTGCCAAAAATGAGCATTTTAATACAGAGAAAAAGACACAAAGCCTTATGTAAATGTCAGGGTTTTTTCTATTCCACTCCTTTTTCCAGACTTTCCTCAGTAAAACAGTCACTAGCTCCCCCTGAACAAGTTTACTCTCTGTGATGACTAAATTGGAAATGCAGGCTGACCCTTGTATTCACATGTTTTTCATAATCTGGGAATAGGCTGTTCAGAGCTGCACAGGATGTGCCTCATTTCAAATGCTGGTTCAAAACCCATGACTAAAAGAGTACATGCAAGGAATACAGTTACAACATTTGCATGAATTACTGTCATCCTTTTCTAGGGCATTGTGTAATTCAGCTGGGATGACGAAGCTTATCCAGAGCATGATCTAAGGGCTGTCAAAATGAGAATTAGGGTTTGTATTTTTCATCTGAACCTTGGAAAAATGTTGGACTGTGACTCAAGATACTGCAAAATATAGAGAAAGGCCAAAATCTGATGAAAAAGCTGCTCATTGGAAAGAAAATTAATCTCCTCTTACCTAAATTAATCCTCTCTCCTCTTCAGTCATCACTTCCTTTTTCACAGCCCACACTCCCAAAATGATACTCTTTTCTGGGAAAGTGTCTTTCTCAGGGACTTGTAGATTCCTGGAACCTTTGCTGATGTCAGCACACTCTTTCTTTCATATAAGAAATTTTTGGGAGGACAGAAGACTGGTGACGCTCACCTAGAAATCAGGCAGGAACAAAATTTAATGCTGTCTGCCACTGAAGCACATCAAATGGAGCACCTGAGTACTGATATTCTGTCTACCAATGAGTGTGAGAGCAAATGTTTTTGCCCGCATTTTCAATTTCTTAAAGCTGAAGAAGTGAAGTCAGAGTGAAATTCTTTGGTCCACAGTCGTTTTTACTTTTCCCTCATTCTTTGCTTATAGCACAGCTAGGAGCTAGTAGGGCTCATACAAAGTCTAGTTTTACCTATTTCCTGCATTTTTGAGGGAGAGAGGTAAGATCAATCTGAAAATGTACACCTACACTACAAAAACATGAGGATTAGGCAGGAAATGTTTCCTCCTCAAGAGCAGAAGTTAAGTTCAGAGTGTTTGAAATCATAGTGAGCAGTAAGGTTACATCAATATGTGATTAACTTCGACAGCTCCTAGAAAGACCTGGACAACATTATTTGATTCTGGAGAGAATAGAAAAAACAGTGGAAATGAAAGCCAGTGTCAAGTTTAGGAACAGATAGGCCTTTCCAAAGAAAAGAGACCAAAGTGAAGGATGTGATCACACTCGTCCTCCAAAGTGAGAGCTCTGTCTTTTGAAGTTTGACTGCATTTTATTCAAACAGTTGTACAAGTATTGCTTTTCACGGAAGCATAAATAAAATGTTACTGGTAGCACACATCCAAAGTCTGATACATTAGCCCTTTTGATCTGTAGAAATGTGAAGGAGTTCAGGCTGATAATTTCTGAGGTCACGGAGCACTGAAGGAAACTTTCATACTCAGAATATCCAGAAATTACATTTCTTCTCTTTAACTACCTTGTTAGGCTGTGCCTGGGTCAATATTTACCTGGATCAGTGTTTACTAAGCTGGGGTGCATATTTACTCACATTTTTAGAAAGGTACTCCACGGCTAACTGTGAAGAACAGTTTATTACACTTAATGGGAAGAAATTATTATGCCTAGTGTAGAAAGAAGAGACTGTAGTACCTAGTGAATGTAGAAGATGAAATGCTAGGAAGCTGTTCATAAAAGCCCAAGTGTGAGATACCAAGGAGGTGGAGAGGGTTCCCATGAGGGAGCCAAGCAGGAGATCTGTTTTCATCCCTTCCTGATGGGGATTGGCACTTACCTGATGGGGACTGGCACTTAACTCTCTCTTTTATGAGGACTTTGAGGCAGACTTGCCTGCCCTTCTTTACCACAACAACCACAACAATGTTAACCAGTCTTTGATCATCAAAGCCGGGATTTATTAGAAGGCAGCCCAAGAAAATGTCTTCTTCTCTAGTGAAAACTTAGAATTTGCAAGAATCTGTATCTCTGGGACACAGGACACCATGTTCCTGCAGAACCGATCCTGTCCTCCTGCTTTGGTTTCATTCCAGGAGCTTTCTGGATTGCAATAAATGTTACCCGTTTTTTCCCAGACTCCCTTAAAAAAGCCTTTCTTTCCACACCCAGGGACAGATTATGTCAGTTCCTCTGAGGAGTCTTCAACCTGTTCTGGCAGCACTGAGTGCCTGCTGGACATGCCTCCCTTCCAGCTCAGCCCCATGCTCCAGGAGCAATTTTCCCAGGAAATGCTTTCTCCTTACAGGGCAGTGTTCATCTCTTTCCTGCAGAGACTTCCACTGGACCCAGGTAAAGCCCTCACCAGCAGGCGGGCTTCCTGCCTTCTTTCCCACCACTGCCCTTTGAAAGGTCCACAAAATAAGCTAAGAGCAAATGAAGCAGATGCTATCCATCAAAATTTAATAAAAATATTGTTATATAAATAACATTAACATGCAGTTGCCTGTAACTTTCTGGGAATCAGTATTTGGAGCAGCATGTAGCCCTAGAAGTTTGTTAAATTGGAGTAATAAAATCACATAGAAACCAAGACTGTTCTAATGATGATTTTTTTATATTGACTAAACAGTAGTCAAAGTAGGTCAGACTGGGAAGGATAGCTGATTGACAGCTGTATATGATCAAGTAACATAATATTACATAATCACTTAATATTGTTCTTTGGTTGGTAGTTTTTTTTATGGTTGTTTATCTTCTGTGCAGCACAGCAGGGGGCAAAGAGTGGGATTAAAGGAATGCTTGTATCAGAAAGGATCCACATTCCCATGAAAGCATGAAAATATTGTGTGTGCAGAGAAGGGCAACGAAGGTAGTGAGGGGTCTAGAGAGTAAGTCCTAAGAGGAGCAGCTGAGGGAGCTGGGATTGTTTGACCTGGAGGAAAGGAGGCTCAGGGGTGACCTTATCACTCAACAGCAAACTGGCTGGGTGGGGGTTGGTCTCTTCTCCCAGGCAACCTGCAGTGGGAAATAGCCTCAAGCTGCACCAGGGCATGTCCAGGTTGGACATCAGGAAGAATTTATTCATGGAAAGGGTGATTAAGCATGGGAATGGGCTGCCCGGCAAGGTGATGGAGTCACTATCTCTGGAGGTGTTCAAGAAAAGACTGGACTTGTCACTTAGGACCATGGTCTAATTGACAAAGTGGTGATCAGTCAAAATTTAGTCTCAATGACCTTGGAGGTCTTCTTCAACTTAAGTGATTCCATGATTCCTTAATTCAAAACCATTAATAAGATATTACATCAACATTCAATGTCATAAGTCCTCTCCCATTCAGTTGCTCTGTTCCACCTAACTCCACTTTCCATTTCAGGAAGGGCTGGACATCTAACACAGAACTCTTCTACTTCTGGGTATCAACAGGAAGCATAAATATTTCCATTGTTCCTAAAGCTCGTAACACATTTTCCCCTCTGAACTTCTTGGGATGGACTTCATGAAAGAAAACAGAGGTCCCAGTCCATCCAGCAGACACCCTGTGCTCCACCTGTTCCCACCGATATCTTCATATTTTGGTTTGAATCCTAATAATGCCTAAGACAAGGAGAAGGAGAGATGGCTGTTCATCCCCACCCTGCCTCCAAAGAAATTACTGAGGCATTCAATTACAGCACCTTTCAACCCCATGACAGATATCAGAACAAATGTATTAAGGCTTTGCTGCGAAAGGATATGAATGGGTTTTGTGAATCAAACTGACAACAAGTTTACCCTGACCTGTTCCTCATCAAAATCTTGCTTTGAAATGTTTTTAAACACCAGATGCAGCTGGTGACCAAGGTTCAAATAACTGACATTACTAAGATGCAGCCAAGATTTCAGCAAGCCTCATGGCGACACTTCTGGACAAAGATAAGGCTTTGTTGTAAGCATGAAAGCTTGGAACACCACTAATCATATATAGGAAAATGTCACAACAAAAACCATTAGCTGTCTTGAATCCAGTGGAGAGGCAGGGAAAAGAAGTTAGCTTAAGGACTAGGGGTGAATAACTGATCCTTAACTTTTAGAGTGAGCTATATAAGGAATCTGTAATGTAAGATGTCTGATTACACCTTTGTTCTACAGAGACCAAAACTAACAGACAATTATTCTACCATGCTTTCTTCCACCAGAGGAGAACAATTTTAAGATCTATTATAAGGGCTCTTGAATTTAAATGAGAAGGACAGCTAAACTTTCAAGAGTCTATTATGTTTCTAAAAAATTCTGACTTCTTTTAAGCATCATTTTACAGGCTTTAATTTCAGATTTGCACCTGGTCTTTGCCTAGGGGCAGAAATAAAAAGGATGCAAGTCAAAACACAGAGACACAAGCCTTCAGTATTTAGTCAGGACAGCTAACAGCACAGTGAGGCTACACATGTTCACAATGTGTTTGGATTACTAAATAAATAGCAATTATTGTATTTTCTCTCATTTCGGTTCACTAGACTTTCAAAATTATGTAGGAATAAAGAAATTGCATTTTGGCTTCCAGTGACATTTGCATAAAACCAGAAATTACTAAAATAAAATATAAATCTAAACAATAAGTCAGATGCATTTTTCCTCCTATGTTTTAAAAAAAAATCTCTTCTGTCTCTTAAAAAAACCCTAACTAACCAAAAAAAAACCCCAAAAAAACCCACTGAAAAAATTAAAACACACAAAAAACCACCAACACAAAACCCAAACAGTTAAAGTTAATTTCTCCTCTGTTTTGCTGTCCTGGTGAGAAGGCAGTGAAGGAAAAAAAAAAAAAAAAAAAAAAAAAAAGGCAAAGTTTATATAAAGCAGCTCTAACCACAAATGTTAGAATCATTTTACTAATGAAAACATGATTTTCATATATATCAAAACCATGCTGTCATTTGAAAAAATACATACAAACTCTATTATTAGACAAGATAATAATATATTAAACTATATACTACTTAGTTTGACAATGATTATAGCATAAGCAAAGGCAGGTTGATATCTGTTTAAATAGTTTTACTAAAAGCTAACCCTTTTCTTCTGATATTAATCTCGAGTTTGCCTTACTCAAAGATTAATTTTATATAATTTCCTTAATTTCCAAATACTATAAACAAGAGGGAGAGCTAAACATTTTTTTCATTAATGAGTCGTAAAACCCCCCATAGTTGAAACCAAGAAAACTTTCCTAAATATATGTTGTAGGGACATAAATAAAGTAAATAGGATGAATTATAGCTAAGAATCTGTCTTATAATGTGCAAGTAGTTTGGGATTGTAAACAGATGAAAGAGAAATAAAGCAAAAGAAAAGGAAAAAGGAGGAAAAGAAAGCAAAAGAGCTGATAAAGTTCCTGGCTGCAATACAGGAGACATATCATTACCATATGATCTAATGTGGGTGTCAGCCTGGATTGTGTTCATTGAGAGAAACATTTTTTAACTGTGCTATGGAATAGAAGCAGGAGGGTTTTCCACCAAGTGACAGTCACTGAGCTGAATTTACCCCCTCCTCCTTTCCACACCTGCAAAGCCTTCTGCCTGGGTTGAATATTTAGTTTAATTACATCTCAGCTTTGAGAGCTCCTGTTGCAAATCCCTGGATTAAAAGGTACGGTTTTTAGTAATTCTCCTGAACTATTCTGCACTAATAAAACTTCGAGCAAGTCTATGGCAAGAACTATTTGAATTTTAAGAGAAGCAAGTTAAAAATCCTTCTAAATGTTTAGTAATGTTAAGTTTTCTATGCAGCACTTTTGTTTCTTGGAAACATGAGAATACATTCTCAAAGACTGTGCAGATTTCCTACTGTTTATTTGACTGTTCTGTCTCTTGTTTTGATTTGTATAAGCACTGCTATAGTCCTTTCTTTTCCTTTGCTGTAAACTTTTACAGCAGTATATTCTCTGCAATCCAGTGTTTAGAATCGGTGATATAGAGAGTGTAAAAAATGCGTGTATGCTTACATTTCTGCTTTAAACTGCACTCTGTGATTTCTTTCTCCTGTGTTTCTTCATATGTTTTTCAGACACTGATGAATATAATTTCAATTTCAGAGAAAAAAAAAAGCGTAGCAGTAAGTTAAACGGGCTCTGTGTATGCCTTTGTAATGTTAGAAAGTGCTATGTTACAGGGTACAAACAAGGGAATCATGATTAAAGAACGTTCTTATGAATGAAATAGTAGAAAATTCATGCAGTTGAAACTCCTGTTAACAGTTTTATCCTCTAAAACTTCCAACTCCTATGTTTGCATATATAGGCTTTATTGCACAAAATGGGCAAAACATAAAATGGAGGGGAATGTTTTGAAACTGGAAAATATTGTTTAGCTTGTCTTTGTGGAATTTTGAGAGATTTCTGACAGTAGGTGAACTAATAATTTAACCTTAATATTAAGGTAAACTGACAAGAAGACCACCAATACAGTGGTGACGTGAACTGATGGGGCATATTTTCAGTGGTATTTTAAAATGAAATGTGGCCAAGCCTATGGTATAGTTTCCTCTGCTTGTGGAAAACTCTTCTTCATTGTAAACACATAATTAAAGGAATTTTAAACAGTTATATCCTGCAAACATAAATATTGTGTCACAGAATTCAGATTTTTTTGTCCTCTCTACTCCTTTTTTTTTTGTAAGTGAAGTGTAAACATTTCTTGGTAGTACAGTTTTGTGTATATCTTTTCTTTTGTTTATGTTCAATTACACATGCAAACAATAGGAACAGATCCATGTGTCTGCAAAATGAATGCATATATGCCTGAAGATATCTGTTCCTATATCCTGATTAATATGTAGCTTGTGTCTGCTGTTTTCTCTGCTGTATCCTCAGATGATATACTTGATTTCCTTTGTTGTCCTACAGTTTTCCTTTATAGCCAGCTCTTTTTGATTTCATTAAAGCTTTTACAAAACAAGGACCAAAGGAAAGGCCTGCTACAGGGTTTAACTGAGATAAATGAAGTCACCAGTATTAATGTGAATAAGAAGCAAAGTGTGAAAACACTTCCAAAGTGCCTTTTTTTAATTTTTTTTTTTTTCGGGTTTTCTGGATGGTAGTAGTTAAACTCCAGGATAAGATCCTGATTGTGCATTCTTGGGATGGGTGGTACTTCAGTAGTGACACTGAGAGGGAATAAAGAAGTTTTAAATATTTAAAAATGTTTTTAAAATGTATTAATACATAAAAAAAGACTCAGAAAGGTCTTTAAAGGTCTTGACTGCCACTGTCACTCAAGGATTAGTGTGCAGCATTCCCAATTTTTATTGTTGTTAATATATAGTCTGAAAATTAATTTGTACTGGGGTAATATTTTATTAGTCATTTTCACAAGGCAGCTTATTATGATGAATGGTGATGGTTTAGAAAATTTTTCTTCTCATCTGAGATTATTAATAAATTGCATTGTTATTTTCAATAACTTGCACATGATGATTACTCTTTCAAAAGTCATGTTTTAGATGAAACCCTGGAAACAGCCCACTGCCATGCACTAGCAGCACTTTGCTGTGACATCCTGACGTGTCCCTGCGCACTCTGCCTGCACTGGCAGGGGCGTTGGAGGGAAAGGGACACAGCCCCAGTGTCAGGGGGCAGCCAGGGCAGGAGGAAGCACAGCAGGATGATCCACATGGGGACACCGCCTGCCCCTGCTACATGTCATGAGTTTACAAAGCCCTGGCTGACAGGCTGTCCTATAAACTCTCTAGCTGATGCTGGGTCTGTGATCCCCTCAGTACATGCAGCAAGTAAGGTGTCTGTTCCAGGAACAGAAGTACTTTCGTGTCCAACTAAGAAAACAAATATGTCCCTGAAAGAGACAACATAAACAGTGTTTTACTCCATGTGATTTCACTTTGAAGTCTTTGGGATGTCTGAAGGTAGTAGATACATGTCTTTCTGTCAGGTAGATCACAGGAATATAGGCTGTGATTTAAGACACCAGCACATCTTATTAGGCAACCTAATCATCTTCTCTAGAAACAGACCTAAAGGTTTCTGGAGAACTGTATTATTGGCACCTGTAGGTAGAAATTCTTAAAGGAAAATGAACTCAGACACAACATAAATTGTATCTAAATCCATTCTCTTAGGTTTTTTTATATATTTAGCTTTTTTCTTAACACTAAGCATTCCTTTTAGAGTACCTGGTTGTAGTATGTTAGACAGGCGGGCTTCAGTAAACTACTCTCACCTAATATCATCTGTTCATTCTTGTCATCCACCTGGTAGGTTCCATATGTCAAAGTAGAGAGGGAGACTATCCCTCTCTTCTGCCTCTCCCAGTTTTTTTATCCAATAATGAATATGGAGCTGAAAAATGCTCTACCACACCCCAATCTGTTAGATAACTTCTAAAAAAAGAAATAATCCCAGCTAGCACTCACTTCATCTTCACCTGAAGATGAAAATGGACATTTTTGCTTTCATTACAAAGAGCAGCATCTGTATTTAGGACTATGCCATCCACTTTAAGAAAAAGCTTCTAAATAAATGGCAAGATGGCAAGTTTGCCATTGTGTCACTTGGCAATTTGAAGGCAGATTTGGTTTTGGTGGTTTTTTTTTTGTTTTGTTTTTTTTTTTTTGGTTTTTTTTTTTTTTTTTTTTTTTTTTTTTTTTTTTTTTTTTTTTGTTTTTTTTTTTTTTGGGGTTTTTTTTTTTTTTTTTTTTTTTGTTTTGTTTTGTTTTGGCTGTTTGTTTGCTTTTGGTTTTTGGTTTTTTGTTTGGTTTTTTTTGGTGGGTTTTTAAAATCAATTAAAATTAGTAAAACATTAACTTCATTATACAAAATACACAGTAAAAGAAAATAATATTCAGAAACATAGCTGCTCTTTACATCCTTGATACAAAACCTGCAAACAGTTGTGCAATTTCTTCTTAATGGACAACAAGACAGGTAGCACAAGCTAGAGTGTGTTGAAATGCATCTAGGCCTAAGTCCTGAGAACATGTATTTAAGCAGCTTTTCTTGTTAATATCTATGGCAACACTTACTTGTATATAGTTGCTCCTGACCATGAAAGTCTGCAGAATGAAGCCCTGAAGTCCTATTAGAAAGTGTGCAGACAGCACTGTAAGCATCAATTCAAATGTTTATGCAGTGCAAAACACAGGATTCTCAGGGTGGATGTCAAAATTTAGAAAGAAAGCCAAGAATACTCAATATAACACAACATTTTATTCCATTTTATTGTGCTGTTTGAACTAGAAAAGAAGTATAGTGCATTAAACAACTAAAGATCTTCCCCTCACTTTCCACCCTGTCACTAAATTCTACTCTTTCTCAGTCAGTTTTACTAGGCTATAATTTAAAACACACAGCAAGCCAACACTTAAAAATATTTCTCAAGACATGAAATACTGAATTACAGTGAGTTTGGGAACCTCAGGTTTGTCCCTAGGGTCAAACCCATTGCTATGAAATAAATGCTAATGAAATCAAATAGACTGTTAGGCTGGCAGAAAACAGGCACATGGAAAATGTGGCTTATTGCTTTGACTCTTTTGCATAACAAAGTTGACAGTGCTGCCTGTTCCTAAAAAATATTGTTCAAAATATGCAAACAGATGTGTTTACAGTTGCCTTCAAAAAAACAAAAAAAAAAAAAGGCCTATTGACAAGCAGTTACCAGACTTCTATCACATAACTGTCCTATTTTCACAATTCAGTTTTCTTCTATTGAAAGGAACAGTTATGCAATTTGTGGATGTGCTGGACCTCCTTCAGGAGGAACTGTGCAGCTGTGGGAAACTGCTACTTTTGTTGTTAATCCACTGCTTTGAATCCTAGGTTCTGCTGGGCGTCGATGAACTAAGCCATGAGGAGGCTGGCTCTGCTCTTCGTGCTCCTGCTGCCAGCATGCTTGGCCAAGCCCTTCCACCAGCAGGGCCTCTTTGACTTTATGCTGGAGGATGAGGGATCAGCCGACATGGCCCCAACGGATGATCCCGTCATATCCGGGTTTGGACCGGTGTGCCCCTTCCGCTGCCAGTGCCATCTCCGCGTGGTGCAGTGCTCTGACCTAGGTAAGCCCAAGAGCCCCTTCAGAGCTCTGTGCTCACATTCTAGGCAGGGGCTAGCAGCTGGCATGGTGAGGCTGCCATGGACTGTCACTCCCTAACTGGCTTTTTCCAAAGAAATATGTTACAGCCGCGGTTAGCCAGAGTTTACTCTACAAAGCAGGCCACAAAACTCTGGCAAGATGGGCATTGTTTTGACCATGAAGAATGTTTGATTTTTTTAAAATGTATATTTTGAATGTGTGCATTTCCTTTGTTCTTTGAAATGCCACAGATTTCTCTTGCAGAGAAAATAACCTTTCAAAGCGTTCCTTCAGATTAATATTCAATAAATGCAGTGAGGTCAGGTGTGGGGATGGAAATATTTTAAAAGGTTCTAAATTGTGTGGTCCAAGGTCCAACACCTTTGATCATACTGTCTAGTACCTCAACACTGAAGTCATCCCATTTCCATAGGAATATATGAGCATGAAATAAGCAACTGAATCATATATCCTGGAACCAGCTCTTTGGAGTAAAGAGCTTGGAAACACACCAAAATAATGAACACAGCATGGAATTCCTTATTAAATATCTTTCTGAGCCATTATATAAACTGAAACCATGAGAAAATTTCTCACAAACTTTTTTACTCCCTTATGTAAGGGAGGGGCTTGTGTGCACAGTCAGAGTAGCAGGATATGAAGCCATGTCTGCCATCATTTGGCTTTTCCATGCAGAAAAGTCTCAAGTAATGAAATTGACTTCAGTGAGACTGTTCTTAGTTTAAGCCAGTATAATTCAGTCTTAGTTAATGTACAGTGCAGAAAATCAATTAGAGTTGGTTTTGCTCACAAAAGAAAGGACAAATAACTTCTCATGATTTTATAGAGCTTTTTTTTCTTTTAGTCCTCCTTGCTCTTTAAATGTACAGCTAGATGTTTCTATTTTCCTGTTATAATATTTGCTTTGATAATTACTGTAAATCAGGGCAAAAATCCACCAATTAGGGCCTGTGTCTCATTGTGTTGGGGTTTGTATAATTACAGAAGGGAGGGGAAACTTTAGCTACACCCCTAGAAACTTCTGTGAATTTATTAAAGTGAGCCACATAATTATGCAATAGATATGTTTGGCAAAGACCCAGTGAACAAAGCCAGCCAAGCTGCACGAAACAGAGCAGGCTAACCTAGCCATACTTTCAGACAGCTTCCACAGTACTGGGCCTCTTGAAAGACATTTGGGGTTTTTTTTACCATTTAGGTGCCAGAGAGAGCAAACATGGAGTGGGGAGTGGGGAGGAGGTTGCCCCACATGCCATGAAAGTCTTAGGTTTTATTGTTGTGACACTTAGTAATGCTGATGGAATTTAAGTTATTTTGAGAACTTGTTCTCAGTCTGCTTCAATTCTGCAGAATGTAATGAGCTTTCACTTGGTGAAAAAGTAGAGACATTCACACAGGGACCCTTTGCTCCTGTGCTTGCTCCTGTGGTCATGCACTTCTTCACACACACATTTACAGTCCATTGCATAAGATACTTCTGGGTTAGTAGAGTCCCATACTGACAAGGAGACTCAGAAATACAGCAATTAATGCCCCAGGTCAGTGTTTCTCAGATAATTTCAAGTGGGGTGAAAAGAAAGAGATATATTTTGAGCTTTCTTTAAACCCACATGCTGCAGATCATGCAATGAAAAGATTGTGCTTTTGGATCAGCTGGGCTGATAAGATCCAGCCCTTGGGAAAAGAGATCTCCCTGGGCTCAAAATATGCAGGCCTGAAAAATAAAGAAATAATATTTCCCTGGCAGAGCTCAAGAAAATATTTATCAAGAAGTGCCAGCCTTGGCATTAAGTTCCACTCATCTTTGTCGCAGCCCTGATGGGACACAGTGCTGCTGGGAGGCTCATGAAGACACAGGTCTGCTGGCTGCCCTGCAAGCAGGGACAGGAGAGCTGTGTGTCACCTGCTACAGGCAAACCTGCCCTCTGCTCTTCTGAATTCACTTCTGTGTGACACACCCAGGCAGAGTCATATTTACCTACTGCCTTGAGAAAAGGCAGTTGCTAGCCATTGCCGCAAACTGTGGTGGTGACCTCGCACTCCTGAGCTGTGGGATGAAGGGTGCTCGTGTTTCAGGGATCAGGAGTGCAATTTGCACATGGAAGGCATGAAACCAGCAGTGACAGTTCTGCCTCCCTGTTAACCTGTGCTCCTCGCCTGCCTTTCCCTTTAGCTTTAGGCTTTTCCAGCCCAACCAAATTAGCTACATCCGTCCTCCAAAATTATTAAATTTAGTCATCTAGTTCCATGGGTACTAGTTGAAGAAAAATTTCAGGCAATAACAATGGTCCTCACAAGGATGTATTAAGACCTTCCTAAATAAATTCTCGCAAAGGAAAGTTGAAACCTGAATCAGGATCCTTTACCCTACTCACTTTCTGGCATGGAAGGAGCATTTACAACCATGAGCACATGAGTGCAGGGGACATGCCAAGCAAGGCAGCTGGAGGACCCTAACATGGGCAACATATGGAGATGTTTCCTCTTTCTCAGCCTGTTTATTTTGTGCCTAAATGGGCATTTGCTATTTGAAGATTCTTACTTCATAAGGAAAAAAACAACCATCTGACAGAGGATTATGTGAATAAACCACAGGAAGACTGTTGAATCCAGAGTCCAGAGATCAGGTTTGTCCCTTTTCTCATGAGCACTGGATGGCAATAACAAAGAAAATAAAATCCAAGTTCAATAAAAACAGTGAACAAAAATTCCCAGTAGTCCAATTACACTCTTGTCAGCTGAATTTTTGCATTCTTATAGTCTTAAACTTCATTCACATGTTCCTAAACACACACCTACAAATTAATTTATTTTGCCTCCCAGCCAAGAGCTGAGTTGACAAGAAGGATACTGCTGCCTTCTCACATCCTGAAAAAGAATTCTCTCTAGTTTTTGGTTACTGATGGATCAAAAGCAGAACCTCATTGCCTACATTTCATGAGATGTATTGCCTTTGCCAAAGGCTCAAGGATCTTATCAAGGAAGGCCACTGTGCTACCTTTATAAGAGTGCTGCCTTTTATTAATCTACCTCCTGTTGTTAAAAGGGAGCCACAGGTTCACTTTTCGATCATGCTTCAGTATGAGGCATTGCTATGCTATATCCAGGCTTTCCATAGAAACCACAGACATCTTCCTTATTAGAGCACAGTACAGGTGGGGAGAAACTGGTGTAGCTGCTCAGAGGCCACTTTTCCTGTTCTAAATAATATGTACAGGGAAGATGTGCAGTCATCTGGGCAGGCAAACACACCTCTCAGAAACCCTAGCAAGAACTAACAGTTCCATTTAAAGCCTCATCCTCCCAAGGGGAGGCTCAAGTAAAGTTCATCCCAGAGCGCCCTGGTAGGCAGGAGGATGCATGTGTGATTACTCATCCCTGCAGCAGATGCAGAATGCTTCATAAGCACACTCAGAGGTGGTGGTCAGAGCTTTCTTTCACCTTCAGATAAGTCTGGCAGCCCCTTCTGAATCAGCAGTGTCTCTATACAGGATGCAATGAGACTGCCCTCCTTGGAGAGTTGCAGGGCATAGTGGGGGTCTCTCCATCTGTGTCACTGGGAGTATCCATGGAGGTTTTGTGGTTTCCTAAAGGTGTGAGAGAGAGACATGTCTGCAAACAAAATTCAAGTGGTATTACAGCTAAAATTCAAATTTTGCCCACAGCTCAGAAGAGCAGGGTTTCTCCAGCTGATATAAAGAATAGTACATTAGAGCTCAGCATGGATGCTGGAGGGTGTGTTTGAAAAGCACTTTGAGATCAGGAGATGAAAGGCTCACAGATATGTAAAGTATTATCAGTAATTATTATCTGGTAACATGAGGCAGTTTATCTGAACAAATAGAGTGTCTCAATATATATCAACTGATGGCTCTTCAACACTTGAACCATCATAACATGGCAATTTATTTGTTGGCAAAAGATAATTTTTCTCACTGTATGAAATCTTCCAGAAATATCTGAACACCCATTTTTCTGATTTTGACTCCGTGTGAGAACCTCATTTTTCACTATAAAGGAAATTAACTCTTTTTCAATATACCTTATTTTGAAACACAATCTTTAAAGCTAAATGATCAGTTCAAAATCCTATAGGTTACTAAATATGCAATAAAAAAAAAAGAACAGATCCTTAAGTGGCCAGGCATTAACAAACACAACTTTTAAATAAAAAAGTTTTTTTAAATTTACATTGTCACTGATAAGCCTTTAGGACAAGTTATTTAATTTTTTATGTGGTTGTTTTTTGTTTTTTTCTTCTTACAATAAAGATTAAAGTCTTACTCCTTTTATGTTCAATAAAAGCTGATACTCTTATGAAATCCCCTGGCTTCACAGAACTGGATCATTTACCAAGTTATTATTTTTAAAAAAGAAGCCATGAAATCTGGGAAAATATTCTGTAACTTATACTGAGAACAGCATCTACATCACAAGACCCTGGCCTTAAAACTGACATTGTTTAGCTCAGCATAACTTAGGCTGTCAGCAGGCACAAGCCTGGGCATTCCACATACTGGCTGGGTGAATTGGAGTGCCCTCAACGTGTTGAAGGTCAGACTGGAGGATCTATTCCAATTATCACAGGATGTTAAGGATCTGAGAGTGGTCTGCTTTCCTTTCATAGCCATTGGGTGAGTTGGGTTGCCCATGCAGGGGTTCATCCTGTCTAAGGTGGATGTCAGTGATGGAAACATTCCTCTTGGAGAACCAAACTGCCAGAGAGGGCAATGACCACTGGAGGTTATACAACTTACTTTCAGATTAATGAAGTTATGTTTTTTAAAATTAAGGCAAGAAAAAATAAACCCATGTTGCCATCTTTGTTTTGTGATAAATTTGGCATGGATTATTAATTTTTTTTGTATATACTCTGCTTTGATACAATTTTGGGGATGTTCTGGAAGTTCAAAATCATGAATTAAAGCCCTGTGTTAAGTACATTCTGAAAAATTATTAAATGAAGGATCCAATAATTAGAAAATGTTCTTGAAAAATTGTCAAGAAAAAAATATTGTCCTGGATGTAGAGTACTTTATATTAACAAAAAGCCATTATCTTGTGCCAGTGTGACAGTAAAAGTTAGGCCTTCTTGCATCACCCCCTGAATTACTGATGTTCCATTTTCAGCTGATAAACATGATCCTAGATGAAAATTAAGTCACTCTAAGTACATCCCTTCCTTATTTACTGCTTACTCCAAGGTAACAGTGATCAGCTTTGTATGTTTTCTTTCTTTGTCAAAGTTTTTTTAGATTTGTTTGCTTGCTTCAGACTTGGAAATGCCATTTATGAAAGCCTGGTGGCAGGAAAGGAAATGCAGACTGCCAGTCTAAGTGATACAAGAAGTGACTGTTTTCTGGCTTGCTCTGCCACAATGGTTCATTTCTAAAATCTCCCAATGCAATAATAAATAGCTAATAGATAGCTAGTAAAATGTGAGTAAATTAAAAATGATTCTAGGTGATTACAATGTTTAAAACATGCTAAGTAATCATTCCTTACATGACCTAGTGTTATGGACTAACAGGTGTGACTGGTATGTGTGTTATGTTCTTAACACCTTTGTAGGGAGTGTTACTTGGTAAGGGATACAGATATTTTAAAAATACCTGTGTTTTCACAACAAAAAGCCTCTGGTATTTAATTGTGGAGGGTTCTCAGTCAAGTAAGAGATAAAGAGTCCAAATGCTCCTTCCCAGTGTTCATTGAATACCCATAGCAACAAGGAGGAGATCCAGGAAATCAGGTCCTGTGTGAAGTCATCAAGGACAACAGCAAGAAACTTCTGGTATTAGCACTCAGCTCTCCAGAAAAACTCTGTTCACACAATCCAGTTGCCATGGTATTTTGTAAATCTAATTTTAAGCAGATTTTCAAAACACCAATTTCAAACCCAGATTGGAGTGTCCCGGCAAATTTGCACTTAGTGGTCTATATTTTGCTTTACACATGCACTGAATCTTTGATTAAAAAGAAGGGTCCAAAAGAAGATCATCAGGTTACAGGAAAATAAAATATTTTTCTGAATATATTTTAGTCTTTTTCTAAAGTTCAACCAAAACCAGTATTCTTCAAATGATATTGTAATTTTTAAAAAATTTATTCATCCTGTTTTCCGTGTCTGCCCTGACAAAAAAAAAAATATTAACAAATGCTGGAATTATATGTCTCTTTGGCTGTATTGTATTTTTTATGCTCCCACAGAGCACTGTAGTCCTTTACACTATGAAAGCAAAGTAGACAGATAATCACAGAATATTCTGTGATTTGAGCCTTTGTGAGTTGGAAGGGGCTCATCAGGGTCATCAAAGTAAAGCTCCTGGCCCTGCAGAGAACAGCCCCAAGATTCACACCATGTGCCTGAGAGTGTTGCCAAGTTATTCTTGAGCTCTGTCAGGTTGGTGCTGTGGCCCCTTCCCTGTGGAGCCTGTGCCAGTGCCCAACCCCCTTCTGTGTGAAGAGCCTTTTTTTAATATCCAGTCTAAACTTCCCCTAACACAACTTCAGGCCATTCCCTTGAGTCCTGTCACTGATCACCACAGAAAAGAGATCAGTGCCCGCCCCTCCTCTTCCCATCATGAGGAAGTTGTAAATTTCAATGAGGTCTTCCCTCAGTCTCCTCTTCTCCAGGCCGAATAAAAGAGTAGAACTTGCTATTGGGCTTCTCTGCAAAGACAGAGGTGGAAAAAATAAACACCCAAACATAGGGATCTCAAAACCAAGGACCGTGCCTGCATGGGTTTTTTGGGAGGAAAAAAAAAATTAAAGATGGAACTTGTGTTGTAGTTTTCAACTTATGGAGCCAATTACGAGATTCAAACAGCTCTCTACAAATAACGCTGATTTTAGTAAGGTTGCATTTATATATATATATATATATATAGATATATATATATAGATAGATAGATAGATAGGCAACTCTACTGCAAACCTCGTGTGCAGCCAATAGGAATCAAAAAAGGGGAAAAGCAGTATTTAAAGAATTTATGTACTCTCTGCATGCGTACTGGTATGAGGGAGCATCCAAGAGAGCATCCCATACCATCCTTTTGTTTGTTACCTGGGACATACTTGGAGTGTTTTTAGTTTCTATAAAAATCTCTTAAGGAGAGGATGCTTACAGTTTTAATTTTAATAAGAAACAGAATGTAATAATTATATTTTACAAATAGCAGTGAAAGTGAAAACCCACTTCTACTCACCTAATGGCAACTTTAAGGACTTCATGGCAAAAACCCCAAGTGGAAAAATTATTATAGAAATGTCACAGCTTTTAAAACATGTACAAGTGTAAGTGGGGCTACAGTCTGATCCTGTAATACAACATTAGCACAACAGAATTGTGCAATAAGACATCCCACAACCGGTTTCTGCTTGTCCCTCCTCTACCACCTAAAACGTGAAAGTCTAGAATGATTTCAGTTTCTATGCTAGAGTGCATGTTTCATCTTCTACTGCTCCAGAGTGGACCTCAGAAACTAAAGAGTTTGTCAATGAATTAATATTTTAGGGTGACATGGAAGAAAAATGTCCGTAGTGGTGCAATAATCAAACTCATTGCTGAATATCTCTACCTAAGAGATATAGAAGCAAAGGCAAAGAATTGAATTAAAATCTTAATGTTTTCAGGATTAGGGGATAAAATTTGCTTTCTCTTTCTTATTCTTTCACTCTGTGGCAGAGAGTTTACATCTTCTGGGCTGGAGATGATTGGTAGAGTTACAGAAGACCTGGGGAAGCTCTATCACTAAATGTCTGACAAAATAAAAGGAGTTACAAAGCAAATATGTCTAAGGGTTACAAGGGTATATATAACACCCTTTAGTAGAAAGAAGGAGCTAGCAGGTCTGTAGATTCCCTGATTCAGTCAGGAAATTCTCTTCCAAAATTTGTTTGTTATTCTCTGTGTCCAGACATGACCACAGCAGCTTCTTCCATTTTATGATTGCGTGAGAGAAGGTTAACAACAATTCTAAAACATTTATGAAAAATGGCTGTGTTATGTTTAGAAGTACCTGAAATAACCAGGAACATATCTCTGCCCTCAGGCTATAAACTAGGGCTGTGTAATGACCATGTGGTCAGAACAGGAAGGGGTAAGTTTACTTGAATCCAGAGAAGACCTCCCCCAAATGATTCTTTATGACATTATATTAGAGCCAATTCTGGTAAATCCCAAAGTAAAAACTGAGGGAACTATCCTCAAATTGTCATCTGTTGCCTGTTGCTAACATAAACTGCAGCAGAGGTAAACATCAAATTGCATTACTCCAAAGGGTCATTCAAAACATAATTTGCTATATATAATATATATGCTCACTTTTCTGAGTCACTGAAATTCTCTCTTACGTCTACTGAAGGAATAAATGTTTCACCTTACTGCATGAGTACTCATAGATAGCACATCTGTGTTGCATCCCCTTTGAGTGAAGCCATCCTACACACGGTGCTGGCAGATTGCAGGAATCACACGGGTCACTTGCTGCTCTCTGATGGGATGTTTCATGTCTGCAACCATGGCAGTGGGAAATGTAAAACTGATGATTCCAGGAGTTAACTAGAAAACTCATAATACTTGATTTTTATTTCACTTAATGTCTTAATCCCTGAAGTCTAAAGATTACTTCAGAATATTTTTCTGTCTACCTAAAGTGCTAGTGTTCTTCAGAAGGTGTATACATTTGGGATCATTGTAATTAAAAGTCAGAAGTAGAAGTTGCGTGAATTTTAGCTTCAAAAATATATCATTACTCTTAGCTATTAACTTTTGGAGCCAGGAGAATAACTCTATCTGTACCAAAAATGTGACTAGCGCTGAAAAATAATTCATAACAGCTGTGGCTTGCAATATTCATTATGCTTTGAAATATGTGTTCACTGCTTAGAGTGGGTGGAGGTGGAAAAGAGCAGATAAAGCCATGTACTCACTTTTATACCTTTGCTAGGGATTTTATAATTATTAGCACTAACACAATGGAGAACTATGCATTTGATCTCAGTGTGTGTGAATTTGTTTCCATTTTTCTGTGTTTCTCACTGTTCTCGGAGCAATGTTATAAATGTTTGTGGGGGAAAGAATACTCATGTAGTAATAGGTCAGTAGGTCTACCCTTGTGAGGGGCCATCTCAGCAGGGAATGGAGTTTGTTTTCATGTTCTTTCCAATGGGAAGGGTCAGACATATACAAAAACAATAATCTGGGATAAAAATAAGCCTAAAATGGACCTTATGAGACTTTCAGACTGCTGAACAGGAAAAATATCTAAATAATGGTTGTGAATCATCTTCAAGAATATATATTTTAAGAATCTTATGCATTCCACTGTGGTTTTAAAATCTGTTAGAAAAAAAAAATACTGCTTATTTAATAGCCAGAGTGGAGAAAGTAGAGAAGGAACTTTTAGTTTGAAAGTGGGAGAGAGAAGGAGGCCATGGATACTAGTTTGTAGAAAAAGACAATTGTTTCTTATTTCATGGATGCAAATAATGAAATTACTCCTATTTGCAAATCCCACACAATAGAGAACAAATTTCCAGTAAATACTGTAGCACATAGCCTGGGAAAGTATCAGTAAACTTTTCTAAGTCAAAGCAGTTCCTTGCCATCCTTCCAGAAAGCAGTCCTTGGATCCAGTTATTTTTCCGTGACTAAGTATCCTGACCCTGTAAACTTGCCTTTCGCCTCGTTTGCCCCAGAGTCCACTCAGGGCATTGCTAAGGTCATTCACCCCTGGGAGGATTGCTGCCCTGCAGTGGGATGCAGCAGAGCTGGGCTAGGAGCAAGGAGAGCACACAGCAGAGACAGCCCAGGCAGCTGCTGGAGAGGCTGCCTCCACTGGGAGTGCAGCCACTGATGATCACGGCTGGGAATTACACAGAGCTCAGTCCAAATTCCTCAGCTGGCAGCAGCTGTTTGCGGAAACTGCGAGAGTCTTGAAACCAGCCCCATTTTATGGCCCCTGTGATAATAATCGTAAGTGTTGCAATGTAATAACACATGTATCTGAGCTACAGCCTTCAGATGTCTCTCTGCCTTTTGGCCCGTGCTCTCCAGCTGGGAAAGCAAAGGTTTTTTCAGAGGAATAAGCCCCATCCCTGCTGCTTTTAAAACGGATAGGTGGAGGATAAACCTCCCAAAATACCCTAAAGATACCAAAAAAGTCAAACCACAAAATTGTAAAAATTGTTTATTACTGTCACTGCTCACATATTTGTTACTTAGGCTTTGTGGTCCCAGTGTGGGAAAGATGCAATTGTCAGGAAAGCGTCCTCATCTCTGGGCTGCAGACTCAGACTTCTACTTGCTTGGTCTCCCTCGCTGGCCCCATAAATCTTGCATTCCTTTTTTGCACAGTCGTATGGCTTCAGCAGAAATGTGGCTCCATGCCAAGGTGCAGACTAACTTGTGGCTCTTGCTGCCGAGAAGCTGGAGCAGCAAACTGAAACCTCTGCATAGCCAGGAGTGTTCAAAATTCTCCCTTTGTGGTTTAAAAGATTCCATGGCCACTTGATCTCAGCTCCTGTAGCTGAGCAGGTTATTCCTTCAGCTGCAGAAATAATAAAGCCTGCTGTGTATACCAAAACCCAGAGCATCCTCACACTATTCCCAAATTCTTTCTGCATTTCCTACACCTGTTTGGCTGGCTAAAGAGCAGCATGTGCTAGTTGGGCTGGTGCAGTGCTGCACAGGAGAAGGCTAGCCACTGATTGATTGTCTCTCAGGGACCAAATAAGGGGTGAATTATACCAGTCTTGGCCCTTCTCTCCTTCGTTTCCCATCTCATAAAATCTCCAGGCCCACCAGCCTTCATTCCTCTCCAGGAGGAGATGCAATCACAGCTAAACAGACAGACGCTGCCATTTGCTTAAGAAATGATGACAAAAGGCTACAAGGATAAAATCCCACATAGAAAAGATTAATTTCTGCAAAGTTACCTTCTCCAACCTCCCACTACGCAGGGATTCCTGGTCCATGTAACATCTCCCCACCAAAGGTGACTGTGGATGAGTCTTTCTTGTGTGAGAAAGAAACTGGATAACAATCCAATTATTCTGGATTTTATGGAATAAATTTTGATGGTGCATGTTATCTCAAATATCTATTGTGTAGCAAGGAAGTGTACAAAAAAGTTAGGAAAACTTCTGTCATGAATAATGAAAGCTCATCTTATCCTAAGAAAAGGAAATATCCAAACTTCCTTACACAATTTTTTGCCATTTTGTAGTTCTCTGGCTTATTCTGTTCTTTGTGTGTTTTAATGTGCACACATTTTTACACATGTAAATGTATTACTGGTGGGAATAATTGTTTGCTCCAGGTTGATAATGCAGAACAGTAGGAAATTTCTGCTTATAAAGATTCATGAGGGATATTAAAGATCTGAGCTGGGCTACAGGAACTGCTGGCTGTTAAGCTTCTGTAAGGAAATAATGATTTCTCCCAAAGAAATATTTTTGTGCACATCAAAAGGGTATTTTGACTAAGATACCTGAACTGCTTAATTAAATCTCTTATTTCCAGAACGTTTAAGCTCTTAATCACAGTGTAAACAACAATTTTGGAAGGGTGGAGCTATAAAATTTAATCTTATTTGTGAATAAATTTATTTTTTTAAAATTTATTTATCAACTTTACTAATAACTGACTTAGTTTTATTTGACCAAAATTTAAAAGAATATATATGTGTTTTATACCTATAAAATATGTATAAAATACATAGATATATGTACATATGTATTTTCAATTTTATGTTGGAAAGGCAGATGAAGCTAAATTTTTAACCAGTTATAAGTTAATTTTAGGAATTAGAAGCCTGAAATTCTTCCAGGGAGTTGAATACCAAACTGTGTAGTACTGATTATTGGCATAAAAACTCAGACTGCTATGAGAGATCTTCATATGGCTTTTCAAGAAGCAAGTTTTAATGTATGAAAACATCACAGACAAGAGCTCGAATACCTGTGTATACTGTTCTTAAAATGATGGAGAGGAAACTCAGCTGATGTTTTCTGACACCAGTTTTCCTTTTGGTTGGCATTACATAAATTTCACCAGAAGTCATTTGTAGGTGGGTGTGTGAACACACTGTACAACATGGCTTCAGAAGTACATGAGCATCTCCTGAGCCTCTCAGAAATGAGTAGTAAGGACAGCCCACAATTACTCTCTAAACTTCTGTCTCCCAGACAGAAGAACCAAAAAAATCTTTCTGGGACATGACAGTTCTATCCCAGGAGCCATCTGAGCTTCCAGTGGGATAACAATTTTCTCCATTTGATTTAAACTCTGTCACTCTGTCACATCAGTTCGGGCTGTCCCATTCATCTGAGCTGGCTGCTGCTGACCAGAAAGGTTTGAAGCTTTGCTCTCCAGGCTGGGAGCCTGCAGCACAGGCATGAGTTAGCAGCACACCAATGCTCCTCCTGCATGTATCTCTCTGGAGGCTCACCAATTTATGCAGAGACCTGGAGCTGCAGGCTGAAGCACAAGTTAGATGTGGATCTGGTTTACACCTCAAATGCAGTTTGGTCTCCTGAATTATTTAAATTTTGCAGGTCATTGTCCAGGTTCACCCATTTATAAACTCTTCCTCCACTGGAGAGTTTTAGATGATGTAGGTTTCAGCTGGAGGATGTATTCAATTGTTTTGCTGATAATGAAAGGTCTCCTCAATAGCTGGTATGCACCCTGTACCCATCTACACTTTGCTCTTCAAAATCCACAACAGTCAATAAAAAAAAGAAATATAATGTCTAGAGCTGGTTTTAAAAAACAGCTTCAGGAAATGCATTACAATATATGTGGGATAGGTAATAGAAAGAGTTAAACTCTTCAAGTGATGGCAATTATACTCTGCATGCAGAGCTAATTATTGTATTGTACATCCTTCTAGTTTCTCGTACAAGACGGAAAAACAATGTTATAAATAATTTTCAGAAATGGATTTCTGATTATCAAATTTGTCTTATCTTTATCATATGAAACATTGAAAGTCTATCTTGATTGCTCTGAGAAATTATCAGTTCTACCATATTAATGAATAACACTTAAGCTTTTAGAAACTGAAAATTACAGCTGAAAGTTGTGTGTGAAGTTTAGTCTCTGGCAAATTATCCCTTCAGTGACGAGCCAAGTGTTCCCCAAGTGCTCTTACAAAGTGTGTTCCAAGGGCATCCCATAAAGCATGGCTGCATAGCTCTTGCACCCTATTGTCTACATAACACCTATTAGAGGTACCAGCCTACTAACACAAACCTGCTGACAGCCAGAGCATGCCAATGCTACCTTGAATATAAGCAATTAAACCCTTCTGGCTTGGTGGTTTTTTTTTTGTTTTTTGTTTTTTTTTTTTTTTTTTTCATATGTGAAGAATGCTATAGAAGTTGCTAGACTGTAGGAAGTTATAACAAAATTTTGGTCTTGAAAAAGCAGTTTCTTTTGGGAGAGAATTTTTTAGTTGCTGACATCAGTCCTGCTCACTGAAGACAGAAATTGTCCAAAGACAACCAACATGCAAATTATACAGTATCATATTCTTATATATTTGGAACTCTAGTACTACGCTTCTGGAAGTAATGAGGGTTTTGCAACTGTTGAAGCAAGAACAAAGTCCATGCCTAAATGAGGAAAAGTTATTTTAGTAATATGAACAATCTTAATCTGTATCAAATATTTGTGCACGAACATCAGTAAGGTAAACAGGATGAGATGTGAGTTTTGGCTGGTTTCAGTTTATGAAGTTTTACTAGTTCATCCCAGGCCACATGATTCTGCTTTTTAAAACTTTTCACTTCTGGTGTAATTGAAACTCAGGCAAATTTTTATTGCACTCAGTTTTAATAAAAATCTGATCCAAATATTTTAATATTTTTTTGTCTTGCCATACTTTTCTCTTTACATATAGACACATATATTCTAAGAAAGGATTGAAAGAGAAGGAGTTTTGCTACACATAGCAAGATTTTGACAGAGAAAGCAACATTCTGTGTGTGAGAACACATTTTTGACAAGCATTAGGTACCACAGAACCACAGAAATGTTGAATTTGGGCATCAGCTCTTGAGGCCATCTAGGCCACTCCCCTGCTTAGGGGGTTGCTTGGGGCTGTATCCAGACAACTTTGGAGTACCTCCAGGCATGGAATCTCAACAGCCATGGTGGGCAAAGCAGCTTATCTCTGGGAAGCACCTCCCACTGTGTTTGAATGCCATGCTTGGGATTAGTATACAGGTTTAAAAAAATAACATATATAGGGATATAGCTTTCCTCTGAGATGAATATTGTGCAGTTCACCATCGTTCTGGGGAGACATTGCAAATACTTAAAGATAGATCTTTCCCAGAAGAGTTCAAATGCAGATTCAGGAATACTAGTTAAAACCTTTACTGGTAAAAAGACAGTTTTACCCAGAGAAGTTCCACTTCTGATACATGCCCATATAGAGATTTTATTAGTGTCTAGAAATTTTTTCCTACCAACTATTCATTTAGCATTTCACATTCTGTTAAAGAAAAAAAAAAAAAGAAGCTTGTTAGGAACGAACATTTTAATTTTGTGGTAAATCAGAGTGACTGTAAAAGATTTGTTTTATTCCAAGTCACAGTATGAAAGGAAAGCTGGGTAAAGCAAGTGTTATTTAACACTAAATAATTTCATTTCCATGACTTCATCAGACTTACATATCAGCTATTCAGAAAATAGTCCCAAAGAGAGTCTTTAATTTAAACTGTCTGATGTTCTTTTGGCAGTTGTAGTGAAACCAAGAGATTTGTTCTCCAGAAAACTTGGACATAGCTTCAGTTCAAAGAAAAGGGGGAGGTGGATTGGTAGTTTGGGGTTTTCTTTAAGGTGGACTTTACTGCAATTTACTCAGTTACTGTCAAACAAACTGTATTTTTTCTGGAAATTATTATCATTAACTCTCATCCTTCCTTCAAAAAACCTAGTACCTTTTAAAAGTAGGTCTACAAAAGCTAACACCCAGTGAAAATAATAAATACTATATCTCTGTCCTGAAGGATTTTTGTTCACACAATTCAGTGGAATAAAACATGTTAGAAATTATTTTCCCAAACTAAATCCTTTGCTTCAAGCCATACCTCAGACTTTTTCTCAGAAAAGGCATAATGGAAATGTGAATAAATAAATGTTGCTTCAACTTAGCAAAATAAAACTCTCTTTGACTGGCTGGAGACAGAAACACTTTCAAATAAGTCTTCATATGCTGCTTCAGGAAATTAGTTCTAGAAATGGTGTTTACTGAAAGAAAAATGCTTCTAAGAAAGGTACTGTCCCTTATTTAAAGTTTCATTCAGAGTTAATTGTTCTTTTCACTGTCACTAGGTCTGGAAAAGGTGCCAAAAGACCTTCCCCCAGACACAACCCTGTTGGACTTACAGAACAACAAAATCACTGAAATTAAAGAAGGAGATTTCAAGAACCTGAAGAATCTTCATGTAAGTGTGCAAATTAACTGGTATTTACCAACAAAAATGGGGAGAAAATGTGACTTTAGTCTGGTAATGCATTTTTTATGGAAAACTCATTAAATAATTTGTGATCTTCCTCTACCAGCCCAGCCTATTTATTTCTATCCCCATTTCTCTCTTGCAAGATTTCTTGCCAAACTACAGAAGTTTCTCACCTCTTTTCAGCCCTTCATACCTGTCTCCTGTCCATTCAGCTCCCTGATCTCCACCACAGCTCCTCTCAGATATTTATTTATGTTCTCAGTCTCTTTGGCACAGTTACTTGGTTATTTCCATCTCAACCCTGCCACCTCACTCACTTCTTACTGTACTCTTTCCCCTCCTACCTCTGAGCTCACAGAGATTTCTATGTGCCACGTTTGTCAGCAGACATTCTGTACTAATTTTAATTCAAGAATCTTTCCAAATTTCTCTTCTGCCCCCTGCACTACGATGAAATTTTGTTTTTGCAATAACCTTCTCCTAGCAAAGCTCCATCCTCATCCTTCTCTACCTGCCAGTCTTCTAACACTTTCTGTCTGGTTTCCTCTTTGCTGAAATATTTTCCTTCCTGGTTTCTGTGACTATTTTTTTTTTCTGGTTCACCTCTTCTTTTCCAAGTTTCCATCAGACAGCTACCTTCCTCTCTGTTTCTTTTTTTTTTTTTTTTTTTGGCTCTGTCTGAGGTCCTCCTCCCTGTCTATAGTTTTTATCAACTTTTTAATAAGGTTATTTTCTCTTTTTGAAAGTGATATCCTAATTCAGGCATATGCCTGAAAATATTATTTTCTAGGCTTTCAGCAACTCATTCTGTGTATTCCTCCATTTGATCCTTTATTATTATAAGCAATATCTTATTTGGCTTTTCTTGCCTGGTTCTTTACAGCCCTATTCTATTCTATTCTATTCTTTCTTTTACAAACAAGAAGCCAACTAACAATTTTCTATCTATAAGTGGTGCCAATATCATCACTCGAAGAATCTTGTTTCAAACAAGAATCTACATTCAACCACTCATACTTGGAAAAAAACCTATACAATTTTACCTCTTTTAATTTCTTCCAAAGTCCATCTTAAATATTTGTTTAAATGCAACATCAAGAAGAAAATTTAAAAAAAAAAATATGAATGCCAGACTGTCCATAGTGAAGGGCTCTGCATGAGTGAATCATGATGAGGTTCATGCCATCTAATTTTAGCATAGGTGTCTATAGTTGATCTAGTTCCAGAGATAACCTCTAAAGACAACAAAACATGTTCTTCCACATCTCATTTCAGAGGACTAGGTTTAAGAATGAGATAATTTGTTCCCCAGATTTTTTTTTTCAATTCCCTTCTTTGGCTACAGGACAGATTTGACACTGTAAAATGTTCCTGCCCATTTGTTTTGGTTTTCTTCCACCTTGGAAAGAAGTCCTGTGTTTTCAGGGAAGATTATCTATGAGGTGCTAAAAGAGACAAAATTCTTATCAGTGAAATTAATCTTTTGGCAATCCTTCTTCATGACACTGTATTAAATGAGTCAGAGCATGGTATTGCAGATGAAAATCACTGCTCCCAGTGACTTCTACCCACTTGGCATTTGGTCCAGGTCTCAGTTACACATCCTGCTGTGAGCTATGCTCTTGTGAACTTATTTATCTCATTGAAGTTAACTCTAAGAGGTTTTCTTTATTTGTTTTGGGTTTTTTTCCTGTTTTCTTTGAATTTTTTTTCTAAACAGATACAATTTAATAGTGAACTAAATTAGTAACTCCTCAAGGAAGAAATTATTTGTTTGGCTTACTCACAAAAGTACTCAGGACATGCTTAGGGACCACTGGAAATCATACATTAGCATAAGTTTTAACAAGTAACCTTCAAAACTGCAATTTTCCTGGATTTACTCAAGAACAAAAAATGATTCTCTCAGGGTCCCCTTCCAACCCAAACCATTCTATGATTCTATGATCTCCTCCCCAAAAAAATAATTTAGTCATGCAGTATATTTATGTAACTAGGTACCATCTTTGCTCTCAGCAGGAATATTCCTGTGTAATATCTGGGAATGATTCTCATTCCCTAACTTTCTATTAAATATTTTTCAGAGGGAGTATTGTTTTTAGAAAGTAAAACTCAAAAGCATTGATGTTGATAGAGCTCTATTATCTCATTTATTTTAAAGAGTGTGTGAGGTACATACATAAAATGTGTGTGCTTTTTAATCTTATTTCCAGAGAAACATGGCTTGGGTTAATGTCACATTTGACAGTGTGATGTTCAAAAATTTCTTAGACTTTACTAAACTTTCTTGTATTCTAGTAAAAAATTGACAGTAGTATTGTTCCAAAATCTAAAATTAGAAACTGGACTTAACTTCTTGCATGAATGATCACTTAAGGGAACAATTCCTTAAACCCCAATTTTCATAGATCTTGAAAAAAATGCACAGCTTATACAGTTTGTTACTTTTAAATAATCCATTTAAATACCTTAATACTTATAGCTGTCATCAACCACAGGTGTATTAGTTTTAGAAGTGATTTTCATGAACAAGTTGGGTTGAACCTTAGGTTCGACTGGTACTAAAACCCAGAATAAGTAGCAAGAAAATAAAGGATTTACGTATAACTTGTCCATGGCTTCTCTTTCACTACAAATGTAACTGCTTATACTACACATCACTGGAGTACACAGCACTGGAGATGAAAGAGAAATTAGAACCTACCAAAATACTCTTAGTATTGAAAACTTTCCTAGGTGGATTTCCCAAGCACAGCTAAAATTTGCAGCTGTGGAAATATGGCAAGGAATTAGAAGAGGACACAGCTAAAGGAGTATTTTCCTGCAAATAATAGATTGTTGCCAAAAAACATCAGAATCAACAGTTACAGTGCACTTGATATTTTCATAGCTTTAAATTATCCAGGAAAAAGTGGCTAAACTATTAATGTTGTACTGTTAAAACTCAGTGAAACTTCACTCTATTTGAAAATAGATTGTTGAAAGGTTGTTTGTTTGTGTGGTTTTCATTTTAGTTTTTTTAGCACAGGGATTGAGAGAATAGAGGAAAAGTTGAAGACTTTTTTTACAGGCTGAGGACTGAGTTTCACGTTTTCAGAAAACTGTCTGATATTATGTAAAAAAACTTGCTTATGACTTAGACCTGTGGCAAAAAAGTCAGACAGGAAAGCTATTGGAAAAGCCAGGAAAAAAGTCTCTATTTCTATGAAACAGTCAGAATTTTCCAGGCAGACTGACATTTCTGGATGGAGTTCAGTACTTTGACCCCATGGACACAATAAAGAGTCCAAAATACTCCATGAGTAAGCTCTCATGCAGAGTAAAGGAGGAGCCTACACAAACAGCACAGGGAGTTGCAGGCTGTGTGGCAAAGCCAAAGCAAACCAGCAGAATGCCTGCACCTGGAAAAAGAGGTGAAAGGAACTGCTCTGTGTTAGATCACTATAAGAGCAGCACAAACAACAGAATGGTGACTGCATGCTTCTCCAACAAGAATTTTTCAATTGGCAGAGTGCTAGTGTAGTGAAGGAAGATGAGTGCACTATTGGCCTGAAATCAAATGGAACATTACCTAATTGAAGCTAGCAGAACTGTTCAAAGCCATGGCTGTACATACAAAAATGCTAAAGCCAACTTTGTTTAAACTGAAGGAAAAGATCTAAGAGATAAAAGATTTAAACTAGGAACTTAAAGTTGTGACCATATCCACACTAAATGTGGAGGCAGAGAAACTGAAACTTTTTTTGTAGTAACACCAAGTGGAAAAATAAAGTATGGCAGTAGAAAATTTCATGCCATCATTTTCTTACAAAACAAAACAAAACAAAAAACAAATAAAAACCCCAAAACACCCAAACAAAACAAAACAAACCTGAAGAAAAGTCTAAGAAGATCTTTCAGAGATAGAGAAAACCCTGAGATCAAAAAATATTAATTAAATAATCCAGACTTCTGATGGCTCATTACAGCTTCAGTTCCCTTTTCCCAGGCATAAAAAGAAGTTAACATTAGTCTCTGTAAATCACAGAAAGAATCAGTAATCACTATCCTCCTGTGAAAAAACAAAGACAAATATTTCTGTCCACCTTCTACCTCTGAACCCAGTTCCTAGTATCATCAGTGGCAGGACTGAGGTGCTGCTTTAGGTTTCTAAAAAATATTCAGTATGGGGAACAAAAAGTTAATCTTCCTGAAATACAGCACTCCCTTAGAGAATTTTCATTTCCTCATACTCACCTGTGCATTGTGCTTAAGACACAGTGAGATTTTCCACAGAAACAAGTATAAAACAGATCACATGCACAGAAAACATTTTTCTTGTACAATAGGTAAAGATTTTTTCACGTGTGGAAAAAAAACCAGGACAAAATATTTTGAGGTCCTTAAAATTCTGGAGAGAGTCAGCATTATAGGCTAATGAAAAAAAAATGAATTTTTTATAGAATATAACAATAAAAAAACAAGATCAGCTGTAATAAATTTAATGAATGACCAAAATTTCTTGCCATAGTAGACAAGGTCAGGGTTGAAAGAAAAAGCAAAATGCAGAACCACCTGTTTCCTCATCATCTGAGCAAGTCATGTTGTGTGAGGGGTACCAGTGAGAGCTCAAAGGCCAGGCAAACCAGGTCTGCAGCAGGCTCCTTTGCCTTGTGAGATTATTCAGCAAGGTCCTGTGCATGTGACCAAAGTGCTTTCCACAGGCTTCTGTTTGTACTGAGAGGCTGCTCCTTCAGTGCCTTGACATCTCCTTCCTTCACAATTCATTCATCTCTGTTGCTTCCATCTCATCCCTTTTTCCTTGCTTTTCTTAGCCATGTCCTCTTGATCCTAGGTTTGGATGATTAGAGAAGAATGTCAAGTTCTGATTTTGGGGGGTTTTGTTTGCTTTGTTTTGTTTTGTTCCTGGGTTGTTTGGATTTTTAGTTTTTCTCTAAATGTGCATACATCCTTAGTAATTTGGAAGAAAGCCTTCCTTCTGTGTTCAGGTTATAAGTATGACTTATCTGAAAATGTAAGGTAAACAAAAGGGGTTAATGTTATTATTATTTTGTATTGGGATGCCTGGCTCCTGAGGTTAAAGTTCTTAAGATATAACTGTTCCTAGCAGAACTGTAATAAAAACCAGGTAATAATGTAATACATAACCCAGGAAATTAAAGAAATTCCATTGGGCCAGGGATTGACTTTTCAGTTTAAACCCTGAAGGATGCATGCATCAGTAAAGAATTGATGTTAGATAAGAGTTCCACCCCCATCTGGCAAAACAGGTGTATCACTATGCAATACGGCTGATGAAAGTTTGCTGGTAATTTTCCATTTTAATTCTGCTTTTGGCAAGGCTCTCATTTCTAACTATACTAAATTAAGATGAATGGGGATTAAAATCCCTCAGAACAGTCTCCTGAGATTCTCATATAATGAAATTGCACCAGAAAATTTAATTCCTTGCTCCCCACCCCTAGACAGGGCAAAAATTGGAAGTTTTAGTAACCACAAGAAGAACAACCCTATGCTAATTCCAACCTGCCTGCCACACGCTGCCTCTGCAGTTTGTCAGGGTGTATTTTGACAAAAGCCTGCCAACAAGGGTTCCAAAATTTTCCTGAATTGTGAATCCTCCTTTTTGTGTTTGGAATAAATATTTGATGTAGAAATCAGGTCAGAAGGAGCTAAATGACCAGACTCCCACTGACTTTAATGTAGCCAGAATCTATTCCTGTCATACAGTGGTTTTTATTTTTTCTCCTGACTACAGAAATACCAGAGGTGTTTCACTAAAAGAGAAAGTCATCTTTGGAGCAAAGCTTCATTTTTTTTTCCTCTCTGAACGCCACTTAAACTGCTGGTCATGATAAGGTGGTGCAATATTATAACTGAGTCAATGTTTACTGTGCAGTTTACATTCTTTATCATGACAAAGGAAAAAATGCTTTAGCTCAGAAAAATGAAGATGGAAGTTTAGTTTTCTCTTATCCATGGGAAATTGCTATGAAATGTCTAAGCCTAACAAACTGATGTATTAATACTTGATGTATTTTTGCCTCTTCTCTTCTTCCTTCCTTCCTTTTTTTTGTATCCATACCAGGTCATGTTGAAAGCTGTGCATTTTTTTGCTCAGTCCTTTTTATTGTAAATTCATGATGTGCTTCAAAATTTTTTGGGCAGGGGAAGTTAGGGTTTAGGGAATATATTTATTATAAATGAAATATCCTTTTTCTCCATTAAAAGTGAAAATGTAGAAGAAGGTCGATTTTCAAATAAGGGCATCAGTTCCTGTGACATTTGTTCTAGGATATAATTTCTGCCAAATTATTTCACACCAGCAGCACTGCAAGTAATATCTGAACCTAGGGCTCCAGCACTCTTGAGCACTTTCAGGATGACCCTTTTTTTTTTTCTCTCCTAGCGTTTCTTTCCCTGTACAAAAATTTCATGTCCTTTAACACACTGAATATAATGTCTCATCATGCCATCTGGGCTTTATTCTGGATAGCTGGTCCTGTGACCTGTTTTTGCCTAAGATCCATTCCTCTGTAACACTGCCTGCAGATGTTTTCCCTAGGTTTTTGTCCCCTAGTTCCTGTTTTCATTGACCTCTAAATCCCCTGAGTTTTTAATTTTATTTTATTTTGGTTTGGTTTAGCTTTTGTTACATGCAAACCATGTGGGACACATTCTGAGGAAAGTAAACAGCATTGCTGCAAGGCTCATAACTTAGTTCTTTAAGTATGGGATATAATAGAGGCATTGTGAAGTGGGAAAGGAATCCAGGGCTATGGCTTGCCAGGTGCGATACTGGTGTGTTATCCTCATCATTTGTTGTTGCTCTGGGAGACAGTAAAATGTCTCTTACAAACTGTAGTGTGTGGGTTTATTTTTCCTTCTTTACAGCTGCACAACAATGGAAAAATAATGCAGGTTTAAATATTGAGAGCAGGGACTTGCAGAGAGGGGTCTAAGTGGGAAATAGTATTCTGGCACAGAAAAAGTTGTAAATTCTGACTTGTGGTACTTTCCCACCTTATACCATGAAACATGTTCCCACTGTGAAATTAGTGTTTTTATACATACCTTTGATAGAATACCATAATTTCTAAGTGAAAAACTCCTTCAGTGTTTGAATTTAAAAAAAAAAAAATCTGTGTGTTTCCCCAAGATAACATTAACATGAGAAAGCATTGGAAAAGCATAACAGACTAATCCTAGGTACCAACATCTGGGTTTGGTCAGGGGTTTCAGTTACACTCTGAAGAGATATAACAATCAACTACTCAGAGAAAATTTACAGAGACTAGCTGAATGTATGCCTGCCTATTTCCAACCAGAAATATTTCACACCAAATCATTAGCTGTGATAACTGTTGCCCTTTTTCTTTTAATTTAGAAGATACCATAGTTAAAAGAAATCCAAAAAAGGCAGACTTTTAGCTGAAACAAATGGTTAATCAGTACAAAACAAAATACAGGATAAAAATTTCAAATACTCATAACATGAGCCCAAACTCACTGATTGTTGACTTAGAGATCTATTAAAAAATATGGTGAAATTAATAAAAATAAAGAACAACATAATTAGCAGTAGCACATTTGATTATTGAAATAAAAACAACGTAAAAGACTAATCTACATAATTCCAATTGTACCACTTTTAAATAACTGGATTGTTTGCCTTGTCCTAATACTCTACATGTAGCTGAATTTCACTATGGGCAGAATCTATATCTGTGTCACGATTCTGGCAATCATGAATCAGAAAACCACTCCCAATGTGTATTCATGTGTTCTCATGTCAGGTTTTATCATCCAGGCCCAAATAAAAGAGAGTTGGTGGCAGGGCCTCCACTGACCAATATATTTATTTTGAGGTGGGCTTATTGTTAGGGAAATACTCTTGCTGAACTGTGGGTGACCTCTTCTACCTCCTCTTGCACATGAGTTATTTCTAGCTAGCATACAAAATTAAAACCAGATATGTCCAGCTTTACCTGTGCTCAATGAAACCATGCCCAGTACACACTGCTGGCTTTGCTCAGGGTGATCTGCAAGAAGAGTCCATCAGGGGAAAAAGACATCACCATTTTCTTCTGCCCACTTCTCTGCCCAGTTTCCATGATGGACAGGTGCTGTCACAGAGGCTGATAGTCTTGTTACTGTTTTAATACTTAACTGATTATGGAATGAGTCAGATACTCCATTTTCCTCCAAGAAACAGACTAAAGAGTAATTCTGAAAATATTGAAAGTGTATAAAAATGCTCTGGTGTTCACTATAGTATTTACAACAAATTTTGTCTTCTGTTTCTGAAACTAGCACAATGGAGGTGGTGAAAAATGATGGCCTATTAATAAATAAAAGTAGATATTATAACAATATTTACATGGCCCATTCTACATAATCCACTGCAAAAACATGCATCACTGTAAATCTGATAAGTAGATAGCAAACAGGTGGAATGATAAGTCATTCAAGTATCTATTATATCTGAAATACTCTCCATTACTGTGTTAAGTCCTGACAGTAATGAGACCTTCTCCCTTTTTGTGTTATGGTTAATTATCTATGAGATTTAGAAGCAATGTAAAATTTCAGAGGCATGCAGAGAACACCTGTTACAGATAACAGTGCTTTCATGGAGGCATTTCTCCCCTGGCTGTATAGAGAGATAATCTTAGAGTTACCCTGAGTCTAGATATCACAGTTGTGAGAACTGGATTAGACACTGACAGGAAAGGCAAAGTAAGTATGGTCCATGATTGCCAACGGCAGGACTTGGAGCCTGATGCTTCAGATTGTTCCCCTTCCATGCAAAATTTTTCTTACCAAAAAGATAACTTATATCTCTGAAAAAAAAAAAAAAGTTTGTTATTCATCACAAATCTAGGAAGTGCTGTTTTATAAGACTAAGAGGAATGAGGTGAAGTTATGCGTATTTTTATTAAGCTGGGCTGTGCCTTCACTCTATTGAGTAACAGAATTTCCTGTTCAGGAGAAACTGGTTAGGAGGGTCATGTGATGATGGGCAAGGTATAACAGTATCCTTAGGATAAACAAAATCAGGAAAAAATACCCAAACAAAAATTATATTTTATGTGACTGTCTTGTTCTTCACAGATTTCAAATGGATTGATTGTACTTATTCTTGCACATAAAGAAGCTGCATTGCAGTCTCAGTAATGAAGTAACACTTGCATTTGTTCTATAGGACTTTCACTGCTTCAGAAGTTTATAACCTTTTTTTAGTACTGCATTGCATTTTCTTCAGCTCACTAAATTTGCCTTCGGAAGACCTCAAAAGGCACTAGAGAATAATAATAATAATAACAATAATAATAATTTTAAAATGTTTCACCACAGAATAATTTCCCTTGTGATCATCTGAGATCTCCTTGATTATTACTCCACAGGCATTGATCCTTGTCAACAACAAAATCAGCAAAATAAGCCCATTAGCTTTTGCTCCTCTGAAGAAACTGGAAAGACTTTACCTGTCCAAGAACAACCTGAAGGAGCTCCCAGAAAACATGCCGAAGTCTCTCCAGGAAATACGGGCTCATGAGAATGAGATCTCCAAGTTGAGGAAAGCTGTCTTTAACGGGCTGAATCAAGTGATTGTCTTAGGTATGAGCATGAGAAATATAACAAACAGAACTGAGTGGTTTTTCCAAGATGCTGTTTGTAGTTTGATCAGTGATTATATGTAGAAAGGCAACAAATGCCCCAATAAATTGTATCTCCAAATTAGCTTTGACCTGAAGAACATAAGTACCTACACTGCAGCCCAGCTCACAATCGTGTTTTGTTGGCAGAGCTAGGCACCAATCCAATCAAGAGTTCAGGCATTGAGAACGGAGCTTTCCAGGGGATGAAGAGGCTCTCCTACATCCGTATCGCAGACACCAACATCACAAGCATCCCAAAGGGTAAGAAATTCAATTAGTATTTCAGAGATTTGCACAGGTATGATGTGGTAACTTCTACTGAATTGGAAAAAAAAATATTATGGGAGCTTTTTGAATCTGTCCTTAAAGTATCTGGTTTTAAACCAGATGACTTTTATTAGTTTGGAAAATTTTGGTTTTTGTTTGCAAGATCCATGAGAGGTGCACTGTGAAATGTCATTTTATGTTATTTTGCTTTTCTTGTCTCACAGCTGAAATATAAAATGGAAGATGTTTTCAGCCTCCAAGCCTGGTTATTGAGCTTGACTAATATTACACAACTGTAAAGTCATGTAAAATTAACTGAAGTTGTACAAGCAGAAAATCAGCCCTCCACAAATCTGTGGCTTTGAAGCCAAAAATGCTGTTCCGATAACAAAACAGAAACCTTTGCTATTTTTCAAAGTATTTAATTGCAAATTCCTACAAAAGAACAATTTGATTGTAATTTATTAAAAACAAAACAAACAAACAAGAATGATTCCAATTCAGAGGAAATTATATTCAATTTATTCATACTTCAGTCAACAAATTGTTTTGAAATGGCTGAAAACTTTTTGAGAGATGATACTGATTTTTATTTTTTTCTTCCCATATTTCCTGTTTTGGATGTTCTTTTGAGGGACCTCAGATAGGTAAAATGTGTTTCCTCTTTTTTTTTCTCCTGATAAACAGAATTTGTAAACTAGTAAGCACCTTAAAAGAAACAACGTTAAAATTATTTTGCCTCATACTTACAGTATGAGTTTCTACTGATGTTTCTTGTTAAATATCTAGGTGCCACATGTTTGCATATTTATGTGTATGGATAGTCTGGCTAAAATCAGAGATATTTATATGTCCCATTTACATAATCATGAAGGGTAGAATTAACAAATGAGAAAAATTTAATTTAGGTATTTTTAAAGAGATAACTGTTTTATAATGACACTAGGAACTTGGTCTTATTTCATCATAAATTAATTGTTGGTATCTGTTTTCAGTTTCCCTGATTGTGAAAGTTCTTTATTTCATTTAGTGAATCGTTCATGGGCATGTTTAGAAAAAATATTTTGTCAACTGTGAAAGAGCCTTGTTATGGTACAAGTATTTTTTTTAAATATAAGTATCCAGTTTAATCAAAAATAATTTGATGGAGTTCTCTCTTTCAGGCCTTCCTCCATCCCTTACTGAACTTCACCTTGATGGCAACAAAATCAGCAAAATTGATGCTGAAAGTCTCTCTGGACTCACCAACTTGGCAAAGTAAGAATTAACTTCTTTTCACATAAAATACTAGTTGAAATTGCAATCACCACCCACACAATTATAAAACATAAGTCTGGCTTTCATGAGTATTAGAATCACTGAAATAATCAGAACTTAACAGGAAAGGCTTCTAAGGATTTGTGTACTGATTGAAGAGAACAAACACTTCATTTATTTTCCTGACAAAATTTTTCATCTGTTTTCAATTATGAGTGCTATATGCTCAGGACAACTGTTTATTTGATGTACAAAAAACAAAACAAAAAAAAAAAAACAAAAAAGAAGAAGAAAAAATAAAAGAAAAGAAAACAAAACACACACACACACACTAAAAAAAAATAAAAATTAAAAAAAAAACCCCAAACAAACAAACAAAAAAAAAAACCAAAAAAAACCCAAACAAACAAACAAGAACAATTAGACTTTTTTAATTGTATAATGTTTCTTTCATTTCATGTCCATCTTTGGTTTATGCAGTTTTCTTGGAACACAGCAATGCTCATGCAGTTTGCCTGGAAAATGAGGAAAAAAGTACATGGGAACCAAAACTTCTTTCAACAGTGGTTCCTTTGTTTCTCAAGAAAGGCAAATCTGCAATGAGTCCAGGAACATGATTAAGAGAAAAAAATAATAAAATTTAATTGAAAAATTGTTACTGTCAGAGTGACTTTACTCTGCCAATCTGTGACTACATTGTTGAATAAATTTCTGTAAGTGTAAGAAAATAAAAAGGACGATTCCCAAAAAGCCCTTATACAGAATGATTTGTGAATTCATTCCCATCAAAAAATATGTAGCAGGGAAAAATTGTCCTTTACTACAAGTAATTTTTATAATTTAATACCAAAAAAATTACTGTGAAAATGGTTTTTAAAAAGATTGACAATCAGGCTTTTAACCAGTTTACTGGATTAATGGATTTTCATCTTCATCTTTCTGCTTGTCAAAATGAGGGTAGAAAACAGAAATCAGAGAAAGATTACTGAGCAACAGGAGTTACGTTTATGGCTATCTGTAGTTGCTTAGACAGCAGTTCAATGGAATGAAGTAATATTAGTAATATCGTAATAGTAATTAGTAATATATAGTAACCTAATACTTATTTTGAATCTGAAAATTCCAAGATATAAAGCTTAGAAGACCTTTCCAGATCTTATAAATTAAGACATTTCATGTTATGTTTTATGTTAATATTTTATCACAGACTCAAAAAAAAAAAAATCTGTTCTAGATTTTAATGAAAAAATAAAAATATGATATACATGGATTAAAGGACTACGAAGCAGTTATTGTTTGTTACAGAGGCTTAGAACAGATTATAACATTCTTCAGAGAAATTATGAAGAAAACTTCCAAAACCAAAACAAGATGATAACTACTCAGGTAGAGAGTAATTTACATTACTGGAGGTGGGGGTTGTGGGGCATGGGAGCTGTCCTGCAGGTGACACAGTTTTTCTGTTTTTCTCATTCACACACTTGGAAAACACCACAGGCAGCACCACATGGACAACACTGTTGGAAGTCTGCCTTAAGACATAAAGTTTTAAACAGCAAGTGCCAGTGGAGTACTAAAAATATCTAAACTTGGGCTGCTTCTATTGTGGCTGTTCTGTAGGGAACAAGAAGATACTCTGCTGACCATGACGTGGGAATGTGGAGCTGCTCAGAGCAGGCTCCATGTTTTAAAGCACTCTCTGCCCTGTGCTTAAGCAGGTAACATAGGTAACAGAGATGCCCTTTTGCAAAGGCGGGGGGTAAGGAAGAGCACGGAGTGCTGAACAAGGAGCACATCACACAAAACAAAACAGACAGATGGGGAAAGGAGGGAGCTATGGAAAAGCTCTAGCCCACCATAAAGAACCCCAGCCTTTTTTTATATGTCTAAGTTTTCAGAGATATTAGGACAAGGTCAGAAAACCTTGTTCATGCCTACTCAAGCTTGACAGGCTAATAGCTGCCCTAAAGCACAATAATCTTCGAGAAACAGGTAATTTTTCTGGCTGTGAATTTTAAATTGTAAAATGTTTCATGCAAGAGCTTGGCGTAGGTCTATTGTTCGTTCTCTTTTGAATTTTCTTGCATTCTAGTATATGTGCAACATTTGTCCTTTTTATTTCTTTGTTTTCCTTGTAAAATTACTCCTAAGTCTTTCAAAAGCCTTCATTGAGTGACTCAGTGAGAAAGCAATAATCTTCTGAAAGTAAACCCAACAAAGACTTTGGTGATTACATGCAGGAATGAGTTCCAAGAGGACATTCACATTGTACATCTGATGTTACCAACATCTACATTCTAATAAAACTTACTGAGATGGTCCAGCTCCATACAGTGGAAGTTGGACCAAGCAAAGGGACTTTTTAGTGTCTAATATACATTAGATATCTGGAAAAATTTCTTTACTGAAAGGGTAGTCAGGCATTTCAACAGGCTACCCAGGGAAGTGGTAGAATCAGCTTCCCTGGAAGTGTTCAAAAGGCACATGGATTTAGCACCTGGGGACATGGCTTAGGGGTGAACATGGTGGGGTTGCATTAATGTTTGGACTTGGAGGTCTCAGAGGTCTTTTCCAACCTTAATGATTCTGTGATTCTAAACCCATAATGATAGTAATGGTGTTGAGCATCATGAAGTTTCTTTTAAAAACATAGTGGAAATGATTCAGCAGGGATGTTGGAGAAAAAAATGTGAAAAAGTATTTGAGAATTTATTCATTTTTGAGATATGTGTTTGATGATGCTCTTCAATGATTTAGAACACTTGGATGAGGTTTACTGAAATGCTGGGAAAATGTTACTTATTCACTAATAAAAAAGGAAGTAATATATCAATGTATGAAGCAAGAATGATTTTTGAAATTCTTCCTTTCTTTTCCTATGGGAAGGGTGATGAGGACCATATCCTTTCCAAATCACCATTTTACGCAGTAATATTGACTGTAAGCACAGCCCCAAGTGACTAAGAGATTTTGTAAGACATTTAGAGTAGATGTAATTTCATATAATTTCATTCCTTCTGGAATTTAGATCCACTTCACTACAGACTCCTATAATTTCATTCATTCCCTAAAAGACTTTGTGTAAAGGGACTGTTTTTCTTCATTAGATTAATATAAGAGTCAGAACTGGTTTTCTTGGCACTGGTCTCCCAGGTTTGACACACCTGCTTGTAGACCTGCATATGTAGAGAGCACATAATTAGATATGTGTCAAACAAGAGTTTATTGCCGCCTGACAAAATGTGGAGGTTTTTTTCCAATCTTTTCAGAGACATTCACTATGGGTACCCATCACTGAAGTCCATTGTAAGCATTCTGTAGAACTTCAGACTGAATTGCTATGTAGGATCCAATTCCCCAAGCTTTCCTAAATCTTGGTATATCCTATTCAAAAGAAAGTTCATTCTAATAACTTTTAATGAAAATTCTTCATTATCAAATTCTAGCTAGAAGATGGGATACTGTGAACTGATTTCTAACTGAAGTAAATTCATGTTGATATAAGTGGGAGCTCTCATTAAAGTCTCCTTTGTCATTTAATAGTTTGAAAGCATTGCCGTATTTAAATTAGTAGGATAAGACTATTTGCATTATGTAATTATGTATTATGTAATACTAATTAATACTAGGAAACCTCTCAGCCATAAAGATCAAGGAAGAATTTTCAGTTCTGTAATTTTATTCTAGTTTCAGAAAGTTTCTGACTTCTGAAACTGCTACAAGCCACAAAGAAATACAGGTCATTAGATAACTGTGAAGAAGACTTTCTTAAAAGTACTCCTCCACAGCAAATTATTTTAACATGAGGTTTCTTATTAACTGTATTATCTTATCGATTAAGCTGTTAAGAAATTTCAGAGCATTTTCCCCCTCAATATTAAAATAAAAAAGCTTAAAGAAAAACAGCAAAATAGATGAGCTAAGTTTAGCCTTTATAGAAATAATTTTCTAAAATTACAATACTCCTGATGATTACAACTCCTGAAGTGTTGTTGCTGGTTTCTTTACTGCAACACAGAGTACTGTAAATTATGCCAGTCTCTTGAAAAATTTCTGTAGTTTAGTAATTACAAATCAAAATACTATAAACACAGAAATACACAGATAGAAACAGATTGTTCAAATTGAACTTGAATTGTTCTACAAACGTAGTATGTGGATATGTAAAGGAGAAAGGGTGATTTTGTGATGAAAACTCTGGATTGGATTAACTATCTTAGAAGGATGTGGTGGAGTTTTAAGCTTAACAGCTCTGGGAACATGGGTGATGTAGTTTGACAAAAAGCTTCAGACAGTGCTCCTTAAGTTACAGGTATCACTTGTTCAGTGTTTCAGCTTCCAAAGACAAACTGGTGCCTATGGAGGTGCTCAGTAGGTATCTACACCAGGATTAGTCATACAGCTCATCAAAGGATACAGTATTGTAAGCACAGGTTGAATGATATAATGATAATTGTGATTTTTCACATCACATGTCAAACTTATTTAATTTTTTTAATTTAACCTAGCTCTACCTTGCTCACATATAATTCTGAAAATTAGCCAGGTCTGTTCTGCAACAGCAGTGCAGAGAAGCAATCAACCCAAGCAAGAAGAAAGATAGCTATGTGGGCAAGTTTAACACTTTTTTATGTTTCCTCTTTCTTTTTTTTTTTTAAATTACTTCAGACTGGGTCTCAGTTTCAACAGCATTTCTTCAGTTGAGAATGGCTCTCTTAACAATGTACCTCATCTGAGGGAGCTCCACTTGAACAACAATGAACTTGTCAGAGTACCCAGTGGACTGGGTGATCACAAATACATACAGGTAAAGTTTATCATACTGTCTCAGAGAGCAATAGTTGAAAGATTCCTAATGGTATTTGTGCCTTTATTCAGCCTTGAACAGAAATGTGCACAGTGTTTTTAATTTGATGCATGTTTCATAAATGCTTGAATTATCAAGGAAATGTTGAATACAACAGGAAGACTCTTATTCTGATTTTTTTGTGGAAATGGTTATGGAGGTGTATAGATCTGGAGATGTACATTCGTTGTCTCTGTATGTCTGAAGGGCCACAAAAATGTGGGATTATTTGTGTAACCTGGTTCCTCTTTACTCAACAAATAATTACTAAAATAATTTTATCTCTTGATTTTTTTTCTACTAAGTGACATTTTGCAACCTTTCCCAATAATCTTTCCTTTATTATCTCACAAAACAGTGCCATCAGGAGGGCAAATAGACAAAACAGGCATTTCACATTACCAGTATTTTTGAAGTCCTTTTGGCCAGATACCTAGAAAGATTGCCTCTCAGGAGCAATTTAAGTCTTCACCCAGACTAAGATTTTACAGCAAAGAAAGCTCCCAAAGAATGAAGACTCCCAAATGTAAATTACCCCCTGCATGTTCCTTGGAAAAATTCTCCAGAAGTGGTGAATCTGGAGCAAAATGATAATCATCAGCTACTTTAAATTGTCATTAGTGGTTACTTTGGCTCTGAGTCCTGTATAGCTGCACTCATGAGAATGAAAATATTAGAGCTGGAGAGAAACCAATTAGTATCAAATATATTTTCAGTACACAGCACATGCTCCAGAGCTACAGTGCTGTATTCATAATTTCACATCTTTGGCTCCTCTTTTGGTTACAGTACCACCAGCTGACAGTAACATTATTAGATTGCCTTGCACAGTTTGTGCACTTTCTGTAGAAATTATGTCAATTGGGTGCATGCTAGGTATTTCAAAAGGTAAACAGAGTCAAGGATTTGTTTGGCAAGAAGACATATTTGCATAATGTTGCCAAAACGCATGTGAAGCATTTAATATGAAATAATTCCTCTTATTTGCCACGATAGCTCAATTTCTCACTTCAGTACTTGTATGCTTTTCAGGTGGTCTATCTTCATAACAACAAAATCGCTTCCATTGGTATCAACGACTTCTGCCCTCTTGGCTACAACACCAAAAAGGCCAGCTACTCCGGCGTGAGCCTCTTCAGCAACCCCGTGCAGTACTGGGAAATCCAGCCCTCTGCTTTCCGGTGTATCCATGAACGCTCCGCAGTACAGATTGGAAATTACAAATAGATGTCTAAAGATGGGGTTTGCTTGTGTTCCAAAGTGTCTGTCCTTATAGGCCTGTTCAAAAAACCGTTGCTAACAATTAACGCCAAATGCCAGAAACTTCACTCTAAAGTGGAGACGATCCTTTGAGGTAGAATAAATGAGACATTACAGATGTACAAGAGCGAGCATACCATCAATAAGAATTGCCCACTGTGCTTTAAACTGACTTATTTCAGCCTTCTTTTCCAGCATGCTTTCTGTGGCATTTTTCAGTTTGCTGAATGCTACAGGTTTTCAGATTCCACTGTATATGAAATTCGGAGTAAATATTTGTCATTATGATTTATAAAAAAAAAGACAATGATTGAGGTTATTTTTATAGCCACACACAGAGAAAAATAGCAGAGGGGACAAAAGACTCTCAAATCATCTTGAGACTTGAGAAGGTAAGAGTTACCTCCTTTAAATTTATTTCAAGCCCTGGAGGTTTAAAAATATCCACTATAAGATAATTCTGAATGTATCTATTTAGCAGAGGCAAATAAAGTTGTTGCTAATGTCATTATTTTTGAAAAAAAATAAAATAAATTTGTATTGTACACATAGTTCTTTAAAGTTTGCCATTCTTCTAGAGCAATGCTATTCAGAATTAGCCTAACATCATCCTAATGAATAAAATATTGAGTAGTCTGCAGTAAAAAACTTGTAAGCTATATCTGGAGCTCAATGACTAAATTTCTCTAGAGCAAATCCTTCTCACCTTAGTCACAAGAGCAGTTTTTATGACTGTACTGCCTTGCAGAATATGGTATGAGGGTTTAGTAAATGTTATCAATCCATGTATTTATCTAAACAAAAGCCATAGCAGTTCACTTTTCACTTGTTCTTCATTGTACATTTATCAGCATCCATTACTGGTTTTGGTTTTATAAAAAAGGAGTTTAGAAGTAGAGATATGCAGGTTCCTCTGTCCGACAAATTTGTGGAATTTAGACTATAGAAGCAAAACCATAAGTATAGAAACATATGAAGTGAAATAATTGCTATTGTGGACATTGTTGGGACACCATTTGTAGATGTATCTATTTAGAGTGATTTGGAGCCCTCTGTAAATTGGGATTCTTCGGCCCATACCAGCGGGTAGCAAGCACATCAAAGGTAGGCTGCACATATCTACTGTCAATCTTCAAAGCTAAACATATACTCAATAAAAACATCACCTGAAAAGAATCTTCTGCAGACTCTTAATACTCCAAAGTCAATCTCTCTAATTTGTAAAACTTATATGTCATTTATATTAAAGAATAATGTAATACAGGCAAACTCCAAAGTGTTTGTCTTTCTTCTTTTGTTTAGATAGAATAACACAAGTGTGTCAGAACTTTAAATAAGTCTTGAAAATTTAACACCTTTGGCATGATGATAGCTAAAATAAGAATAAGTTTTGTGAAATTCTTTTACCTCAAGGAACTTTTTCATGCCTAACTCTCATAGGTAATTTTTTAGGAGCAAACAAATATAGTCTTTTTATAGCTGTCATTCAGTAGAAAATAATTGGAAACAATTATGACTCACTATAACCACTACACAGAAAAAGAATGTTTGCACTCTTCTGAGCTATCTTCTTCATATAGTTGCCAATGATTTCTCTGCTTTCTATCTGTTTTTCTTCTGGATTTCACATTTTCAGAGAGTTATTTTTAAATAAAACAAACAGTATATGATAACTTTCTGTCACAGGAGGGAAAACACTCCATAAAATCATCAGTTATGGTTCTTTTTTTTCTTTTGGTTCTTGGTTGGATATCGACTGTTGCACACACAGAGACTTCATGCAGAAAACTAAGCACTGGCATTTCAAGTGAGAACAAAGGCATTGTCTTAGCCTGAAAAACTCCACAGAGTTTGTATGTACATGGTTACAGAAAGAGATCCACACAAAAAATAACAATTACAAAAAGCATCATGTAAACATATGCACAAACTCTCCATTTCTCCATCCACAGTTTTAACATCTCACATACTAAGGCTTTTCTTTCAAATTAGAACAAAATTCAACAAGTCCAGAAGAAAATATCTGAGTCTGGTCCTCCTCTGTAACACCCATGATATATCCCCTATCAAGCTTGCTGGTTGCTGCTAAAGCATAAGTTATTTCTCATAAAACACATTCCCTTCTAACAACCAAAGGCTGCAAAGATAGCAGGACTTCCCTGATTCCCAGTCTTTCTCAATGAAGTGAAATAACCAAATCCTAACAAGAGACCTAAGCAAGATCATGACAAATTTGAAAGGTACACGCACTGTTGGTTTTCCATAAGTTGTGCAGCCACACCAGTAATATTTGACTGATGGGATTCTATCCACGCACAGCATCTGCAGAGACTTCAAAGCAGCGGGAAGCCCAATACTTTCAAAACTGCTTTTCATATAAATAAAGAACAGATGGTTATTCCACTCAAAAACAAAACAAGGAAAGAAAAAAAAAGGAAAATAACAAGAACAAACACAAACAATCTATAAACAATTGGGTGGAAAGAAATAGAAGAATTAAAGTAGAAAGCCTTTGGGCCTGCAGTGCATCCTCAACTTCTTCGTAAAGCATGAAGACAGTGAATGGTCACAACTGTTGGACTCAAACACATAAAGAATAATTATTACCCTTGTTTCCTGGTGCAGCCTAAAGAATCTTATCCCTTGCTGCCAACAAGGGTGTGGCCATCTTTTACTCTGGTTTCTCCTACGGTGCACCAGGTTATAGACAGTTATCATATACTCAATTGCTGATGTATAAATGACACTAAATGTAATTTCATTTCCAGGAAAGGACCTGCTCTTAAATCCTTGGCATCAGTGTGTTGCTCTCCTTTCCAAGACCATACATTTTTTCAATTGCCTCCACCAACTGTTTCTAAAATTATCTAAGCACAAGGTCTGGTAACAGGTCTTTTGGTTTTGGGGGCTTTTTTTTTTTTTTTTGGGGGGGGGGGTTGGTTGTTTTTTTTTGTTTTGTTTTTTGGGAGTTTTTTTGAGCTGCTAGTGAACCTCTCTCATAATCTATTTCTGCTTAGGTTAGCTATTTTTGAAAGCAGATAACATTTTCTACCTCACACTCACTCGTGTAAAAAATAGGAAAAAGCTGAAAAATTGTGTTTGTTCAAAGCAAGTATTAACTTAATGTATTTCTAATATCATATGCAAAATAACTAAAAAAGATTACAGACTTTCTCATCCCACCACTACTCTGAAGTGCCATCTAGTGTCACTGAGGGACAGTAACAAAGTTACTGTTAACTAGAGAAAACCAGAAGGAAAAAGGTTTATGAAGCTTTATGAGAAGAGGGTACTCAAATTCACCTACTCTGTTGTTTTGGTTTTGTCTTTTTATTAAGTCAGAGGTGCAGTGCTGTGAAATCAATAGTCTTTTTGTACACCTACAATCAAATACATTTGCTTTGAACAAGGATGCATTTTTGCTCATTCTCTCTGTATGCACACGCTGCTCTGAAGTCAGTTTTTCTTCAGAGACTTTCCTACATCTGTGTTTTCTGTTTTGGTGGTTTCTGAAGAGTTGCCTTAATTTAGCTGAAAGTAGTTCATTCAAGAAACAGGAAAATAAATGGAAGTGTCATGTTTGTGAAAATTTGCAGAGCACTGAAGGGGAAATATGGGCTGTGAGATATATGGGCTGAGTTCAATATTAACTGCCTCATCTTTAAAATGAAATTGTAAAATTAAAAATAGTTGATAATTTTTAGCATAAAACATTATCTAAAGAATGCTCCAGCAGCTCCATCTGCAAAAGAACAAAGTTTCTGTGGATGTCCTGAAAAGGCACAAAATCTGTTTAGCTGTTTGGATTACACTCAACACAAACACTCAAACAGCTAGACTCATCAATGGCTGCATTTTAAGTGACACAAACCAGCCTTTGGCCTCCTGCCCTGCTTCCTGCTCTGGAAGTTCAGGGCTGTTACTGTGCCATAAGTGCCTAAGAGGATCAGTCTGGATACAGGCACTACTGAAGGCTGTTTACCCTGACTGTTAAACACCACACTTTCCTTTCTGAGATTTAAAGAAGTGGTTTCTTCATAACTGCTTTGTCAGGCAGTTTTCTTTCTCAGTGTGTACATTATGCTGCTTGAAAGCTTTGGAGATTACCTCTATGTGGGTGTCTTAAGTCAGCAGACCAGAAGAATGTTAATGCTCTGTTACTGCCTGCTTGAATTGGACTTAATTCAGCAGGAGAAAGAATGGAAAAAAACTATGAGAAATGTTATTGTTCTGATTATATATTTATTTGTGTATTTCACACATCTTTTTAGACTACAGCAGAAAACTAATAACAAAATTATAACAGTGTGATGAGAAGCAGTGACGGTTGTGTTTCTATATCCAAATGTATTTCTGCAGCATGAAACACAGTGAACCAGCTTTTAAAAAACAGCAATAATTGCAGGCCTTGCATCTGCAGACACTTACCCACATGAATAGCTCTAATACTTTCACTCAGAGGAGCTGAAAAAATACAGATGGGCATCAATTTCGAAGGTAAACTAAAAAAAAAAAAAAGAAAAAAAAAGGTGCTGTCAACTCTTTAAATACAAAAGGCTGTTTTAAAACAAAAAAAATCCTGAACTGTCTAAAACACCTCAGTCCAGGAAATTTTCATTATTTTCATGGCAGGAAATGTCCCAGGTACTTCCTTTGGCTCACTCCCAGAAGGAGAGAAGGTAAATACTTGAAAATTATGATTTTTAGTCATAAATGGCATGATATTTTGTTTAGACGCACGTGGTGGTGTTATTCCTAGCTTTTGGCAGAATGGACAGTAGAATATGTACTGCTTTATTCTGGATATTCCCTGAATGAAAAGATAGAATGTACCCTCAGAAATTTCGCTGATGACACAAAACTGGGGAGGGGGCTGTTGGCTGATAAGCTGAAGGCCGTGCTGCCATTCAGTGGGACCCTGACAGACTGGAGAATTGGGCAGAGAGAAACCAGTGAGGTTCAACAAGGGCAAGTTCAGGGTCCTGGACGTGGGGAGGAATAGCTCAAAGTGCCAGCACAGACTGGGGCTGACCTGCTAGAGAACAGCTCTGCAAGGACGGGCCTGGGAGTCCTGGTGGGTGCCAAGCTGACCATGAGCCAGCAGTGCCCTTGCAGCTAGGAAGGTCAGTGATATCCTGGAGTGCATTGGGAAGAGTGTGGCCAGCAGGTTGAGGGAGATCCTGCCCCTCTGCTCAGCCCTGGTGAGGCCAGTCCTGGTGCTGTGTCCAGTTCTGGGCTTCTCAGGACAAAAAAGTAAAGGACCTACTGGAGAGGGTCCAGTGGTGGTCTACAAAGGAGATTAAGGGAGTGGAGCATTGCTCTTACGAGGAGAAACTGGGGGTGCTGGGCCTGTTTGGTCTGGAGAGGAGAAGACTGAGAGGGCATCTCACCAACACCTCTAAATATCTCAAAGGTGGGTATCAAGAGGATGGTGCCAGGAGGGTACATTCACGTTTTCAGCGGTGCCCAGTGACAGGATGAGCAGCAGTGGCCATAAATTAAACCACCAGAAGTTTCATCTCAGCATGAGGAAGAACTTTACACTGAGGGTGGCAGAAGTGCCAGCACAGACTGGGGCTGACCTGCTAGAGAACAGCTCTGCAAGGACGGGCCTGGGAGTCCTGGTGGGTGCCAAGCTGACCATGAGCCAGCAGTGCCCTTGCAGCTAGGAAGGTCAGTGATATCCTGGAGTGCATTGGGAAGAGTGTGGCCAGCAGGTTGAGGGAGATCCTGCCCCTCTGCTCAGCCTTGGTGAGGCCAGTCCTGGTGCTGTGTCCAGTTCTGGGCTTCTCAGGACAAAAAAGTAAAGGACCTACTGGAGAGGGTCCAGTGGTGGTCTACAAAGGAGATTAAGGGAGTGGAGCATTGCTCTTACAAGGAGAAACTGGGGGTGCTGGGCCTGTTTGGTCTGGAGAGGAGAAGACTGAGAGGGCATCTCACCAACACCTCTAAATATCTCAAAGGTGGGTATCAAGAGGATGGTGCCAGGAGGGTACATTCACGTTTTCAGCGGTGCCCAGTGACAGGATGAGCAGCAGTGGCCATAAATTAAACCACCAGAAGTTTCATCTCAGCATGAGGAAGAACTTTACACTGAGGGTGGCAGAGCACTGGAACTGGTGGCCCAGTGAGGTTGTGGGGTCTCCCTTTCTGGACACATTCAAAAGCTACCTGGACAAGTTCCTGGCAACATGCTCTAAGTCACCTTGGCAACTCTCAGGGTCCCTTCCAATTGTCATTCTGTACAAATTATTACAATTTACAAAACTTTCTACATTCATATTTAACATGAAATCAAGCAATTTTTTTCCAACTCTTTATGTTATTGTCTAACCAGCATTGCAGTATATATTTTGTGATAAATCATACTTACACGTTGTATTCATTTTCAAGTAGTATATTAAATCACATACTATATTTGAATAAAAAAGCCTTAAGAATTTTGTTGCTATTTTTGAAACTACAAGTTTATACAAGTTACATTATTGTTTCCAGATGAAAACTTTAATTGAGATTAATTAGGCTAGTCCTGCTCTACAGAGTAATTTTTGAAAGTGTTCAAATCCCAATGGCATGGAAAATAGGGACCATGTGTCTGCTACTAAGCGTATGTTAGAAAACCCTTTCAATGGGAAAAGCTCAGAGCCAATTAAAGTAATCATGTAGCATTCTGATGCTGAATCCTTTAATCTTTTAATTTCAAGGTATTGAATCTTTGCAGGAATCAAAAGCTTGCAAAGAATAAACCAAATTCCAGAGTGTAGAAAAAAAAAAAAAAAGATGCATAAAATAATCTCAACATGAAAGACAGAATAATTCTAACTACTGCTAGCCTATGCTAGAAACTAGACAATTGAAATGCTTCAAAAGTATTTCATATTCCTCTCTGAGAAAAAAAACTCCAGAGGTTTGTCCATACACATCCTTTTAACATGGAAAGAAAACATGGATACATTGCAATGAATTCTTGAAACAAAGCACGGACTTTGAAGTGTTGGCTAACAGAGAGTGATTGAGAGATCCTAAACCTCCAGTGACTTAATATTCCATCATGCCATCAAGAAAATGAAGCAAAAAGATTAGCCTTTTTGCTATATTTTAGATTTCTGTCCTTTAATGCTCATTTTCAGCACCAAATTCTTTAAAGACATGCCAATCTTTTATATACAGGAGATCCTTGCCATGTGTAGATTACAGAGAGATAGAGAAGACTGTGTGAATTTCTCTTTAACAGATACAGATAATTGGATTGTTATGGAAAAGCTCAAATGTATTAGCTCTTTACTGCTGTCAAAGGACTAAATTACAACAAAGCAGTAATATTCCCTTTGAACTACCTTGTTAGAATTCTGACACACAGGATTGTCATGTTTCCTACATCTTAGACAGTTGGAATGGTTTCACACTATAAAAAAATGCAACAGCACATAAAATCTAAAAGGATTTTAGATTATTCTGCAGAGCTGTAAAAGAAAGAGCATTAATATGAATTGAAGAAGACATGTCCCATTTACCAATGCTCTGTCCTACAGAGGAGGAAGCTGAGGATGCCTCCAGCCCAGCTCCACCCTCCCTCACCTTTCAAGAAGTTGAGATAAGAGAGCTTTCCAGCCCCTTGGTTACCTCATGGACAGCTTCTGGGCTGGTATGAGAGCATGTAGTACATGAACACGTGAACCTCACGAGGATCAAAGCAATCCCAGCATTGGTACAGACTGGGTGGTGAATAGTCTGAGACCAGTCCTGCAGAGAAGGATTTTGGGATACTGGTGGATGAATATTTGGATATGAACCAGCAGTGCGCACTTGTGGCCTAGAAAGCAAAACATATCCTGGGCTGCATCAAAAGCAGCATGGGAATCCAGGGAGCTGATTCTGCTCCTCTTCTCCACGTTCCTGAAAAACCCACCTGCAGTTATGCTTACAGTGCTGGGCTCCTCAGCACGGAAAGAGCTGATGGAGTGAGACTAGAGAGCCAAAAGAAGGGTCAGAGGGCTGAGGTACCTCTCCTGCAAAGAAACTCTGAGAGACTTGGAATTGTTCCAAGGCAGAAAAAAAAAGGCTAAGGAGAGACATTATTGCAGCCTTTCACTATATAAAGAAGGCTTACAAGAAAGACAAAGGCTTTTTCCCTCAGCCTTTAAGAAAGGATAAGGTGCAATGGTTTTAAGCTGAAAGATGGTGGAATTAGGTTGGACATGAGGAAGATTTTCTTTAAATTAAGGCTGGTGAAACACTGGAGCAGGTTGCTCAGAAAAGCTGTGGCTGTCTCATCACTGGCAGCATTCAAGGCCAGGTAGGATTGGGTTTTGGGCAAGCTGGCCTCATGGAAGGTGTTGCTTAGTACAGGGAGGTTGGACTACATGATCTCTAAAGGTCCCTTCTAAACCAAACCATTCTGTGATCCCAAATGCCAGGTACAAAACAGCATACCTAGAGCACAGCTAGGACTGGGATTCAGCTGGAATACAGCTGCTGGACAGTGGGTGGAGGCAGGGTGCCGGGAGAATGTTGAAGAAGGTGGAGTAAAATCTACATCACCTGAGTTAATTAGGAACCCAGACTCTGTTCTCCAAAGCCTTGGAAGGCACTTCTCTAAAAATGTTTTGATGTATGTGACAAGCCATTATCAGTGGCTTTCAGAAGAAGCAGTTCCTGCTAATTGGTAAAGCAAACACCTCCTCCCCTTCACCAAGCTTTGAATCAAAATGTTGTGGGACATCACCTGCACATCTATTCCCTACTTGCTTGAAAGAACAACCCTCTTGTGTGCTCCCTGGAAAAGTAACCATTCTGAGACAACACATATCTGACGGGTCTCAGGGTTACACAATTACAGGTGTGTTAAAAGGTCCATAATAATGGCAAGGATTTAACTGCTAAAACATGGTGTAAACCCCTCCTCTTCATGAGTGAAGTTATTACAAATACGTGATCCTAGATCATTCTATTTTCATGAAATTGAATAGGAGCAATGGGTTTGCTATATCACAACTGAGTACTCATATTATCTGTGTCTATCTAGAAACTATCTATGAGTTAAGAAAATCTAAATTATAGTGTTCCTCACTGATACTGCTGTGGCTAAGTCTGTGTCAGCAGTTCTATGTGAAACCAGCTTTTCCACTTAAATATTATTTCTCTGCTGAATCTTGGAATCATATCTTGTTTCTCAAGCATATATTTTTCTTCTTTGAAAATTAAAAATAGTTCATAATGTCTTCTTCAACACCTCAGTGTAAGGCAAAATTGTATATAAATACAAGCACACACATGCAAACGCACATAAATTTTGAGAAAATGGTGGAAATCATTAAATTATAATCTGATAAAATTCAAATTGTGGATCAATGCATTTCAGCAAACTTTAGGAACTGAATGTCTACTTTCTTATTGATGACTTAGGTTATATTCTAGAGTCTAAAGCTACATTCATGTTATTAAGTGAAATCATGCCATTTTCAAGCCTGGAACATGACTTAGTCTCATCCTTGTTGTAAGGCTTTCTTGCCTCAGGAAATACAGTGGCTTCATTTAAGCTCTCTGTTGAGAATGATGAGTCCCAAACCCTGGCTAGGAATTGTTCAGGCTAGAATCAGGCAAAAATACTGCAAAGAATAACTTGCCATTGTCAGGGACATTATGTGACTTACTAGTGTAGGTAAAGCCTAAAGAAGAGAGAATTCATCAATTTCCTTTTATACAACAATTTTTTTTTGTAACATTAATATTTTTCATTTACCTACCCAAATATTGAAAATGCTGATAATCTGCCTGTTATCTGAATTCTTTCCTTACTTTTTCTTAGTAAGTTGTAATGCTTTCTGCAATCCTTCATGGTAAAGTTTATCTATGGATTTTTTATATCTTTGAACAGCTGATAATATGGCCTTCTGATCTGACTGAGACTTGGGAAGAGTTACAGGATTTGATTGCAGTACTTTACTTTCCATACCCACAACCCAAAAGCCATTGCAACCCAGTTAAGAAGAGAGAAGGGGAGGCATTTCCTCTGAGTTAGATTTCTATCACTATTCCAAAAGACGCAGCATCTTTCAAAACAGCTGTTCTGTTTTGCAGCATAATGTAGTTATGTTTTTATATATTTTACATATATATAAAAAAATTAAAATATTATGGAAGCATTAAAAGGTCTACTGGGAAGCTAAAGGGCCAGATGTTGATTCCAGTTTTCGGTACAATTCAGTTTACCATTTAACAAAATTACACACATTTATAAAAATATACAGATACTAAATTATCTAAATACAACAACTAGGTGCTTGCTGAAGTCCAAAAAAATGCCAGATGAAGAAAAAAGGGTTAGACTAAGTAGACAGAGGTCTGAAATCTATGGAAGATCAGCAAGTTTAATTGGGAAATGCTGTATTCTCCTTAAAACTTTGCAGAATGAGGGAAATGGTGCAGCTGGACCATTCTTGAGTTGGGTGGAGATCAGCTTAGACTTTAAGCACATTTGTGTTCATTCAAAATAAGTTTATGAACACCTGTGACACAAAATGTCCTAAATAGTTTCGCTCCTTTCCAATGTATGCAACTGATACAGTTATATATGAAAAGTTTTGCTTGACTGCAAAAAAGAAAACTGATCAGTGAGGCTTCAGGTGATGGTCTAATGGAGTCAGAAAACTGTTTTCTAAGTTTTCATTTGACCTTTCAGAGAATTGCTTATTTTAGCTTTTTTTACTATTGTGATTTTTAGAGGTGGTAAGAAAATGGAAAATACCTGTGGGTCATGACTGCTTCCAGTCTTGTACATGCCATTTTGCTTGGCTCTATTTTTGTGACATTTCATTGCAGATATTCTGCTGAATACACAGCTAAGAGAAGACTGTGGAGAAAACCATTGGAGAATACTATTCAGACAGTTTACACAAAGTGAGGTTGTTACTTAGGAGACTGATTATTTCCTGGACTGGATCTCCAAGGGCACAATTGAGCTTCCAAAAGATAAGGGCCTAATATCCTTCTGGATTGCTTATATGTGCCTGGCATCCTGCTGCTACTTCAGAACAGGACAGATCTCCTCAGAATCCTGAGTCACAGCAGCCAGACTCCCCTTGGCTGTGCGTGCAGCCCAGGGCACATCAGAGAGCAGCTAGATGTCCTTGCACTACCTGACTGAAACCCCTTGACCACAGGCAACTGCCTAAATGCAGATGTCTTGCTATTAAGCACTGGGAAGTTCTTTGCTTTGCCATCAGCTGCCATTTGAAAAGGGCACGAGTGTTAAAGTCCTCTTCCATTAGCTATAAAGGTGAGTTGGACACCTGAGAGCCTCTCAAATAATACTGGATGCCTACCTTTAGGTAAGTGAATACTGTCACAGTGTCTGTGTTGGGCAAGTGAATCACTCCCCAGGCTCCACAACTGTTTATTACATCCCCACTGATCTTGAGCAGTGCCTGGACTCTTATCACACGTGTAGACACCTGTGTTTGCTGTCTCTCAGAAGCAAAATGTCAGATACATCACATACCTGACACTGTTTATAATAATAGATAGATAGATAGCCTCCACTTCTCTGCAAGATGCAGACTTAGTGAGATATAAGGTGGAGTAACTAAAAAAAAAGTAGCTTTTTGAATGGGAAATTTGATTTTGTGAGATGCTTTTAGCGGTGCCATATAGCCATGTAGTAAAATATTAGTAGAGTTTCTCAACACTGCACAAATCCTAAGACAAAATGTATTTTATACAGCATGAGGTTAATCCACACTGGATCTCCTGATAAAAATAAAGACAATTAAATCACTGGATTGGAATCTGTGGTTGCCAAAGCTGACCATTTAATATGGCCAAAAGCGTATTTCCAGCCAGTTTTCAGAGCAGCTCAATGTCTCCAAACAGGAAAAGGATGAACAAATTTGTCTGGAAGGAAAAAACTGTGAGAAAAATAAAAATACCTCTTCATATACCTCTTGTTTCTTGATATAACACAAAAAAAATACCAGTTTTAACCATAACTTGCTTTATTTCTTGATAAGTAAAATGTAAGTAGAAGGGAAAAAATTATGAGACATGAAAAAAAAAAAGAAAAGTTCAAATTAAATAATAGTGTCCCTGTACATATTATTAATAAGGAAAAAAATAAAACAATTGCAGAATATGTCAGTGACAGATCTACAGAGCGCATGGCAGAAGATAATTGGAAGAAGATGGAGATTTTGATGAGGAAAAGAAATTCTAGTAATGTTATCTATAATAGTACATATTATACTCCTACTATACATATATATAATAGATATATCTATCTTTAGTACAACTAAAGAGAAAAAAGCCAATGGTTAGCAATGGAATATAAATAAAAATAATCATTGTTGTGCTGCATTTGGAAAGGAGTAGATCTGCTTTTTTAGACTGATGCACTTTTATTATATCATGTTCTTTCTGAAGGAAAAAAACCCAACAAAAATATTTGATAGTGAGAAATACTTTTAGATTTGCCTGTCACAATAGTTTGTACTTAAACATCTCAGGAAGACATGTAAGAGTTGTTTGGTTCATTTACAGTCCATTTTCATGAAGCTGGGAATACCAGAACACTGACGTGGTGCTACTGTTCATGGATTTTAAATAGGTAAATGCTGTCTCTACCTCAAGGCAATTATCTGCCACCATTCCTGGGGAAAATAATGCAAAAATCTCATGCAGCATTCAGGGGGTAATGAACTAAGTGACAGCTAGTGTCACAATAGATACTAGTAGGTAGCCAATGATATAATAGATATTATCTACCAAACTTTACTTGCTGATGTGGTTTTAATTTTGGTAAAAGCATCTTCTGTAGTTGCAGTAGATTCGTCCAAGGTGCTTCATTTTAGAAATGACAATGGGCAGTATTTTTAAAAGCTGCATGTTAAGAGGGTCTCAAAACTGTCCCACTATCATGGCAAAGATGATTTACGACTTAGTGGATCTGTTTAAGTCCAGGGTCACATAATAGCAGAAGGCCAAATGCTATATTCTCATCGTACAGCAGAATCCAGATGATTTAGCATCTCTTCTGACCTTAATCTGCAGTGATCTGAATGCAAACAGACATTGATAATGCTTAGATTCTGGGAAGGTGTTGCAATGATTGCAATGAATGCAATGAATGCAATTATTTTCAAAGCAGGTCTATGTTGGTACAACATTAGCATATACAAATAATAGGTGGTGAACTAAACAAGTTGGCCAAGTCCAACTCTTCCTTTTCCATAAATTATCTGTACTGTTTACAATACAAAAATACAGAGAGGCTGCTATAATTTTTACCTGTAACCACAACTTACAAATTTAACAGCTCTTGAGATACTCTTGGATTCTTTACATTAGGAATCATTTGAATTGTCTCATGCTCCAATGTCACATAATTTTCTTTTATACATGGATTAGCAGATTTTAAATCCTATCACAAAACATACAGGATATATTAAGGAGTCTGGCTTAAAAACAGACTCTTGCCTTCATGTTTAGTCCTCACCAAAAAAAAGCTTTGATCAGACTTTGGACCAACTCAAAGAAATTTTGCTGTTGACCATTTGAATCAAATCAAAAACAGTCTGGAAAGCAACAGAGAGGAGGATAACAGTACTAGCATACAGACACTGTCAAGTTTGAAGCAAAACAGTGAGCAATCTTTCAGAAGGACAAAAACAAAGATTTGTGTTCAACTAAAGTATCTGTTGCGGTCTGCTAATAGGTTGTAACACTGTTACCATTTTTGTAAGTTTCCATAGCTGGCATTTCCTTTTTAGGAGAAAGGAAAAGAAGGATTTGGATCACCACAAATTTTGTAATGCTTATAGTATGTGCTCTAACACTTTCCATTTAACATGTAAGTCCACTGTAGAGACTGAAAAAATAAAATTTCAATTAGGAGGAATGGAAGATTTCAGATTAAAAAACAAACACCTACAGCCTCCAGAACCTGGAACTGAATTGTTTTTAGTGGAACTCATTAAATATGAGTCAGCCTTCGGTAATATTTTCAAAATACTGCAGAACTTTACAGAAATACTAACTAATTGTTCCTGGAGATTTGTGCCAATATCATATTTTTGTTTATTCACTATATATAGGCTAACAGGCTGTACATTCACTGTCTAGAGACATAGAAAACATCATGTATAAACACTATGTTGCCTCTTTATAATTAAGTGGCTTGCTTCATGGTGTCCATGGAAGCTTTTCCCTTAATGGAGGTTTCTTAACCCCTGCTGCAGGTAGCCAAATAAATTGAGCTAACCTTCATTTCATCTCGAGAGTAATATTTAGTTTAAATTCTGAGTGATGCGAGGAAAAACCTCATAGTTCATTTCATGTGGCAGTGTGAAAAGTTCCACCAGGAATTTTTCTGGAGCTCTATGCTCCCGTAGGAAAAACACCCTACTCCTGATACTGGGCACCCAGTTCTCTTGGTTCTGGGTACCAGATGTGTGCACAGCTTTAAGATGAAAACAAAGCAGCAGTTGGTTGAGATAGTATTTATTAAGTTTCGGTAACCTGAGTCTTTTGGGGAAAAGGGTATTAAATCCAAATAAATTGGGAGGCACTTCCATTCATGCAGAAGTGCATAGAAGCTATAAAGAAGGCAGATTTACAAGAGAGTAAAAGTAGAGAGGATATCACTGATGAGTGTAGAAACAAAATGGTGACACTGTAACTTGATAATATTTGATGGCTAGATCTCAGCCAGTGCAAACTGACTTGCAGTGAGCTCTGCTTTCAGATTCTTTCATTACAACCCATTAGACTTGGCCATCTCCAGCTCCAGCAAATATGAATTAAAAAAAAAAAAAAAACCAAAAAAAAAACAAAACAAACCAAAAAAAAAACAAAACAAACCAAAAAAAAAACAAAACAAACCAAAAAAAAAACAAAAAGGGGTTTTTTATCACATTAAAAAAATATTTCTATTCATATATCACAAGACAAAGAAAGTTAGATTACAATAGGTTTTAATCATATATCCCATCAAAGAACGATGAGTAATTAAGGTACAAAAGAAAATAAATTTTGAAGAAAAACTGTTGTAAAAATGAAATACTAATATGTCCTGACATCATCAGTGTGAAGCATAACCAGTTTACAACTTAGATGCCATAGGTGATTTTGCCTATTATTTTGTGTATTCCTTAGAAATTAGCTACTTAATTCACATGCTGTTTAACAACTTCTGAGACCTACCAAAAGAACCCCTGCACAGAACACAAAATAGGACCAGAAACAAAGAAATCACCCAACCACAGACTCACCCTCTGTTGCAGAAGAAGCAATACCTTCATTTGCTGGGTTGTATCACCTACCTGCTCTCCCAAACAGGTTTATGAGGTGATAGCTTCATGAGTTAGAACTGTAAGATTAGGAAAAGCATAAAAATTATACCAAGGGGCAGTATTAAATAACAGATTGGAGAGATGGTAAAAATCTTATTAAAAAGGGAGGAAAATCTATTTTTTTTATCTTAACCTCAGAAGGCATGTGATTCTTCATCTTGACTGTGCAATTTCCATAGCTAATTTAAAACAGTCTGGAAGACAGGAACTATATGAATTAACAAGTCTCAGCTGAACTTTATGTGACCCAAGCTTTTATCATATGTCAATTTCAAAATATTATCAGTTTGCTTAATAAGATGTGTAAGCTAAAAAGATATGTATGTTTTGTATTTCTATTATCAGAATGAGAAAAAGGATGTATACTTGATGTACAGAAAAACTGGTTCATAAATACAACTGTGCCAAAAGCATATTAAGCCTGGATTATCCTGTACTTGCAGCCAATGTTTAATTCTATTTGTACTGCAAATGCAAAACTACACTTATTAGTGAGGGTTCGAAATATATATTAATTTATCGTAATATTGGGCTTGTCCTTCAAAACAAATCTATAGTCAGAGAAAGCCCAGTTAATGACTTTCCTGTGATTTTTAAAATTCTCTTTACAAATATTATGCTTCATTGCTCACCTAGTTATATGTTCTTCCATAGAGCAAATCTTGATATTACCTTAAAGGTTATCCCTCTCTGCAAAAAAATACTTTTTTATTCCAACTGATCTCTTGCTGAGTGCTGCTTGTTGCTACATTTGCAGTCAAGTCACATTTGAGGTTTTCTTGGTCAACTAAAGCTAATGAAGTAGTTTTCAGATAAATATCATTCTGTGCATGAGAAACTCCATCTGGTCTCCATTTGTCTACACGCAGAACAACAGCAGCTTTGTCCACTTCTACATTTCTACTCCTGATACCATGCAGTGTTTCACTTAGGTTAATTCACCATTGTAGTCCCACTGCTTCACATTCACTTCTTGGCACCATTCAAGCAGTAATGCAGTAACAATCTGTCACCAACATGTTCCCCAGAGTGTGAATGGTTCTCCAAAACCAGAGAGACAGGCATGATGTCAGAACATCAAAAGCACAACATTCCCTCCCTGTGGGCTGCGCTGGTACATGGCACTCTGTGTTGGGCAAATTGTTTGCTAACTGGGGCATTGCAGAAGCACAAAGGTCTGTATGTGTTTATTGTCTTTCCTGCTCTTGGTGAAGGGCACTGGCTTTTCCCTGCTCCCAGGAGCCTTCACTGCTGTGGAGACTGAGATGCATCAGCAGCAAATTTTGGGACAAGCTCATATCCGGGCTCCTCTTCAGGAAACTGATAGGGTTCTCCAGCCCAGAAACATTCTGTACTACAACTTTTCATAAAGATAATAAATTGAAAATGGACAAAATCCCTGAATTTCTACCCCAACATTTACAGTCAAATGCAATAAAACACACAAGACATTTTAAAATGGCTTATGCATGTTTTCTATATGCACATTTGACATTTTTCCCTACCCAAATCAATCAAAAAAAGATGTTTCTCATAAAAAGGAAGACATCTTCCATTTAGAGATAAGGGAAAGTTCTTATGGAAGCATAAAGATCCACTTTAAACTGTTACTTTCTTAATGTATTATTTTTCAACATTGCCTGGTGAAAGCAACATCTCATCCAAGCCTTAAGATGCATTCTTGAACTACATCCATGGAACAAGAAACAGACAACATAAAGCTGAGTAGTTCCAGATTCTGAAAAGCCAGAGAAAACTGTAAGTGCAAGATGAACGAATGTATGGAGTGAGTTTACAGTAACTGCTCAAAACCCATTCCTGGGATGTGTTTTTATTAAACAAACATACATTCAACCACCAAAGAAAATCTCCAGATGAAATCAATTCCAATGATTTGCAGAAGAATCTTTGAACTCAAGTATGTAATGTGGAAAAGGGTATGATTCAAAGACAATTTTGAATCTGATCCTTAGGCTAAAGTTTTCATTAAGGATATTTTACTGTGGTCATAAGACAGTTAAAGAAAAAGGCAGAAAAATGAATGAGTCACTTGGCTGAAGAAGAACAGCAGCATTGAGGTCTGAGTGCTATGTGTTAGCTCATGTCTAGCAGTATAAAATAAGTTGGAAAACAAAAGCCTGTTTGCAATTTGTTTTACAATATAACATGTTTTCCCTCTGAAATACAAAAAAAATATTGTACAAACCTATGGCTTTTTAACTTTCTCAGGTTTGTGAAATATCACTCTCTGATCCCACAGGAGGAACAGATGGGTTGTCCTTGTACAAAATATGGTATCCACCTGCACTTCATTAGAGAGCTGCATTTTTGTACATGCCACACCACAAGATCACCATGATGACATAGCAGCTTCAGAGAACAGCGTGACTAGGGCTTTTTTTTTTCCCCCTCTTGTAACACAGAGGATCTGGCAGACTTTTACCTCCTGACACTGTTTAGAGCATATATTGGTGGATACAGCCTCTTACTGCATCTGCTCTGGGAATTAAGGAAAGCAGCTTGAAGGCAGTAAGGTAAGTGCTGCTGCATGCTTTAACCGTAATGTTCAGCTGTTTAAATGTAGCTGCGATGGGAACATGAAAACATGACAGGATAAGTTTGCCAATTTGTAAATTGAGCACAAATCAACAGTTTCACTGTCGATTCACTTTCTCAGTTTCCTTAAAACAGCTTCACATATTTTGTACATCAGTGTTGCAATTTTTTGCAGTCTGTTTTGTTCTGCATCGAAATAAGATTTGACATAGGGTACAAAGAAGTGTGTAAGAGTACTCACTGTTTACTTTTTCATTCATAATATTAGTGAGAGCTTTTTTCTTTAGTAAAACACATTTGCTAAATCAATTTGCTTCATTCTAGAAAAAGACAATGTATCCTGATATTTAAATAATTAATCACATAAACAAGGAGAAGGTAACAGTAGGTATTTTTAAATATCTTATTAATTTTGAAGCACATTTTAAATATACTTGTGAAACTTTTAAAAAAGATAGTCTTTTGCAAACTGTGTAAGTTAAGCTACAGAATTAAAGTTGATTGACTGTTAATTTTATATTTATTTTGTCTCACAATAACTTAATGATTATGGAAATATAGACAAGGTCAAACATAGTTTGAATAGTATTTCTACCCTAATGTAGCAAGCATTTCCCAAAATCATGGATTTACCATTTAGTATGTTTTGGCAAGTTGCCTGAGCAACTTCACAAATATTTTCACAGGTATTTTGCAACACAACTGCTTGTAACAGGCACAGGCAATTAATTAAAGCATGTTTATGTTGTAATATAAACATCTAAAAATGTTTTCTGATTTTATATTTTGGATTCATGAAGTTCAGTGCAACAAACAAGCATGATCTATTAACCTTTTACACTTCTGACAGTGAGACATTCAGATACCTGAATGAGAAATGCATTAATAAAACAAGTTAATAAATTTCCTCTTTACTTTGCAATTTTATGTCACACACATGCCCATATACCCTTGAACTACAGAATTGTCACATAAACTCTAAAGAATTTTTGATGAATTTATTTAAAACACTTGATATCTAACATTTTAGTTACTTCCAGGGTTCTGCAGAGCAGTAAAACTTTGTACTCTGTTTAAAGGACTGTAAGACTATGGCATCAATAATGAAACTTAGCATTACAGATATGATTTGAAACCAGAAGAAAAATAGAATTTGAATTTAAAATGTCTATATTATTTTAAAACTATAAAATTAAGGAGGTGTGTAAAAAATGTCACTATAAGGCCAAAGAATATAAGTCCAAGGAGTTAATTACACTCTTTTTATACTTTGAATACAGAAGTACTTTCTTTCAGAAATCTTTCAGATTTCCTTTCTTTAATGTTTAGTACCTAAATAGGACCGGGTTTTGAGATGAATTGTGTTACTGCAGTCTTTGCTTTCAGATGAGCTGTTCTTATTTATACCAGCAGGGGACTAAAGGTCGAGCTCACGTTCAGGTTGTATGTTCTCATGCAGTAACGAAAGACAGGCAAAGAAAATTACACTGACAACTAATATGTCAATGCTTATCCTAGGGTTTGTAATTAGGTAAATGTGATGGGACACATTTTTTCAGGGGACAGCAGCTTAATATCTAGCAGTGGGACTTTATGGGTTATTGAGTAGAGGTAACATAAGAATATTTTTTAAAAATTCTTTGTGCTGTACTGCATAAGATCAATAGGCCCTGCCTAGGGATGATTTCAATGAGATTGTTATCTCACTAGAATATAATATGGCTTTTTAGAAGTCAATAGAAACAAAGATATATAGAGTTAGGGAAAATTTTGTAGGTATGGCCCTGTACTTTATGTCCTCTGTGTAACAATTCCAATAGCTAGAGAAACTTACTCTGCTGGAAGATCGCCCAGATCTGAGATCAATGTCTTGTGGTCTGTTTACAGGCTTCACATACTTTCTGAAATTCCTTGAGGAAAAAAAAAAAAGGTTTTAAGGATTTTCTTAATCCTCTCATCTCTGAACAGTAGTTGAGTACTTGAAGCCTTGTCTTTTACTAGTGAAAATCAAAGCTCACTGACTCTATTGATTCTAAACCTACTTTTCCAGCAGAATATCTATCTAGCCAGTTAGAGGAATAAACAAGATACTAGTCTTCACAGATTGATTGACATCTTGTGGAGTACCTGGTGAGAAAGCTATGGCCTTAAAGACTTAAGTCACCCCACATACACTGAATCACAAACTTCTCCAAGGACACCAAATGTCCTTTTGTGGTATGTGAACTGGAAAACTAACTATGTAAAACAAGTGTTTTATTGTTCAATTAATTTAGTATGGGCATAAAATGTAACCAACACCTTTGTTGTATAGAGAATTTGCAAGAATATTTTCACTATCTGAATTTCAGTCATTTCAGATCCACTGCACACATATCAATACTGGTTGTTTGGCATGTTAAAGACAATATGCTTTATATACCTATTAGTTTGTTCTTTAGGTGGCTATGAAACTTAGTGGACCATGCTTTAAAGAACATAATCCCTCAAGTTCCAATAAAAGGTCTCTCAAACTACACACACCTTAACACACAATGCATGAGAGCATTACCCTCAGTTTTAAGTTCCCTGTCTCTTTCAAATTAAGTCAAATAGCCACATGTTTAGAAATGAGACAATAGGAATGCTTGGTAGAATTTAAATGGTGGAACTGTCTCTGAACAAGGCCTTTAGCAAAACTGAAAACTTCTGTGGCAAGTTTTAAAACCTTGTACTTCATCATCTTTCTTGTGACTTAATCAATGGATGCAGAAAGGTATAAAGGAAGATTATACAAGACAGGGGCAGTAATATAGCATTAACAGTGTAATACTCACAACCCAATATTTTTTCTTTATTAAAAACTTTAAATAGGAATCACAATTAGTTTTTAAATATAATCTTTATGTGGTAAAATTTCAAATATTGCTGAGAGAGATAAAAAATTAAAGTTGTATCCTGTTTATTCCCTTTCACCATACAGGAACAAGACACATTAGAAAGATGACTCTAAACTCCCTAGCTGTCTTTCTGCTGTTGATTAGTGGCATTTTTTGCCAATATGACTACGGTCCTGGAGATGATTATGGTTATGATCCTTTTGGGCCATCTGCAGCAGTCTGTGCCCCAGAATGTAATTGTCCTTTAAGCTACCCTACTGCCATGTATTGTGACAATCTTAAGCTGAAAACCATTCCAATTGTACCAAGTGGAATAAAATACCTTTATCTCCGAAACAATATGATTGAGGGAATTGAAGAGAACACATTTGACAATGTAACAGACCTACAGTGGCTCATCCTGGATCACAATCATTTGGAAAATTCAAAAATAAAGGGAAGAGTCTTCTCTAAACTAAAGAACCTGAAGAAACTTCACATTAACTACAACAATTTGACTGAAGCTGTTGGACCACTTCCCAAAACTCTAGATGACCTGCAGTTAAGTCACAACAAGATCACAAAAGTCAATCCAGGTGCATTTGAGGGGCTGATGAACCTGACTGTCATTCACCTCCAGAACAACCAGCTGAAAGCAGATTCTATTTCTGGGGCTTTTAAAGGCCTGAATTCACTTTTGTATCTTGACTTAAGCTTCAATCAACTTACAAAGCTACCAACAGGACTGCCTCACTCCCTGCTCATGCTGTATTTTGATAATAACCAGATTTCCAATATTCCTGATGAGTACTTCCAAGGTTTTAAAGCCCTGCAATATTTGCGCTTATCCCACAATAAATTAACAGATTCTGGGATACCAGGTAATGTCTTCAACATCACATCACTAGTTGAGTTGGATCTCTCCTTCAATCAGCTGAAGAGCATTCCAATTGTCAGTGAGAACCTGGAAAACTTCTACCTCCAAGTCAACAAAATTAACAGTAAGTTAAATTTGCACATATTCATGAATGTGTACCACAGACTAGATACTGAAGGTCAATGCAAGTATCTGAAATAACACATTAACCAGTCTGAAATAATAGTACTGGTTAGACTGTTAGCACACTGACATTTTCCTAACTGTTGTCCACATTCATGTAAAGAGACAGATATTTACTGAATAGTCACTCAATATGTCCTTAAAATGAGACATTTATGCTTTCTTACTAATGTGGATTTTTTCCTCAAACTCTTGTCTTTTGTAAATTGGAGTATCTACATAGAAGCCAATGAAGATGTCTTATACAATTCAGGAAAAAATTGCAAAGTTTGATCAGTGCAAAAAGATTTTCAGCATTCTTAAGTTGACAAAAGAGAGAGATGTCAGATGAAGCTATGACTATGGTAACCTTTCAGGAGCTGGTAATCAAAATGCTGGAGGGAGGAGAAAGCAAGAAAACAATTGATAAGATAGCAGGCACAAGATGCAGTGAAAAAGATACATCAAAGTAACTGCATTTGATTCTTTCCTCCCTTGCCTCATGTAGCATCCCTCCCAACCTCTCTTGAAATCCAAAGAGCTGCCCCTGTTCTTTCTTTTCATTCCCGCTTCGCATATCATATGATCAGGTGGCAAGTTTGTCTCCATTCACTTATAATTTGGAAAATATTCCTTCTGAAGTCAAGAAATGCCACACCTTGCATGAGATCACGAAGGTTTCTGCAGAGACAGGGCTTGCACAAGGCTGTCCCATTCCTGGGTTGACAAGGAGGTGTTGCAGAGCTGGAGAGGTCTCACCACCATGCCAGAAGTTCCCCAGCTGCACCTCTGTCAGTGGTAGTCCCCGATGGAGAGGGAGATATTCCAAATATGACTGTGTTTCTTCAGGAGGATTTATATCATCTTGCTTGTTGATATAAAGTAAACCACAAAATCCTCCCGTTTGCCTGCTTGTATCCATCAAGGATTAAGAGTATCAGTGTTAGCTACTTCAGACATAGCTAACTCCACGAAGATGTAGCCTTTAAAACCAAATATTTTTAATGCAGATCTTACCAGACTGAGGGCAAGGTATTTTGAAATGTTTTGTATTTACCATGCTTCATTTTTCTTAGTGGCTTTTTTTTTTCTAGTGCATCTTGGTTTCTTGTTTTGATGAGGCAAAACAATGAGTTAATACTTCCCACCTAAGGCACTACATATAGCAACCTGTGGAACTCTACCAGATACTCTGCCACTCCTAAAATAGCTAAAAGTTATGATTTTTAATTTCTCATGAGATAAAAGCACTTTCCCCAGCTTAGAATGATCTGAGCCTTCTGCAAAAGGACCAGTTACCAAGCTTGGCTGCTATTCACTTTTCCAAGGACATCAGAGTCAGGGACTATGACAACAATTTTAGCTTTTCCTGGAATGCTGCATTTTCAGGGGGATGGTGTGGGGAGTGCTATACTATCATTGTTACCCTATGGACTGATGCAACAGAATTATGATTTACTGGATTTTTTTCTTTACCATAAAATCTAGCAGACTTCAACAATCAATTTTCTTAGGCAATTTCACAGGCATAATATATAGTTCCCTAAGATGCTGATTGACAATGTGGGATAAAAATTAATTAGAAAGAATCATTAACATAGGGCAACAAAGCCCTTTGATTTCACCATTCATCACACGTCACCTACAACTGTGAGTGCTTAGTCTTTTGGGAAACTGAGTTGATTGATCTGTGATTATTCAAGCCTCAAACCAATGACCAGTTCCTTTTTTTTTAATAAATTGTTATGATTTACCAGTGATTTGTGAAAGGGTGACTGTAAACTAGGCCAGGTTCTGTTTTATGTGATGGCCTATGGCACCCATATCCAGAGAGAAACTTCTGTCTAAGGAGTAATGATAATTTGTCCTCAAATACACAAAAGATATAATCTTTCAGTTCATGCTTACTTAGTTTGAAGTTTTCATTATACTGAGACCTAACACAAAGATATTTCTCCACAGTTCTTAACTTGCTATGTTTCCCTTTTCTCACATACCTTAAAGCTTGCAATTAACATTTATATTTGTCTAAGATAGAATAATCTGGTTCCAGCTTTGTTGATATTACTGGAAAGAATATTTCTCTAAATTACTGTCCATGAGTTTCACCATGGACTTGTTACAATCATTGCACATTGTCATTCATTAAAAATAATCTGTTTGAGAAATACCCTTATTTGAGTGACTCTGAGTTTTTTGAACAAGAACTGATGAATAAACACATCAAAATATGTAGCAGAATTGGCTATGCCTTGGTAGGTGCTGTTTCCTTCTGTGTTGCAAGAAGCAGTGGGTGAAGCAGATAGCAAACTGTTAAGAAATCAAATTCAGAGTAACTTCTCTGATTTCTAACTAATAAATTGAAGCATATCCATTATATTGATTGTAGGTGTCAAATCTACAGTTTTATCTACTGTAGATGGTGCTCGTTGGATCTCCAAGCTAGGATAGGACCATGGAAGATTTAGAAAAGCTTTTGCTTTCTCCATAGCTCAAACCTAAACTGTAGTTTCTAAATTGAAATGTGTTTAAGATGACATTATTATTATATACACACACATATGCATGTACACAAACACACACATACACACACACACTCACACACACAGACACAGAGACTTCTTTTACAGATTCCTCAAGGCAAAAAGAAACTCTGCAGGATGGAAAAAAAAAAAACCAAAAAAAAAAAAAACCAAAAAAAACCCAAAAAAAACCAAAAAAAAACCAAAAACCAAGAACCAAAGAGGTTCAGTGAAACAAGAAGAGGGTCCTAAGATGGCCTTCTCCGTATTTCATCCATACTTTAAGAGGTTAAGGAGGAAATTGTTGCTTCCACACAAAATCTCAGGAAGTAACGGGGTTACTCCACATAAATGGAGTAAGAAAGGGGAAAATGAAAATGTTCCAAAGGACAGTTAAGAGACTATCAAATAGTGGAAGTGCTTTATAGTCTTTTATCTGGCTTACTCCAACAATTCCCGAAGGAGTTTTTAATCTAAAGGCCTATCTAAAAATGTGTCACTTATGATTAGTGGAACACCAACAAAGTGGAAGACCAACAAAAATGACTAAGTAACTTCAGATCCTGTTAGGGTTGCCCACTGTACTGTTAGATGAAAATCCAATTTTCATCCAATACTTCTTATTCTCTCAGTGTCTGGCTTATGCAAGAATTTTGTGTTGGGAAAATATTCCAGCTATACTAGCTCTGAACCTGAATTTTATAAATTCAGGAAGACATTTTTACACCTGCAACATTAATAAGTGTAACAAAAGAGGAAGTAAACTACTGAGATATTTGATGGCACAGTACTCCAGTCTAAAGGATTGCCATTCCCCATACATCTCATACGGGTAACAGCTCAGCAGGTGCACTCACAAGAACCACTGGTCTTATTTTGTGCTAGTAGAGACTGCAACTAAAATGAAACATTTTTAATATGCTTTAACAACAGAAAATTATATGAAGAGTATAAAAATTCTATGCCCACATTTAAAAGATGTGGACCACATATTGGAACAAAATCCCACTGAGGTCCACAACTGACTTCATTTGACTTCTGTGAGGCCAAGATCTCCATCCACTTCCCAAGTGGTTTTAGCCTCATAAACAGTCAGCACAGATCAGAATTTTGTTATCACAGTTCAATTTTGTGGTTTACATGTATGAAGTGTATGTCCTTCGAGCAGTTAATTGTCTATCCAGCTTGTATAAGCCTATCTTCTTTTGCAACCAAATATTACTATTTATGCCAAAGAGTAACAATTTCAAAAAAACCCTAAAATTTAAATTTATAAAGTTTTTAATGCTTGTCATCAGCAAAAATGTACCTACTATGTAATTTCTGAATCACAAGAAGATGGAAAAAACTGATATTAGAATTCATGTTTATTTTAAAATTTACAAATTAAATCAAAGTTATCTGAAGAAAGCTGGAACTAAATAGTCAATGACACAGACTATAGCCCAGGAAAATGAATTAAAAGCTCAGGAATTTACTTTTTCATTCACCAAAATTACACACAGACTTAATCCTATAAAAATCTCTCCGATTATATGATCTTAATGAACCAGAATTATTAGTTTGCTTCTGCTGGTACATTCTGAACCAGAAGAGTATCAGAGTTGGTCTAAAGTCTTCAAATTTTACTGTATTACAACATGGACTGCCCAAAGGACACCACTCATCTTTCACCCTTCCAAAAGAAGGCTGCACACTACACAAAATATAGGAAATTGCTTTGATCTGCTTTAATCAAATTGGTGATCAAGATCTGACTTTTAAATTATATTTCCTTAATCCCAAATCAAAACAATTTACTTTGTGTAAGGTACATGAGTCTTTACCCACTCTTAACATCATATTTCTGTCCAAAAAATTACCTATGCTCTTACGGTCTGAAGAGCTGCCTGTACATTTATACGTAGTTACAAAAGCCATGTTTCATTATTGATAGAAAAGTATGGTAATGCACGTCCTGGATGAATCCAATTAGAAGGATGTTAATCCAAAAGTTAATGAGAAGGTATGAAAGGTACTTTCTCCACTTCCTTTAGTACTACAATTTGATCATACTTTGTTAGATGAGACCTAGGAAAGGTAAATCAAATGACATTTGATTTTGATAATACTAACTTGATATCTCAGGAATTACAAGATGCATGGGTTCATCGAAGGAATCCCTTTAACCCTTTAAAGTATTTTCTGTGTGAATTCATGTGATGCCAGTGTTCTGAAGAAGAACAAGTCTCTCAGACTGTTTCATTAGTAGTTATAGAGCTTTTCAATAGACGAATCCTCTGTCTGACTCAAAGGAAACAGCGAATGAAGACCCTCTTTGCAAAATTACACAATGTGGTATTCAGGGGACATCAGATTTATCCACATACATTCTCTCCTGAGGATGGATCTTCTCTGCATGAAAGAGGTCTACAATATGGGTGGGTGTGTGCAATTCATACTGAGCAGAGAGCTTCAGTGATTCATGCAATTTGTAGCTTACACTTAATACTGATCATAGCACACATGACAAATTTCTGTTCAAGATCTATCTGGTGTTATATGAACCAAATAATACTGCAACTGAATAGAGACCATACATAACATGATATATAAATTAAAATAAATAGAAATATTTTATAAGTAATTTTTGCATTCATACTCACCTAAGTCTGATGTGGAAAGGTTCAACTGCACAATTTAAACGCCTTTTCCAACCCTAGACCTAAATTTCCTTCTGAAACAGGTAAATCAAAATGGCACAAATAAAATATATACAAAATACACAGACACCCATTGGACTGCCTGTTCTTTAGGGTAAAGGTGTATCATGGTTTCAATTTCTCCAGAAACTTTTACTTCCTTCAATGTCTTCTAAAATACTTTTACCCTTCCATTGTAATGTACACAAACTGACTGATTCCTCCCTCTGCATCTCTAGTTTTTTAAAGAGTGATTTTTCCTTTTATCTAAATGCCCGATTAGACCTCTATATAAAATCTGAAGTCTAAAAGTCAAACTCGTACTGGAAGAAAATGGCATTTGAAAAACTCAGTCTTGAAATTCTGAACCTCTCACAACTAACAGAAAGAACCTCACCCAACACAAATCCCTCAAGTTCCAATAAATTTACAGGTATTTACATCAGTGTAAATGCAAAATATTGAACATAGTATAATGAATTAAGGTCACAATTTTCAACTGAAATAAAAAAAAAAAAGGCAGAAAAATAATTTTGTCCTATTTGTCCTAATTATTCATGTTTACCTCTTTTTTCTGTTCTCTTTGCTTCAGAGTTCCCACTGAGCAGCTTCTGTAAGGTGGTTGGACCAACGACCTATTCCAAGATCACACACCTGCGCCTGGATGGAAACAACCTCACTCGGGCTGACCTGCCGCAGGAGATGTACAACTGCCTTCGGGTGGCCGCTGAGATTTCACTGGAGTGAGATACCTGTGATCATCCAGCTCCCTTCCAGGGGCAGTAACTGCAGGAATAACACACCATGGTAGTGCTTTAAAATTAGGATATGCCTTAAAGCAAGTGTCAATCTGCATATTATCCATTCTGTTTGTTAATATTTAGCAAGGACTTGGCAAACTTAAGGGAACGTGTGCATATTTTTACAAATGGTTCTATTTAGAAAGCACAAGAATTACCAAATCTGATGCAAAATATGTCTTTATCTGGATGAGTTGATTAAAATGATTCAACTTCATAAAATTCTATATTCATGCATGCAATACAAGCCAGTAGTTTCCAGACTCACAGGGATTCTTTGTGAGTTATAGTGAGTAGTGAGGGCTGGCCTGCATCCATACAAGATTCCTGTCCAACCTTCCTAATCATCATGCCTTTTATATGTTGTTACCCATTGCAAAGGCAAAAATGATTTAACAATATATGAACAATTTAAAATTTGTGAAAATATGTGTTCAGAGCCTATGGCATTGTTATATTAATGGAATACATGAAAGATAACAAGGAAAAAAATATTCAGGTTAAATAATTGTTTACTATTCTTTTTGTCATACTTTCATTTAACTGTCATGGTGAGATTTTTATTCATTGCTGGTATAATTGTTATTTCAAAACAAATCATATATACAAATATTTTTATTCAATTACTTGCATGCTATTTTTAACCACACTGTAGAAAATAAAACATATCATATAGTCTCCTTTTGTCCATATCATTGACAACTATGTTTCTTTCTTTTATAAAATGAAAAAAAACAGGTTAGGACAAGACAATCTAAGCTATTCTATCATTATCAAAATTTATTGTAAGGTTAAATAAACTGTTTTCTCTATTTTGATGTTTCAATATGTTTGTACACATAATTTAACATGCACCACTACACTTGTGTTGGCCAATAAATCGATGCCTTATGAAGTTTGCAGTATGGGAATCATAGCACTATGAAAACGTGCAAACTAGTGTTTCAGTATTGTCAAAAGAACAGTGAAATCTCTCAGAAACCACAGGAGGTGAGTAAAATGCAGCTACACATGGTAAAGACACGGTAGTATGTTCCACCCAGGCCTAATAGTCCAAATATTGTCAGCATCTTGGAACACGCTAAAATAAATGTGTTAGTAACTGAGAGCTGTAAGTGGCTTGCTTGCAAGTACAGATCATCCCATGGGCACTGTTTTCTTTTCAACTACCAGACTATTAAACACTCAAGCAGAAACCTTGCTGGTTTCTATAGCAAAAGCAGAAACTATCACCTCTGAGAAAAACCCCAAACCAATTCATACCAAACCATTTAGTTAGCACGTTGCCAGTTCCAGATGTTCAAAATCAAAACAAAATTCACAAAGAAACCTGGGACAAAACAAAAGGAGAGATTCAGAAAACAATGGAAATATTTCCCTCCTTATTTTTTTCATTTTGGAATTCATAAATGTTGCTGCTTTTTTACCCATGTACAGGAAGGATTGACAGTAAAATTTGTTACAAGTTGGCTAGAACTTTCATTGCAGAATGGAGTCTTAATCTGGGGCTTTCTGAACACATCAGGGTGGGAATCACTGTGGAATAGCACCTAGGCATTGTAACATAGAAAAAGAAGAAGGAAGTGCACCCAAAACTTCCCCCAAAAAAGAAAATTGAATGAGAAATTACATTTAACCATTTCCAGAGAGCTTTTAACACAACTGTTCCCTTCATGGAAAAATATACTAAAACTAAGACTTCTAGAGTGCAAACTGATAATTTGCTGTACTCCAACAACACAACAGAAAAGTATTATTCTTTTCAGCTTGTTTCAGTACACTGATTACTTTTATGCAAAATGAAAGAGTGTGAACAGTGAGACTGAGAACAGTCCAGCTCATGATAGATTAGACCCTGTTAAGAGAACTTCCCTCAACCTTCTTCTTTCCAGGTAATGCCAAGGTACTTCCCTTAGCCTCTCTGAATATACCATATGTCTCAGACCATGTCTTACTGCAGCCTGCCACTGCCTAAAAGAGTGATACAGAAAGTTTCACTGCCTAAATTAGTGATACAGAAAGTGTCCAGTTTCAGGGTGCATGGTGAAAGGGAACCGTGGCAAAGATAAACTTCCAGAAGGAGAAATTTGAGCTGGACATACAAAAAAAAAAATCTTCACAGTGAGTTCATAAAGCACTGTCACAGATTGCCCGAGGAGGCTGTGGACCCTCCATCCTCAGAAATTTTCATAATGTGCACGGGCAGTGCCCTAAGAGACAGATTTGTCTGTGAAGCCAGCCTTAGTTTTAGAAGGAGGTTGAACAAAACAACATTCAGATGTTTCTTCAAACTTATTTATAACTTCTCTGAACCTGTGATTCTAAGAATACTAGTAACCAATGGGGAAAAACATCAATTTTACTAACCAGTTCTAGAGCTGAAGAGTTTAGCTTGAAAATTCTTATGGAAAATTTCTTGTTTCAGGTTCCAGTCCATAATTCCAACTCAAGTGATACTCACAAAATCTTAACTTTGCTGGCATTTGGTTATATATTCCATAGTTAGGAACTGTGGAATCTTTCTTTCAATACCTTTGCTGGCTTGCGCAAATCTACTCCCATTTTAACATGTGATTTACTGAGTAGTGGCAGTGAAATCAGAGATCCATCCCTTCCAACTCTCCCGTGTGGGTCTGCACTAGCAAACATGCCACCATGCTAATGGACAGAGTGCTCATGGAGGACATTTTGGTTATGAATTTTTTTTCAGATTCTGATATTGGATAAAAGGCTTTCCATCCATAAGGAAAATAACTTAATTGGTAGGCTTTAAGGCTTTCACACAGAAATAATTTTCTTTTCTACTTAGTCTGAAAAGTTCAACATCAGCTGAAATGAGAAAGGAGTGCTAGCTGCAATTTAGGACACTCACCTTGAATATAGAAAGGTCAGGTTCAAGTAACAGGGCAAATTATCACTTCATTATGAAAAGAAAAACAGCTTCAGAGGCTGGAACACTTTTTATCACACTGTTCTGAGATAAGATTGTAATTGTTGGCTAAAATGTATTGCTACTTTTTAGTGCTGTAAACATGATGCTTTGTGGGTGTAACCTCTTCTACCTGTTTTAAGAGGTGAATTATCTTCATTTTCATAATTTGAATTCTTAATCTACAAATCAAATAACATATTTTTAACAAGTTTTGATTACTAGAATAGTATTTTTTTAAGTATAACCCCTCTTATGTGGTACCTCTGCGGTACAGCTACATTTTTATTCTGAAATTGTTAAAGAAATGCAGAAAATTAAGAGGAAAGCTGCTTCACTGCACAAAAAAAGAGCAGTTTTGTCTTTACTCTGTGAATCCCAGTGTGGGGCAATGCATACAAGTCTGTCATGGTATTTGATCAGACAGAAGTACTGAAAGTCTTTATAAATTTCATGTGTTATAAACCAATTTAATAATAAGCTATCTTGAAGATAAACAAGTCTATCAAAGTTCTTACTTCCATCATCTTTCCAGTAGCACATCATGTGATTTTGCCACCCATCTTACTACACACTCTGGTTTCTAAACTACATGAACAGAAGTATTCTGGACTTCACTTTTAGATTTAATCATTGCAGCCATTTTGCTGTCAAAAAAAACCAAAAAAACAGTAAGACCAGTATGTTCTCAAAATTATGTGCAATGCTACACTGATTTGAAGAAGAATTTGTGATTACCTGTGTATAAAAAATGAGTTGTGTTTTTGCGGGTTTTTTTGTACAGGTTCCTAAGTTTGGATAAGAAGAACCATCCCCTGCAACATTATTATTCCCACCCTCAGTTCAGAAGAAGGAAAGGTGTGCTGCTCCTAATGGAAACCACAGCCTTGAGCTGAGGTATGTATTACACAGAAAAGCAGAAGGGACTTAGGCATTTACTGCTGGGATTCCCAGCTGCCACCACGAAGAGCATGGCATCATCTAAGAAAAGCACAGGCAGTGCGGAAGAGCACCCCTTTGATTATTTAGGGTTATTTGGGTCATTATTTAGGGCTCTGGACTCAAGCACCACTGCATGGGGCTTGGACGGGGATGGGTGATGAATTCTCCCTGGAGCTGGGTTCCAGAGCTGTCTCCAAAGAAAACGGTGGTGTCAGTTTGCATCAAAGTGCTGGGTGTTGAGGAATTTCATCTACACACTGAAGACTTAGTTTCAACATGTTCCATCTGAAAGGATAATCAGTGCCTAGAGTAGTCATGGTGAGTGAGATTTGAGCTTGAAGTTGGGACTCTGGAAGAAAACTCAAGTGCTTTGGGAAATGCCAGCTCTTGAAAGCAATGCCTGATATCGCAATTTAAGAAAATAAAAATCACAGTCTAATGTTTAATTTCAGTATTTCCCAAGAGTATCTGCATTAAAAATTAGAGCAAAAATTACTACAATTAATGGAAAGTAAGAGCTGAGTTTTCATATAGCTTATGCCATTTGGCTTTTCTTTCTAAATATTAAAAAAGCCCACGAACCTTGAATTTCTCATGTGACAAAATCACTGCAGCAGATCATTACTGTAAAGGGAATAAAAATTTTTTTTTCATTAAGTTGTGGGAGTTCTCTTTTATGCAACCCTTGTCATTCATTTTGGAGGACAGAACTTCGCATAACTTTAAACTTCTTGAAATCTATTGTCTTACTGTGGGGATCTAAAAGTAAGATGAATTAAAATATTTTTGAACTTTTTTAACAACAGAAGAAAACAAGAAAACAGAAGTTAACATAACTTAAGGAAAAGGATATAATTAAAGGATAGTAAAACCAGTTTGTTTTCACTATCCTTATGTTATCTCAGAATATTTAATCCTTGATGGCCTATGGTTCAAAACTTCTGCATGTTTACAGAATGGGCATCAGATCACTAATGCATATTTTCATTTACCATTAGTTGTCTGGAAAATATAAATCATCTAAATAACTACATGTTGCCCCAGCAACTCAATATATGTGTGTAATTGATAAATGCTTGTTAGATATTTTAATTTGAGATACATTTAGCATTTTAAAAATAGAGTCACAGGGTGGGATAGATTTGTCTCAGTGTTGAAATTGTTGAAATCCTGAAAACAAAGTAAAGTAAGAGATTGACAGTAACATTTCCATAGTAGTTAAAGTAAACCTAGCAAGCCAAGACAAATACCAGATTTTGGCACTATGTCATGGAACTTTTTGGTGTCACTGTGGTAAAGAGTTCAAACCAGAGAGAAAGCGAACACAGTGCCAAAAAATTATTTAATGAAGCATATTCAGGAGACCAATATATTTCCTATAAAAGCTGAGCCCTTTTCCATAGTTGTTCTTTTCTGAAATGTGTTGCTCTGCAATGATCTCTTTCAGCTAAGCTACTCAGTTCCCACTGTAGTTTTGATAAGGGAGTGAAGTTGTGCAGTAAGTAAACTGCTAAAGTTTTGTTTCTGGACTTTTAGAATGGGATCTTATCTTCCTAAATCCTATATAAACAAGAGGTCAGATGACATATCCTTTTAACAAATTAAGCCAGCCAAACTGTTCCCCAATTGATTTCTTTAACCAATATATTTTGATCAAAACTGAAAGCTCCCCATGTAAACTCCCTATACTTCAGCTACCTGCATATGCACAAAAAATACCTACTTAAATAAATGCAATTTCTTCCACTGTGAGGTCTAATTCTAGACTTCTAGTAGAGGTGCACCATTCCTGCTCCTAAGTCTGTTTTGTTTTAATTTCTTTTGTTCACTAGTAATGACGTAGAGTAAAATACATCCATAGGAGCAGGGTCTGGAACATCTGGGCTGGTCCTTTGATCTGTTTGCAGTGTCCCTTGGGCTAGCCTGAAGGGCTCAGTCATCTGCTTTCTTTTAGACTCTTTGATCTTGCTGACCTTTGGCTGTTTTTTAAAAGGAGCAGCAGATATTATTAATTGAAATATATCACTGTCTGGTGGTCAGGGAACTGTTTGGAAATAGAAGTTTTGTCTTTTTGACTCTGGGTAAAACTCTGAGCAGCAATGCAGAAAGAGAGAGATCATTACATGCCTGTTACCAGAAGTGAAAGAGGCAGACTGAACCCTCAGTAAAAGTCAACACCCCCATGAAGATGTCTGGAGCTACCATTAGGAGTATAGGATGAAGGATACGCAAACTGGAATTACTGTCTTCAGCTCTTGAAGCTTTTCTTTTTTACCTTTTCTCTAGTAACCATGAAGACAATTCAAGAGCCTGTTTCAGATGAACTGACTGTCCTGTGGAGCAAGGCACACAGTTTTTAGTAAAGTACTGCCCAAATTCAGGCACCCTGGATTGCAGCCTTTGCTAAATGGAGCAATCCACAGGGCTAATGAGTAAGCTCTGCCTGCAGTACACTCCTGGGTTTGCTGGTGATGAACTATACACATGCTTGATGCTTAACAGACCTGGCTTCGAATTCCATCTGAGACATATGGCAGCCATTACTGAGAGAAAGCAATGCGTTTTTTCACTGTCAGCAGCTCTGATGCTAAAACAGAACAGCTCCAAACAGCACTCTCAGTTGTCTATTTCTCCTCCCAATGGGTCTTTCTAGCCTGTCTTTTTCACTCTTCTAGTCTTTCTCAAGGATGTGAGATGTTTTAGTTTGAAGCATGTACATTACTTCTCTCAAGGAGATGTTATACCCCCTGCAGCTGTTGATACTCTTTGCTTTTTTAATACAAATTCTCTTGATTAACAGTGTGGATTGAAAGGAGACACGTGCAGTAAAAATCCCGTAATAGCTTCAGACATCTTTCTCAAACTAGAAGAAACCCAACAGTATCTCTTAGAAATTATCTCAAAAAATGAGGGTGGGTATCCACAGTATTTTTAATGCAATATTTTTTTCCCTTCCTTTTATTGTTGTGCAAATACCTTTCATACTGTTACTTTTTGCGAGACTGTTCATGGTCTCAGGAGCACTTTGTGTTTCACTGATATTTGCCTTTGAGCACTCAGCTTCTCAAGTTAAAAATTACCTCATTAACACAAAATTCTTAGCTGTCTCTTACTGAAAATGAGGTTCTGGAAAGAGTCTCAGGTTGGATCCGCAAAACAAAAAGTCTCCCAAACCATTAGTCATTTTTGAAAATCTTGGCCACGGTCTTTTATTAGTCTGTAAAACTTTATCACCATAAAGTGCAACATTTAAATAAGAAATATTTTACACCAGATGATGAAGGACTCAACACAACAAATGCATGATATATGCATAAGCTTGAAGGCTTAATGGGAAGAAGGCTCTCTCTAAAGTCTGCTTAGATGCCCAGGAAATCACTTGTCTCTGCAAAGATATTTCAAACATTTTTGAGAGCATGTATGAATACATATGACACTTGTAAACACTCTTGCGTCTTGATTTTGAAGATATTTCTTGTCTTTTTCTCTGCTTTGTTTGCATCAGAAGAAATGGAAATTCACATTATTGAGAAAGTCTGAGAAAATGTATTTTGCTATATTCTTCTCCTAGTGAAGGACTCCTCCTTTGAATGGATGGAAACATGTGTTTGATAAGGATCAAATACCTGCCTCTAAATCCACAAAGGGCAGATTGTGACCCCTTGCTGAACAGTATTTCATACAAATACTACCACTGCCTGCCACAAGGTAAACAGCAAGTTCCTTTGCCAGGGACTTCTGTGATAATTAATATCTGGACATAATTAGCAGGTAAAAATAGCAGGTAAATTCAGACCACCATGAAGCATAAGATAAATCAATCTTTTTTTTCTTTCTACATGTAAACATCTGGCAACATGCATTTAGGTGTGACACAGCAGATATCTGCCATCAGGACTTGCAATTTCAGTACAACATTTGGGATGGACTTGGCTCATTCTTTAGCGGCAAAGAGACCTCAGTGCCTCCATAGTCTCTCTACACACTTTGTGAGGACTTAGGACAAAAGCAAACCAGATTTATACTGCACAACTGCTTGTTGTTTATAAGAATCATATGTGCACTTTTCACAGTGAAGCCTCCTTAAATGGCTCACAATTGGACATACAACTATGTTAAATTTCACACAGTGGTGCCTCTGCCTCTCCCCATCTCCCTTGGATGGGCTACAGCTGACAAGCATCCTTGTCATTAATGTGGGGTACCAGTTCAGCTGCAGGAGGTCCAAGTCTTAAACATTTTAAGTTCCAGGTGTTTAAAATGACATCCATAATGAAAATTGGGGGGATTTATGGATTTTGTCCTATAATTAGTACGTCTGCTAAAAACAAGAACCTTTATTTTCAGGCATAGCTGTTAATTAATTTAATCTAATTTAAATTATGAAAATATTCAGTATGCATGAAGGAATCAGTTTTACACCTGCTTTGTAAGAAATCCCTGAAGTGTTGAAGGGCCTGGAGTGCTAGCAGAGTGAAACACTTAAGCACTTGTTTTATTTTTAAGCACATAATGCAAAAATTAGTGGTGGTAAGGATGCATTTTTTTCATAAACAAGAAACATGGTGGTACAAACATAACTAATGAAAAAAATTTATGATGTGTTTAACATTAGCCTTACTGAAGTTAGTGAAAACTGCCTATATATTTAAGGTTTGCTTTCCTTTCTTTTCACTACTTTTGATCTTTTCTGCTTCTAAATTTCTTTTGAGACATTCTGAGTCTAAGAAGCAAGGGATTAAAAATTATTAAATAGGTTGTTATAGGTTTAATGGTTAAAATCAAACAGATGAAACTGAATTAAAATAATTATGCAATTAAGTTTTAAAACTAATATAACTAATTTAAAGTAACAGGATATATATTTTATGTTTTCAATATTTTTCATTAACTTTTCCCTTAAAATATTTTTGTCATTGTTCTGGTTTTGAACATGAATAGTTTTTCTGATATGAAGTTGTTACTTTAAGTTTGGACTAAAAAGGAAAACAAAAATCTTCCAAAATACTTAATGTGAGAAATATGTGTCTATCTTTGGAGAGCAAGTTGGCTGCAAAGATTTTGCTTTAGATCAATGAGGAAAGAAAATTGCAGGAGACACTGGGGAATATTATAACTTTGTAGAAATACATGTAAATATTTCTCTGAACAAAAAGGAAAAGGTAAGATATAATCTTTAAAAAACTGAAAATATGCTATTAAAAAAATCTTAGCAAATACATTTGGTCTCTTCTTCTCCTAATCAAGAACTTTGTCTTTAAAAGGCATGACAGCATCTGCATTTAATAAAAATCAAATAAAATATTTCCGTAGAAACAGATGGCACTAGTTTTAATCCTTTGTGGCCAAGTCAGGTATTATGAGAATGAGTTATGATGTAAGTCAGCTTTGCGTGTAAAGTATCTTCTAACAAAAATCTTGAATAAATGTACATTTTGGGCTACCTGTTTCATCTAGACCAGCTCCCCCCATCTGATAGAACATAAAAAATCAAATGCCTTCAGCTCAGTGGCTGGTTGATATTAAGGCCAGGCTTTCCTTCTTTCCCTGCCTAGGTGCTGAGGTGCCTTAGCTGTTTCAGGGGTTAAAAGCTGTAAGCACTGATGCGTATATATGAGGCTGTATTCCTAGAACACGGCTTGTAGCCTGGCTCAAGCTATTACAGTCTAACAACAGGGACCAATAGAAAGAGAAGAAGATCCAAGAAAGCTGAGGTAAGCCCAAACTCTGAAACAATGTCAAACTAGAAGCAATAGCTAATAAGGTGTGCATGGAAATACATCTGGGAATACTAGTATGTACTTCCAGTTTTATATGCTGCTAATTCTTAGGAGGACAGGAAACAAACACAGGGGTTAGCAGCCAAAAGCGGTGAGTTTACAGTGATTTCTAACTGCCTTCAGATAGCTCCAGGAACTTGACTAACAAGGTAAATTGCTTTATATTTCTTTTTTTTAAGTGTTATTAAGGTTATGAATACTTACAGAGTAACAAGGTTGCAAATTCACTGTGTGAAATAGAAATGTTATTCTTTAGAAATACTTTATTTATCCCTTTCTTTGGAATGGTTCCAGATAGTAGTTTCTGGGGCTGGAAAAGCTATAGGATTCTGCACTTGTTACTGCTGATAACAATGTTGAAAACTATTAAATTACTACATATCATATGCAGCAACTGAACTGAGCTCTTAACCTTACTGATGCATTAATCCTACAAGAGAATTTACTTTTTATTTAAATACTATTTTTGTCAAAACCAACCGCCTAATTTTGACCAGAAATTTCAGCTGTCTTTTGCCTCCACATTGCAAAATGCTTGTTAATCTTCATGAGCCAGTAAGAAAGATAACAGAGTTGTAAGGCACTGTTTTTGTGCTACACAAATATTTCCCTTCTGAGTAAATTATCAGTGATAATTTTTTTCATAATTATAATTGTGGAAGAGGCTAAAAAAAGCAAATAATTAAGAAGAAAAATAATTAAAAGATGCATAAATGTACATTAATAGTTTGGTCAGGATTTGCTTCTTGTGGATATAATTTGGTTAGGGCATATTTTTTGTGTCATTTAGAGCAGGCATTTGTTTTGTCTGTTTGCTTTAGGGAAGGAAATTTGTAACTTTGGATATGAGAGAGTGAGTGAGGAGGGGAATGGATTAGTCAAACATATTCCCTCCAAGCTTTTAAGAACATGCCCAACAAACAGCTGTTAAAACACTATTTGATCTTTCACTTTTCAATGAAGATAAAAGACCCTGGAAAATCTGATCCAGATGCCATTATAATTTAAGAGAGAGCAAAAACAGAAAAGAGGGTATGATTAATTTTAAACGGAGGAACACTGAGTACAATAGTATTTATGACATCATGGCAATGATATCTTTTCTGAAGATTAACCATTATATAATGTAGATAATAGGTCTGTACAGGAAAACTTACACAAATTTAAAAGAGGTACTGATTTATTGTCTAAAAATGATCCATATTTTCATATTTTTTGAAATGATACTTGCATGAACATTAGTTAAACTGGTAGCCAATGTAGAGTCTAAGCTGAATCAGGGGAACATTTATCAACATATAGCACAGAGTTGTTTATCCCTTTTATATTACTTTTCAGTTTTTCCTTAACAGGCCATGGATGCCACCCTAGAGGAAAGAATTTGGCTGTTTATAAAGGAAATATTATTTTATATGCAAAATTGTATTGTTAATCTAGTATGCTACTAGGGAGTTTTATTGAGAAATGGCTAATTTTTTTTTTCCCCTTCTAAGGCAAACACCATGATTCTAAACGTCTATACAAGCCTTTTGCTCTTATTTTTGGTCAATTCTGTGTGGACTCGAACTGTGAGACAAGTTTATGATGATCTGGATCCTGGCCATTGGTCTCACTATACCTCTGAGTGTCCACAGGAGTGCTTTTGTCCTCCTAGTTTCCCCAATGCATTATACTGTGATAACAAAGGACTTAAAGAAATACCTCCAATCCCAGCCAGAATTTGGTACCTCTATCTTCAAAACAATCAAATTGAAACAATTTCAGAGAAGCCTTTTGCCAATGCCACTCATCTGAGATGGATAAATCTGAACAAGAATAAGATCACAAACAGTGGGATTGAGAGTGGTGTGCTGAGCAAGCTGAAAAGACTGCTTTACTTATTCCTTGAAGATAACGAATTGGAAGAGGTGCCTGCTCCATTACCTGTAGGTCTGGAACAGCTAAGACTAGCTAGAAACAAAATCTCCAAAATCCCAGAAGGAGTCTTCAGCCACTTGGAAAACCTTACTATGTTAGACCTGCACCAGAACAGTTTGTTGGACAGCGCTCTTCAAAGTGACACCTTCCAAGGACTCAACAACCTTATGCAGCTCAACATAGCAAAAAATTCTCTCAAGAAAATGCCTTTAAGCATTCCAGCTAATACACTGCAGCTGTTTTTGGACAACAACTCCATCGAAGTTATACCAGAAAACTACTTCAGTGCAATACCCAAAGTGACTTTCCTTAGGCTGAACTACAATAAATTATCTGATGATGGTATCCCTCCAAATGGGTTTAACGTTTCATCTATTCTAGACCTGCAGCTGTCTCACAATCAGCTCACTAAAATTCCACCAATCAATGCTCACCTTGAGCACCTTCATCTTGATCACAACAAAATCAAAAGTAAGTGTGCATTACCAGAGTGGGACCCTTCAAAACCATACTAATTTTAAATGTCTCCTTAACGATAAAAATGCTCCTTGAGACAAAGTGATTAAAATCATGGAATCACTGAATAATTTAGGAAGGAAGGGACATCTAGAGGTCATTTATTCCAACTTTCCTGCAATAAGCAGGGATATTTGATGAGGTTTCTCAGAGCCCTGTCCAGCCCGACCTTGAAATTTGCCAGGGATGGGGCATCCACCACCTCTATGAGAAAAACGTTTTTGTGTTTTACTGATTTTACATAATATTTGTTCTATTAAGATTTATGTCCTCAAATGTTTTCAATTTCATGTAAATGAGATGAAGTTTTGTTCCCAAGGTGACAGAAGCCTGTTGGTTTTAATAGTTTCATTTCCAGGACTGTTTCCAAATTCATCCAGGTATAGAGGGGGTGTGGTGGTTAGGGATTTTACATACTCTATATAATGAAAGTATCTAATCAGTAAGTACTTCATTTCATGCCAAAAGCCAAAATAAAAATTCACCACTGCACAGAAGAAAATCAAGTTTCTATATTTATCTTCTCATCATGGTGATTTAATTGAATACATGATCCTTTACCACTTTTTGTGCCACTGTAGTCCAAAAATATACTAAAAAGAATGGTTTGGCTTTTGCACAAAGCAAGGACCTATGAAATGAAGATACTTCTTAATAATTTATATTTATTCACTAAATTTGGCAAATAAAAATGTGAACTCATATAAATAAATTAAAAAACTGTATACCTGGTGCATATTTAAGTGGCCTGCAAGAATTCTATCTGTTAATTAGAGTTAAAGCTTATGACAGATGCTGTTTCTGAACATATTTCATTGCCCCCTGGTTACTAAGAGATTTATTTTAATTGCTTCACTGCAAGGCCTCAGGTGCAGACCTTATTCTGGCACTTCAAGTGGATATAAAATTGAAATCAATGGAATGTAGCCTGTCCAGTTTAAGAACAGTTTTGTGTCTAGGTAGTCTTAAAGAGCTGTTCAGTCCTCTTCCTTCCCTGTATAAGTTTGATGAAGCTTAAGACCACGAAAATTAACTTTTGTGGTATGTACAAAATCAAGTCTCACGTTCCCATGACACATGACCTGTGAAACTGAATCTTGATGCTTTTCCACAAATCTTGTATTCCTTAATGCCTTTACCACTTTTCAAAAATCATTGTCAACTTAGGCACAAGTTGGCTTGTGGCTAACTGACTTTAGTAAAAAAAAAAAAAAATAAAAACAAAAAGGGAATTCTTAGTAACCAAATATAAAATAGTTGCAACCTGATACCTTAAATGAAACTTGGGTATCATGTAAAGGTATTTTACCACATAAAATAATTGTTCAAGAAGTAAGGGATAATGGCATAGTCCCTGAGACATTGCTCTAATAAATAATATCTTAAAGGGCCTTTAGAATTGCAAACAAGGAATGTAATTCCATCAGGCCAGAGTAATAAGAGCACACACTAATTCTGCAGATTGGTTTTGTCTTCTTAAACCCAGATCAGTCATTGTTTTAAGATAATCAATGTAAAAGGTTTGAAAGAAAATATCTGTAAAGTCCTGATCTGGTTTCTTCACAAAAGAGTCCTGCTGAAGGTTTACTTTTATGTGAGCAGTACAAGCCTTTTTTATAACATTAATTCTCATCACAACTGCAAATCACTGCTTTATTTACTACTGGTGAATCACAGTTACACTGTTGTCACTGCAAGAGTTCAGACATCAGCATTTCTATGTAAATAACATTTGTCTATGTTTTATTGTATGCTATTTTGTAATATCAATTCTTCATATAAGTCCACAGCCTTATTTCTCCAGAGACAATTTATGAAGATACAAGGTCTTCTTCTGAAGCCCAGGAAAGCCAATGATAGCCTCATCACTTGTCTCAGTGGAACAAGAATTTCCCTTCCCTAAGGATCTCAATACACAAAGGAAAAAACCATTCAAATTTTGGAAGTAAAATCAACTTAAATCCAAAACTAATTATGGCTCCAACAGATTTGCAACACATTTGATCTATGGCATTTTAAAATACACATGCCTACATATTTACCTGGGGGATACACTAGTGAGGCTCTGGTAAATTGTTAAATAATGGAAAAGAGAATGTTAAAGTAAGAAAGAGAAGGTATGAAAGTAACAAGTGAGCAAGGGTAAGCAGGTGGTATTATTACAGTGCTATCAAAGGACAAATGAAAGGGAATAAACAGTAAGTTCCCCTGGAAGAACACCAGAAGACTGAGATACATACTGTGAGCTAATATTATTCCACATTTAGAGAAAGGGAGAAATCCCTGGGCCATGTATCTTAATTTTGTTTCTAAATTTTACTGGAAAAAGGTCTTCTGCTCTTCAGCAGACATACAGTATTAGCCATTAATGAGAACCTCTTGGGCAGTTTTCCCTTTCAGCGGCTCTATGTTTTGTGTTTAAATATTAAAGAACATAGCAATTCTGTTATCAAGTGGTGGAACTCATCTTTGGATAAACTATTCTAGATTTTTTTATCTAATTTACGGTAGTTGTAAAGGTCTCCTACTCAATGGAAAAGGATACACAATTGTATAGGGAAATTTATCCCATTTTAGGGAGCTATCAGTCCCCTTTTGGAAGTATTCATCTCTGTCTGAATTTATACAGAGAGTCTAAATGGTTTACTTAGGCTGACACATCTTCTACATGGATCATGGCAAGGTGAATTGTACCTCTGGAAGGAATGACCTGTTCCTCCTACTTAAACAAAATTCAGTAATATATCCATGAAGAGTATTGAAAGAGAGAAAAAAAGAGAGAGGCTTTTACTGCCCTGATAGTTGGGTAGGATTTGCTGTTTTTGGAAAGAGAACAATAAAACCCGAAACAATTCATACCACACATCATCAGGAAATAACTTCTTCCTAGGTGGCCTGTGGTTAGATAACTGCTGCCTCACTTCAAGGTTGGAGTAATTAACCCAATGAAAACAAGTGCAGTGAGATAGTTTTTGGTCAGAGAAGACAGAGATTTAGGATACACTTGAAGCCATCTTGTCTCTATGAACAGTAGTTCAGCTGATCAAACAAAGCAGATATTTTCTGCTAGATAGTGTTGATTCACCCAAAACTTTAAATAGCTGCCTTCTTAATGAAAATTCTTAAGCTTTCTGTGTTGTAAATTCACACATAAAGATAAGCTGTAACTTGTTTCTTCCAAAAATACCAAAAGCTTTGCCAACATTAATAAAATTTCACAAGATAAACACATTTTGCTATCACAGATATAACAAAAGCTTCGGGCCTTGGCCAACTGGATGTACTTATCTAGTTTCCATGACGAAGACAGGGTCCACTTTCAAGAAGTTGCAAACATCTGGGCAGTTTTTCCAAATAGAGTGAAGGGGGGGAAAAGAAGTAAGTTATGGGAAAAAAATAGTAAGTTATGTTGTTATTTTTACTTCATAACATTTCTCTGATTTTGGGGATTGTAGTCAGAAGATTATGCATGGTATCGTTACTAAATATAAAGGGAGAATTTTTTCTCCTATTTGTTAGTAAAGAAATGTGTTTAAAAAATCTGTTACATGTTCTCCAGTCACTTTTCTTTCAGTTAGTCTGGGGAAAAGATCCTCAAGCAGTTACATCAATCAAAAAATATCATAATTTGGTCAAAGGAATTTGACATCTTTGATAAACAAACACCACTTCGGTGTTTTCTAGAGGCCCGTTTGAGGCTGAAACAGGGCAGCAGCTGCCTGACTATTTAACAACTGAAGACAAAATATAAAAAGCTTTTTAGCCAAGTGACAATGCAACCTAGAGGAGACAAAAAGGCCAAGCAATTCAATGCATCTGAATGTGGGTAATGATTGAAGCCATAGTTTCAAATTTTATCTGTACAGAAAAAAATTACACGTGATGTATGTAGAATTTTGAGGATTTGTTAACTTTCAGATTAGGAAGAAAAATATCCCATTGCACAAGTTATAGTCTTGCAATTAACCAAATCCACTTAAAAATGTCAGAGAACAGAAAAGTACAGATGTTAAAAATTAAATACACTATACAAAAAATTCCTCTGATTCAATACTGCTATTGTTTTGAATGCAAGATCTTCATTAGATCTTGCATCAGCCTAAAATTAATGTACTGTCATTGAAATAAGATGTTCAAAACCCCTCAGAAGTAATCTTGTCTTGCTCACTCAGAGTGTAAAGAGCTATTTCTCAATGCTTACGATGTAGTTGTATAACTTAATATCCCCTTTGTCCAAGGATAAATTATGCATCTAATGGCCTTTTTTCATCATTGCACCATAGTAAATATGTGTTCACTGATCAAGATCACATTATATGAAGATACTTGTTTTCAATCAACAAAGTACTTAAATGGAAACAAAAGCAACAGTCTCCCATGTTAACATCAGTGGAAGTTTACTTTATTTGTGTCCTAAGTGAATTATATCTTCATTAACTTTTCCCATGGAAATAACCTAACCTGTTGATCTGCATTTTCAGGTGTCAATGGTACTCAGATATGCCCAGTTTCCATTGCCCTAGAAGAAGATTACGGTTATTATGGCAATATCCCTCGCCTCCGATACCTTCGTCTGGATGGAAATGAAATTCAGCCTCCAATCCCACTAGACATCATGATTTGTTTCCGACTACTTCAAGCTGTTGTCATATAAAGATATTGCAGTGCCACTCTTGTACCATGAGAGTGCTAAGATACAAGTTTTGCTGGAATGAAACTTGTTCTAACTCAAATCAAGAAGTAACAGCTTTATTTGACTTTATTTTTTTCTTTGCTTGTATCTTTTCTACAACTGAAAAGGTTGTTCTTTCAGAATGGATTTTGTATGGAACTGAAACATGTGTTTAACACCTTATCCTATAAATTCATAATGTGTATATGTTGAAAATCATTGGTGTAAGATCCCAAATATTCCAAAGAAAATTCTTCATCTTTCTTGTCAAATGTGACAATGTCTACCCTGCAAACATAATTCCTATAGACAAGTTATGTGTCCTTATTTCGTTATATAGTAACTAACACAATGAACTTGAGTGCACTTGGCCGAATACATATGTTAATAAAATCATGAGCTGCATGATTACTAGTTATCAGAACTGCCACTGACATTTCAGATTGTGACTCGTGGTGAACAACCACTTAACATGCAAATGACCCATAAATTGCTGTCATCCTTCAAAGATTAATACTTTTAAGGTGAAAAGTACATGAGGCTTAGCATCCAAAGCAGCATACTGAATAGATATCATTGTAGGGATTCATTCAGTGAATTTCAGAACTGGAATAAATTGATCCAACTCAAATCCAGGGATAAGAGAATATGAGATGCAATCTTGTTCTATCAAAGCCCCAGTTTTCTGCTGATTTATTCCATTTCTAGTTTTGACACCATTTCTTTCTGCAGCTTTGGGATCATCATGGAATATTTGGTTAATTTTAGTTTGCAGAAGATACAACCAAGAATAGTAATGATTACATATTTGATGGACTAGGTACTTCATAAAAATTTGAATGGTTAGTTAATGTAATGGTGATGAAGAGAAAATTAAGAAATTAAGAGATACATCCTCTCCCAAGTATTTACTGAACTAGGAAAGCACTTGCATAGGAACTGTATCATTTAAGCAAAAACAATCAACTCCAAGCAGTATTCAGCTATCTCCTAACTCACATACATGCACACAATAATACTGGATTTTAGAGAAGTCCAAATTATTAGAACACAATACACTAACAACTCACTAACAAAGGAGATATCAGAAGGTAACCTAATGAAATATGGCTGATTTTTTTCAAATCTAGTTGATTTTTTTTCTATTTTATAATATTGGCTTTCAATAAATGACTTGAATATTAGAGTCAACTATTCACTGACAGAGTATGACTTTCTTATTTCTGCTAGCCAGCACAAGAGTCTATCCATCAGTCATTATTTTAGTCTTCTTGCATTTCTAGATAGAAGCAATTAGTTGCATCTATTGCTAACATTTTAAGAGTGGCCTCAGTAGCAAGCACTTAAAGACTATGCACGTGGTATAATCTTTCCTTTGCAGATTAGGTATTTTCTTAAAAGTAGATTTTTGAAAGTGTTGAGAACAGTAATTTCTGACAATCAATCCTTTTTATCTGAAAATCAGGCCTTATTCTGATCCAGAGAACTTGGGGAAACAGCCTATTATAGAAACCCAGCATAGGAATAACCCATTCAGAAATCTGATCACTAAACCATTCATTTTTGCTGTTCTTTTAAAGTGATTGCTGAGAAACTCCTGTCCTTCTAACCAAAACATTTTCTGTACCTCTGTGTTCATCCTATATGAAAAAATACAGATTTTAAAAGTCTTTAAAACATGTATGCATGCTTAGTTATGTTCTTTACTCAATAATAGCATAGTAATTTATTTTTTGAAAAATAATTATGTGACACTACTACTAATTAAATTATAACAATAATTATGTTCTTGTAGTTGGAAATTAATTTCTTCTTTAAACAAAGAACAAATACACATACTCCAAAGTGAATATTCACAGGCATATGTACATTTATTAATATTATTTACAGTTCTAATCATACAGAAAGGATCTTGAAGATCCAGTAAATAATTACTACCCTTTTAGGTACCATATACACATTGAAGAAAAGACTAAACCTTCCCAAAGAGAGTTAAGCTTACATATAGCAAAGGTTGATATGCAAAATCATAAAGGGATACTAGAGCATCAAGGCACTCCATTTGCTGGATAGGGGCATTATGTGATGGAATCAAGAGCACAAGATGTGATGAAATAATTTTTAACAGTTATTTTCACCAGCTGTACTGCTATTTTTCCAATGCAGTGTCATGTGGAAATCCTTATGAATCAGTCCTTCAAATAGTCAGTACTCTCCCATGCAGCAATTCTAGAACACATGCAGATAGATGCTCAAGATTTGTTTCTGTCAAATCCCAGTTAATCTGAGTGAAGTGAAAATTCCTGATACATCCTAGGACAAACTTCTGTTGGGCTGAAGAGCTGCTGCTGCCAAGTGCTCTATATTCTACACCTTCGGTGCAATGCACTGACTCCACATATGGGAATTTCTTAATAAGGAGAAAATCTTAAGAATTCTCATGTAGGCTAATTTGTTCCATCTTGATGCTCTCTCCCAGAGCCAGCTCTGTGAGGTAGAATAAAAACCATTTATGCTGCAGCGACCTTCACAAAATAAATCAATACTGATTGGGGGTTAAGCTTCTTTACTGCATGTACATGGCCATTTGCAACAGTTTTAATATTCTTAAATGTCCTGGGAAAGTTGGTGACATTTCCTTTCAGACTACAATAGCAGACCTAAATTGCATTATTGTGTGGTACTAAACAATGTAGGCTTTTAGCCACTACACATTCAGTTCATTCATTGTTCCAGAAGACTGTAAAAGAATATGTAAAACACATTGTCTTTTCCCAATGTGGAGACCCACTAATACAATGTAAAAAACATCACTGTGCTTGGAAGTCTGATGTTAATTCTTCCTAATCCAAGATTTCTCTATGACTTCCCACAGATATTTCCTGGTTCAGAAAAAATTTGTGTTCTTTTCCTCTGAAAGAAGGGAGGAACACACCTCTCATCTGTCCCGTCTGAAAGTGCAGCTGGCATCAAGGAACAGTCATTTGCTTCCCTTACTTGTCAGAACCATTGCAACCAGTTTTGAATGGAATACCATGTGCAGAAACAAAGACATTTACAAGTACGAGAAGCTGAGAACAGCTCACCGTAAGCATACTGCAGCAGTGGTCCATCACTAATCAAACCAGAAACATCCAGTGCTTTCTGCAGTAAGAAATCCATCTTACATATTGGGTAATTTTGAAATTAGGGTTGTTAACACAGATGTGCTATCACCTCAGCCCAGGGTACAGACAGCTGCCCTGTAAAGAAAAGTATTAAAGCAAAGTGACAGACTCAAGAACTGAAAAATACCCAGACGTTTCTGACATGTCTGCCAGCATGGCTGGAGGCTGGAATGCTGGATCTATCAAAAGGCTGTGGGGTTTTATAACACAGCTGGCTCTGCAGGAAGAAAAGTCCTTCTCAGATGCTGCCAGCATAGTTAAAAATTTAGCCACATGTGTGATTCTCCCTGCTCCATATTGTTCTCTGGCATTTTCTGCTTCTTTCTCAAGAGTCCAGTGTGCTACCGCTGTTCTTCAACATTTTGGGGGAAAAACACCACCATAACATTCATGCATAGATGGCAGTGACCACAGCAACCTGTATGACGCCTGTATTGGATTTTACCAGTATTACTGCATGGGACGTGCCTTGGCTTGCCTGGTTCCTGCTGCTGAACCAAATGGTGGCACCTGTGGTGTTTTATCCCCAGAGACGCTATTCAGTACCTGTGGTCACAGCTGGGCACGTGGGGACAAGTCCGGGCATGTCCCGAGCTCCAGTGCTAGTGGACTGGGGCTTGTTGGTAGAACTGGGTCACTCCTCAGGCCTCCCTGAGCTGGAAAAACCTTTAAGGCGATGATGAAGGAAGGAGTGGGTCCTGGTAGAGAATTTTTAATCCAGAGTTTTTATTCTAGGCCGCATGGCCTCTCAACCCTGCAACAACTCCACAAGAACCCCTGACCACGTGGTGTGCTTGTCCCTTTACCTGGGCAGAGGGGCAGGGGAGGGAACACAGGGAGCACCAACCAGGCACAGGGGGAGGGGGTCTCAGGTGAGAGGGACACCTGGATGGGCCAATGGCCCCCAGGGGGTGGAGAGCATCCTTTGAACCTGCCAATTGCTCGATGCCCTCTGGAATTTCTGGGTTGATAGACAGTGCCCAGCAGGGGTCAAGGGTGGGGGAAAGGAGAGGTGATTGACACCCCACCTGGGGAAGGGAACTTCAGGGGACGGAGCAGGGAAACTGAGGCACACCATGACAACACACCGCAACACACCTGAACACAAACACTGAGGTAAAAATTCAGAAGACAACTAGAAAACTAATTTGCATTTTTGCAATTACTAACTCCAGCACATATCCTGTGTCATTGGAGGGATTTTCAGTGACCCTTGCTGCACCCAAATGGTTTCCAATGTTTGCTACAAGTAGTTGCTGTTCACTTTTCCAGACTAGAAAAAATACTTGCTGATATCAAATTGCAGTTATTTTCATTATCTGTCTGGAATCAGGTTACCGTAACATCTGCATTTCTGTGTTGATTGTTAAACAGCTAATATCCCACTTCTGCCAAGCATGGCTGAGAATATTTGGTGCTGTTAAAGTCAGCAAGTTAATGTCTTTCTCTTGACTGAAAGTCTCCTCCATAATTGCATTTTTTTACCCAGACTTTCTTACCCATTTAAACATGATGAGAGGCACTACAGGGCACCACACTGTCTGTGTAGTGTTACTCAGGAATGGTAATAACCACTTCAGGTCAAGTGTATGAAACAATATCCATAATTCACATCATGTTCTGCCCTAGCTAACTTACTATCTCACCCGTTAGTAGAAGTGATATTGTTTCTAGGCCCTGTGTTTCCTCTAGCAGTGCTAGCTCCAGCAAATCTACCCTTTAATGAATTCAAAACCTTTCCCAAGACAGTTTTTTCTTATACTCCCTGCACTGCTGCCAACAGCCTGTATATTCTTCATGCTGGCTTTGCCTCGATCTCTGTAGCAGTGGGATGAGTCCAGAGGAGGGTCACCAAGTTTATCAGAAGGCTGGAACACCTCTCCTGTGAAGACAGAGAGGGCTGTGGCTGTTCAGCCTGGAGAAGAGAAGGCTTCAGTGAAGTTGTGCATGCCCTATGCTTGAAAGTGTTCAAGGCCAGGCTGGATGAGGCTCTGAGCAACCTGGTGTAGTGGAAGGTTCCATGCCCATGACAGAGCTCTTGGAATTAGATGATCCTAAAGGTTTTTTCCCACTCTGTGATTCTACATCCATGACCAAACTATCTGCCTATCAGCTTTATTTAGTTTCTTCAGTGTTTTTTAGCTTAGGCATATTTATGCATGTGGTGTTAATGTCTGTCCTGGTGTCCTGCCCTTTTCTGGTAGTTCAGCTCCATCTGGAATTCCCCAGGGAAAGGGTTGCCCTGACTGCACACAGCCATGGCAGCAGAACAGCCCACTGCTCACAGTGCTCACACCTCACGCAGTGCCTCTGTTCTTACCCAAGCTGGTGCTGTCTTGTAGGTAGAGTACATCTGGAAATCTATCTCCGAGACTTTGTCTCCCCACTCCCGGTTGTTTTTGTAGGAAAATTTATGAAGAAACTAGAATCACATCTTCCACAAAGAAAAGCTGTTCTTAATTAGGGACTGGGGTAATGAAAGTGACATATGGGCTCAGCAAGTTTCAGTTAAGCTAGGTTTTTTCAACAATTTTTATTTAAAATGGTCTATCACCATTTTTATGAAATCTTAGTGGATTCAGAAAAAAAAAAAAAAGGCAAATATTTTCAACCAGAGGCAAGGAAAGAAAAAAAAAATAATGTTCATGTTTCTTACTTAATATTCTTGTTGCTAGGATGTCCATGTAGCATGATATGCCCTTCACCAGTTACTGAAATCCTTTACTTTGTCTGAAATCATGCTCCCACTGCTAGGAAGCCTATTTTGAGGGCAGTAATCTCTTTGTAATGCTCTACTTTGTTACAGGACTTCAAATAATCACTGATTCTCTCTCCTGTTATTGAGGATGGGCTTCATGGTATTATAGGATCTAGGCTCAAAACCCTATCTGAATTAGAAGCAGACTGAATTGGAGTGTAGATTTTTTATTTTTTTATTTTTTTTTTCTCTGAGGAGGCTTAGGTCAGCACCAGACTAGAGGTTCATGTTCTTTTGTGAATCCTAAGATTTGTTTCTTTCAATGACTGGAACTGCTTCTAATGAAGAAGACTGATAGCAAACCTTCTCAACTCTGCTTAGCAGCAGAATAGAAGTGAGTTACACTTAAAATTTGCCAGAAACAAGGTACCCAAATTCCCTTCCTCTGAATTGCTGACCAAATTGGGAAGAGAAAGCTGTGCATGAAGGATTTCTCCAAAAGTCCCACTGGTTTGGCTCTTTTAAAAAGCTAATTATTTATGTGTTTATTTTGGTTTGGTGTAAGTTCTTTAACATTGAATTTAAAATACCACATATGAACATGGTGTGAGGTTTATTTTTCATTTTTCTACGAAGAAGTAGACTAAAATAATTAATTCCTACTCAAATAAATATAAATAATCTTACATTGGACTGACCACCAAATAAACAAACAATCGGAAAAGGAAATTTTCTCTTCTCAAGCCAAAATTTCCATGCTTTCCTCTTTTTCTCCATTATAAATGCATTGAATGCATTTACATCTGCATTCTGTCTGGGATCAATGTAGCAGACTTATTAGGTATTGAGGAACATCGAGAATATATTTCAGCTGTAGTATTATCCATGCTTCCAATTTTACTCAAAGCACTAATAATACTTAGGCTTGCACTTTCCTACTTTTGAAAACCCTGCATTACAGCCCCCCATTTTTTATTCAGGGAAAAAGGTGCACCCAGATATTCAAGGCTTTCTGTGGTGCCTGCTTTCACCATACTTAGACATCCTCTGCTTACCTCCCAACACCCACGTGGTTTTATTTCTTGCTGGTTTAATACTAGCTCCATAGTGGGATTTTCCCCAGTGTTAGTACTGTAAGGCACAGAGGGGGATAAATCCTATTGCTGGTGGGCTGCTTCTGACATGGGTCATCTGGGCTTGGTGAGGGAATGACAGCCAGGGTCTCTTGTGACTGAGGAGCTGAAGCAAACAACCAGCAGCTCAGCTTATGAAAACACTGAATTATGTGGTAAAATTCAATGCAAAAATGGGTGCAACAACTCAGTGAAGTCTATTTCATCACAAACATGCAAAGCAGAAAATAATCCAGAACAAGACAGACAGAGATGAAGATGCAATTGGGGCAAACTCTCAAACTTTTTTGCAAGTACTAGTACAGGTCTTTGGAGACCTATCATGAAGCTTGGACAATTTTCTTCTATGGCATAAACCCAGAGGGACTTCAGAGAGAAGAAACAATGAAAAGCTGTGAATGCAGAAATGGAAACACTTTTATCCCCTCTAACTGTGTCTTTTGATTGCACTGGCTGAATGAACACTCACAGAGTTTTCTAATAATGCGTAAGGATTTGTCTCTTGTTTACCTTCTCACAGATAAACAGTAGGCTGTCAGCAGGGTTGTTTTGAAACTTTTTTTTTCTATATTGATCACTGAGATTGGGTCTAAATAGTCATCAGGCAATATTTCTAGATCTCCAGAAACTGTTTAAAACACCAGTTTAGGCAGAGCCCAACAGTCATATGTGTTGCTAAAAGCTCATGTAAACATTTAACTTGTTTAAAAAAACCCAGGAAACTAAAAAGAGTGCCTCTGCTTTGAAAGCTGTTATTGTTTACAGGGAGAATATACTAAGTACTTCTACAGTTTGCATTAAGTCTTCATTATTTCAGAAACTATTTTCAGAGGAATTCATGTGCCTTATTTAAAAGAATATAAACCTACAACAAGCATATCTTGTCATTAATAGACAATTTGAAATGTTTTAGATAAACTTTTTTGCATTGGTCTGCTAGAAGACACATTTTTATAGAATATTTACCTCCCATTGAAGTGCAAGCATTTAATATTTCTAAACTGTCCTGCTCTGTGTGTGTGTAGTGACATATATAATAATTTTAAGAGTCTTTTCAAATTTAACAAAATGCGTAATGTACTGGGAATTACTGAAGCTATTGACCAGTTAACTTCCTTGCTGGGAATATCTTTCAAGAGACAGTCCTCAGACTGATGCCTTTTAACTTGTCTAAAGATGAGTTAGGCCTTGTCCTTTTTACAGATGAAAAAAAAGCTGAAATAAAATTTGACAGCTTGTATAACCTTGGGCCAGGATTAGGTGAGAATTCCTCATCTGCATCACAAAATCATGGAGTTATTTTGTCACTTGTAGGAGCAGATAGAAACTGTAATGAAGAGGAAGTGATGTGATATGAACAAATCAGAAATCAGTTAACAGATCACAGTCAAAATAGCTGTGGATGGCATCCTTTACTTAGAAAGATATATTAACGTTAGCCCTATTGATGGCCTTTTTCCACCTTTAAAAAAAGTGGCCTTTCACAATACTGTAATTGTAGAAAACCAGCCTTTTTTAGGGGGAAATCTTACAGATCTCAAAAATATGCACAGGAGCCTTAGCTGTTACCACTTTTACTCAGTACTTCCAGATATAGGAAAAGGTTCTTGTGGTCCATGTCTGAAAAAGTAACAAAACAACTTTATCCTTCATTTTTCATGTAACCAATATAACCACACCTTGATAAGGAAGAAGAAAAAAGAAGTCAAATACTAGAAGAGAGAAAATAAAAGACACGAAAAGGATGACTAGGAAGGGAAGTGGAAAAATTTGTGATGAGGGGATAAAAGAGGAAGAAGGAAAAACATTTGGAAAAGAAGGTAGCTTGAGAGCATTACTGTGCATCCCTTTTCATGAGAGTAAAAGAATGGGGAAGCAGACACAAGATGCTCCTGTGCTTTTAGTGAGAAAAAGTGGGAGTTGGTAATCTTGGAAAATATCAGTCCACAAAGGTGCTTATAGCCTGAGATTTATAATCCTTCAGCCTGGTCTAGAGTTTGTGAACTGGCATGACAGCACCAACTAAGAGGAGTGTTCAATATCTGTAATGCTGACTAAAGCACTGATTAATACACAGTCCAAACACAAAGGAAGTGTGCAGGTGTGTGAATAACACCCCTGAGCTTTCTTCAGATCATACGTTGCTGTATTCTGTATGTTTCATGCTTTTCTTCATACTTTTTAGAATGAATTCCAAAAGGAATATGGTAATAGGCCACAACCATCAATGAAAACCACTGGAAACCACATGAAGAGGTAATGTCAGTAATGTCAGAGGCAAGTTAGCTCTGGCAGCTTCTCAGGCTTAGTCTTCATCCTGTAAAACATATGCTTCTCCATTCTTTATCAGCTTATATACTTAGTTTTATCAGCTGACATATCAGACACTGGCTGATGTAAGATCCAAGGGCTACTAATTTTCAGAGGCATGTTTACTAGCCGGGCTTTACAGAAGTGTTGTGGCCCCATAAATACTTTCAGGTGCTGAATTATGTCTCAGATGTACTACAACATCAAAAGCTAAGTTTTGCTTCTTGCTAGCCTCCATTTCACATCATGCAATGAAAAAGTCCTATTTTTGCCTAGGAACATTGGAAAAAAATTGTCCATGTTGAAGGAGAAAAGTCAATATTTGATGGTTATAGAAAAAATGTTTAAAGAAATTCAAAGAACTGTCCAAACACTGCTTTATATAAAATCTTTGGCCATCTAAATGGGGTGGCTTTGTAAAGTCATCTTATTCATGATGGGAAAACAACTGAATACTTAATGTTGATTGATATGGACCAAATTTAAATTTAAAATAATATTTTAGAATGTCAGAAATCCAACTTTTTTTTTTTTTTCACTGAAGAACAGGTTACCTGTCAAGATAAACAGTTTTCAGTTGTTTTGTTGGTTTTTTTTTTTAAAGGCAGATAAATGTCTGTTCTTACATCCTCTGGGGTTCCAGGAATGCCAAAGTGAATTTCTTACTATACAGATAGATTGGGTTATATCGTTCCCAAATGGATTCTGGTCAACAATTGGACAGTAAGAACAGCAGCACTGTTTTGAAATGGCCATGACAGCAATAGCAACAAAATTCAGCTGTTCCCTCATTTGGGACAATTAAGTCAGTGAGGCAGCCGTTCCCAGACCGGGAGAGTGATCCTACAGGCTCCTATTAAAAAAAACTAAGGGAGAGAGAAGGAAGGGATAAAAGGTAAATTGCGAATTTTCCCTAAGCTCTTTTCTACCTCAATCATATATAGAACATTAAAAAAAAAAAAGACGTTAAGTTTGAAAGTGCAATTCAAAGGAAAGGAAAAGCTGAGAAGAAAATACTCAACAGCTCTCCTACCAAATCCCTGTACCAACAGAGCTGCCTTTTTGGCTCAACCTTAACACAACATATTTTTATTTCAATACAAAATCTAATTAGGGAATAAAATGTTGGTTTGGATCATTCATTCCCTCTCCACAGTGACTCATCTTCTTGCCAGAATTCCACAGTGGCAAGGTTGTTCTTTGTGTCAATAGCTCCCAATTGAGTGATACATATGCTCGTTTCAGTCTGAGTTTTTCCAACTAAATATGTGCAGCACACAAAAGAAACACACTGCATGCACGTAAAAGACACAGGATAGAGGAAGAGGCACAAGAGTGAATAAGAGATACTATGAAATGGACACTTTTATGAAACTGTTTTTAGTTAGAGGAAAATGAAGCTCTTAACCATAATCAATGCTTCAAGCCATTCTGGAAACAATCCAAGAGAAATGAAATGAGAATGAGATACATGAAAGCTTCTGGGTTTGCAAAAGTAACAGCTGTGTCTAGAGAACCTGGACAAGAGGGCTTCTTATTCAAATATGTCTGTTTTAATAGTATTTCTAATTCAAGCATACATCTCCATCCATTAAAACAAAATTAAAAAACAGGGTAAGGACACAGGACAAACACCATATGATCTTCAATAAACAGCCTTATAATCAAACACCGTGTAATTATTTCAAGAATTGAGTGCCAAAAATATGTTGTGATTCCATGAAATGTACCCTTAAGGATTTGTGAAAAAGAATAGATATTCTAGGATCTGTGCCCATTTATCCCCTTTTGTTCCACATGAAAGAAATTATATTAAATCAACTGAATATCTGGAAAGAATTAAATCATCATCTCTCACTGGCAAACCTAAAGGAAAAATTCAGAAGAAAGCACAGTTTTATATAATGAAAGTTCTCATGTTTCATGGAGTTAAAGGGAAAAAACTAACTGCCAAAGGGAAAGTTTTTGTTGCCTTTGGTTATTCTTCTCAGACTATATATTATGGAGTTCTCCTCTGCTCCCTTTATTGTCTTTATTCAATGATATAAAATTCCAGACATAATGAAATGAAACCATTTCAAATGCTCTTGCATTAAGTCCTTCAGGAACAAACTTTTCTCTGTAGCAGCTGATACAGTGACAGTCACTGGCACTATAGAGTAGCAACCAAAACTGACTGGTCCCCTCAGCAGGATTCTTTTTAATGATAGAAATGTCTGACTTATTAACTCCCCTTGAATTCTATTTAAAGTAGCACGTGGCCAAAATATGCCTTTGTTAATGGGGTTTCAGAGGTGTAAATGAAAGCAATGGCTTTTGCCAGTAGACTAAGCTCACCACAGGCTCCAAGTGATTTACCTCAGAGATGGCTTTATTTCAGTAATGTAGTTTTACAAGTCACACTGCACTGTTTTTTAATTAGTTTTGGCCTATCATGCTTATGTATTAGCTATCATTAAACCACCATAAAATGTTCAGGCCTCAACTTTCATTAATCTGCACTCTGACAGGAAAATCTGATATTTTTCACCAGCTGCAGCTGTGTCCCTCAGAATTTACTAAGGCAAAGAAAATCTATGAATACTAGAAATTACAAAAGAGATGAAGACTTACATCTTTGCATACACAGAATGTCTTCTTTCCTTCCAGGAAACGATTATGTGAAAAGGTGGTGGTTCTGCATCTTAGTTATGGGTTAAACAGCAACATCAGTAACTGGATATCCTCTTACTTCTCAGGTCATTGTTCAGTAGCTCTTAGTCCTTCCCTCAATCTCTTCCACTCCTTGCTGATCTCCCTTTGCTCATTTTCCTTGGACAACTTTATTGATTCACACTACTTGATCTTTAACCTCTGTGGTAGGGATTCCCCAGTCTCCTGCTGACAACTATATTAAAGAAACTGGAATTTTAAATGGGGAAAATGGAGCTTACTCTTTTTCTTCACAATTCTCCACAATGCCATCTATGTGCCTTCCTTACTGATACTAATATCTCACCCACTTTTCTTTTGGATACCACAATTCTATGGTGTAAATATTTGCACTACATGCTATGCTGTTTCACATACCTGAACTGTTATTCCTGTGCATGGCTCTTGTCAGTGTTTTCATAAAGCTCTGGTATTAAAATATCTTCCTTCTGATCTCCAGTACAGCAATTCTTTTTTTCTTCCTTCTCTCCTTGTACATGGCCATTCAGATACACTTCATACATTGTAAAGACACAGTTTCAAATACAGCTCCTTGCCTGCCATTTTGACTATGACAGGCTATAGCTGAATATTCCCACTTAGTCCTTTTCCCCAAATGCTAAAAGAACCCTTCTGATCTTCATGTACAACTTTACCATTTGGAGAAAAAAATCTCCATTACTTGTTATCACATAATCTAATTAACACGTTTTTGTGATTTTACACTAAAATGACCAAAGGCTTTTAGCCATCATAGGACAATTCCTCTACTGCTCTTACAGTCAGGAAACTTTAAAATTTTCACCTGAATTTTTATATGGCTGACAGAAGGCCTTTTGCCATGGTGCCAGCAGATAATTTTTTCCCCAGTTAAAAAATTACAGTGGACCAACTGACAACCAAAGGAATCAGCAAAATAACTGCGGACATCTGGGCAAACAGCACTATAATCACTGCACTGCTCACCAAAGGACAGAAACAAAAATAAAGTGCCATTTATACAATGAAATTTAACACTGTTTCCCGGGTGCCTGGATGTAGAATTTTTCTCTGCACATAGTTGGAGTTACTCCCTTAGTCTAAAACTGGATGAATCTGGATTAATCTGGTTATACAGAGTTTAGGAAAATTGCACAAGCTGAAACTTCCCCATGAATGATTCCTTCACACATCTTTGTGTGAAAACAGGTATTGAGTGTGCTGGATAAAAGGCCTTTCATCACCCTGTTCTGGTCCTGTTTCTGTTAACAGTGACAGAGAGATGATGGAGTTTGCAGAGCAGAGACCACGTGGTAAATTGATGCAGATGGTGACCTGAGTAAATACTGATTTTAAGCTATGAGGGTCAATGACACATTGTGCAGGCAATGAAACACAACAAAGAAACCTCCTAAAAGACAATGCCACTAATCCAAAGTTTAAAGGCCATTTGATCACACTATCTTGAGATCTTTTGAAGCTACCAGGATCTCTGTGTATGTGACTCTGTGTGTGTGTATGTGTATAAACTAGAAAAACACTTTTGGAAAACGCCGCCTATATTTCAAATAGAGCTGAAAAGCAATGTTTTAATACTTCAATTCAACCACACACGCAAGTACAGAGTATTAACTTCAGTATTTTTCTTGAATATCTGCATTTTAAAAATATGAATGTCTGACCTGCAAAATGGCAGAGAAACTCACATGCTGCTTATTAACAAATTATAGTTTTCTTCATGGTCATGCTCACAGCGACCTGCACTTTTGCTGAACTGCAAAAAAAAAAAAAAAATCTGCGTTGCTATTTTCTCCAAACATTTTTAATATGTTTTCCAAATATGAAGGTTTGATTAAAAAGATCTTTAATTCTCGTTCACAGCCACATTATTTTATTGGTAATAAATAAGTCCATTGTCATTGCAAGAACTAAAGCTAATTAATAGTTTTCCTTAAAGCCTATGAGAAAAACCAAGATTTTCACATTCTTTGTACATTAGTGTCTCAAAGGACATGTTTCCACATCTACCCAGAAAAGAAACAGTTTAAAGCAGAAATTCAAACCAAATAAACAGAACTATTGGCTGAAGGGTGACGTGTCTCTTATTTACAGTGCCAGAGGCCCTGCAGTCGGGCTGTGGTTAGCCCTGGCCACACCAGCTGTGCCTGTCTCACTCTGTGCAACTTGCTCCTTCACTTCTGCCCCGTGATTTCTGACCCAGCACCCACCTCCCATGCACCCACTGCGTGCCACCACTCCCACTGTACCTTCAGCTGTGTAAGTTGAAGCATCCAAAAGCTGGATAGAGCCTGAAATTCTGTGTTATAGTCAGGGTTGGATCATCTAACAGGACCCATACTTAATCATTGATTCCATAAGATACATTTCCAATGTACTAGATCAGAGCAACATAAATTAAAGGGAATTAAAGGGAAAGCTCTATGTCAGTAGAGCTTCCCTTGAGATCCAAACCCTCAGAGCCACTACCTTGGCTCCTGCTAGAAGAAACAATCAAAAGGAGACAATGCATTTATGGCATTGAAGGGTGCAACTGATATTTTGAGAACCTGAATACTAACAGCATGTCTGACACACTGGTGACTAAGCAAAGTGTTAAAATGACTGGTTTAAACATTGCACTAATAATTCCCAGATTGTATTCTACAGTCTGGAGGAATTATAACATTTTGGGATCACTGTGTGTGAGAATTACTTGCTACTTGCTAGTGAGTTGTTCTAAGATATAAAATGCTACGAATTATTATTATTATCCATGCATATTGTAACAAATTCAGTAACAGCAGAGAACTCCTTTATATTGCAAATGTTGAAGGCAGTCAAATGCAAATGATCATGCCAACTTCTTTATAAACATTTTTTAACATTCTGGAAACACATATAGAGGGTATAAACTACTGCAATATATGTAATATAAAATGCAAACCTAAGAGTACACATAAAATTTCATAATCAAACTTCATAGGAAACTGGGAAATATTTATGCTAATCAATTTCAATTTTTCTCAGGATATTGAGGACACTATGCTACATAAAATCTTTTCTATTCTCTATCCATGAAATAAGTGTAGCATAATAGTGTTCACAGTTTCATTTGAATAAAGGGATATGTCAACACATAACACAAAGCTTGTGCTCTACTGAATTCCAAATCCTTGTCTTATTGAACTTTGTTTCTGGTTTATTTTTCAATCCCAAGCAAAATATCATTCATCTTCTAGAGATAAATATGATAACCCAGCTCTGAACTGTACTTGTTTAGCTAAGCAAAAACACACTGAAATTTTCCATCTCTGGGGCCAGGAACTGCATTTTCCTGAAAGGGTCTAACACCACCAGTCCACAGGCTGGGCTGGAACAGCAGACAATAGCTCTGTATGCTAATAAAAACCATTTTGCAACACCACATGCTTGCATACTCAGCAGTACTATCTTATATTCAACCATGATTAAAGAAAGAACAGCAATTTCTTTCCCTGCTCCTTCTCAAAACTGATGTAAATTATACCTCTTAAACAGCAAATTGTAAATTTGGTTTTAGAAGAATGACAGTCTGTCTAATGTGAGTGGAATAGAATCCAAATATGTGAGCCTGAAACTCTGACTCCTGCCTTTGGCCTCCCTGGGAATTCCTGAATCCTCCTTCATTGAGGAGCTCTGGTATAACCTGCACAGATCTGCATGCAGGCATGTACCCAGGTGTGTTGCAACCCAATCATTTCAAAAGTATGAAAGGAGTAACAACAAGGTAGAAAAAATTGACCCATTAAGATTTGTCCAGCAAAATTCTCAGAAAAAAAATCATCTTTCCTTCTCTCATAAGCATATCTGTATAGAACAAGAAAAGTTTTTATCTTAGGCACCAACTTAGATTATATTTCACTATTACCTGCCAGTTGTTTCAAAACCAAAATTACTAAATATCCTTAAAAAAAATATATTCTCTTGATACTTTTTTATCAAATAAAACAAAGTGCAAGGAACAGAATTTATTATATCAGATCTGTTTTAGCAGAGTTTGAATAATTGGACTTCTCTGGTTTCCAAAGTGCTTTTCTAGGCTAACTGTATGGTTTATTCATATACAATATGTAGTGACAATCTGACATGTTTTTCATCTGCTTTAAAATTCATATAATGCAGAAAGAATGAATCGCATGCTATGATGGATTTAACTTGTGGACTTATTATATAAACAAATGTTAGAGATTTAAAAGTAGCAATGTATTTAAATAGGATCTTTGAGTTTTCTATCAAGCCTGGCTTAAGGTGATTGAAAGTAATAAGTTTTGGATCTTGCTCACATTTTGCAGCAAAGTTTAGTAATTTCAGAAGCAGATATTGAAGATTCTAAATCACCCTTTCTGAAAGCAAAGTGAGAGCCATCCATTCCTGTTGCCATAACTATGGATTGTTTGATTCTACTGTAAATGTGCATGGTCTTTGTTGAAACAAATGCTTTTTCTTAACAACTAAGAATTTCCAAGCATATTGAATGCAATGATGTATCAGAGACTATATAGATATGGCCTTTCCATATGCAAGGAAATAATACTCTGAATGCTCATTTAGAAGTTCATCAGTCTGGTAGACCAGACTGCATGAAAATATTCTGAGATTTTATTGCTAGTAAGCAATATTAGATGGATCTAGCATACATCTGACAAATTTTAAACTGTCGTGTTATTTTTTTTCTGAAAGATTTAAAAAACCCTGACCAACCAAAAAAGCCAACCAAAAACCCCCCAAATCCAAAACCGAACAGCTGGACAGGCTGTACATAAAAAGGAGCAATATATATTTGAAGGATAGGGAAAAAGTCATATGCTATCTGCCTGCATCAACCATGGAAGTAAGAGGTGACAATTAAAGTAACCATAGAGGAAAAGAATAACAGACTTTAAGAGTAGATTAAATGAAAAGGAATCTGCCATCAAGAATAAAAAAACCAGGCAAACATGATAAATAAGACACTTGGATAGATCTGTATGTAAAGGGTAGTTATTTCTGTGACTCATTAAAAAGCTTCTTTTTATTGCTTGCATTCACTGTTTATGCAGGAATAATTGAATCTAAACAAGACTTTGCTAGCAAAAACAGTTGTAGCTATCTCACATTTTCTGTTTAACTCTCTTTTCCCTGCTGTTTATGCTAATTTGCACAGGGGATGGAACAGTTGGAGCACTCTAAATCCTTCTTTTGTACTTCTTTTAACTTTGATGAGCAAAATGGATATGCTAATCCCTTCTGCAGACACATGATTTCCTTCCTTTCTCCTGCTCTCTGAGGTATTTGTTTTTCTGTTATCCAGCCTTTGTTCCCTAGTCCTAGCAAGCTTCATACGATGCTCTCCTTTTCCCAGGGCCCTAGGGTGAACAAAATTCCACAATCCAGCATTTCATGAAATGCAAGTGATACTGAGACAGGCAAGGGATCTATCAAAGCAGATTCCTACCTCTCCATCCTCTTCCTATGCCTACAGAACAAACAAACAAACAAACAAACAAAAGAATGAAGAGTGTTCAGTACTGCAGAAGAAATCAGTCTAAAATACTGGCCTGAATTTTAGCCCTGAAACTGATCGTATTATCTTCAACAATTCCAGAATTTCACATCGTGCTTTTCATTTGTTTGGTATAATTCTGACCACATATTTAAGACTGGAAAATGAATGATATGTAATGATGCAGGAAATAATAAAGTCATCAAAAACAAGGTGAGAAAAGCTTTTATTTGGACATGAAGCAGACACACTGGTACATCATGTAACATCTGTGAAAATGTTGGAGGATTTTAATATTAAATGACTGGGAGAAGTAGGATGTCAAAGATGTTTGATCCAGTGTTCCTTGATATGCACTGTAGTAAAATTCTTCATTTAATGGGCCTAATCTGGAATACTAAATGCTACTTTTATTTAGAAAACCAAAACCAATCATTTGAATTAGGTAAAGGTACATACGTGTAGGTAAAAGGATATTGTTTGAAAAGTAATTTTAAATCCTAAAATATTTTTTTTTAAAATTCACAATAATACATGTCTTTCCAAAGAATTTAGTGTCTGTAGAAGGAGTTACATCTACTTTGCAGTTACTTGTCTACAGTAAACTCAAAGAAAACAAACATTCATTTGCTTCCTCATACTAACGTTAACAAGCTCATGAGTCATAGCATATTTTGAGAAATGAATATTCATGGACTTCCCACTTCTGACCAAAACACAATTGTCTCTGTCACACAATATGAGTGACCCAATTTTGTTCATCTGACAGATGCTTTTCTGGTCACAGAATATGAAAAATTTGGAGGAAACTGAATGTGACATTTTAAGAGACTGCATAACCCAACAGTTGAACTTACTGTCAGCATCACAGGAGCACTCATGTATTACCTCCCCCCTTATGTAGGACTGCTCCCTGGCCCAGGAGAATGCGATCTTTTATTTTGTTACTATTGTTCTAGATAAGAATACATCAACATGTTAACTTAGTTTGCTTTATTACTCTTACACTATAGCTTCAGACCAGGAGACTCTTTTAGCCAGGTGCCAAGGTGAAATAACAAAATGAACAAGTTATTTTGGGATTCTCCTGTCATTCCGTTCAATGCTGGATATATCTTGATTTTCTTGTTAAAAATCAGTACTAGAATTTTCCAGAGCTGACACAGTAGACTGAAGACCTCTGCTTCTGTTCAGACTGGCAGGCCAAGGAGCTGACAAGAGGGAAAGTTGGTACATTACCAAAGCTCTTTCTGAGATTCAGACAGGATTTTTCATTTTATGGCAAAGATAGCATTTTTTCCACACTTTTTTTTTCTTATCATAAGTTCCTGGGAATGAATCTGTGAGGACTGAAAGAAAAGAAAGCAAAGAAAAAATTGTAACGAGTGAATGCTGACAGTCTGAATCAAAGGCTCAGTGCTTTATAATCAAAGCTTTGGAAAAACAAGAATAGGACGACCCCGAGGCTTTGGCACTGAGTTCAAGAACACACTTAGGAGTCATTGCACCTCCAAGAACTGGGAGAACTGAAACGGAAACAAAGCCCTCTCAAAAAAACAGGGGAATAAATTAATTCATTTACTGCTGCCAGAAATTATGCAGTGGGAATACATTCTTCCTAGGAATGTGTTAGGCAATGGTCACAGCTGGGTATACTTCCAGTTTAAGCAGTGCCCCAAAAACCACTGAATGGGATGGAACTCTCTATTAACTTCAGTGAGCTTTTAATCAAGCCCAACTAAGCCAAACACCAAGATTTAAAGACAGCTGAGGAAGTTCACAAGACAGTAACTTAGACTGCACAAGGCCAGAGGATCTGGAAAAAACCCAAGTGTCAGTCAAGGGACTAATTAGAGGACATGAAAAGATCACTCCCAAGTCTCAGGAACTTCATTATCTTCTGTGATAACAGGACTCAGAAAATGCAAGCAGTGATCTGAATCTGTTTCTAACTCAAGTGCAAATTTTCTGTGAGCTTCATGAAAAGCTTAGGGTTTTGCTCAGCAAAGCCACAAGACATCTAAATAGTATTTTTTTTCTGTTATCTTTTTTTTTTTTTTTTTTTTTTTTTTTGGGTCTCTTGGGTTTCTAGCTGGTCTAGGATTGCTAGCGTTAGGACTTTTGTCATCCAAGCTCAAACAAATTGCCAAACATTAATTTTGGCATCAACTAAGGCATGTCCCCTACAGATACACCACTCAATCTTCACATTCTTGTTCTTTAAAGCATAAACCAAAACAAACAAAACCGTCACTTATTTGTGTGCTTAGCAAACTATCATTCTCATAAGCTTGTAAAATTCTTTATATAAAATGTACTTTTTCAGATAAGTTTTCCTAGCTCCAACAAAAAATAGAAATACAATATTTGTAAGTTAACATTTGCCTTCAATTAATTTTACTTGCTTAGCATTTCTGGAAAACAAGGCCAGCAAAGCATATTGTATTCTGACAGGAATACAGTATACCACTAAATCAAAGTTAAGATCCAGACACAAAGTGGTTTGAACTTCATCAGTCTTATAAAACAAAAAAAGCAAACCTACAGACCAAAAGATACAAAGGTTTCAGGCCCTAGGTCTCAGCATGCCTAAATCTACTTAGTTGTGTAAGAATGAAGATAAACATTAATAATTATATTAATAACTTGTTACAGGTAAGAATTTTTCCCTCAATAAAATATAAAATTGGTAATAAGGAGGTCTTTTGCACAAGTGAAAGGAATGAATACTGGACCTGCCTGGAGAGAATATGTTTTGTAAATGAAGGATACACATTGGAAGTGAGGATTTAGCAGAATAAACCTTAAATTACCAAGCCAGCAGAAAATACTATACTGAACAGGGAAATGATGTTAATTACTTGCAAATGGAGCAGCATAATAATTATTAGTAGCACTAAGGAGGTTAACTGACAAATTTTTGCTGCAGCAGGTACTGATGTTTGCTTTGTTATGAGGAAGGAGCATACAGAGGCATTGCAAGCAACTAGATCACTAAATTAAGGAGTAAACTGAGGCTACTGATCTGAAGAAAGAGAAGAGCAACAAGAAGGACACAACAGTGTGGTGTTTTCACTCAATGCCCTGATTCTTCATGGAAGAAGATGCTTTTGCAACAGGAAAGACAGTGAAAAAAGAAATTAAAAATACCTGACTTAATGATTCAAGGCCTCTATTTTCATAGAATCAATTCATGCTAAACCTTCCTAAGAAAGAAGTCTGTCACCCAAGAGTGGTCATATTTCTAAAAGCCACTGCAGACTTCACTTCATTGACAAAATAGCACATGATACCTTGAGCTATCTGGTATGTCCCACAACACCCTAACCTCTACTATCTGCTAACAGAGCTATTACTCTTCTACCCTTTGACCTATTGGCCAAACGTCTTGGATTCTTGCCACAAGGCACGTGGCTTAAAATTCTTGATGTGCTTTTAGTACCTCATGCAAATTTTGTCCACTAGAATGGCCTTATTGAAAAAAAAAATTGCTGTGGAAGTTAATGTAAATCAAAGGTAATAAATTTTCCTTAGCACATTGGAGCCTTATACATGGACCTTACATCCTTTCAGAGATACAGGAGTGGTTCTGTTGTTAATATTGGATGTTGGCAGTATTAGAAGGCATATTTCATTGAAGAGTTGGAAAAATGATGAAAATATTCAGAGGAATAGGTGCATGTTGTACAAATATTGATAATATAAAAGTACAGAATTAAGTAGGAACTGATAATAAAGAAAACACAATCAATTAGGAAAAGACATAGCTAGACATGTTAATATAGTGAAACTTTTTTTCTGGTGTAATTGAAGTATATGCCCATACTAGAGTGTATCATTTGTGCCCCCCATTTGCAGCGTGTGATAGAGGTTCATATCTATTAAGAAAGCACCACTTCCTCTTAGAAGAAAAACACTGGAAATAGTGTATTCTATAAGCATTGCTTCATAAGTACTTACAGAAACATAAAGGTGGGGGGAAAGTACCTCCTTACTATCAAATATAGTAAGTCACAAAATAGAGATGTTACATATAGAGAAAATATTAATATATAACCCAATTTTCTTAAGCCTTGATTTTGGACACTGACAAATTTGTATTTGTAGGTTATCAGGTAATACAAAGAAGTTGCTTCCAGAGTACAACTAAGAGTCTTGTTGCTATATTGGTAGGAGCAGCAAGAAATTTGAGGGGAAGGGCTAAAAAAATGTTATGTGAAATAAATGTAATTTCCTTACAACATATCTTTGTTTGACCTTCCAAAAATTCAGTTCAGCAAAATCATATCTTAAAGGTGTTTGAAGTGTGAGAAACTTCCTGGGCTCAGGTCTTCAGCTGAGGGTAGAAGCTGTACTACCTCCCACAGCCGCAGAATGCCACTGCCATTGGTCAGGGTCTAATAGCACTGGCTCTGCATTCTGAGTAGCTCCATCCCATTTGAGACAGTGGAAGCTAAAGGTAAGTTTTGGCACTTCTCTCTTAGCTGAATTTTTATCGCTGGAATACTAGTATGTGTTTTATTTTATCATGCTTAATACCGATTCAAAGCTCACAGATTGTGGAGACTATTTATTTTTCCCTGGTTATGTCTTAGTTCCTTCCTGTGAGAGGTGTACATAATCTTCATCAAAATATTTGATCTTACAGCTACTGCAGATGCCAATATTTCTACAGTGCATTCCAATATATTACATGAAAGGGAAATAAAGACATGCAAACCCTGCAAATTAGTGCAGATACTGTAGCCATAGGTAAACATTTTTTTTTCCATAGATATTTGCTGGTTTGTTCTCTATATATGCAAAAACTCATGCTTATCAAGCCTTATACCCTTTAAAAAATCTTTTCTTTTTAAGCGTTGTGACATGCAAACAATTATGCATATTGAACAATTTTTTATTTAAGAATTGTTTATTCAGAGGAAAAATTACACCGTATATGTTAGTACTACATTTTGGGTTGATAGATAACACCCTCTATAGCTGAATCATCTGAGATAAATGACATGGAAAGGAAAAGCAAGACCAAAACCAATTCTGTCAAAAATAGGCAGCAGAAAACATAAAGACCAAGAAAACCCGCTAATTCTAGCATACTTGCTTATTTCAGAGATTGATTGCATTTCTATTTTATTTTACTTTATTTTTTTAATAAAGCAGAATACTTTTAGTAATATTGGAAGCTAATAGTGAAAGGTGAAATTCATCTAAGCTTTCTCAAAGAGAAGAGCCAGTGACTCTAGCTTCTTCCAGCAGCAGCTGAACTCTTTCTGAATAAAGAAAATGAGAGAAAAATGAACGCCTTGTGTTACTGACTATCCCCAGAGGAATTTCATATCCTCATGCCTAAACCAACTTTATAAAGACCTCTTTTCATGAAGCTAAAATTCAGCTTGTTGCCCAGTACATATATTAAAAAAAAAGTCTCATGTATTTCTTGTACTTTATTATAAGTCGCTACAATTTTGAAATTAAATATTTAAGAGTGTGTATCACATAAGGAATACAGTTTATTAGACTTATGCATTACTCATTATCACTGGGCTTTTGGTGAAATTAATGTGAGCTGTAGATAAATAAAGATATAAGTAAAGAAGGCTGAATAGAGCCTTGTGTCAGGCACCTTATATGATAATAGTGAATGCATAATTTACAATGAAAAGGGAATGTATACACACTACTTCTCAAGCCTAGCATGAATTTTCTACTATTTTACAAAATTCTGGAAGTTTAAATAGGTGATAACTCAATTTTACAGAACTTTAAATGGGTGATAATTCAGTTTTACAATTCTATTTTCCAAGGAGAACAGGTGAATACACCACACCACAATTTCTCACTACTTTAAAAATGGTTTTGAATGAATGAAGGAATTCAGAGTACTGGCACTGCTGTCCACAGGGCAATGGAGAACACATATTAATTTTTATTTTGCTCCCAAGACCTTTGTGAAAGTATGGTCCAGATGTGCCACATCAAGTAAAATTATGTTCTGACAAAAAAACCAATGGGTGAAAAGTGTTTTGATTATGCTTATCCAGAGATGACAGAGTTTCTAATGTTTTCTAACAGATTGGTGGCTTTGTTTGTTTCTTTGATTCTGTTTAGTGTTTTTTATGATGGAGGAGAGATATAATATTACATTGTTATACATTCCAAAAGATTATTTATTGTGATAGAGATAAGTAATATAATGATTTAGCTTTTCTCTACTTTCTCAAAAGTTCATATCTAATTGCAATGAAAATAGGTGAAGTTAGATGAAAGGGTAAAAATATTATTCCCATTCTTTTTTACGCCAATAAAATTGCATAGGTCTTTTCTAAATTATATGACTATGAGTATGGCCCAAGCAGTATGAAGTATTCACAGCTCCAGGGACTCGTCATGAAGAAAACCAGATTAAACCACTGAGCCACGACAAATAAATATGAATTATTCATCAGAAGTATTGTGGGTTTTATATACAAGTACTGTATTTGTGACATTAAATTGTCATAGATTCCTTGTCAACACCGGAGTTCCTACCATCTGTCCATTTTCTTCTCTTTCAGAAAACAAAATGCAGACCTTTGTAAATGTTTTTCTGGGATTTTTTATCTTTGAGTCTGTTGGAGCTGCCCCTATCAGTGATACCATAATTTATGATTCTGAGTTCTATGACATACCACTTGGAGAGCTGCCTCACCCATTTGCCTATGATGAAAACAAGCAGTCTGACCAAGTAGAGGTAATTAGAACTTAATTTATTCTGTCTTTCCAAAATGCATAAATGCAGTAGTTACTGATCAGTTTTTCTTCACCATGAAAATACTTATGTGACAAATCTACTCATGTGGTTTCTGTTGCCTTTGCAATTCATTCACTTTTTCCCTAACCTACAAACACAGCCAAAATATATTTTAATTGTTTTGGGTTTTATTTGTGGTAATCTGTAAGAGTAGGTGAAAGGTACCATGCTTTCCTCAGGTCTCCATGGAATTACACAAATTCTGTTGGTTATCGTCATTGTAATTTACCTGTCTGGGTGATGCACAGAGGCAGTTGAGACAGAATTTCCAGCATTTCACATTAAATGAGATTGTAAAATGCTGTTTCCTTTGGTTTATGTTCACTACAAGTGTGTCAGGCTATAAATGCTAACGTTTTCTCTTGCTGTTAGGAAAGTGGCAGAAGGAAGAAAAAAGAATTGAATTGAATTTGAATTTAAACACAGGAAAGTAAGAAAAATTATTGAGAAAAACCTGTTGAAATTCTGATACAGTAAGAGCGGGTAAGATATGTCACCTGTAGAAGCAAGGGACTCCACTTGCTGGCTTAAATGCTTCCTTCCTCTTCTACAATCCTTTATTTCTTTACAGTTACTAAAAGGCTATTTTAATTTTTTTCTCATCCTGCTGATTAGACATTAGCACAACTTCCCTGAAGGTAATATAAGCACTCTCTAATTCAGGATTGTGTGTGATAGAGGTTGAGTGAAAAATATAACATTTTAATAATATGGTATTTTCATTTTTATACATAATATTTTAGTGCTTTTTCACATAACAATGCATAATTCATGAAAATACAATCCTTTGAAAGATTCATGATTACAGCAGGAGGGACAGGAGCTACTCTTTCATCAATGTGAGAGAGAAATTGGATAGCAGCTTTGAAATCAAAGGATAGAGACAATTTAAGAATTACTTATTCAAAACTTATTCTTCTGTATTTCAAAACATAAGAACTGAAGAGATAAAAATGATCTTAAAGTTAGCACTAAGATCAGAACCTTATAATTTGTAGAAATAAATTTTCAGTCTAAGAGGGATTGAGAAGAATTTTGCTGTAAAGAACTTACCTTGCCTTTGGCCTGTTTCCCTTGTGCCACTCTTGTGCTCTACTTGATTCTGTTTGAGCTCACTTTCCTGATAAAATCATTAGCAATTTTAGATGCTGTGCTCTATTTCACATTGATTAATAAACCACGGTTTCTGTCTCTTTGCTCTTAGAAATGAAGCCTTTATCATTCTTCCAGAAACTACTTCCTTCCCAGAAATGGGAGAAGTTATTTTGAATGTGGCTCATCACTGAGTTTTTCTCATTCAAACAACAGATTTCTTAGTAATGCGTTTAATGGTAGGTGGGATTCTCCTGTGCTGTGCTCTCTGTGAGGTCCTATAACACCAAAACATGGGGTGGCCCTTTCCAAGTTTCTGAGTGAAGGATAGACATATAGCAAGGCTTCAATGTTCTTTTCCAGCCAAAAGGAAATTCAGGGTGACTGATGTTGCATGCAGCAAGGAAAGATACGAGATCCCAACACGGATTGGTTTTTTTTTAGAAGGCATAGAATAGGCAGAGTCAGGGTAAACTGGTAAGCTTCTTTTCCAGAGCAGGATTATCTTCTATTACTGAGCTCTTCAGAGAGCCTTTTTAAAATTCATCAGGTGAAGTTTGTCCAACAGAGCAGTTGAACAGAGTTTTGTTTTGCATATGGATGGACCTCCCTGTGAGAGCCTTTTTTTCGCAGATGTTTAGCCAAAATCTTTTTTTTTTTGCTTACATTCCTAATACCGCGTACCACCCAAGAGAATCCTAAGCATTCATAGTTCCCCATATCCCAGGAGATATGAGTGGTCAGTGCTGTAGAAATCAAGCAAATTTTATAGACATGTCAGTGTACTATTTGATAGGGCATGTCAGTCTTGCAAATTATATTTTAAACACAGATATTACTGATGTCACCCAAGTTTTAAGCAGAATACATTTGATTTCTTGATTGTGGTTATGAATTTACTGCTTAAAATCTTGTTATCATAATGATATGAACAACACAAGTTGATTTATGTTTAAAATTCAATATTTATTCAAGGTCGCAGGTTAGTTTTTATTATGCATAGTTTGCATGATGAGCAATACCACAGAGACCCAGACAAACAGCAGGCCTTCAACAGATCTAGCCTGTGTGAAGTAACTCTTTAAGACTTGAATTTCCATTTGGAGAGCTCTGAATCATGTATTCAGGCTTTTGAAACAGTGGAGAAAAACTTAAGCATTTTCTGTTGTTGTTTCTTGAATTTAAGATTTGAAAATTCAGTTATGTGCAAATAGAAGCCATTCTGTTTAATCCATTTTTAGACTCATTGGCAAAAATGCAAACTTTAGCAAGGTTGTGTATTCAACTGATTAGCAGAAGGTCCAGGAAACTGGCAAGTTCTAGTACTTCAGATGTATCCAGATGCTACTGCTGTTAATTTCAACGTGAATTGAAGAAGAAATTAACCTGTGCACCTCAAGGAGTTAAACTAAAGCACCTGTGTCAGCATGTCCTTTTCTAGACTATTAGGTACTGTAATCACCCAGTTGATGTGTAATCATCAAAGTGTGGAAAGACCTGAAGATAATTAGAAAGGGATTCTTTCCACTCATTCTATCTGGTTAAAATTAGGCTTGGCATCCCAATACCATGCTCCAAGACAAGTATGACTCATTCTCTTGGGATATCTGTTGAGGTGGGTTGATCTTAGCTGGCTACCAAGGTGATCATCCAAATGCTTTCTCACTCCCCCTTCTCAGACAGACAGGGAAAGAAATTAAGGTTAAAAACTTGTGAGTTGATATATAGGCAGTTTAATGAAGAAAAACAAAGGTTGTGTGCAGAAGCAAAGGGAAACAACAGATTTATTCTCTACTTCCCGTCAGCAGGTGAGGGCCAAACACTTCCAGGGAAGTAGGACTTGAGTACGTGTAGCAGGTGCTCCTGACAACAAACACCTTAATAATAAGGGCCACTCCCAACCCTCACTGCCTCCTTTCTCTCAGCTCTTTTTGCTGACCAGATGCCATATCGAATATCCCTTTGCTCAGCTTGGGTCACCTGTCCTGGTTCTATCCCCTCCTGAGATCGTGACCACCCCTGCCCTACTGGTGAGAGGGGAATGTTGGAGAGATAGCCTTAGTGCTGTGCCAGCACTGCTCAGCTGAGCACTGGTGTATTATCAACACCTTTTCAGCTGAAAAGACAAAGCACAGCACTGAGGAATACCATGGGGAAAGTTTATTCCATCCCAGCCGCACCCTATCTTCCTCAAATAACTTTTGATGAACCTTAGTCATCTGTTTCAGCTTAGCATGAGAATTTCATCTTAATACAGTTAAGTAAGAGTGACTGAGTCCAAGTTCATGACTTTGCTAATTCTCATACTCTGGAAGTATTGTTTCTTGTGTAGAGTGTATGTGTGTATATACACACACATTTCATTGTATTGATTGATTGATTGAAAACATTTTTCTGAAAACATTTATAGATAATGGCTCTTGATATTCTTCACTTGAAGTCTATTTTTGTCATAGATTCTGGAATAATCTTAAGTTGGGAAAGATTGTGTAATGTATACGTGGAATACTTTTATTTCATGCAAATATTTCCATGGGGAAAGTAATTTTAGATGTGAATTACTTGTGAGAATTGCATTGAATCCTCAATCAAAGCCATGTATTGTCACATATTAGGTGACATTATAGATTATAAAATCTATGGTGTCCAAGATCCCAGGTTAGTGAGACACAGAAGACCTGGCTAATGCTTTGCATCCAAATGGAAATTATTACAGGAAAAATTTTAAGTAATATACCACTCAGAAATAAAATGTGCATAGAGACATTAAGATAGCAGTATCAAGTCTTTCACAGATAATGGCTGAAAAAAGGCAGTGTAAAAGAAAAGCCTATTATGAAGGAAAGAATTCCAAGGTCCTCAAGGAGAAAGATACAGCAAAGAAATGTCACTGTAAGTGTACAAGCTTTGTGTTGGATTTATCTTCTGAAACAGACAGTAACAGTATAAACATGAGCTGATGTATTTCCCCTTTTCTTTACAGTTCATTAGTGTTTTGAATTAATATTTATATCATGATAGGGTCCAGAGGCCACAGTCAAGACTGGGTCTCCCAACTGCTCAGAAAGCATATAAAAAGAGAGATTTCCTTCTTTAAAATTAATAGAATCAAGCCAGACTCTCAAAGGAATTATTGTGTGAGCTTCTCACTTTTTCCCTCTTTGAAACTACAACTTTGTTTGGAAAATGTGTGAGAAAAACAAATTATGGAGAGAGATTCTTATGTACATCAGCTACTAATGCCTAATAAAATGGCACTGCAATTTTATCACAGTGTCTGCTAAATATAATCAGTCACTTTTTCTTTAGGTAGGAAAAACTAAGTTAGGAAAATAAGAAGCAAAAATCTAGGAGCATCAGAAAAATATTTTCATTGCTAAGATAAGCTATCAGTGAGGCTGAAAATTTAAGGAGCAATTAATTAAGAATGGTTTGCCTAGCACTGAATAAGCAGAAAAGCAAGGGAGGTAAATACAGGTTGGTCTGGGTCTGTTACACAAAAGAGGCGAGCTGTAAAATATGATCCTCAAAATATTCAGAAAGAAACACAGTGAAAGGTTAATATTTGATGCATTTTGATTAGCATTAGTTGATAGCTTGTTGAATTTGAATCAAACCAGCATTAGGTCATTTTGGTGCCTGCACAAAGCTCAGAACTTGAGTTCCACACACACATTTGCTCATGTCTGTGTGCATACACCAAACTGTCTCTCCTGTTGGCATAACACACACCAAGATGAGCCATCCTTGAGCAAGAACTCACTCTTGCCATTCTGCAGGGTTGAGAGAGGCTTACACTGCTGCACCTGTCTTTGTGGTTGGTATCTGATTAAGTAAGAGCCTTCAAAATGGATATTCAATGACTTTTCAGAATATCATATCAATTTTGAAAAAACCCTATTAATTGGTACAAGTAATGTACAAGTCAGATGGCCACATAGCTGATCAGAGAATCAAACATCATTTGAAGCTTTATCCTCGAATAGGAATTTTTCTAGTTTTTCAGAAAGGTTTTGACTACAGCTTGTTATTCACTTGTCTGCAGTGACTAACAATTCTATTTCTTTTTAAGATAGAACAATAGGAGAGGTCTTTAAATGGAAATTTTAAGAACAAGTTTAGGCCACTTTTGGATAGGAAAGCAAACCTCCCTGCTTGTGGCAAGGGGGTTGGAAATAGATGATTTTTATGGTCCCATCCAACCCAAACCATTCTGTGATTATATGAATAACTTCTACCATAATTAGACATTTTCTTGTAAGCCTTTGGTGGTTTCAAAACAGCTATGGGAGTAACCAGCTCCTTTTGATGGGTCAGTGTGTGGAACGACTGTTCCTTCAAGGTTAAAATGCCTCTTTTTAAGTTTTGAATTTTTATTTGTATATTAAATGTATTTTTTTGCAGTAAAAGAAACACTGAAACAGAACACACATCAGATTCTCCTGTGGATTTAAACTTATCACATGTAATACATGAGTTTTGATCCTAAAAGATGTAGACATAAAATAGACACATAAAAAAGACATAAAAATCTCCTGAGCCTCTCCTAGTCTTTTGTTTGTCTCGCCTCTTTTACTGTCAGTGGTGAGATATAGATAACTAAAGAGCCCACCCTAAAAGGAATTTCTGTAGCCAATGTCTGGAGCTGCTTTTCAGAAGTTTTGTCTCATTCTGTACTGACTGTGAAGCAATCCTAATATAAACTAAATGCCCAGCCTACGGATGGCAAGTTGCAAGTTGGATTTTACCAATTGCATTTTATCACTTACTCATGTGTTCTGATTTCTGCATTCTTGACTTTTGTAATTTCTTGGTCTGAAAGTGCCTCTGAATTGGCCAGCCACACTAAGAACTTTCATTAGAAAATGGGGTCACATTGGATAAATATAGGATGGGGGAAAAAGTAGGTACTCCAGGCAATCTTAGGAAAGATATCACTGTCCTTTGGTATGCTCTGGGACTAATCTGCACTGATATTCTCTAAATCTCTTGATTGATTCCAAAGACAGAGTAGGGTAACTATTAACTACATAGAGGGCTAAAGATAGGTGATGTGATACCCCTTCAGTTTTTTCTTATACAGTGTATTAAAACTGTCTTGGAAGGCAGATTATTATTTGAAGACTTGTAGATATTGGCTAGGAGAAACACACTTTACTGTATTTCTCTACAATGTTCTTCCAGATGAAATACAAGTCCACTCCCTGCCTAATTCCAGGCTACCCCTCCCTCCAAAAAACCTTATGGAAAATAATGCCATTAAGTGTTATACAATCATTTATGTTTCAACTTTTTTTTTTAATTAAAGTCCACTTGCCAAAAATAAATAAACATCTGGAAAATGAGAGATTATTCTGTACAGCATATAGTCCAACAAACATCTTTGTCTTGTTACAATCTCGCATGATTTATCAAACTTGTAAAAGATACAAAGCTGCATGGATCAGATGACCAATAATGGGAAACAGACTTTTACCTTTAGGTCACTGGTTCAAGTCCAAGTTATGTACAGCAAGAAAATACTGTTCATGCTCTGGGTCTGTTATGTAAAACATATATATCAATGAACTCCTACTCTGTTGCAAGTATAAAAATTGCAACATCATTAAGTTAACATCAATCATTTTTATTTTCTTATGACACTCACAACTGCAGAACACTGAATAGCTAAAGCTAACTATTTGGAACAGTTTCCCTAAACCCCAGACATAGTGCATTTGCAGGGAAACTGCTCGGAGACTCTCAACTGTGTATCTGCAAATCTAGGTAACATCCTAAGAAAGAGATAACAGTGTAGAAATGGAAGTACTAGAGGTTAACACATCTGCTTTGCTACCCAACATCTGCAGTGATTAATCAACTAAGAAGCCTCAGAAAGCATAAAATAAATGACAAATCCCAAGGTAGTAAGTTCCATAAAGCATGCCCCAAATATGCAGAGAGGTGGCAGTCAGTGTAGATGACCCAAACCCCATAACAAGTGAAAGGAAAATTATCTTTTGTCTGAAGCCTATTTACAAAGCCTATCTTGAAAATACTCTTCTATAGAATATTACTTTCAGTAGAACAAAAGTTGCCTATAAAGGCATTAACAGATCTTAAATCTCTGGATTTAATTCTGAAGTTCAGAAGAGGGATTCTTATCTGATTTTCACAAATCTGGTGAAGAAGTAGACAGCATGTGCAAGAACTTTAGAGCAGCACTAACCTGGGTCAATAAAAGTCTGGAATGTATCTCTCCCTCTAGGCTTCCTCCATTCGGAGAACAGCTGTCCCATTTCCTTTGTTCCCAAAGCCTTCTTTTGATTTGTCCCCAAGTCCATTCCTGGTTAAGCTGTCTACTGTCAATGTTGCAGATGGTAACATTGTGTATTTGTCTGCACAGAAGGACAAGGTACATCCTTACTCACATCAACTCAAGTTACTCAGTTCAGCTGAAGGTCATCCTGCTCATTTGATTACCTTGCATTTTGTGAGGTTATGACCTTGGTAACTGTATTGGGGCATTTTTATCTATAAACTCTAATTAGTAATAGCATCTGTGGCTTAGTAGAATACAACTAAAGAATATACAGAAAACCTAAAATGTTCTTAGTCAAAATCTGAGCCTGTGTGGTTCAGAGTGCTTACTGTTTTTTTATTGCTTTCATGTTCTCTATTTTCAGGAAAACTAATTGATATAAAATATTTGAGCCTATTGCCATTATATAACCTAAACCAAATTATTTATGTACAAAAAAATTTAGATTTTAGGTATTTACTTAGATGTTCTGAGGCAATCCAGGATCATAATGCTTAATACTGAAGTAATTATATACAGCTATGCTGCAAGACAGTCTATTATGAGAAGTGAAGTGGTTTTTCCCAAAATTTTCACAGGTCATAGAATTATAGAATTGTTTGTGTTGGAAAGGACCAAGATATTCTACTTCCAACCCCAATGCCATGGACAGGGACACTGAACTAGCACATGTTGCTCAAAGCCCCATCCACCCATCCAACCTTGCCTTGAACAAGGGAATCCATAATTTCTCTGTGCAACCATTTCCAATGCCTCAGCACCCTCACAGTAAAGAATTTAATAACATAAAAGTTTCAGCTTCAAGCCATTCTCCCTTGTCCTATCACTACATATCCTTCTAAAAAGTCTCCAGCTTTCTTGTAGGTCCCCTTTAGGCATGAAAAGCTACTTTTCTCTGGGCTGGACAACCCCAACTCTCTCAGCCTGTCTTCAGCTTCTCCTCAGGACTTGCTCCACACAGGCCCATGTCCTCCTTGTGCTGGAGACTCCAGTGCTGGATGCAGTACTGCAGGTGGGGTCTCACAAGAACATAGTAGAAGGGCACAATCACATCCCTTTAGCTGCTGGTTACATATATATATATATACACATACAGAGAGATGCAAATACAGCAAAGACTTGCCTATGCTTGGAATCCAGATGTTAGGTGTTTTAGTTCCTTTAACTTCTATAGTCTACATACAAAATCAAATTTTAAAAATTCTAACTGTTTGGCCAGTCAATTACTTTTTACCTGTCTTTTACAATTAGAATTTATGAACACTACTGTGATTGATTTTAATGACTGGTTCTTCATGAAGACAGCAAAGAAAGCAGTAGCTGTGGGATGGTGTCAAAAAAGGAGATGCTTGGTCAGGTGAAAGACTCAGGATTCAGTAGTTTTGTAGTGGTATTGTGCTAGAAAACTGCAGTGGATGAAAACTGAAGCAGAATTTTGGGCTTTGGTGCCTTTGCACTTGGAATGATGATACTGTGACAAAATTCCTGTATTTGGTTGTGTCTTAGAAAAAGATAAGGAGTGCTAACTGCAACACAGGGGTGCAGCACTCACAGGGTTAAATGCATTACCTGTTGCAGCCTGAATTGCTGCTAGTAAAGTTCAGGGTAAGGAATCAAAAAGGGCCTTTGCATGGTAACCACAGATGTTTTATTCAGCTGCCCGTAAGATGTTCAGGTCCCAGGTACACACATGGTGGGCCCAGGTTTCTCTCTAGCCGAGGTGAACCTGGTCTCGGGGCAGTACAAAGATGAGAACCAATCAGGGAATAGGGAAGGAGTGGCTCAGGGACATAGGAACAGACATAGGAAAAGGGGTAGCAGCCAACGGGGTCTTAACAGCTTTTTGGGGAAAATTCTTGTCCCCCTAACAGAGGGGATGCCCCCCAGGGTCTCCACAATTACCTACATTTTTAACAGCACCTCAGATATGAAAAACCCTGTAATGACACTAATTAATTGTGTTAGATTTAAAGAATAAAGAGTGCACTTTCAAAAGGGGCTCTGGCTCAGCAGAACAATGTTATTGCTCATGGGGAAATGAAGATACAGTGGGAAAGTAACTTGCAAAGATCACACAACTATGTCTGGGTGATTACAGAAAACAACTCTGCCTCTTTGCTAACACAGACCCCTCTGCAACAAGCCTGGCAAGTCTGCAATACTCTTTTTATGTGCAGTGATGTGAAACAAGAAAATTGCTACATCATAATTTTTATCCTGAATCATCACATAGGAAAATCAACAGAATGCATTTTTAGAATTAGGGATAACCTGACAAAATTTACTGTTTTGATTAGTTATGTTGAATGAAGGACAAAAAAAAAAAAAAAAAAAAAAAGTTTTCTAGTTCCATTCAAGGATCTTCCAAATTTTATAAGTGTTTTAAAACCAAGTTTTTATCCAATATTTTATCTATATCAATTTTTTCATACTACATAATACAGCTACTAATGAATGAAGTTAACCAGAGTCTTTAACATATTTGAAAGTTGTATGTGAAGTTGGAGATCAGAATTATTTAGTAATATTTTAAAATCATGTTAGTGTTCTAAGTAGAACCTGCACACCTACATTGGATTTGGATTTATGATGGTACTATTTACAATTTTATGGTAAATAACTTGCCCCCTTTTTCTTATTTCACAGCAAATTTTAATTTTTTACATACAGTTTGTCAATTTTTATCACAAATCTAATTTATCTTTAAATAAATATGGAAAAATAATTTGCTAGTATATTCTCAGTAATGAATTTTATGCATGTGTGCATACATTAAAAACACAAAACAGAGACAAAAAGTGAACATGTGTGTTGGGTTTTCATGAATTGTTTATATATCATCAGAATTCATTATAGCTCCTGGATAAAATGCAGCTCCAGCACTAAATCTCAGAAAACATGTGACCTCTAGTGGAAGAATATGAATAACTGGAAGAGAAACAGCTTCCAAGGGAAATAAACAGTAACAATTCCTTTTAATTTTTCCTAGACAGATATTGGGACAAAACTACATTCTGTACTTCAAGAGAGTTATTCTTCTGCACCATTGACAGAAGAAACTGAGGATGAAGCATCAACACCAAAATTAATTGATGGGTCTTCAGCACAGGGATCAGGGGTTCTTGGACCCCAGACTCAAGATGGTTAGTAGGAAAGAGAAATGTTTTTGTGTGTAGTGTTGATTTTGAGCAAGTCCATTTTATTTTCTTTTTTATTGAAAATGAAGTACAAGTTTCTGTATGTCTCTTACTGAAGAAAGATGCAACGTGCCTATCTTGAATTCTCCTCCAAAGTCAGATAGGTGCCTAGTCAAAAGGTTTCCATACTATTTCACTATGAAAACAACTGTGCCAGTTGTTCCAGAAGATTTGCCACTTGAAAATTTGCTGATGGTTGGAAATGCTACCAGTACTTGTATTTCTGTCTTAGATTTCAATATCATTATCAACTGTCTTTACTTATAATGATTTACTACATGTTTTTCATAAATGTGTTAATACAAAGAAAAATTAAAATGTTGAAGAATTTTTGACCATGAAAGCTATAAACTGAAAAACTTAAGGAAAGGGAGATACTTAGAACATTTTAGTGGAGACAATTTCCAGTTCTTCTGACTATCTATAGTGAAATAAGAGCTTAAATCTTGCTGGGGAATTAAAATTTGCAAAACATAATCTGTCCCTCTCCCACACAAATTTAGCACTGCTAATTTTTGGCATTTGTCAGAAGCGCCTCTAAATTATAGTAGGTCACTAAAGTTATCAGTTTCAGTGAGGGATCTTTGTGTTGTATGGTGATCAACATATAGTAACAGGAATATCCTACTTTCTACTATGCCCAACACTACAGCTGAGTTACATAGGAGAAAAATTAAATGGAAAAAAAAAAAAACCAAAACAAAACAAAACAACCCCAAACATAAAACCCAGAGTTCCTGCTTCCAAAATTGTGTATTCAGTGAAGTTAATAATTCATAGTCTTATTTTGGTACATACTACAAGTGAGCTTGACCAGGCAAAAATATACACCATCAAAACAAATAAAAATGGAATGAGAACTTCCAAGGAGATTCCAGAAAAAAAAAAAAAAAAAAAAAAAAAAAAAAAAAAAAAAAAAAAAAAAAAAGAAGGCCCACACTTTTTTTTTCAGTTTTGAAAATTAGAAGATATTACATGATATCCTGTAGATATTCTATAAGGTGAATTCTGTATCTGTCAACATTTTTGAGTACTGAATGCAAATCAAGTAGTACATCAACTAAAGAAATGCTCAAGACAGTAATGTATCAAATCAGATTTCTCTTATTTCTCTTTTGTCTTCATTTATTTCAGCAACTTATTTTCCTGTAAGATGTTGCTGCTATATTCAGTACCAGCTATGTTGCTGGTACTGAATAAAAGACTACAAAGCTCAGTACCATTAAGCCAAATGCATTTTTCTTGTTGATGTATTTTTGAATTCTTCCCCTACCTCTGGTTTTTTTTTTTTTTCAGTGTCCACCAGACACAGGTGAAAAATACCACTCCTCCAAGATCAAAAATAGGACAGGGTGAAACCCTTTCCCCATACTATAGTACTATGTCACAATATTATGAAATAATGTCAGCCATCCTTAACTCAATATTCATTCAGGCCTAGATTTGTCAGAATAGTTCAAAGTGTGAATAATTTTTTCCCTGTATCAGACCTACTCTCTGCATCCAATTTAATCTGTCCTGTGGAGAAAGTTAGGGAAAGCATAAAAAGATCCTTATCTCTTGGGAGATTGTATTCCTGGATGTCCAAGTAGCAATTATCACATAAAAATAAAAGAGTACTCTGGTTACTGATTCTTTAATCTTGCCTCAAAAAGCACCTCAATAATCTACAGGTAATTGGGGCAGATTAAGAAGGCACATCTCTCACATAGCCACATCTGACCTGGAGAAAAAACTAATCTTCAAGAAAAAATTTTCATATTCCTGAATTATCCTACTATTCTCTAAACAACAAGAGCAAACCAGCCCATCTGCTACAAGGAGGAGTAAAACATGAAACAGAAAAATATTTCTATGGGATTAAAAACTGAAAAACAGATATGCTGATTTATAATCATAATGTATACTCATAATATACTTATAAAAGATGTATCAAAAAGTCAGTGTCTCAAGTGTTACAATCCAGTTATTAAAATTGTTAGAGGAATGCCTCTGCCTGAATAAAGATGTAAATGAGACCATATGCCAAAGTCAATAGGATGGATTTTATTTATTAGTAAATGTGAGGGGGGGAGAGAGAGAGAGGTAGAAAGAAATATAAAATGGGGAGGAGAAAAAGAGGGTGTCAGAGAGACAGATGAGGTAGAAAAAAATCATTCATCAGCTATTATTCCTCCATCTAGATGGAAGCATACACCTGCTAGCTTAAGGGGAAATCAACTTCTGGCTGGTTGCTGTCACCAAGTAGTCTATTATAGTCTGAGAAACAATTTATTAGAACAAGTTAATTGTTCTAGGCACAGGAAGAAAAACAAGTTCATTTTAAAAAAGAATTTAATCACTTTAGTGTTGCAATTATATGATTTGGTGATCAAAGCAGAATGGGAAGTGAACTCTACCGTGGACAAAGACTGATCATTAGGTGCTTATGTGAGCTTTTCATTGTAGTAATTAATGCATGACTTTTATTCATGCCCTTTCTAACAAAGTGTTTTCTTTTAAATTCCTTGATAGGTCTTCCCACTTGCCTTTTGTGTACATGCCTAGGGACCACAGTCTACTGTGATGATCGTGAGCTTCATGCTGTTCCACCATTGCCTAAGAAAACCACATATTTCTATTCACGCTATAACAGAATCAAGAAGATCAGCAGAAATGACTTTGCTAACTTAAGTATGGATAGCAGTATTATTGAAATCAGCTTTAATTTTGGTTATTTCTGACTCATATCAACCAAATATATAGTGATATATTTTATATAATGTTTGATTATGGTAAATTTTATACATAAAAACACATGCATTTTGTTACTTTGGAGCATAAAAGTCCATAGATTAGATGCAGATTCTCTGTCAAACTTTTGAATTATTATAAATAACAATGATCAGTGATCTTTTACTTGCTCTTTACTTGATCTTTAATTGATCTTTAGAAAAGTAATAAAACTCCCCAAATATTCAATTTAATTTTGGGGGGTTTCTAATTGGAAAAAGGGCTTGAGTATATTTTATAAAGAAGTCAATATATCAAATTTCTTACATATAGGAAATGTGGAACAAGGTAGTAAAACATATGTTTATTTCCTTCAAGTGTAATTTTTCCAAAAGGTAATAATTTATAAGATTCCCAAAAGACACAGAAATCTTAAAACTCAACTTTGAAGTCTTTCACTGAAAGATGTATAAAGAATGACACAGGCAGGTTTTTGTTAAATTTCAGGAAATACATTCTTATAAGTCTGTTGTATCCTATTTCTCTGCCAGACCATTTAAAGAGGATTGATTTGACTGCAAACTTCATATCAGACATCCACAAGGATGCCTTCCGAAGATTGCCCCAACTTCAGGAGTTGGTGCTCCGTGACAATAGGATAAGACAACTCCCTGAGTTACCATCTACCTTAACATTCATTGATGTTAGTAAGAACAGGCTTGGTCGCAGAGGGATACCAAATGAGGCATTTAAAGTAAGTTTGGGTGTGATGGGAAAACATTTTCTTCCTCTCTCCAGAGGATGTGGTTAGAAGTGCAGCCTATTCTCACAAGAGAGATGCTCCAGTCCTCCAGTCATCTTTGTAGCCCTCAAATGGACCTGCTCAAGGAGCTCCATGCCTCTCTCTTGCCCTGAGGAGCCCAGAAGTGGGCACAGCACCCCCGATGTGCCCCACCAGGGCTGAGCAGAGGGGCAGGATCACCTCCCTTGACCTCCTGGCAATGCTCTTCCTAATGTACCCCAGGACTCCATTGGCTTTCTTGGCCACAAGGGCACTGGTGGCTTATGGACAGCTTGTTGCCCACCATGACCCCCAGATTCTTCCTTGCAGAGATGCTTTCCAGCAGATCGCCCCCCAGTCTGTACTGCTGGTTATTATTTACCAGGTGCAGGACCCTGCATTTGCCCTTGTTGGATTTCAGACAGTTCTTCTCATCCTATCTCTCCGGCCTGTTGGGGTCCTTCTGGAGCACTGCACATCCTTCTGCGGTATCAGCCACTGCTCCCAGCTTTGTGTCATCAGTGAATTTGCTGAGGAGGCATCTGTTCCTCCATCCAAGTCATTGATGAACATGTTAAACTATACTGGGCCCAACACTGAACCTTGAGGGACAGCATTATTGGCAGACCTCCCACTAGACTGTGCCATTGATTATTATATCGTTCTGGGATCTGCTGTTCAGTCAGTTCTCAATCCACTCTCCACTCTTCCACTCCACACTTCCTGAGTTTGCTGAGTATACTATGAGAGAAAGCATTGAAAGCCTTGCTGAAGTCAGGGTAGAAAATATTCAGTGTTTTCTCCTCATCCATTCTGGTAGTTGTTTCATTTTAGAAGGCAATCAGGTTGGTCAAGCATTATTTACCTTTAGTGAATCCATGCTAGCTGCTCCTGATCACCTTCTTATTATCCCTGGGGATGAAGATGGCCTCTGGAATGAGGTGCTCCATCTCCTTTCTAGGGATGGAAGTGAAGCTGACTGAATAGTAGTTCCCTAAATCCACCTTGCCCTTTTTGTAGATAGGGGTGACACTGGCTTACCTCCAGTCCTCAGGCACTTCTCCTGATCCCTGTGACCTTTCAAAGACCACTGTGAGCAGCCTAGCTGTAATGTCTGCCAGATTTGTCAGCACTCATTCCTTCAACAAGTCAAGGGAGAAAATTATTTACCTTTTGAAATGGAATGAGAAATGTATTTTTAACTCAGGCATTTCTTATACAATTATAATTTGCTTCAACACAATACGCTTCTGCAAAATTGACTAGCCTTGTCACAAAAGAAAGGAAACAACATCATCATTAAAATGACATCTTTAATAATTCTGTAGATATTTGAAAAACATTTTCCCCTTCATTTTAATCTGAACACCTAACCCTTATCAGCAACATTCTCAACCTATGCAAATCAGAGTTCATTCATGAATTTCTGTCTTTTCACCATATCATGCTGAAACAAAATGTTTTGCTACCCAGTGATGCTCATTGCAGTGATAGATTTCAAACTTACTTGCCAGAGATTTTCAAATATGTCTCTCATTTCCCTCTGTTTTCTTCCATTTTCCTCTAGAATCTGGATGAACTGCAGCATCTTTATATCACTGACAATAACTTGGATCACATTCCATTGCCACTCCCTGAAAGCCTACAAGCTCTTCATCTTCAGGTAGGCTACAAAAGAAATGGCTCTTTATATCATGCTGAAAGCATATGCACAACTCAGAAGGGCAAATATTTGTCTTGTAGTGCTTCTTCTTTTTATCCAAAAGTGTTCTTACTTGACTAAACAAGCTATGGGAAACATAAAATTAACTAGTGATTGCAGTTTTTTAGAGAAGTAAAATTGAGTTCAGCTAAGCATTAATTTTCAGAATTTGTAATACAATTTTTTTTACAAAAAAACCAAATATTTTTCAAAAATCAAATTCTAGAATTACTATGATCTAATAGTTTCATTTTGAATCCTTCCTTTTAACCTTTTCTAGCTCTGCTTCTTTCCCTCTATTTTCTCGTGTACCAGTTTACAGTTTTGTTTATCAGATGTTTTTACTTGCTTCATCATACAAAAAAACCCCTTTCAGTAAGCAATGTCATGTACCTCACATCATTTAACTTAGAACATTTAGTAAGTAAATTTATTGAAACTCTCTGCCTGCTAGCTGACTTCCTTTTCACCTGTATGTGCCTGTAAATTAAATATTCAGTGCTATGTCCTACAGAAAAAAGTTAGTGAGCAAGACTTTGTCCACACCAATTTTTCACTAGCAAAGGAATGGAGAAGGAAACAATTTTCAGCCCTCATTTTAGGTAATGAGCTTTTTAGTCCCAGTTTCCTGACAATGGACAAAGCATTCCTGGAATGCTTTATTCCAGCAATTCATTGTTAAGAATGGTTAGCTTCAAGAATGGAAGCTCAGTGAATGTAAGGCATGTAAGAACAATTTAAATCAAACGAATAAAACCAAAAGCATTCAATTTTGCTAGTATATATACAGGTGTGAGTTAAACTAATGTGAGAGGGCTGGGGGGAAAGAAATTGCCACAGATCAAATTACAGAGTTGTACCTTTGCAGGCTGAGGCGTATTAAGGTGTCAGGATGATAATTATGTTTCTGTGATTTTTGGACTGGCCTACCGTGGATCAAATTTGTCTTAATATGGCTCTTCACTATAATCTGGAAATGAGAATGTTCTATACTTCTACCAGGCTCTTCCTTCAACACTTGTCTTTGCTACATGGTTTGAGTCACTTAGTTTTGAAGTTTTGCATTGCCCAAGAAATTTTCCCCTGCTTGGAAGATTTCTCTGTTGATGACTTGCTGCCACAATCTGGGCTCTTGAGTTCAAGCAAGTCTCTCTCTAGACACTGAAAATACATCCATAAATGGTGTTACAGAGTAAAAAAAATAATTTTCAGGTAACTATTTTGATAGTTTCTTTCTTGTTTGCTTGTTTTCTTTTAGAACAACAACATTCAAGAGATGCATGAAGATACTTTCTGCAAAATGAGAGATTTTACTTATGTGCGTAGGGCACTTGAAGACATCAGACTGGATGGTAATCCCATCAACCTTAGCAAAACACCTTATGCTTACATGTGTCTACCCCGCTTGCCAGTTGGTAACCTCATCTAAGCTACTTTAACCTGGATGAATTTTTACAAACATCATTTATTCAGGAAATATTTCTGTTAATATTGGAATTTATTACTGAGATACTGAGAAGATTATGAAATGCTGAAAGACAAATCCCTTATCTACCCAACTGCAAGTTATTTAGCAAAATCAAGAAAAATACTTTACTACAAAAACAATGCAAATGCAAAATTTTTTGCTGAATTGTTCAAATCTAATGTATGAATTCTAAATTTAAATAATTTTACATATTAAAGTATAACTATCATATGGTAAATAACGAAATAAAAATAAAATTGTGTACACAATTGATTATTTATTGGGTTTTATTTTAAATAAATATTATTCTCTCGGAGACACATCTATTTTTCTACTTCTTTCCTTAAAGATCCCTTCATTTTGAAAAAGTACTAGCAATCTTCCAAAAAACATGTTTTCTTCAGAAAACAGAATCTTTCCTTCAGATTACCCTCCCATAATCTATCTATATTTTTGCAGCAATAATTTATCTTTGTAGTGCTGATGAGATTCTTGGTAAATCCTGTTAACTTAGCTATTTCTGCTGCTGGGTTCTGGAGCTGGGAAGCATACAGGATTACCTCAGCAGCACAATCCACTGACCAGTACAAATACTCCTTCAGCCACAGACTCAACTTAGGAGAACCACGAGAATCTCAACCATGTAATTACTTTAAGTTACAGGGAGTTGATGCTAAATGTCTATTTTCTAGTAAATATCTCACCTAAAAGTAAATACATGAAGGTATGTTCTGCAGAAAGGCTGAAGCTATCAGGGTTCAACAGGGAGACAAGTAATGACATTAAATCAAACTCATAATTGTGAGGATTAAGCCACATGTCTAAAAGACTTTCCCTTGATGCAATGAAACTGAAGTGGTAATGCAGTTTGAAAAAAGTTGTATATGCTTAGTCAATATGGCTATCCAGTAAGCACCTTTGATACCTCATTCAAAATTGATCACAGATAAGGGAGTGTTATAAGCTAAATGGGCTGCTGGAGAAATCTTTGATTGAGGAGATCCCCAAAATGACCAGGAGATAAAGAATGCCTGGCATGACTGCAGAACTTGCTATAATTAACATTATAAGCCAGAAAGCTTTCCAAAAAGTCTTTGTGGTTAATGAAAGCACCAATCTGCCACTTCTTACATGGAGTTTGGGATCACAAACTGTACCTGGGATAACATCTAGGGTCACCCTGATCAAGAAAAGACTGTGAACCTTCCTCTTTTTATTTTTTTTTTTAATTTAATTAATTTCTCTGTGGAGCTGGGCTCAGAACTGTCAATATTCATAAGCAAAGACTATAGCTATCTCTATAAAAAAAAGGCCCTAGGCAGATTTTGTTTCACTCATGTACAGTCAGCTAATCATTTCATGGACTGCTACTGCCATCGTGTGTTGTTAAATAGTGACACTTGAAATCATACCAAAGCCTGACACTACGGCTTGTCTTTACTTATTTGGTAAACTCAACCCTGTGCCCAATTTTTTTCTCTTTCATCTCTAATGAAAGCTGAAGGAATGGAAAATTCTTTGATGATAAAAACAAAGGAAGATTATGTGAAATATTTTTGCTTTTGTTTTTGTTGAGGGGGTTGTTTGGTTGGCTTTGGTATTTTGTTTGGGGTTTTTTAACCAACCTAGAAAACAAAAATTAAAAAAAAATTAAAAAAGAGGAAAATCTTTTTTGTGTAGCGTATTTCAAACGATTATTTTATAAAGTTTTTTTTTTGTATTTAAATAAGTAGACTATAAATGCCATCAGAACAATTTATTGTAGGGCATGATACTATACAGATGCTCTAATCATTAAGTACAAAAATTCAGAGTCCTTGATGATAGCTCTCAGCAAAAGACAAATACAGTTCCTGGTCTAAAAGGTCTAAATGCATCACTTACTATAAGCCTGGTCTGACAGTATCAGTGGATGGATGGGGAACCTAAAACAATAAATACCCAGCTATTCTCGGCAATACAAAATGTGTGAACTTCCAAAGACAAACAAAGCCCCAAAAACCCCATCCTTATCTTTGTGTGATGAAAATGAGGACACTCTTCTTCAACATAGCTGTTATCTATAAAGCTTTTTCTCTCACCATAACAAACACACTCAAAAAAAAATTCTCAAAAAAAAATTAGTTTTTATTTTATTTAGTCCCATCCCTGGCAGTGTTCAAGGCCTGGCTGGGGTTTTTGAGAAGCCTGGTGTAGTGGAAGATGTGCCCACGGCAGGGAGGTTGGAACTAGATGATCTTTAAGATTCCTTTCAGGCCAAACCACTCTGTAATTCTGTAATTTATTTGTTTGTATTCTGTATCACAAAAAGCCAACAAGAAGGATGCTACAAATTGTACCTGGTGTTATTCCAATATGCCGTGTATAGAAAATTAATCTTGAGACAAGCCTGGTATCTATATTTCCACCTTCCACAGTGAAAAAGTAGGAATTCATTCAACAGCTGACACAAAGGGCTGGATACAGGATTTTGAGTCAGGAGGTGAGAAAGGCTTTTTGAAGGTGCTGACTTTCTGTGCCAGCTCCTGACAGCTACTTAGTCCCTCCACACTCTTCTTCACCAGGTGCCCAGGACAACTTTCCCTCGGTTCCATGAGGTGTTTGGAGGGAAGCACAGCCCAGGGCCGGTGATGGTGTCAGGGCTGGTGATGGTACAGAGCCAGAGGTCGGATTTGTTCCAGCAAGGCCTGGCCTGGGCCTGCAGGGCCCACATGGGAGGGGCCCCCTACTGACCGATGGAATGTGCCCTGGTCACCAGCTCCATGTCACTGCCACACACTGCTGGCTCCTCCAGGCAGGGTGGCACGGCAGTCTGTCACAGAGTGCCCACACGAAGAGCCTCTGCAGGACAGCAGGGTGTCAGCATGGAGAGGGCAAGGTACAAGGTTCCCTCACCGGCCTGCCAGGTAAGCACCTGCCATGGGGCCATGGCTGCAGGGCCAGGCCGCGGCTGGAGGGAAAACCAACCCCCGTACTGCTCCCCCAGCTGTGCCATGCTGCTGGCTGCCGTCACTGCTGGGCAGCGCAAGAAGGCACAGCAAGGTGAGGACAGGGACAAGAGACCAAGGCAGGGCCACCAAGTACAGGCAAAAGACATGCTCATTGTGTTCCTGTATAGCAACAGGGCTGGCAGGGGCAGGAGACAACAGCAGGAATGGAAGCACAGGGACAGAAGGCACGTTAACGGAGACGGTCAGCGAGGGCAACAGAAGAGAGAGAAGGACCTCATGGAGCAGGACCCCTGTGCATCTTCCTCAAATGGCTGTGAGAGACAGGGTGGCCAGCACAGTAGTCCTGTGCACGGACCACAGCAGAAGCAGACTGGGAAGGCACAGTGGCAGGATCACAAGTGCAGCAGGAATTGGAAGCGACAACCACTACAATGCACTGAGCCCCTCCATCAAGACCAGGCAAGGGAGCAGAGTGGCAGTGATGAAAAGAGCGAACTGCTCTGGAATGCAAAGAAGCGCTGCTGGATCACAACCTCACGTTTGCCAGCAGCACTACGGCGAGAGGCGAGAGCGTGTCTCCGGCCCATGAACCTGGCAGGATACCGCCTGCCAGGGATGTGCACGCCCCACAACACCAGCCAGTACTTAATGGGCTACCACGAGTACATAGATGAAAGAGAAGCAGCAGTGGAGGCGTCTGGAGAAGTTAGTGACTGCAGCACTGAAGATGAGGATTTCCTTTTGATGGCTGCTTTCCCTTCCACAGATCAGTAGGCTGAAGGCACATCAGCAGAAGAGGAAGAGGAGAGCACACAGCCTGCCTGCCAAGACTGCAAGTGCCAAGATGATCTCATGTGAAACCCAAACCGGAGTGACAGCACAGGGAAAATGTCTGACTTGTAAAATCATCAGCTATTAAGAGGAGGGAACTGCTTGACATTCAGCTCCCTAAATAAATATATATATCTGCACACTTCTAACCCTGCTGCTTTCAGTCTAATGATTCACATACACTAAGAGAGGCCTGGCAGAATAAGAAGCAGAAGGTTAGCATTGCATATGCCAAAGAGGTCAAAACTGTTACCTTAGAGATTTATTTTTAGAGACCTTTTGTTCCCCTCAGATACATATATCCCATTCAGGAAGGTTTTTTAAGTTATACTGAGGAATTAAATATTTTATTATTATATCATATATGTATTCTTATTAAGATAATATTTAAGCTTTTATGGTATACTGAAAAGAGAAAGCCTAACTAGATGACGAAATTTTAAAAAATCCCAACATGTATTTCAGCAAACATCAGAGTGGAGAATTTCTTGAGCATTAGAAAATAAAAAAAAGAGGGTACTTAATAGACAAATATACTTTTTGCTATAAACAGATACTACAACCTGTTTATCGATGACTAAAGTGTGCATTTGCATATATACAAGCAAATTAAATGCATCACAAAAATAACAGAAAGAGAACAAAAAAAAAAGACATTTAGATCACAGACCATGCAACCTGACCTGCCATGAATGCTCATATAGCTTTCCTTTTAGAAGATGTCAAGAAGAGGCAGAGGGTTCGTGATATGCCATAGCTTTGCTTTTTAAGGTGGCTGAAATTATAGCCATGGAAACCATCACAAATATACTAGTATTCCCAACAGTCAAATCTCTTGGCTTAAGAAGCTGCTTGAGAGAGAATGATGCTGATGTGAACTAGGGATTTTAAATGGGGAGAAGGAAAAATGTTAAAGGAAAGGCTGTGGATCTCATCCTTATATTTGTAGCCAAAGATAAAATGAGGCGCCATAAGCCTTTTTTAACTTGGTCTAAGTTGAAAGAAGATTTAAAACTCGGTTTATTATACAAGTATTAAATTTTTCATGTTTATAGTGAAACAAATAATTAAAAAATATAAATAAAATCAATATTAAATACAATGTTGCTATAGGTGTTGACAGGCTTTCTGTGCAAAGCAACTATATATACTTGTATATGTAAATAGACATATTTAAATTTCTTGAATCCTTCATAAAAGTAAGAGTCTACTTAGATCTGTGAATCTACTTTTCTTATTTGGGCTTTTTTCTCCAAATAATTTTTAAAAGTCCTAAATTCTCCTGAAGTTCACCTTTAAATCTCATAATGCTTTAATACTTTTTGGTCTTCCTCCTTCACACTCTTATTCCCTGCTAGTTAGTAGAAACCATCTTAAACCATTAGAACTTGAACATTTAGCACCATGCAAATCTCTTATTTGGTAGAAAGCCTTGTTTTTAGCTCCCATGTCCTGACATAGCCCTCAAGATGATATCATGGACTGTAATAAGATAGGGTGGTGTTGAGAGAGAAAGGGATTAAGAGAGAGGCAATAAAGCAAGAAAAGCCTTGATATGCCATAAACTAACAAGGAGAAGCTTATGCTAGACTTATCAAACCCTTGTTTAATTGAAAACCATGTTGTTAAATTTATTCCTCAATCAGTGTAATTTTCTATATTTTTACTGTCTGTAAAAATAACTTCAAATTCCCTAATCATGAAGAAAACAACTTGAATAAATGTAAGGTTTATAGTCGTCTTATGGTATCTCCTTTTGGTATATTTTTCTTTGAAAGACAGTAAAAACTCTCATAAAACTTTGGCTTATCAAAAGGGATCTTGATCGATTGTAGCACTGGGCAATCATTAATGGGATGAAATTTAATAAGTGCAAATGCCATATTCTGCACCTAGGAAGAGTAATGCTGGACACAAGTATAAACTGGGAGAAGAGTGGCTGGAGTAGCAGCCCTGCAAGACAGGATTTGTGGATGCTGGTGGACAGCAGGCTTGACACAGGTCAGCAGGGAGTGAAGTCAGCAGTGAGAGGGCAAAATGCATGGCGTGCATCAAACACTGCATGACCAGCTGGGAAAAAGAGGGGATTGTCCCACTGTACTTAGTGTGGGCTTACCTGGAGCACTGTGTGCAATCCCAGGCCCCACAATTTGAGAAGGTTGTGGAGATCCTTGAATACATCCAGAGGAGGGCAACAAAGCTGAGGAAAGGGCTGGAAGGCTGAGGATTTTGTTTAATTCAGAGAAGAAGAAGCTGAGAGGCTGTCTCATTGCTATCTACAGCTTCCCAAGGAGGGGAAGGTGCTGGTCTCTTTTCCCAGGTATCCAGTGGCAGGATGCATGGGAACAGTTCGAATCTGTGCCAGGAGGGTTTAGCCTGGACATTGAGAAGCATTTCTTTACTGAGAGGGCAGTCGAACACTGAAAGAGGCTTCCTAGAGAGATGGTCGAGGCACCAGGCCTGTCAGTGTTTAAGAGGCATTTGGACAATGGCCTTAACCACGTGCCTTAACTTTTGGTCAGCCCTGGAATGGTCAAGCTGGTGGACTAGATGATCAATGCAGGTCCCTTCCAACTGAAAATATTCTATTCTATTCTATTCTATTCTATTCTATTCTATTCTATTCTATGGTTGGAAGATTAAGAAGAACTGCAGCATCACAAGAAAAAAAACCAGAGCTTCCCCGAAAGCATTTTAAATGTAGCTCTCAAGTATTTTGCATTCTAATTCAGACTGTTTCTCTTCAAATTTTCTTACTGTTTCTTTTTCATTGAAAGATTAAGATAAACATCTTTATTTTCTTTTATGGATATGAAAGATTTGTCCAATTTTTTTTTCTTTTTTTTTTTTTTTTTTTTTTTTTTTTTTTTTTTTTTTTTTTTTTTAATGCCTGAATGTACATTTCAAGCAACATAAATTAGCATTCAAAACTCAGGGAAAAAAACAAACTGGCTTCTTAACTCGAGAGTTGTTTGGTCAATGCAATACCAAGGTCCTATAAGGAATATAGGAATATAAGGTATTGCTTATTCCCTTTCTCTGTTTTGTTATGACACTAGAAAAGATGACTGCACAACAGTTAGTACAAAATATTTATCACTTTGATCCACAGTCAAATGAGCTCAAATTATTGCAGAATATTTTCTCCATTCACATTGTGCAAGTTGTATGTTATCTTTTTGAGTTCAATGGTGGACCACTGACACTGTACAGGTCACAGGAGATTGTTTTAAAAGACTCTAAAACTTTGTAAGACTCTTAAACTCTATGACTTTTAAAGTTATAAGGTTGAAATGCTTTTCTTCAAAATTTGGCAATAAAACTGTTTAAATCCCAAGATCTGAATATCTGAATTTTTCATCTCTTTCATCTGCTTTTGTGATGGATTGGGAAAAACAGCTCTGGGTACTGCTCAAAATATGGTTTAAATATTGAATTTCTGTCTAAAATGCTTCTAAGGAAAACCAGTTTATTGCACTTTTAAAATCTTCATCTTCTGACAAAAGAGGCTACAGTTGTTAGAGGAAAGCTGTTCAGGAATACTAATTTATCCCAGGAGCATAAGGAAAAATTTGTGGGTTTTTAATTTACTGCTGGGAATTGGAGAAATAAAAAAGATATAAAGTAGAAAATGTTCTTTTAATAGTAAAGAGTCTGGGCAAACTCTGTTAAAGGGACAGATTGATTATAATGGTACCCCAAGAGGGTATGAATTACACATATGAATTTCTAATAAGAAACAATAGCTGAGAGAAAACAACAGCGTCTTCCTCCCATTTCCCTGTGGTTTTTTTCTTTTTTCTTTTTCTTTTTTTTTTTTTTTTTAATGAAGGCTAATATGGAGAAATAATTTGTTCTAAAGTGCTCTCACAGCTAAGAGGATGAATCAACCCTAACTTTATGGCAACATTTTGAATTTATTTGATTTATCAAGATACAATTTAAGTTTAAGTTCTCCAGACAACTAGTAGCTAATAATTTCAAGTTGTCTAAATACTTTCAAATTTGTGGCACATCACCAGACAGCCTCCCAAATAAAACTTAATATGTCCCAAAATACACACCTCCTAAAACAGGAATTTATTGTGAACTGTGTCTTAATAGATATTTCTGATGACATCTGATGGCAAGTAAAGATCAGCTTGGTGCTCACACTAAAAAAAGCTCATTACACAAAAATCTAAATCACTAATATTTTTGCTGTACACAAATAAATATATACTCAATTTAGTAAATGAGTCTGACAGAATATTGCTATGGAATGCCATTAATGGCAGTCTACAGACCTGGCAATATCTCTCTATTGCACACTAATGAAGAAGCAAGACCATTTTTACTACTCCTTATATCCTAGCGGTGGTGCCTGTCGTGAGAGACCCATTCTTCATTTACTGAACGGGATATTGACAGAACAAGTGACACCTTTCTGCTCCTTCTCCTTGGGAGCAGATCATACAAGCAGCACAGCAAGGTGGTGTCTCTTCCTTTCCATGGTCTTATGTGCCAGAGGCCAGAGATCAGGCTGATCAGTGTTTCATTTTACGTACTGCATGCAAAGAGTGGCCAAATAAAAGCTAAGAAGAACCTTGCAGCCACTAGTTTAGCATATTGGTAAAGAGCAGAAAAGGCTGAGGCAGATCTTATGAATGTGTGTGAATATCCAGGGAGGACAGTACAGAAGACAGAGTTGGAGATTCTTCTTAGTGGTGCCCAAGTGGTGACCAGAAGCAAGGGGCACAAAATGAAATATAAGCAATTTCATGTAAATGTGAGAAATACTTACCACCTCGGTGGGGGTGGTCAAACACTGACTCAGATTGCCCAGAGAGGCTGTGGCATCTCCGTCTCTGGATCTTTAAGACCTGTCCTGGGCAACCTGTTCTAGCAGACCTTGCTCTGAGCATTGGGGTTTGGCTCCACAATCTCGAAATGGATGTAGGCTCAGCCATTGTGTGATTCTGTAAGCACTTTACCTTGGCTGTATTTTTTGTCCTTTAGCAACACAGATTAGTTGCTAAGCACTACTTCAGCAAATCTGTGATTCCACTAAAAAAAACAGTTCCACACCATTAACTGAGCACATAGTAATTCTCCCTTGCATTTACCTTCCTAGTGATCATGAATTAACTTATCAAAAAGCAATAAAATTCCAGCAGAAATTACAGTTTAAGTGGGAGGCCTGTCTTAGAATATACATCTGAAATGTAAACATTAAACAAATTATGCCACATAGAATAAAGAAATTGCAGCATTAAGGATAAGCTTAGAAGAAGTCCAAACAATGCAAATTTGGTTTTGTTTAAGGTTTTTTTGTAAATGAGATATCCACATGATTTATGTTTTATTATGTATTGATATCATTACAGAAACACAAGAATGAAACATCTTTCAAAATCCATGAAATCTAATCTGGGACTGCAAAGCCCCAGACTGATTATCATACTGTTTGACTGCTGTTATTGCTATGTCAGAATAGAGATTTGGGCACCTTGCCTTGATAAATGTTTAGAAGATAAGTATCCAGTATTTGAAAATGATATAGTTGTTTACAAAGATTGCAATAAAATTACTTTCAGATCCCAGCCTTCCCCATCCAAGAGCTTCTCATCCATGGTAAGCACTTTCTCTAAAGCCATCTTTCTCCCAAACGTATGTTTTCTATTTAGACTTCTTAGTCAGTCATTCTCTCTAATATTCCCAGACTGAGCTGTTCACTGTTTTCTCTGTTCCCCCCTCACTGCCACCAGAAGCCTTTGTCTACATGAGAAGAGTAAAACACACAAGGCACTGTAGGGCAGATGTGTATACCTCCAATATGGACTTGGCATCTTTTTAACCTGAATGAACTAATGCTTTTCTACACAATACCTGCAGTCAGCAAGGGTTGAGTACCACTCAAAGCCAGCAGTCGGGATGAGGCTATATTTGGGTAGGAAGGGACAGAGTTATATAGAAGTAAGTTATGCTGTGTCATTAGGCCTCATGTCCAAATACAGCTTTAGACACTTTGTTGCTGCCTGTATGTCTCTCCTTTCCTTGTCTGAGCCAACTTTTCTCTCCTCCTGGTTCGAACTTTCTTGTTGGTAGCAGCGCAGCAGTGAGCTTCTTATTCTGAATTCAGTCCAAACTCTCAAGTCAGCCTGCAAGGGATCAGAGCTGCCCAAATCTTTTTGTATCCCTTTCAACCCTGCCCTGGAATATGAACTGGCACATGTGTCTGTGTGGATAGCACTCGTGTACTCAGAGCAAGTGGAATCTTTAGCCAAACTGTAAACCTTTGCAAACCTCCTACAGTCATAACTAAACTGTACTTTTTTTTTAAAGGTTCATAAATGTAAAAAAAATACTGATGTATTTTTCATTCGCAACAGAAGATGTGTGCCCTAAAATAAAAGCATACTTCAGTTCAATATCAAGTTCCTGCCCTTTAGAGGTAGTGCAGGACGTCAAAAAAGAAAGAGCACAAGAATTTTTAACAGGGACATGACACTTTTTCATATTCTCAGAAACAGCTAAAATAAATTTGATTATAAGTTTCCCAAAGGTTAAAACTGATGAATATATCTAAGATGGAAAATTTCAGTCCAAGCTCAGTTACAAACACCTGAAGACAGGATACTATAGTGACAATTACAATTGATAATGGGCAATGATTAAAATTAAAAACTAGTGAACTACCAATAAAAACAGCACATGTATGAAATAATTGTTCCCCCATGAAATTACACCTGAATAAAAACATGTTTTGAGAACATAACAGAATACTGGATGGAATAAACAACTTTGGTCTGCGCCAAACTCTCCATACTTAAACCTGTGATGGAATCATCCCACCTTTTAAAATATCTAAAAAAATCTGTTTTTCCCTCCAGAACTTTATAACATGGTCCAGACACAAATGAAAACAAAAATGCTCTTCAGCCCTGAAAGTGTAAGATAGGTTCTTTAGGTCACACTGAGCAGAAGTCCATGCCTCATCCACAGCATGGCTGCCTTTAGTAGTAAAAAGAGTAAAAGGTGGTTTCTGAGACATTATGGAGTTCAAATTACTGCAACATTTTGGCATACTAGCACATGCATTATGGAAATATTAGCAGGATACAGTATTTGCCTAACCACTTCAGATGCCCACAGAAAAGTTTTGTAATCTAGGTAGGAACAAGCTGTACAGAGCCATGAGTTATAATGTTTTCAGTCAGACGACTGGACGGGTTGCGATACTCAGCTATGACAAATTTGAGGTCCCAGTACTGTACAGTTTCTTCAGAACAGTGGCTTAAATTATCTACTATTATCTTTTTAAATCCTTTTGAATGGGAAACATTTGGATGAAAATCCTAGAGTAATTACAGAGCCAGCATGACGACATGACCAGACAGGTTGCATTGACCAAAGTGAATGTGGTGGGCTTGGGGGGAGAGTTATTGTGGTGCTGTGTTATTAGCTTTTGGTGTTTTTCTTTCATTATTTCTGTATATGAGCGATTTCCAGCCCCTACATTTTGCTCTTGCATTTCAGAACGCGCTGCTCCCCATTGCAGTGCAGAGACTGTCGAGGCGGCGCTGCTCCCGGCCGGCGGCGCTGCGCGCCCGGGATGGCGGGGAGGGAGGCGGGAGGCAGGGAATGAAGGAAGGGGCAGGCGGGGAAGGAAGGGGCAGGCGGGGAAGAAAGGGGCAGGTGGGGAAGGAAGGGACAGGGGATGATTCCCGCTGCTCCTGGAGCTCCGGAGCAGCGCCCCGCTCTCTGCCTCCGCCGCACCGCCAGGCCCGGGGCTGCCCGGCAGCGGTTGCGCTCCGCTGCTCCAGGGAGCTGCCAAACAGGGCAGCAGCGGCGTTTCCTCACTGTCACTCGAGCACGTATTTGTCACCACGAGAGTGGCAGGCCCTTTGCAGCAAAAAAGGTTTTATTTGTGATTGTCGCTTTTTGTCAGATCCGAGCTTTCATTCCTGGCACTGAAACCCGTCTCTGTTCAGCAAAGCTTTTAACACCAAGCCACTGCAGCCTGAAAGGAACAGATTAAACTCAAAATATCCTTTCGATTTGCCTAACAAATGGCACCTGGGCACTCAGGCATTACATTATTTGAGCAGGGAAGGGATAGTCATTTTTGGACAAGTCTTAAATAGTTTAATAGCCTTAATGGTTAAGAAAAAAAATAGTTCAAGAAAGCATGCATAATCTGCCCTCAGCCGTGTAAATCCTGAATTTCAATCTCCACTGGCATTCTGAATGGTGATAAGTGAGTTGCCAAACAAATTTAAACTTTGATTTTTCTACAGACAAAACAGCAGTCTTTTACCTGAGGTTGCTGGATAGGCCAGCGTGTTTAATCCACTCATAAACTGTTTAGAGAACTCTGGATGCATACTGCAAAAGAAATAAAAATATCTGTGTATCCAGGAGTCATCCCAGCTCTTGTTTCAGGTGGGGAGTGATTTTAACTGTTACTGAGAAGCAAGAGCTAAAAAACAAGAGAAAAGGCTGGTTTCAGCCCCAAAGAGGATTGAGGGTTGAGAGTGGGAGGAGAAAAATTTGAAGCCAGTAAAATTTCCTGGGAAGTGAAAAGCATCAACCCCCTGAATCTCACTGCTGGTGGGAGTAGTAAAGGCTTTCCATCTGCTCATCTCTGGTGTGCAGAGCTAGTCAGAGAGCCCAACAGAGCATTTTCCTGCTTCAAAACACAGTTTGTCAAAATTAAAGCATAGTTCAGGTTCACAATGAAAAATTGTCACTCTTTAGAAAAGAACAATGGTGATGGAGGGGAGATTCCTCTAAAAGCAAAATGGAACATGTTATGGTTTTGTTTCCAGTAATTTTTCATTTCTATTAGCATGAGTTTTGGGAAACTGAATTATCTATATATTATAAGACCAAGTTACATTGTACACTCCAAAATATTGCTAAAAATGACCATTATATTCCACTGCCATATCATCTGGATATGCCACAAAGGGTACGTAAGAAGTATATTATGAGACCAAGATCAAGTTACGTCATACACTCCAAAATATTGCTAAAAATGACCATTATATTCCTCTGCCATATCATCTGGATATGCCACAAATGGTACATAAGAGCTACTTTAGAAATATTTTTGAGACTTAAAAAAAAAATCCACACATTGATTTTTTTAATGTCATTGTCTCTATGGAATAGTGCTTGAGAGGATGAAACCATCCTGAATTTATTAAGTACAGTGATTATTTTATGCCCACACCCCAAAAAAAAAAGAGATAGATTTGTTTAGAAAGATGCCAATAGCTAGTGCAATATGCCACTGAATTTGGCAGTTTGATTTTTTAAAAAACAGTTTTACCATTCTAGTGCTGAATTTTCTCCTGTTTGGCCTCAGTAAAATGAAGGTTAGAGATACCTTGTGCTTAAATGTAAAAGAAAATCTACTAAAATAGATTATCTGAGGAGACAGAGCAAATCAAAATATAACAGTAACTTTCAGAAAGAGGGGGTGCTTGGCCAGAAAATGTCTGAGATCATGGAAGAGTCATGAGAGCTTCATGCACTGAAAGAGAAAAATAATAAACTCTTCTCAGAAGTCTTTGTCTTCATAATATTTTCTCAGAAAGAACCACCAAGCTTACAAAGACTTTTTAAAGGCTAGCAAATTGTCCTGTTTGCTGCTTGTTTGTGGCATAATGGAAGGTGCAACAAAATTATTCTACTATTCCTATGACTTTATGGGAAGGAGGACCCTCTAACTGCCTGGGGAGCTAAACTGCCTGGCTATATTTTATCTTCTCTCCCTGCCCTTAGCACCCAGCCCATGACAGCAGGCAGCTGAGTAGTTTGCTAGATAAATTACAAAAATCCAAAACACATCAAGCTTAATTTTCAGGCTATATTACTAAGAGTGGCATTTATATCAGTGGAACTCTGTCACTTTTTACAGCTATACATCATCCATATTATTTAAAATGCATGCAGATTTGTCTTGATCTTTCCACCAGCTTTTTCTGCCATCTTGCCTAATTATCAAAGTGATGCCTTGCCCCTAGAGAGAAAGTAATTTGATATATTTCTCTAGTTGCTGCAGTAGCTGAGTCATAATACATGGTTTGTGAAATTACATCCTTTCTTTGGTGATGGCAATAAGATAGAGGGAGCTGCATGAATTAGTATATACGTAGGAGAGTTTCAGAGAAGAGAAAGATTTTGGCAAGGTAAAGTCTACTTTTAATCTTTAATCCACAGAAGTATCTCTACAGTAGAAAAGGGGACTAAAAAACACACTGGCAAACTAATGGTTTTGGCAGAACATTTCTCCTGGAACCATGCTTTGGTGTGATTTGTCTCTAAAAAACCCCTTAGATAATATATTAAAGTAACTTGAAAGTACTTCTTGTACATTTTTACAGCTCTAAGCACGTAATTTCAGAGAATCATGTTTTAAAAACCTAGGACTATTTTAAGAAGATGGCTAATTAGAACAGACATGTCCAGAAATTACATAACTGCAGTAGTGTACTGAAAAAAAAAAACTCCAAGGCAGATCTTTTTCCATGTTTTTATAGCAATTAATCTTTTAAATAAATGCCTATACTGATTAAGATAGCTATCTTGGCCAAATAATTAATTAAGAAAGCAATCAAACAGAAGGCATAAGTGAACAGAGTCCTGTGACTGGAGGGCTTTTTAATGCTGCACATGTTCCTACCAGTCAGCATTTCCTTTGAAAGGCTGGAGCAGCCTTGTTTGCTCTTCAGTGACAGATTAAGCACAGATGGCAATTCAACAGTCTTGTCTGCACATGTTGGCCCAGAGAACGTGACCTGCATCTGTTTTAAGCAAGAGACTAATGTGTTTGCTCAAGACACCAGCAGGCATTGCTGAGTAATCCTTGGATTCACACACAACACCCTTTCTTGCCTCCGAGACTTCTCCAGTGTGGAAGAGCAGGTGCTCATACCTGCTTGCTCTTGGTTGAATGATGTCTTTCTGGAACATGGTTGAAATTTCTATTTTGAGAGTTTTTTTTGTGGAGAATGTAAAAATGAGCATATTATATTTTAGAGAAACTTTAGTGGATGCTATGCCACAAAAATCTTGTTCTTAATATGTAATCATATTAATCATGATAGTAGGCTATGATTCAAATGTGCTTTTTGAATAAAAATCAAAATATTTGTTGCAAGTCTAAGAAAATTTATTCTGTACATGTACAGCATTATTTGCAGACCAATATTTTTGTGAAGTAAACACAAAATCTACATATAGCAAGTTTGTCATCAAATAAGCAAACAAAACCCCTTTAATGTTTCCTTATTGTATAAATTTCTATGTAACACTGGATAAAACTTAGCACATATTCAGTTCTTTGTTCAGAAAACTGGTAAGATATAATCAATGTGGAAACTGAGATCTTTTTGGAATTTCTGGAAAGAACTCTAAGGTACTATCCCAGAAATGTCAGATAAATCTGAGATCCCAATGGCCAATATTGGTGTCATTTGTTGGTTTTGGGCGAAATCTTTACTTTGTGTGCAACATTTAAACTACTATTAAAAAAATAAAAGTGCAGCCACATTTTGAATAATTGCTCAGACTTCAAGTTAGTGGAATTTCTACCTGATTGTCACAGATACTTTTTCACAAAATCAGTTTTATTTGCCCTTTTTTCCACTGTGATAATATTGCATTAGAACAGGGTATGATCACAAAATGTACATTTTGGGGGTTATACCAGAAAGTCTGAGGACTGCATCACAGCAATAAGGAGAAACTATTCATCACGTAGGGACAATTGTAAATTTTAGACATTTTTGTTATCAGATTATACACATTGCTTTCAAGGAAAAGAAATTTCATGGTTTTCACAAAAATTCAGTTAGCATGACCTACAATTCAGCAGTTAATTTCAATACTGATATACTTAATTTTTAAAATCTATTCATAAAACTCTTTAAAGTCACAAATAGAATTAACTTGAGGTTCAGTCTTGAGAAACTTATAATGTAACAGGTTTCAACAACCCATCCAGCTCTTTTTGCTATATTTTTCACTAGTTCAGAAGGAGGACGGATATAAATTCTACAGTTTTAAGGAACTAAGCACAGGAGATTTTGGTGTTGGAATATTAAATCATTTCTTAATACAAAATTCCTGAAATACATCCTTCCACTCTAATGAATGTCTCAGTACACAATACTCCTACAACCAAGCTAATTTTTCTTTTTTCTTTTTTTTCTTTTTTCTTTTTTTTTTTTTTTTTTTGGTCTCATTACAGCACTAAAACCCTGGATTTCATGAAAAATCAATATTGTTTTTCCTCTGGAGATGGTAGTTGAACCTTGCAATATTTTTTTCTTCTGAAATCAATCTCTGGAGCCAAATGGCAAGACCCAATCAATAAAGAAAATCCCTGACCAGTTTTTCTACTTTCCCTGGAGGGTATTCTTAGGGAAAAATGTAAGTCTGTCATTCATTTTTTACACGTTACTTGCGCTTCAATAAAAATTGTCAGAAAATTAAAACTTTGAATTTTTAGATCACATCATTGATTAACTTATTTTAAAGGAAATACAGGTAAGACTCACTGAAAGTGTCTACAGTGTCCCTGTCTTAATGAATCAAGAAGTCTTCATCTAATAAAGGATGTTATTTGGAACAATTGGAATAGATGGTTAGATTTTTAATATTTTTTTTCATAAAGACAAAAATAAATAATAAGTCACATGCAAATCTTTTTCCCTTTAAGTGCTATTTTGTGAACTGAAGCCACTGTCTGAGTTAACAAAGCTATTAAAGCCTGTATTCCATTCCACTCCAAGGAGTTTAATTTACTTTTTCATTACCTTAAAAGAAAACTGTGTTATACATTATGTGACAAATAACACCTACTCTAGCAAATGATTTTTGCAAGTGTGGCATATACATTACCAAGGGATATTGGCATATATATTACCAAGGGATATCCCTGTGTATCAGGGATATTCTTTGCTAATGCAATCATTGCAATCAACTCAGTGTTGCCATTATTTCCTATTTCACCTGGGTTGTTAGTAACCAGTGTCACAGTGAATACACTGATTAGTTATTAGAGTTTAAACAAAGACTGCTATTTCTCTAATTATCAGATCAAGTTCACTGAAACACACACACAAAAAAAAACAACACAGAGCATTGACCATAACTACCATAACTGGGTTTTTTTTTGTTTCTTTGGGTTTGGTTGGTTACTTTTTGGTTTTTTTTTTTTTTGTCATGAAGAATAAAATATTTTCCAGAATGAGAAGGTCATCAAAAGTAGTCAGTGTGGCTTCACCAAAGTGAGGTCATGGATGGATGAGCACAAAGTGAAGCAGATTGAAAACCAAATGAATGGCTGGCCCCAGAGGTGATGGACAGTGGCATAAAGTCTAGCTGGAGGCCAGTGACTAGTGGTGTACCCCAAGCATCAGTATTGGAGCCATTCCTGTTTAATATTATTCATTAATGATCTGGATGATGGGGCAGAGTGCAACTTTTCAAATGCCAAATTGAGAGAAAAGGCTGATAGGCCAGAGGGTTGTTCTGCCATCTGGAGTAACTGTGACAGACTGGTGAAATGGGCTGCCAAGAGCTTCATGAAACTCAGCAAAGGGAACTGTGAAGGCCTGCACCTAGGGAAGAACCAGCCCAGGTGCCCAAATGTGCTCTGAGCCACACAGCAGCTGGGCAGAAAACGACCTGGGCGTCCTGGTGGGCACCACGTGGAATGCGAGCCAGCCATCCTTCCCCTTTATTCAGTTCTGTGAGGCTGTCTCAAAAGTATTGAGTTCTTTTCTGGGCTTCTAGGTACAGGACAGACATGGACATCCTGGAGAGAGTTCAATGAAGACCCACAAGAATGATTAGGGGACTAGAGCATCCAACATATGAGGAGAGGCTGAGAGTGCTGGGACTTTTCAGCCTGGAGAAGGGAAGGTTTTGGAAAGATCTTACTAACATATGTAAAAAATGAAGGACAGGTGACTGGAAGAGGATGTAAGCTCACTCATTGCTGTGATAGCACCAGAGGCAATAGTCACAAACTGAAACTCAGGAGATTTCCTGAACATCAGGAAACACTTTTTTACTGTGAGGTTGACAGAGCACTAGCACTGGTTGCCCAAGGAGATAGTGGGGACTTTTACCTTGGAGATCTTTAAAAGCCCTCTAGATATGGGCAAATGGCTTTAGGCTTCTTAAGAAGGGGTTGGGCACAAGATGACCTCCAGAGATCCCTTCCAGCTTCAACCATTCTATTACCCTGATTTTGTGACAGACATTCTCTCTGCTTAACATTCAGCTCTTGCTCAAATTCCTGCAGAAGTGCAAATATACACTTAAAATACACAGGAGAGAAAAAAGAAAATCCAGATAGGGAATGTTGATAGATATCTACTGAACAAACAAACTGAAAGTGCAGGAGGTTTTAATTACTTTACTTCAGGAGAACAGAAATAGACATTGCTAAGTATGCTATCCTTCCAACTAACTTGAAAAATAAAGTATTAAAAGACTTTTTAAAAGATAATCCAAACCAATCAAATGAGGAGGCATATGAAGATGAAAAAAGTAATCCATGTGAAAAATTTTACAGATTAAATTCCTGAAATTAATGGATATTTTAAAAGGAAGATTCAGTTCAAAGTTAGCACATCTTCTGTTTCTTTTCAGTTTAGGTCTATAGAGAGAAGTGGATCATAGTAGTGCTATCCTGACTTTGTTGAAGTAACTAAAAATTGGATATTTTCCAAGACCTTTCCTTCAAAACTGAGTTCTCTCTATTGTTTTGATACTCACCTGCAGCGTTATTCTACCATATTTAATCTTGCACATCTGGATAGGGTGGCAATCTTACTCATTTTCTTTAAAAAGATATATGAAACATTTATTGGTGTGCTTCTCTTAGTGCATCCAAATATACATCTTCAGCCACAGCATAGAAACACTCAGGATTTTATACATTTCTATAAATACGTTGCTAGAGAAACACATAACTTGTATCTCTAGTAATAAACTGAGGAGTCTAAAGATGTATTTCCAGGCCCTGAAGCAATCAGCATAGAACTCTAAATTGTTAGAGTAGGTGCCGTGTTGATTTGGCCCAAGTCAGCTATCCCTGCTCCAAACACCTCCTGAGCACTGTTCAGGGCTCAGCATGGGTTGAGTATTACTCTCATTAGGCAGCTGCAAGGCTGTTCTGGTTAGAAGATAAGAGTTTAATACCACAGATTAAGGTCTCCAATACATGCAGCTTGTTGGTCTAGATGGTTACTAATGTCTACAGTCTTTTAGAAGCGGTAGTCTGAAAGCCTGAGACATAGCCTGAAAGCCAAGCCCTTTGTCAATTATTTTCCTCTTCTCTTGGTCACAGAAAAAACTGAATTAGGCAAATCACATGACAGCCAAAAATTACCAAATTCAGGCTCAGAGAGATCATCACAAGGATCTCATGCAGCCTTTTATTTACCCCTCCTTAAAGAAATAGAGACTTTTTGCATGACTGTCTCAAACAATCAGCATTCAGCTTCAAGATTAATAACTATGTAAAACAACATAACTAAAATATAGTTTAAATATTAAGACACCTAAATTTTATGCTCACGTTCATATCTAAGATCACAATAGAATGTAGATTTCTCCAGAGTAATGACAGTATACACATCTTGCTCAGTGTAGGTCTGAAATTCTACTTAGATATCCCTGCATTAGGTGCCATAATCTACAAACTGAATCTAATTTATTCCCCTATCACTACAAATCCAAACTAAATTCTAAAACTGTTTAGGGTTGGTTTGTTGGTTTTTTCTTTTCCTTTTGATACAATGGAGATATAACCATTTTTGTTTATTGACTAAAATAGCTAAATTGCATCTAAGCAACCACTAAAAAGTGTATTTACCAATGAAGTCTCAAGCTAAAGGAAGCTGAAAATAAAGGTCTTGACTTTAATATGGCAATCAGTGATGACTTTGTCACCTTCCTATTTAAAATTCTAGTTACTTTAATGTTTTATTTTGGTTTTGGTTTCTGTTCAAAGATGTCAACATCTGTCAACATTTTGGAGCATCTCAATTGGTCTTGCTGATATAGATCAAGTCTGACAGAAAACAATTGATTTTTGGTCTCATAATTGAAATACTTTCCTCCTTTTTCTTGTTACTCTAAAGTTTTGATCTGTGACATAGATAGGACTTTAAGCACATACCTTAGAAACAGTGAATATTAGTAATTCATTAGTTCCACTATATCTTCAGAGCGATTGGAAGTGTCTAGACAGATAATTCACATGATATTGTGCCATAGATTTTTCTTACTGCATCTCCCTACATGAAAGAATTCAAAGATTTATTAACTACCACTGGAACTTAACCCAATGTGGCTTGACAAACAGTACCAAGGACAGTGAACTGGACTATACACATGTAATTATAGAAAAATAACTACTTTTTCTTTGACAAGATGCTTTCAAATTCTTGCAAAATACCAGATAAAGAATGTGTATGCTAAGAAAGGAAAATGAGCAATGAAATGTAAAAGCATCCATCTCAATAGCTCTTCTTCTGCAATAAAATTCATAGGGGTTTTAAAAGAGAAATACTATAAAGCTGTCATAAAAAAATAAGTACTACAGAAAAGGTGTATCACATATATAGATTTGATGGTTTTACAGTCCTGAGATTGAAGAATTAATGTTAACACAAGAAAAGGCAGCATGCTGCTTTATTACCAAAACAAAATAATTACTATTGACAAGGTTTAATTTGATAATTATGTATGCTATAAAGCCTAGAAGTACAATTGACTATTTTAATGTCATTCCTTTTTCTTTAGAATCAAATTAATTCAGCTTTGATATGAAGAGTTTTCTAAAAACAAGTTTATTTTCCAGGCATGTCAATGAAATGCTTTTAAGACTGACAGGAGACAGATGAAGAGAAGACAGGCATCAACAGTACTTCACTGTAATTAAATGTAATGCAATTAAATCTATGATTGTAAATAGTAAAAGCATTTACATGAGGCTCTGATGTTTCTTTTTAGAGTTCACAGCCTGTCAAGAAAGAGAGGTATTTTCTATGGAGGCCCAGGAATCATAGAACGTGCTCTTAGTCAAGAGCATTGAAAATTTCCGTGTACCGTTTTCAAAATTGCATCACCAGTGTAATCTCTCCCAGTCCTCAGTCACAGAGCTGCCTCCTTCCTTTTCTTTGCACACAAGTTGGATTTCACTGCTGTAGCACATCCACCACATACTCCTATTTTAGTTAGATTAGACTTTCCAGAAAACTGCTAAAAATGAAATAATTTTTAATATTGCATTGTTAGGGTGAAGAAAACTGTAGCAACTGCAGCCCCAAGCCTACAGATACAGAATCTTAATTCTGATTTATTTCATTACAGATTTCTCCAGAAGGTCTGGAAAAAAAGTCAAAAACATTATCCTTAGTCCATGCAAAAGAGAAACACACTTTGGTGACTATTCTTTCCTATTAATGATTAGAAAGAAAGAAAACTAGAAGATTTCATCATTTTTCACCAGCACAGAATGTGACTGTCTGCAATTTAAGAAACATTTTGTGACCTATAGAGCATCTCTGCCCCCTGCTTTACAGACTGTGATATCCTATGTTTCTTGTCTGAGAGCAATCATGCCTCACCATATTCCCTGACTACATATAAGAATATAAGAATGGTGTTTAAATGTCACAAATGTCAAGCAGTTTTCTGCAGAGGATAATGGATTTGGCCCCTGCTATTTTGAGGAACGCTTGTTGTCATCTTGATATGTATCATGATTAGAGAAAGGAAATTAAGTTAATGCAGAGCTGATAGTTTGCTTAATACATAGACTTATACTTCCCATAAACCAAACAAGAGGAGACACTTTCAGCTTAGATATAGAGGGACAAACTGAATAGCCTAAGAACTTTGAAAAACATCTCTTTTTATGATCCCCCATATTTTTAAACAAGCATGTACTTCCATTAAATAGGCAGCAATTCTCCAGCAGCACTGAGAGACCTCTTTCCTCAGACAGACTCAAATTCCAACTCAGACTCCCAATTCAGGGGCATCACTCTGAGATTCTAACCCGTACTTTTTTTTTGCTGCACAAAAGGCTTTGAGAATAGTTGATACTCCTTTGATACTCCTAGTTGGTGAAGATGATTTTTTAAATTGGTTGTGGTTGTGTAAAGTGGTTGTGTAAAATGATGGTGTTGCCAAACTGAAAAGATTTCTTTTAGTATCCAAAGTGTTTGACACTTTCAAAACCTTTTTTCACCCTTTCGCTCACATTTTCAATTGTAAATGAAAAACCTTCAGAACTGACTCATTCCAAAGATAGCAACAACAACAACAAAAAGGTTATAACATTTCCAAATTTTTCCATCATCCAATTTTTTTTTTAGCTGATCCTGAAATAGAGGGATGTTCATCATCTGAGAAGGCAACATTCTTCCTGACATAGACCTTATAGTTTTCACCCTGTCTGATAGAGAGGATATAACTATCTCCTTTTCCAAACCATTCCCCAAAATTAAGGGAAATATGTAAAGAATTAAACTTTAGTGTCTGACAAATTTACTGTGGATTTTAAAAATATGTTTTGTAGAAACATCACAGACAAATGAGTTCTTAGCCTTTTAATTTTTTCTAGTAATAGATGAAGTAAACCAGGGACATTTCAGCACACTTAGGGGGCACATTGTTTTTCAGAAATACTCTAACTTGTCTGACTTTCTACTTTCAGCTGTAGGGGTTTTTTGTTTTAGGCTTTTTTGTTGATAACTATGAAGTACATTGGCACATCTCCTGTCCAAATCCTGGTCTACTCTCTTGGAGATCCTGGTTGTCAGACACTATAAAATTCAGCTATAAAAGAGATTTTGATCTGGGAGTTTATCTCATATTTCCAATAATTTGTGTGTGTTTAAACCCTCTCTAAAGCTTTTCATTTCTGCATTACTTTCTCATAGCGTACTAAACGAGGGCACCATGGTAGCTGTGGCTTCTCTCTAATAAGATAATTAATTGGAATGGGTCAGGCAATCAAAAAATAAATCAAAATAACTGAGTTAATCAGGCTAAAATTTAAAATGTCTGCAGAGGATTTTTTTCCAATATAGAAGATAGCTTTGAAGCGAGTGCCATAAAGTGGCATAGGTGAATTAAATACAACTTTTCGAAGCATTAGAAAAAACAGTTTTCAGTCTAAAAACTGAAATACCAAAGTAAGATCTTGTAGCAATAATATTTAAGACTTTCATTCATAAAGTTACATTTCTACTTCAATTCCTTCCTCATTGAAAAGTGTTTTTCCTGATCAGTGTATGCATGTGAAATAAATGAGATCAATAGGAGACTTGCCAAGGCTTGGATTTCACTCTAAATACTTTGCATGTAAGAAGGTGACCTTTTCAAAATAGCAGTCTTGGCTACTAGGTCTGATGATCCTTAGACTTAGATTTAAATTTTTGTTTGCATACTAACTGAAAGAAAGGTAGATTCATAGGAAGAAAAGCTATGGAATTAGATTTTCAGTTTCTGTATTCCTACTGCATTTGAGAATGTACAAGAGGCTGACTCAGCATTGTTATGAAGTGGGAAATTACTTAACTTTTCAAACAATATTTTTTGGTACAGGAGCAGTTCTGTATGTTATTTTACAGTTATTTTTTTTTTTTTTTTAGAGATCACTCTTCATAGCTACTCAAAGTGGAACTGGACAATAGATTCATAAGCACATTTTTTGGTCTGTTTTCTCTTTTCTCCTCCTGATTTTAAGGACTCAAGGTGCTCTATTTCTGTTCCAGCTTGGAGAGCCGTATGCAGTTTCATTATTGCTCCTGCATTAGAGGAGTTCCTTCCTTTCTCACAGTCCTAAATTCTTTTCAACCAACATATAAATACTTAAGATTCTCAGTATTTTGAACTATTCTAGAAATCATGGAGGTGCAGGGGGAAAGGAGTGCTGCTGTGCTGAAGGACAGTAATTCCATAGCAGGAGAGCCTGTTGTGACATGAGAGGCTTGACCACCAGCCACACCTAATATCCACACAAGACACTTCTGACACAGCAGGCAACCTGCCTGCTGTAATCTCTGCTAATTAATTGTCACTGAGGAATTTATAGTACCAATATACATGGCAAGCAGTAATATACCTCTGTGATTCCTATATACAAGGAGACCACATCTTTTCTAAAAGTCTGTAATGTCCTCTAGTGCGTAAATCTTGTGTTAAATATGAAAAAGCTTTCCTTTCCTTGGTTTGTTTTCTACTTTCCATGACTGACAGTCACTGTTTCTAAAGATTTCCTTAATGTGTACTACTGAAATCACTTCTGAGGAACCAGTGGTTGCTTTTTTTACCTGAAATAGAGTTTTTGAACAGCTATTTCTAATAATCTGCTTGCTCACAGCAGAGGTTAATTAAATCCTTCATTTATACTTTCTGGGTGGCTGCATAACTCAGGGATGTTTATACTCTATCACAAGTTCCATGTGTGCCTCGTGAGTCTCTGTGGTTTCCTAATTTCCAGTTAATAGACATTCCCACAGATGTTCATTCCTTAGGACATTGTGTTGTTAAAAAATCACTGTACTTCAGTCAGAAAAGCTAACATTTGGTGAACAGGACCTTACTGTCTTTTTGGATGTCGATGGTTGGATGCACCAAGGTTGAAAGGATAAATCAAAACCATGCTAAGGCACAAAGCACCTGGAATTTTGCACTGGTGCACCAATGCTGGTATGTCATAGAGTCACACCTAGTCAGTGATGTTCTGTTGCTCATGTACTGCTGTCAGACGATTTAGAGCTCCTGTTGTAAACCAGTTGTGGGGCATTGTTAGTAGTGATGATCTAAGGATGGACCATTGGTGGCCTTGCTGTCATACTGCACTGCCTGTGTGTGGGGTTTCTGAGAGAGTGAAAATAGAACTCCACTAATTCATAGCTCTGGTCAATTCAGAAAGAAGGACGGACATAAATTAATATTTTGGATTTTTTCCCCGTTGGAGAAAGAGCTCAGATTGTCTTTGTATAGTCACACAAGTAAAATAGCTTCTAATTGATCCTCTGAGGCACTGACAGCACTTTCATCCAGTCAGAGAAATAGAAAGAAGAGTGTTGATTTTCTACAGAAAGACAAGATTCAGCTTTCAAACGCATCACAGAACAAGCATCAAAATATTCTTGCAGACAGGAAGGGAGAGTACAAAGTTTGTACCAGCTGCAATTAAAAGTTCACAGAAGGTTTGCTGGAACTAATACCTGAATACTGAGCAGATGTGAATCAGAGCAGCAAGGTGCTTGACATTTTGGTAGCGTGTTTCATAGACCTTTGATGAATATATAAAGCTACAAGAGCGAATGCTGGACTAATGAATACATAAAGCAACAAAGCAAATAACAGAATTTCACTGAAGAATAAAGCTACATAGCTGGCAGGAGACAGCTATTGTATATGCCCTTCAAAAATAATGAAAGGAATAAGCAACTACACAAAGGGATGCTGCCTAGATTTAAAAATAGTGATTTTCTGTAAGAGATCTGTCCTGGTTCCAGCAAGGACAGTGTTAATTTTTTGCATTAGCCAGGAGGGAACATAGCTACTAGAGCACAGAGGTTACTCCATACCACCTCATGTCATTGCTGAGGGCCGGATAAAGGAACTCTGTTCCAGGGAGAAGGGGTTCCTTTGGGTCAAGCAAGCACGGTGGGCAGAGCAGTGGGGGTGACACTTGTCCTGAGCTGGAGGAAGCAGGTGGGATGAGTGGCTGCAGTTGGGCTGAGCTCTTCACTCTATCTTCTAGGCTTTTGTTATTAATATTATTGCTGTCACTGTTGGTTTTTGTATCGTTGTTTCCAATAAATTGTTCTTATCTCAGTCTGTGATCTTTGCATTTTGTGCCTCCGGTTCTCCTCTCCAATCTGCTACACTGGGGATGGGAAGGGGAGAAGGGGGACAGAGAGTGAACAGCGTGTGGTTTGGGGTTTCAGTGGGAACAGTACATTGGGAAGAACTATTCCTAAACCATGACAAAATCACAGTAATAATGACATATTTAAAGGTGGTACTTTCCTGTAGGGAGGTATCAATAACCTAATTTTGAAAAGCCCAGGAGAAAAAAGGCTTTACAATTTTTTTTTACATAAGAGAGTAAGCTGTTGCCTTGGGAAAATATTTAAATTTCCCTACCAGATTATCCTGTGGGAATACACACAAAAGGGTACCTCTCCACATTCATGGCTGGTGAAGGAAGTCAGAGAAGAAATGGAAATGAAGAGTAAAAGAGAAAATTGCAGTGAGCTGTCATTATCAACAGTTAACACAACTTCTAGGTAATATAATGGTCTAAACAGATCAATAATGACAGATTTCCCACAGCTGTTGGAAGAAGCAGATTGGATAACACTGACTGTCCATGGCTCAGAGTTAAAGTGGTGACCATGTGGGCACTCACAGCTCATGTGCCATGACATCACCAGCAGTTTCCAGAGCTTCATTTGAGGCTGAAAGCAAGAGGAGATAGCAAAGGGTAAAGTTCCTGCAAGTTTTGAGTGGTAAGATTTTAAGATCTTTCTCTCTGCCAAACATTTGTTCATCTCTTTAAAAAAGTTAGGAAAATAAAAAGGAATTAACATAGTGGTAAGGTTTTATTTCAAATGCACCCTTCTCCATCACTCACTTCCTGCCATTGCCTCCCTGCAAAGATCACAAATTTTACAGAATGACAGTAGAACTGGAACTTTGATATCCCAAAATATACAAAGCTACTGAATGCTAAAGCCACATGACTGTCCTTTGCTGGCTCTTTAGATACTGAGGAGATGAGAGAATTATAGTTGACCTTGCGCTGATGTAATTTTGTTAGTGGCACTTATCTGTGGCAGCATATATTCCAGGAGGAGACTGGAGAGGTGGGAGTGTCATTCATCTAGAAGTAACATCTACATTCAGAATGAAATTCACCTCTTTGCCAAGAAATGCTAGAGTTATTTATAGAGAAATCTCATATACTGGGCCCCAGTCAACTCCCTGAAAAGGGCCAGCGTGAGTTCTAGGGTTGCATGAAAAATATCTGCCATCCCAACCCGCATGTTGGAAAAAATAAAACTTGTAGTAATATGCTCTGGTACATGTCATACTGTGTAGCCAGTAAGGCCCTGAAGGTAGATGATTTTTTCCTTTGTTGTGCTCTGAAAGGTTTCCATGTTAACAGAACAATCAGCTTTCTTTTTAATCATAAATTGGCATCTCTAAGCTGTTCAGTGTGGGTGAGCACTATCACTACTGTAGTTTTTTGCTGCAGGAGACTGTGGAATGAATAAATAAATGCTTATTTCTAGCTTTCCCCTACTTCTTGAATGTAACATCTGTCACAGAATGAATCAGGAGAGTCAAGAACTGTTGCCTTCCTTTGACACATCTATAAGCTCACACACTCTCAGTCATCAGCTGAATTCATTAGATGTACTTGTAGAGACTTTTCGATCACGGAATTCCTGTAGCAGAAGCTTGCTTTAATAGTAATAAGAACAACAATGACGAAAGTATGACCAGCATCTACTGCACAAGCAAGAAGATCTGAGAAATAAAAATACTAACTGATGATCTATCATGAGTGGTTTAAGTGTGAAGAATTAAAGAGACATCTAACTAACAGGCGTATTCCATCAGTGGTTTAAAAATGGAACAAAGTCTTCACCAGCATCATGAAAATATAATTCAGTGAATGTGTTTTCAGTGTTCAGGTTTGCTATAAAGTCAATAATTCTGAGAGATCAGTGTTACAAATTAGTGAAAATCTTTTTTGGACAACATGAGAAGAAAAATAGATTTGATGCCCTATTACAGGACAACATTGCAGAAATGGAAGTACCAGGTTAAAGCACTTACTGGTAGTAAGTTGGAAGGAATGCACAGGGGATAAGGACACAAGGAGAAACGAGGAGTAGGGTTGGTGTGCTTTGAATGAGCAGAGCTGGTGTTACTTGGAAAGAAAAGAGATTCCCAATGGGGTGGGAACTGTAGGTCTTGGGATGTTGAAAGTCCATCAGAAAACAGAAAAGGCATATTCACACACTGCATAAAGCATTTTTTCCAAAAGCCTAACCATGGAGAAGGCCCCTGAGGGGTGGATGGAGAGAGTACAGAACAGCAGGTCCTGGCTCAGTACAGGAATGAGAAGGAGATTTCCATAGTGGTGGTATCCTTCATGCAGGCCCTGATCAGGCATCTTCGGTCCCTGTCTCTCCTGCCCTTATCATTTCACAGCCCTGAGCCAAGGCAGATACTTCTAAAGCCATTTTCTGCCCTGCCTCCTTCCCTTCCCCTTGACTCCTGTCATCCCCTAGCAAAGCAGAAAACAAGCAATCTGGTGTAACTGAAACCTACAAGGATACAGTGTCAGGGAAGGAGTAATTTGAGCAGCAGTAGGCTTGGATTGCATGTCACTAGGGACTGAGTGGGTGAAACAGGAAAGCATTAGAGGATTCCGGAAGGTATGAAGACACCGCAGATCCTTTGGGAGGAGGGAATTAAATAGATGATACCAAGACGTATTAGTATATATAGTAATATAGTAATATAGTAAAATTATATATTAGTAACTGGATTTTCTACAGTTCAAAAATACTTTCCATGTTATCACACCCCCGTTCCACTGTGTGCATCCCTGGATGCTCACCTTGTTCACAGCCTTCATCAGGGAAGGAGGAGGCAATGTCTGACACACGAGTGCTGCTCTGGATGCCACATTCCCTTGCAAAGGGTGCAGAAGGCTGTGCATATATACTCCAAAAACACTGGTTCTCATGGTCTGGATAGAAAGGTGGACCTGGGTGGAAAGGTTATCTGAGCACAAGGTTGCACAATGCACAGCAAAGAGCTAGGTTAACACAGAAATTTCCCAGCTCCATCCCTTCCTTTTTTAGCAATGGTTAGCTTTCCCACAGGAAATCACTAAAATTCAATGTTTCTTGTAGTATAAAATATTTTGTCTTAGAGGGGACAAGATACTCAATGGACCTTGGCCCAGTGTCTCAAATGTTCTAGTCCACAAAAGACGGATTTCATAATTTGACTGAAACATATTCCAAGTGAGTTCTGCTGGATGATCTAAACAGTCTGTGGTATTTTGGTTAGTTGATTGTTTTGGAATTGTTTCACAGAATGCATTATGGCACATGTTGTGGCAGAAGACCTAGTCATAACCACTCATCAAGTAGTTATTTCCAGGCTTTCTAAAATAAAATCAGTCTTCTTTATCAAAGTTATTTTAACTTTTTTTCTGCTCGAAAACAAGTGTCATGGTTATAGCTAGGATAGAGTTAATTTCTTCTCAGTAGCTGTTATAGTGCTGTGTTTTGTATTCAGAATGAGAATGGTGTTGATAATACACTGATTTTTTTTTTTTTTTTTTTTTTTTTTTTTTTTTAATAAGACTTGTTTGTCCTAAGCCAAGGACTTTTAGTACATCATAAACTGGGAGGAATTAGCTGGAAGCATGGATGATCTGGGTTCAGGAATGGGGGCCTGGCATTGGTGCTTTACTTATTTGTTTCCCTTTTATTGTAATTATTGTTTTTTTACCATTATTACTGTGTTTTGCTTGATTTTAAATTATTAACCTGTTCTTATCTCAACACACAGATTTTACTTTGATCTGTCTCCCCACCCCTCTGGGGTCAGGGGGATGAGAGGGGAGGGTTGAGTGAGCGTCTGCATGATGTTTACTTTCCATATGTGTTTAAATCACAACAACAAGACAATAAGAAACCTCTACAAGTTATTTTTTTTTAAATTCAGCTTTGTCTTCTAAAATAATTGTTCCTCATGAAATATGTGCTTATCAGACAGTGTCAGTCACGATGTACAATAGCAAAAAAAAAAAAATCCTGCTTATCTCCTCTGCCTATTTTCATCATATTTAGGCTCTCTGCATATATTTTTACTTTTCCTTCTTCAGTTATCTCAGAATCTACTCTCTCTTTTTATGCTTGCCATTACAATTCCATTCACTCTCCTATGCTCTTTTTCATCTCTTTTTTCCTTCATTCCATATGCAGTTCAAATACCTCATCCTTAGCTCATAAGTGAATTCATGGCGCTATCCTTATCTAAATCTCTGCTTCTGGTTAACACGGTACATTTTTGTAGTTATTTTTTGCAACTTTGTGCCTTCATTCATTGTTAAGCACTTTCCTCCATTCTCCTCTCGGTATCTGAAACATCTTTTTGCTTTTTAAGTGATGATCTCTTCTGCCTGCATCTAGTGCAAACTGTAAGATTCTCCAGCATGCATAAACTTATATTTTATTTTGAATTAATGTATCTTCATTTGTGTAGTCATTTAAACCTTAAAAAACTGAGAGGAAGTCGAGGGCACCTTCATCCCTCATTTCTTCACCTTGCTGCCAGAAGATGGAGGAGGCACTGCACTCTGCAAGAGCTGAGGGGCACAGATGGGGTGAGAAGAGTGCTGTACTAAAAGGCAAATATACTTCACAGCAGAGTGAGGCAGGGGTAGAGTAAGAAGTCTAAATGACAGAAAAGTGGTTTGCTTTCTAGAGACATGACCACTGAGATGAGGTTTTGTTCAAGAAATGTGTATTAGTATAATTACATTCCCTTTCTGGTCAAACAGATTGAGGGTTTTTTGCTCTCCCTGTTCTCAAGCTAAAAACTGTGACCACTGTCGACTTCCTCAGCTTCACTGAAATGTTCTAAAAACATCTGCAGGAGAAAAATACAGCTTTAGCTCAAATTGCTTTAAATACTACTTGCTAGTTAGCAGCACTTCAGGGGCTAAGCCAAGTAATAAAGAAAATAACTTCATGTGAATTTCCTGTTTCCTAAGAATGTGGCTTCTGAGCATAGACCTAGAACAACTCCGTATGTGCTATTTTCAGTAATGCTTGCTGCTACTGGATTAACTCTTCTTTTATTATTTCTGAAAGAATTATTTCATAGCTGATACATAGATCCATTGACCTACAGAAGAATATACAGGTCTTTGGCAAGATCTCATTTGGATAACTTCTGACAGTAATTTTAACCCCCAGTGCTTCTGGTTGCATTTCTGAAATGGAATGTTTTTTTTTTTCGGACCAATCCTCATATTTCAAACCTTCACATTGACCTATCTACTCTCTTACAGTTAGTTAGGCATCTTCTTTTCGTGCAAGGTTGACCTGAATCCCCAGAGCAAATTGTAACATATTTCATACCTGTTCTGAAATACTTCAGAAACCTGAAGATAACATAACTCTGAGACTTTTACCCTTAAGCTACAACATCTAAGGCTGCTTTAGAAAAGAAAAATTAATTCCTTGTCAGACTAGAGGATTAGGATAGGCTTATGGAATTGACATCTGCTTGACAATGCATCAGCTCTAAAACTCATTCTTTTGTGAAGCTGATGCATTGAAATATGTTAACCTAGCTTAAAATATGTGTAAAAATAGGAGACTAAGTAGAATAAGTACAAATGACTGTATGAATGCTTGAGCTGTATTTTGAAGCTGAGGTACTAAACAACAGGTCCAGTACTATGTATTCCCAGAAGTCTTTAATATATGCTTTAGGGAATATATCTTTTTACCCTGACAATGAACCATGGTTTATGTCATGTATTTTGGAAAGTAACATTCTAGTTTGATTTAAATTCACACAAGAGTACCCATGAGACTTAAATAAGAATGTGTTGCTGTACTGAACAGCATTTTCTGGGTGTTGGATCATAGAATTATAGAATCACAGTATAGTTTGGGTGGGAAAAGATTTTTTAAGATCATTAGCCCAATCCCCCTGCAATGAGCTGGGACACCTTCAATTAGGCCAGGTGCCTCAAAATCTTTCCAGGGATGGGACATCTACCATCTGTCTGGTTAACTTACTCCAGTGTTTCATGATCCTCGTTGTAAAAACTTTCTTCCTTATATCAAATTTGAATTGACGCTCTTTTAGTTCAAAGCCATTACCCTTTGTCCAGTTGCTAAAAAAGTCTGTCCCCAACTTTCTTTCAAGCCCTCTTAAGCACTGAAAAACTGCAAAATGTCTCCCCCAGAGCCTTCTCTTCCGCAGGATGTGCAACCCCAACTCTCTCAGCCTTTCTTCTTAGATGTGTTCCATCTCTCTGATCAGTTTTTGTGGCTCTCCTCCTATGGCTCAGCTCCAACAGGTCCATGGCTTTCCTGCTCTCAGGACCCCAGAGCTGCATGCACCACTCCAAGTGGGACCTCACAAGAGCAGAGCAGAGAAGGCTGGTGAAGTAGAGTGGAAGATTGATTGCTTTTTATTTTTACATTCTTTCATTTGTGCTTTTAGAATGGAGCTTGTTAGCTATCATGTATCAGCTATTATGGATATTTTTTCTTGCTTTCAATAATGCTCTGACTGTAAAGTCTGTATGTTTTTGTTTCAGTTTTCAAGCTTGCATATAGCCATTTTTAACTTGGCCGCTACTTCTGGGTTCTCATCTTTGCTAATTACATGTGACATGTTAAGTGACAAAAAAACCAATTTTTTGCAAGACTGAGTATAGATGGATCTGGATAATAGTTGTATGTCTTAATAATTTTATTTTGTTGTTTTGTGGAGATAAATCAACCTAAATAATGTATCCTTAAGATGCATGCTATACTTCATAAATGCAGCATATAAATGAAATGCAGTTCTCATGTGTTGCTATATATTTGCTCATATAAACCTAAGAGAATGAGTGCTAATCCACACTTGAACAAGGCAACAGATTTGAAATTGATATCTGCATTCACAAGCTAATAGGTGGAATTTCATTGAAGAAGTAGGATGTAAACAAAAAGAAGATATTGCATACATAACAAATGCACAGAATCTTAAAAATCTCAACATGGCAAACAGAACATTTTGAAGAGCATTCTCCCTACTTATATGCAAGAAAAAAATGGTGGTGTTTTCTTCCACAATCTAAAAATTTTTATTGTATGGTGAATTTATAGACCTTAATAAGAAGAAAAGTAGTAAATCTTGTTACACAGGAAATTCTCACTAACATGTGAGGTAGATTATGCTGCATGTTGCAAAATCCTTTGTGTATTTCTGATCTCATGCTTTCTCAGATCTGTCCTGACAAATTATTTACATGGTGATTTTATGATATTAAGATAGGTCTGCTAAAAGTAATGGGATTCATATTTTGTTTTGACACTATATTGATACAAAAGTGTAAAGCCGAGGAAAAGAGTTTTTAAGACACACTAAACCATGGCAGTCTCCTATATTTCCTTTTTCAGAAGAAAAATGTTGCTCTTAGGCTTGATACATAGAGAAGATTCAAACATGTTTACTCAACCACATGGAAGAAATTTCATGAAACCTGAGTGTTGGTTTTTGTTAGTGTGATAATTCTACTATCATTCTTAAGCCTTAACTTATCTATCATTAAAGCATATTTCTGGCATTTTGAAATAAATAGTTGAGCAGGAAGTATCAAAGATGAAGAGAAAATATCTAATAGTGCTTTGCTTCAAATTATTTACATACAATCTTTTTCATCCTATCTAATTTTACACATCTAATTACTGTGCCTAAGATGCTGGCATTTCCATTATGAAGTGAATGGAGAGGGAATATCAGCTCATATAAAATTGAATGTGTATCTTCTTAGAGTAGACAAGGACTTATGGACTATTAAGATTTAGGTTTAGGTACCTCATTTACGTAGATGATGCCTCAGGTCAGACCTTTTTTTTTTTTTTTTTGGAAGGTCTAACCAGAAGAGAAAGCATATTTTTAATCAGTCCACACAGGGACAAAGCTACTAGTAGTGTGTTTAATCTATTTACCTTATTTTGTAAACTTAATCTCTGACAGAGATTAATCACAATTCATGTCTCCAGTCTTAGAGTGCAGACTAATTTATGTCATTTCATGTTACACCTTCACATAAACACTGTCAAACATCTGGCAAGAACAAAAGCGCCTAGGAGAGACAGAAATCCCACGTCTTGGTACTCAGTGAAAATACTTTGTGAAAGGATTAATGCTGACCACTGGTACAGTCCTAAACAAAAACTCGCAGGTTTTGCAAGACAAGACACATGGTAATACATACAAGTAGGCATTTTTCCAAATCACTTATCTGTTTCATGGTGAAGGGCAACACTTACTAAATTAGTGTTCAGATTGATTGATTTTGAATTTCTGCTTGGTTTTAACAAGATGTTAACTAGTGCATTTTCAAAACTGCAGTGAAATCAGCTACAAGGAACAAGGGGAGGACTTCAGAAGAAAATACTGCTCCAGCAGAAATGGAAATGGCATGGCATTGTGTCGTGGTTTGACCCGGAAGTGAGGTTTTGGGATCTTTTTCTTCCATTCCCAAGTTAGAGCCTGCTTTGTTCTGTTCCCGGGTCACATCTCACAGTAACCATTTTGGGGGATACACCTTTCATGGGGGCACTGGCACTGTGCCAGAGTCAATCCATGACACATTTAGATGTGTGTTTCATGAAATGTGGAGTAAATAATTGTCTGATACTAATGCAGAAGAAAAAAACTGAATTCCAGCTCTTCTCAAATACAATCCTTCCTACCTCTACTTGGCATTTGAGATCAATTTGGAAGACTTGAGTGGTGCCAGGCCCCCTGAGGAGTGATCAGCACTTGTAAATATTGAACAAAGGCACACCTCAAGGCTCTGAAGCAATGAATAGCTACTTGTATGCTTACTCAGCTCACAGGGACAGTCAAAGTACTCCCACGTCGCAATAGGTAAGCAGGCACACAGATCTCTGCAGGTCTGGGTTTAGCTACATTCAGCTAAATGTAGCTGCCTTTCCCCCCCTCCCTTTTCCTTCCAATAGAATGCCATTCTTATTTGAACTTTGCAATTCATTGTTAGTTAATTAACACCTTTTCACCTCTATTTCCTATGCAATTGTGTGAGTAACGGCTTTAAGAGGAAACAGAAAGATCTTGAAAATAACACATTGGTTGAAGTGGAAAAGGAAACAAAAATAATGGCATTATGATAGCTTTCTTCCATTTATATACTCAAAAGTTGTAGTGTTGTTGTCATGCCTTCAAAACATTCAGTTGTTCAGAGATAAATACCATCTTATTTCACACAGATGCATAGTTAGGGTTTTTTTTATTCATGAGGACTAAGCTATATACCTCATTATCCTCACTGCTTATTTATCAAGACATTCTTGTTAGTTTAGATGAGTATAGCCTGTCTGAGCAAAAGTCTATCTCCATAGGCATGAAATACCTACAAAAATACTGTTTCCAGTGTATTTAAGAAAATGCCACAAATAAGAATGTGATTTATGTTGACATTACCATGTACACAGATCTTTGAGAGGTCAAAGGATTTCTCTGCACAAGTATGATGATACCACTGTAAAGGCTAAATAACGACAAAAGTAATGCCAAACTTGATGTCTGTCTGTTTTGCCTAGGCTTAAAATTTAGTAATCTATTTTTAGGTGGTCATCTATTTTTCTTCAACAGTAATTGCAGAGGAACACATGGAAGATGTAATCCCATCTGAGACACTGATGTATGGGTGGACTGAAGTTTTCCATCCGTTTCCATTCATAGAGGGATAATTTAGGTTCAGTAGACCACCAGCAATACACATCAAAGATAAACTTCTTTCTTCTGTTCTTTTACCAAAAGTAAAGTAGAAGTATCTTTTACTGACTTCCAGAGTTGCAAGAATCTTGTAGTGAACAAGTGTACAAGATAAAAGTCTGTCTATTTCCACACAAATATAGACAAAATTTTAGTAATGATATACAGGCACGGTTTTCTTTCAGTCATATTAAAAGATACACTGAGCATTTTGCCTTCCCAAAATTTGAAAATTTCCAAGGAATATTCTGTGGTATTTCTTCTTATAACGTGACAAACTTAAAAATCTATTAATATGGCAGTTACTGGTCAGATGATGTACCTTGCTTACTTAGAGTAAACCCCCTCTCTATTATCTTGCTTTATAATGAATGCATGAAGTCAGTGGAATGCCTATGACCCGCTGTTTCCACACTATGGACTCAGGACTGTTGGGGAACACTGTTCATGAATATGTTAATTTAAAGACTCAGTCAATTTCTTACAAATTTATTTGCAAAATCAACACAGAGAGCTGCATTAAACATGTAAAAGTGCTGTGAATTTGAGCTGAGTTACTGTTGCTATGGCACCCTTCACTTACTTCATTCTCAGTACTGCACAAGATTCAACAAAATATCCTTAAGCATACAAGCAGGTGCTTTGACTTTGGAATTGTTCATAAGCTTTGAATTGGACATCTGCTGAAAGATCTTGTTGAACAAGATCCATTGTCTCATTTTACTTATCTTTCAGTTTGTGAGAAGAACTGTATAATAAATGGTTTTTGTATGAACAGTTTGCAAACTAGTTTTAAGTTTATGGGCTGGATATAGGCTGGATTTTGTTACTAACTATGCTGTTTTTAGAGTGAACCTTGTGCTAGGACAACGTGATGGCTCAGAATGCATTGTAGAAATTCAGAATGTCTATACTCTGACAAAATTGTTATAGAAAATCACAGAAAAATAAGGCTAGGATTCTGAAAGACAAAGTATTCAATAACAGTTGCAGTCTAAAGTGCACCTACATTTAAAAATTAATTATTTTTTAAGACTTTTTTTTGTTTCAAGTGTTTTTGTCTTTGTTCAAGAGTATGATCACACAAACACTTGTGCAGGCTGTGACGGGTCTAAGGAATGGGAACAAGAAAGGAAGGGCAAAAGCAAAGAAGCAGAACAGAAAGGCATCAAGGTAATATTGCTGCTGGTAATTTTGTGAATCGCAGACTAAGGCTACAGTGAACCTGAAATGTTACTGAGTCTTTTCCTTTCTTCAAAACACAATCATGTTTTTCTAGCTTATTTTAAAGGAATTAAAGTGGTAGAGATTCTAAGGAACCCAAGCAACATATTTCTGCAATACTTTTTCTCTTCATGTAAATATAAAGAAAAATTAATGTCCATCATATGCTAGTACTGCTATTATTACTACTTCCAATAGCAATCATCATTCCCTTTACTTTGACTGCAAGAGGCCTTTATTTTTAAAATAAACATGAGCACTGGAACAGGAAACAATGTTAATTTTGATACACAATTAGTTATCTATAAAATATAGTGATCTATAAAATATAGTGATCCATTTCCACTGTATTAATAAATGCAATGTTTACCCTACAAAATACATGTATTGTAATTAGTAAGTCTTCATTACCAACCTGTATATTTTCTACATATTTTTCTTTTATTTGTTATAAAATTCAGAAATTATATAATTAATCTAAAGCTCTATTAAAAGTATTGTGGAGTGTGAAATAATGGCATGTAACTCAGGACTTGCCATTTGCATCTCACCTATCAAGAAAATATATATATATATATATGTATATATTCTTATTGCATTGGAGACTGGTTCCTTCCAACTCTAGCCTGTGGTCCCTATGACAATTCTGCAGTAGTAAGTGCTATTTCTTATGCTTCTCACTGGCATAGCTGCTGGGGCATCAATATGAGCTGTAATCCTACTTTTTCTACTTCTTTTTGTGAAGAGAAGCTGCATCTCTGGAAGAAATGTCCAACCAAAATCAGGTGAGAAACTATGCCATGACTCATTCCTAAGAATGGTAGTTTGGCTTATGCCAAGAAAACATCTACCTTACGTTGTTACTGTTGCATTTTGTCTACAAATTGATGTTTTAAAGAATCACTAAAATCTCTGAAGTTCCCAGAAACAGGGCAGAATTCAATGTCAGTGTGTTTTACTAGTTGCCAATTCCTTTTGACAGCTGGCTACCTGTTAGCTTATTTTATTTTTCAAACAATTATCAGCAGGACTGTTCTGTAGCTCAGACATTTGGGATCTTCAGGGATAGGTGGCATTCTACAGAATGAATGTAAAAGCAGAAATAGTTTTCTAAAAACAAACACTTTAAATCTACTACTGCTAGGTGCCAGCCAATTTGAAGAACTGGCATGACAGAAGCCACTTGTGTGTAAATAAGAATATGTGAAACATGGAAAATAGTTTCCTGAACTCAGTTCCAGATAGCTTACAAGAGAACATCTAAAATTTGTTGATAAAAAAGTAAGGTGCGCCTCAATTTTAAGGATATTTTTGACATTGTCATCATGATCAGGTTGGGATATATAGGATGAAAAAAAGACTGTTTTGAGGAATGCAATCTATATGAATTTGCCAACTATTACTTTTGTGACACAGCTAGGAAATTAATCGATAAATAGAAGTGTATAAAAAGAATTGTTCTTGTTGCACATAGATTTCATTCACAATCATCAGTGAACTGTCATCCATTTTCTATATCCCAGTTGTAATTCTGTAAGTTCTTTTCTTTCTATATATATATAATTCAATATGCACTGTGGTTGAAGTAGACCAAAAGACAAAGTCCCTTTTGCTATAGGTGGCAGCACTAGCTTATTATAAAGGTTGATGGGCTTCCCTCTCTTGAAGAGAGCAGTTATAAGGATACCTGGGCAGCATATAGATTCTATGCAAAGTAACTGTTTAAGATTTAGAGACTCAAAATACAAACATGTATTGGGTTTGTTTTAGGGAAGAAGATAATTTCTTATTACACTCATGAACATTTTCTAAAGGCTTATTAGGGATTAATAGGTTGAAACCAAATTTTTATTTTTAAAAAAAGATAATTTAAAAAATCCACATTTGTAAACCTGTGGAATGTTTTGCTCTTCTAATGAGAAACCCTCCTAAACTCAACTTCCAGAGGATAAGTTTCTAGAGTATTGAAAATCTGCCACAATGATACTAATCTTCTTCAAGGATTTGCTGTGTTTTCTTCTGGTATTCAGTTGTATGTTTTCTGCAGTTCTTCAGGACAATATCATAAAAAATTATGCTGAAGAAATACAATCTCTGTTCCCTTTTATTTTTTTCTCTTCATGTTTTTCTACAACACAGCCTTTCTTCTCAGTGTCCTCACCCAGTCACTTATGAATGGTCCTTCTAAATTTTACCCACATTCTTACATTCCTCCTTAGACATTTTAGGTAAGAAGTATTATGTCATCTTTAACTTTTAATAAATACAGGACAACCTGTAATACATACTGTACAACTTTAATGGTTACTGTTTTATGAATGTCAATGGAAAATAATTCTTCCTATATTTTTGGTCATATTTTACAAGACTAGAGAGCTAACAGCATGAGCATCAAAGGCAACCAGAAAATTTGTGAGTAGCAATCCTTTCCTGAGTCTCTGCTTGATAAGGAAAGTTAAAAAAAAATTACTGAGTTGCCAGACATTGGCCTCTGTCATAAAATATTATTTATAAGCCTGTTAATTCCATTACTATTTTGCATCAAAATATGGTTTCCTGAAAAAAATGCATCAATAAATTAGTGCTCTCTGCTATTCTTTTATATTTTCCTGTGCCTGAAATCAAAGCCATACAATACACCATGCAATGTAGTATGCCATAGTCATGGTAAGATGTCAAAAATTTCCTGTTAAAAAGCATGAGATTATTCTACTGCTAAAAGCAAAAGTTTTCCAAGTTAAAATCTAGCTTCTAGATTTCTCTGTTCTTCTCTAGTATTTCAAGATGATGAGTGCCAACTCTAATTAGCCTCAACTAAAGTCACACTTAAGGTCTGTTTTTCCTTAAAGGAGCAAGACCTTTTCCAGGTGGGTCCTTATCATTTCACTTGTATCTTACATTGTTTTTATGACTGGCATAGCTCAGTTAGTCCTATGTGATGGCTAAATATGACAATAAAATTGAACCAAAGCAGCAGGTGAACGTTAACTGCTCCCTTTTTCCCCCGGGATCTTTCAATGTATGCTTTTAGACACTACTGATTAAGGAAAAAAATTAACAAAAAAACCAGAATCTTTAGAAATTCATTTGGAAATTCACCCAAATATCTATAACTTTTCATGCAAAGTAGTGACCAATCTTGAATTCAAAGAGCTTTTTTTTTTTCTTTGTTTATATGTGGTGAATAAAAATTTTGCTGTTAAAATCTGAGATGAGCATACCAAGTAACGCATATCTTTTACTAAGCTACTGTTCAGATCTAGAGTACTGTAAAGATCAGAATCCTACAGAGAGCCCCTCAAAGTGATTTTTAAAAGAGGCACTGCTTTATTTTGACAAGCTGTGCCAAAACTGCACGTAAGCAGCTGCCTTCTCTAGCCCACCTCTCCCCTTTCTCTTGCAGCAGCTCATCATAGACTGGACTTCACCCATATTGTGATCACAACCTCAGTCCACGGCCCCTCATGCACATTCCTAGGGGGCTCAGAGGAAGGAGTGCTTGCCACCCTTAGGGAACTGTGTATCCCAGTTCTCCTTCATAGCAGCTTCCAAGCCTGGAAAATTACTCTGTGTAACTGCTCTTGCTTACATGACAAAGAAAGAGGAATACTTTTTATCTTGCTTGCAAGCTGAGAGCCATCTGAGATGGACTGGGTGCCCTGTGTAATGTTACTTTCTCCATTTTCTTAAATATCAGTTCTTATCCCACTAAATTTTGGAAATTTAATGTGCAATAGAGATATTAGTAAAATTCTTATTTTCTTCTGTGGAACCAGGATACAAAAAAAAAACCAAAAAAACAAAAAAACCAAAACCCACACAAAAAAAAAAAAACAAAAACAAAACCAAAACAAAACAAAACAAAACAAAACAAAAAAAAAAAAACCAAACAAAAAAAAACAACAAAGCAAAAACCAAAATCCATAGCCCCAAACATATCTAGAAAAACAATGGTTCATTCACTAGGAAGAAATCAGCTTTTCTCAACTGATCAGTGGGTAATTTATTCACTAAAAGACTTGGGCTTTAATGTAACTGCACTGGAAGATTTCAGTCAAGATCAGTAGTAAATTCAAGTGAGATAGTAGCCTGAATTAGAATGCTTCTCTCTTTATCCCTTCCAAACCATTTTTTCTCGTGTTTGTTAACTTTCCTTATGGTATATTAAATATTTGTCGTTGTAATAAGCTTCAGCACGTTTCATTAAACATTGCCAACAAGCAGCAATCTTGACCACTGCAGAAGTTTTTTTTTTTTGCTCACTCCTGCAGTGCATAGTGAGAAAGGGAGGTTTTGTATTTTTGTAATGCGATGTGTGATAATTTACATTTGAATTATCCTTTCGGCATAAAATTGACATTTATCTTGCTGACCTTGATCTGTTTTCTATCTGTCCTCAAAGGTTTAACTACTTTCCCAGGATGCTCCACCTGGGACTGTGGTGCAGGACAGCATGTTTATTACATGTGGATAAATCAGAATCAGATGGGTGAACTGCTGAGATTCATTCATGCATTTTTCAGTAGGTCTGCAAAGGCTATACAGTCAATGTGGAAAAGGAGTGAAGATTAAGCAATTACACATTTTGATCAGCTGTTTGGAATGATCAAACTCATCTGAAAAACTGACATGAAAGAAAAGTGTTTTCATGAGCTATTTCAGAGAGACTAGAAGTCACTGATAACAAGAAGGGCAAATAAGGGGAAGACAAGACAAAACTAAGGAGACTGATCCCATACATCTTGGAAGATCTCTTGACAAAACCTCATACAATTCTGATAGTGAGGAATATAAAAAAGGGGAAGGTGTGTAGTTTTTCTCCTCTGTATTTTTGTTCTGGCTATAATTGTAAAAAGAGTAGTAGAATCATTGAGACCCTTGGCTTCCATGGGCTCCAATTACTCTGTGTCCTTGGAGAGTTTATTGTAAATCGTAGTAATTACATGCCTGGACTTCTGGAAAATGAGTGTCCTCAGGATATATGTCTGGAAGAGAGGCATTAGTCCTAGGACCTTGGCAGTCAGATTAGACATTCCCAGTCCTCAAGAATGATGTTAAACAGAGCTCCTTCAAGACATCACATTTTAAAGTCCAAATACAGGCTCAGTAATTGGAATCTATTGAGACTGAAAAAATTCACATATCCAGTGGGAGAGGGGGCCAAACAGCCTCCCGAATGATCAGTAAAGGCTGATCAATGAGGGATGGACAAAAAATGCAGCCAGATATCTTAAAAGAAACCCAAAAAAACACAACAAAAGAAACATTATTTTAGAATGAAAAGCAGAAGCAAAGCCCAAGAAAAAATAACAAAGCCCTTAAGCTTTGGGCAGACACCAAAGACCCTTGTTTCATTTTTGGGTTGTCTTCATTTTGTTTACAGTAAAACCAGCCTGTTATTACTCCATTTCAGCCACAGCTATTTTAGAAATAATTGCATGACATAAATCTCTTCCTAGCATCTGTTTTTGCTGCCCTCTTTCTCTGTCCTCAGAACCATAGAAAACACTTTGATCAATTAAAATGTAAAATAAAGAAACAAAAAAAACCATACTTATATTTCTGGCCATCAGTTAGTAAAAACTTACATTTTCATTATCCAGTAGTATCTTTTATGACACTACACCTTTTCCTTGTATATAGCTGTCATTTATGAGTGTCAGTTTTGGTGATAATATAAAGTGATGGAGAGCAGTCATCATCATCTTTCATGGAGAGCTGAAAGATCATCAATAAGAGTAAAGGATAAAAAGAGTGTTTACAATAAGGCACTGGTTTCATGACCTCTGTAACTGGTTACATTTCTCCTTTGTGCCAGTCTGGCTGTCTCTCAGTCCATGGTAATGTACAGGGACTGCAAGGCCTGGGTAGGAACAATCAGGTCTGGTCATGGCCTCAGGGTTTGGGAGGTAAGCCACGACAGAATACAGATTAAGCTAAAATTGAAATTGACCACAGAAAGCAAAAAATAGTCAAAAAAAAAAGCAATACTTCTAAAGTACTGATTATGTTGTCATAATCTTTTTCTTTTTGTTTATACAACTTCAAAATTTGTCTTCTGAATAACTCCTGCTGCTACAGAATATACTTATACATTCAGCAAGCAGATACATAGTTGAAACAGATTTCTGAGCACTTAGAGTCTGCAAGAAACAGGCTTTTGTGTCCTGAATAAAATAAATAGAATAAGCAAAGCTATCATAAAGACATGCCAAATTTCACAAGATTGAGAGTCTATGAAGTACCTAATTTTCTGAATTTTTATGCTTAAAAAGTAAACAAAAATAACTTTGTCAAGCAGATTTTTCTGCATGTCTTACAAGAAGATTTTTCCTGTTTCTATTTTTCCTGAATTAATAAGCTCATCAAATTCAGTGACAGAACTATTTCCTTTGTATGTCTGCTTGTGACACTTTCCTAAAATAAAGCTCTGCAAGGTACACAAATGACAAATAAAAAAAAAACTCAAAACATGTACAAGTTTCCCTGACTTCTGGAAAGGTTTGGGATTACTTTTATGTTAACTTTGTCACTTTTGCTAGCCCAGGTGATAATTCCTTCAAAAACATTTAATGTGAAATAAAGAACCAGCAGGCCAATTTCATTTAGCTTGAGGAATTTTCAAGGCAAATAACAGAGTTATTTGCACAAGCTAAGCAAATATTAGAATGCATAAGAAGTAACAAACCCAAGGGATGCAAAGTTAATGTCACAAACCATTACAAATCTGGAGGGACTAATGAGAGAGTATCTACAAAAGCTATTTAAAGCTAAAAATCCTTTGAATGTACTTTTATTAGACCTTAATCTTTCAGAAACACTCAGGAAAGTATCATTAAACTATTGCAAAGAAGAACAAAAAGTTTAAAATGTCATTGGAGTGATTGAAAAAAGTGCTAGTTCTAACTCTAAGTTATTAATAGAGCACCTGTGACCCAGACCACCAAAATCTCCATTTTCACTAAGGCACTAAAAGCTGCACTTGAGAGTTGTGCTCTTCTTGAAAGAGTAGGTGACCACGGCAGATATATAAATAAGAATGACACTGTAAGTATTTAGAGCTTTTATGCCATCACTGTTATTTTCCTTCTGGAATAATTATATGTTACATTCCCCTTGACATTTGCAGTCTGGGTTTTGGAAAAGCTGTAAAAGGGCTCTTAACCACAGAACCCTTTTGTGACTTGACCATGCCTATTTTAAGACTTCAGAGGTGGTTTTCAGCATCCCCTTCAAAAGGATGATTTGAGGGACCAAAGACTGCACTTTAGAGATCACAGTATTTTATGCTGGAGGTGTATATTCAGGGTTTTGCAAATTCTGCATAGGTATTTGTATCCACATGAGACAAAAACAGACAGAACAGTGCACAGCAAGCGCACTCAGCGCAGGCTCTGCACTGGGAGTAGAGCTCATGGGCATAGTAGCCATCCTATTTCTTGCTCTCAGCACTTAAAAGTTTTTTTGCTTGAACTGAAAAAATGGATTTGATCCCCTGCTCTGGAAGCTTAAGGTGAGAGAGCTTAGGACGGAGACTGCAGTGAAATGTATTGGGCTGAGACTTACAAAAAGTAATGTTGCAGCCCTCACAGAATTTATTCTCAGACAGGAGTCTCAGAGCAAGGTTAGACTACCCAGAGGGAAGGTGTCAACACAATCCACCCTGGAGAAGTCTTGCTTTGTCTTATTCTCACAGAGTTTGAATTGAATTGTATTAGAACAGGGTAGAATGAGTATGTACTTCTCTACTTTCCTGTATTCAACTTCCTTTGTAGGACAACTCAGATTCTGGTCCTATAGGCATCCTCTGTGTTTTGGTGAGTGCTTTTACACACTTTCTTTGTCTTGACCTATGGTGAATAAAGGGAAAGAGATCTTAAGGCTGATTTTAGTGGTGGACTTAATTTTGATGCGGCCAGCTCTGAGCAAAGGTGGAGGTTATGGCAAATTATGCATGGCAAATAGTTGATATTTGGAAATCTGCAAACTCCAGTCTGGGTATAGAGACCTTGCCACTCCTCAGATGGCATCACCTACCCTTTTGAGAAGCCTCAGACTACCTCTGAAATACTTTTTTTTTTTTTTTTTTTTTTTTTTTTTTTTTTTTTTTTTTTGCTATTAAAATGGTTGATCTAGAACATTAACTTGACTCACTTTCAGTAGAACTGAAATAAGCTATTCCAAAGCTTCTACATGGATCCCTACTATGAGGGATATTCTATGGGCTGTTCTTTCCCAGGGTCAGAGAATCAAATGGTAATTTAGGTTGAAAAGGACCTGAAGAGGTCATCTAGCTGGATATCCAGCTCAAAACAGCATTGGCATTCAAATTAGGTCTAGTTGCTGTAGGCCTTCTCCAGCAAAATGTTGATTATCTCCAAGATAGTGTCTAAGCCAGGTGGAAGGAAAGTGTTATTTTTCTGCCTTGGGTTTAGACACTCAGACTGTATGCTAACTTGCAAATAGCTGAAAGGAAACAAGAAAAAAATCCATTTAAATCAGCTGCTTTTTACCCCTATTTCTGGTTGAGACAGCCATGGAGAGTAAAGAAGGAAAATGTGAGATGGGAAAGCAAAGCTTAGGATCCCCATCAGGAATTAGCATTTTGCTTTAGTTTTGCCTCCATTGTGAAAGGTGAGATTTCAGCCACAGCTGGCATTTCCCAGTGCTTTACTTTCAGAGGCTTCCCTCTCAGTGTATGAGATTTGTGGGCCACCATTTTCCAGAATCAGCCTCTCCTGAATGTAAAGTGTTCTGGACACTTAATCAGGGTTCTGCTCAGAGGCATTGCCATTCCAGTGTGCAGAGATGCTGATACCTTATTATATCTAACCCTTGGCTATGAAAGATTATCATCTTCAATTCTTAGCTATCTATTTGAAATTATACCTAAGTTTCATCAGAACTGCAAACAGTTTTACATTGCTACCACTGTTTTATTATTTCAGAGATGTCAAAAAGAGTTTTAGTGCTATGATGATATATTTTACTCTCTAATAATGGATAGTTTGCATGTCTTCCAAAGCTCAAGCAAACTAGTAGGCAAACTAGAATGATTATTTTATGCTAATCTATTCCTTTAAAATAATTAGCTGAGTGGAGAGGCAAAACAACTCTTTCCTACAAGAGCCAGTAAATGGACTCTCTGTAAGTGCAAAAGCTGATTACTTTGATATAAAGAGGGACATTATTTTTTGCACCTCTGGAAAACTGCTTAACTCGAAAGCCTCATAATCTGATTTTCAGAAATCCTATTTAACACATTATTATTTTCTTTTTAACAGGCAGCACCTAAAGCAATATCACTCTTCTCTGATGTTACCACTTCATTTCCATAACAGAATCTGCCATCCCTACTTATGATAATTTGTGTTAGTCACCAAAATGTTATATTAAATCTAATCTTTTTACACTCATCTTTTTTCAACAATTAAAATAAAATGGCATACAGTTTACAAGTTTACAATTATACTGACTCATAACTGTGTCAGATTTTAAGGTCCTTCCTGCATGGAAAAACTAATTCCTAATTCTTCCAACAACTCATACCTCAATAAGATTTCAGTAAGTTTAGTCTTTGACCTGAAGGGATGCATGCCAAAAAAAAAAAAAAAAAAAAAAAACCCAACAAAAAAAAAAAAACCCAAACAAAAAAAAAAAAAAAAAAAAAAAAAAACAAAAAAAAAACCAAAAAAAACCCACCAAAAAATGAGAGAGAGAGAGAAAGAAGAGAGAAAGAAACTGATTAGCTGTTCATTTTGGCAAAGTCTAGAGAAGTGTGCTGTAACCAAGACATGAAGGACAGACAAGGTGAAAAAAACACACATTAAAAATAGAGATTGATGTGAAATTCAAAGGAGCAACTTTTTCCAACCAAAGAAATTTTATTTTATTAGAAATCCATCTTGAAAACTGGATTACTCCAATGTATCCAATACATTTGTATACTCTGATATACCCAGTGGATAACCCTCACAACCTCTTTATCCAGCTGTACTTTTAATGTAATAAGCAAATACATTTCCCCAACTTAAACTTGGTATTATTACACAGTCTAACAAAAATTGATTCTGTGAAGTCCCCTATTATATTCATTATTGAAGTCCTTTGCTAAAAGTGTTCTGTATGGGACTCACAGTGTCTGCTGGGCAGAATCTTGTCTGGTTTGCCATGTCAGGGGCTTCATGTAATCCCACACATAAATGTGGCAAGCATCACCTTGAGAAATGTAGATACTCTGGAGCAGGGATACTTCTCTCAAGGTTATTGGGAAGCTTGTCTCATCTTCAGCTTCATTCCAAATCTGCTTATTGGTATTTGTAATGCCAGTATTGCTCTTGAGGCACACTCATTTTCTCTCCTGTATGTTTAACTAGCTGCAGTATTTTTATCAAAGTAAGCAGGCGCTTTCCAGGCAGGTAGCTGTGAGTCTCTTCCTTTTGCTGGCTAATCAAGCAGGCACTCAGGTGGCACTTTGTCTACACTACCAGGACTTACTGACAGCAGGCTGTCCCAGCTTGGGCACTCTGTTAGACACCATCCACTACAGAGGGAGAGACAGTCAGACAGACAGACACACAGAGGGGTAGGCTGCCAAGCTTGGAGAGTGAACAGAAGACCTCTGGTTTTTACCTCTAATCACATGACAAAAGGTACTTCTTCTACACCTTCCTGCACATCCCCCTCCCAGTTTTTAACTTTATTTCAGAATAAATTTTCAGATTGATTCCTGGCTTATTTTTACACCCACTTGTGTACAAATTTGGGCCTGTGCCCACAAAAAAGAAAGTCATTTCTCCTTGAAGAACCAAACCACACACTGTGATGTTCTGAAACAAGTTCTGCGTTTGCATACGAAAATGGAGTCTTAAAAGTAAGAGATCAGAGTTGATAATGTTTATTACTGTTCCCAGTTCCATGTGATTTTAAAATCATTTCATGACCCTGTTGAAATTTTTGTTGCACAGACTGAAAGTTCTGTGAGTATATTACATGCATCAGAAAGGACTTCTCATGAGCTGAAAATCAGAGTTATTGGGGAACATATTCATTAAAGATTGGAATTCTAAAGAGGTTCCTGAGAAAATTAAAATAAAATAAAATACTAGCACAGAGGTCCTCCTCTAGGTGTTATGACTTCCGAGATATGCTGGCTAATAGTGTGGCTGGCACAGAGGACTTAAGCTTTCCTTCAGTCACAATGTCTTTTTATTCCTCTTCTTCCACTCCATAGCCAAGCAGTTTCTGTTCTATGAGTACTTACTGATTATCTGTCATCAACCTTTATTGTGACCTAAATATTGACTAAAAAAAAGGAATACAACCATTATTAAATTATAGTGCTCTTTTTAACTCCGCATTTTAAACTTCAATTCATTTTTTGCATGCTTGTTTTTTTTTAATTATTTTTAATCTTCTTCCCTGCTCATGCTAGGGACAAAGGTAAAGTTTCAGTTATCACTAGTACAAAGTGGGCTGGGAAATGATTGATTTCATCATAGCAAATATTTGACAGTTTGTCTTCCTTTTGTTGAATGGAAGAGTAGAAGATTAAACTCCTGTGTTGTGAAAGTAAGAAAGTGTCCAAAGGGTGAAGAGTCTGAGCAAACATACGCTGATGATACTGATTTGAACAAGTGGAATTCCCGGGGCTGTATTCAGTAGAATCATATCCTTTAATCAGAAGAGTAAAAAGATGGCTTTGAACACCCTTTCACAGCCTGCTTCCCATAGCAGCTCTTCACTTAAGGAGCCTCAGCATTCCTTGTTCACATCAATCACCTGTTAGAAAGAACTCAGTTTTACACAAATGAAAATAATGTATGAAGATAATTTCATGAGTTAATTGAGAAGAATAAGTGGAAAGTTTCAAAATAATATTTAAAATTTAAAAACCCCTACATCTCCACCTCTGAAACTTTAATCTTTCAGAAGGAAAGGTAGGTAATTTTTCTTGATCTTGAAGAGGTATGAAGGTTTGATAGCAGCCAGGCCTGTAGCCAGGTTCTTCAACGAGCTGATTTCAGAACAAAAAGCAAGCATTTCTCTTCCTCCCACTACTTTTTTGCTACCTACAGGTATTTAGTGCCGCCTCCATTTGCTGTCTATTGAGTGACATTAATCTAGGCATTCCAGGTCTTTAATATTAATATCTTTTCATTTAATCTGCCCATATGCCAATTATTTATCAATTCTTTATATTTTCTTCTGAGCTTCAACTTTTTTTTTTCAGTTACAAGGATTTTTTGTAGGAGGCTTAAAGTAATTACACTTCTATTCACCAGCTATACTCCTAATTAACAACAATTCCTTTTCTAAGGTCTGTGGATGACATGTTGCTGAGTGCAACAGCTTTCACATTTAATAAGAAAAAGGAGGTACTGAAGTTTAACATTTTTAAGTGGTATTTTTTTGTATATTATGTTATCACAGCTGAATTTATTTACATTTTGCATCCATCTCCTGTAACTGTAACATCTGAACTTGCATATCACAAGGTAATAATTTTATTTCCGTGATTTAAGCTACTATGGGCATATATTTGTACCATGGGAAAATATATAAATATATATATATATATAGCTAGATATGTATATAAATATACACTACCAAATTTTATGCTCAAGATTAAAAAAAACATGGAATGCAATATTCTGGAGCTTGTGTGGGGTTTTTTTTTTTAGTTCTCAGGGTATTGTTTTACTTTGGTGCTTAAATTGGATTATAAAAGAAAAAGTCAGTTACTTAGACTTAAAGTGATTAAAGAGGAAGGTGAAACTCACCTGAAATATTTACCTTTTCTGCAGTCTGAACTTGTCTAGCTTCAGCTTCCTGCTACTGAAGTCTTTATTTCCAAGATTTTCTCTTTCCTCTGTACACATCTGCAAACTTTGAGATCAGTCTTGTCTAACCAATTCCAGATGTCTCTACTCTCAGGTAATGCATTTCAATGCAATTGTCATTCTTGTCATTAAGATTTGAACACCCAATGGTTTTTCCACCACTTTTCTTGAATTTGGAATGCATTGTAGAGCTGAACAGAGGTTTCTGGACTACTCCAAAAGCAAAATAGCTTCTTCATATTTCCATAGTAACTACCTATAAATTCAAGACTTAACTGAGTCCTTTTCCTCCTGTCTTGCATTAGGAGCTTATATTCAGGAGACTGTGAACTGTCCCAAGAAGTTTTCCTGGTCAGAGTCTAGGAGGGTCCTTGTGTGACATATGCTTGGAAAAAATTATGTTGACAGAGGGAATATCAGTGCTAACAAGGGAATATCAGTGTGTGTGAATGAAATATATGAAACTGTGTGATGGGGCTTTTGCCCCAAACCCGTTACACTGTAGAGCAAGATAATCACAAAACAGAATAAAAAGTTACCATGAGGTAACTTTATAATACAAGAATTGTACAATAAAACAATTACCATGAGGTTTTGGAAACGAAAAAGTCAGCTTGAAAAGGAGCTATAAAGGAAGGCTGGGGTTTTTTTAACAATGGGAGAGATCCCTTGCAGTGGCCACAGCAATGGTCAGACCTTGGTGCTGCCAGAAGTGGGCCCACCACCATTTCAAGCTGTCTACGGCTTCCTCCCTGCCAGACACCAGGACACCATTCCAGCCAGCTGACCAACAGTGCAGGTGATAAAATGAGTGGCCCACACCCAGGGGGTGCCCAAATGAACTACTGGGGTGCTTTAGTGCATAGTAGGTAGTAGCTGTCATTAGTGCATAGTAGGGAGCATCTCCACAAAGAAAAAGAAAAAGCATCCACATGTCCAAGAAGAAGTGTTGGTTTTAATTTTTAAAAAGGTCTGGCTGCTTGCCCTTTTTATTATTAATTTTCCTTGCAGTATGTCAGCTGTCAAACATTTGAAGATAAAAGTTTGTTTACATTCCAGGGAAACAAAACCAAATAAAGTCTACTGTAGGAAATATGACAATTTTAAATTGTTTTTCTTCTACAACATTCTGAAATAGACTACCACTTGTCGAGAAATCCGTGATGTATTAGCTCATCTAAAGTTAATAAGTGTCACTGTAACTGCATGCCTAATCACACTACATGAACTTCTCTGCACTATGCGAACTCTGTTTCCTCTGCCTTTAATGATTTGTTTTGTTCTTCCTTGAGTGCCTGGACAGCATTGTCCGAGTGACTTCTCACCTCTTTCTCACAAAACAGCTGTAAATGCAGATGTTCTGCACAGCCTGCCATCTGAAACAATCTTGGGGAAGTTTCTTAACTCCCGTGAATTGCCTGAGTACTACTTCAGTGTATAAGACTTGGCTGATTCACACCATCTGGCCCTTTGAGCCCCTCTGTGTTTATTTGCATAATTGAACATATTGTTTCGGGCTCATGCTGTTTAACTGTAAGATTTCCTGGCCAGAGGCTGTCATAACAGCATACTGTACAGTCCCAACTAAATTTAAAGAGCTGTATAAATAGTGATAAAATAGATCAATTTTCTTTTACCACTTTTCAAGCCTACCTCCAAAGAGCAGAGCTTTCTCTAAATGAGTTAGGTAAGACTCCTGGAGTCTGAGTTGGACAAGTTCCTGTCAAAACTAATAGCACAGACTTTCTCAGAGTTGGCACCTAACTTAGACTCTATAGACAAGAGTTAATACTGTAGGACCAACACTGAGATTATTTTGTTATAATACATACTTTGCTGTTATTTTCTCTATTCAGCTTGGTTAGATCACTATTGTACTGGATTATGCCACCCTTCACTTTACATCTTTACTTTTTCTAAAGGGCTTCAGAAGGATTCCACTACCCAACACAAAATTAAAGAATGTAGCCCATTACTATTAGGTGATAGAGTGAAGAGCTACCCAAGATCTAGATAAGAATAGCATCCTGTTCCTTATGCAATTTTATACCAGATGACCAAAAGAAAAAGTACCAAGAGTTGAATTCTAGGTTCTTACTTAGTTTATAGTTTCTTAGCTTTCTTAATCAGGGGTGAAGCAGCACTATTAGTCTATGCAAAAAGAATATAAAATGTGGGAGATCTCTTTTCTTTTTGCTGCAGAAAATGTCTGGGTTGTTTATCTCTCATTTGTTCTGTGAGAAATGAAAGTACCAAATAAATATGCCACTGTCTAATTCTCTCTTGCATAATCACAAAAAAATATCCATTTCTCCCTTCATCATGTATCTCATCAGGAGGAGCAAATATAGCTGGAGGAAACCTCATGCTCCTTATTCTCCCTACATATTGCATGCCCATGTGCATTCCTAGCAGGCTGTCCATGTGGAGCATTAAAATCCACAGATCCCTTAGTCCCTTAGTCATTGGACCAAAGAAGTATTTTGTCTTCTAAGTGCGTGCATAGACCTACCAGATGTTACTGTGCATATTCCACTCAGAACAGTGCTTTGCTGATTCAATGTCTTCATAAACTTCTCATTTGCTCCTTCCTAACAGAAATATTTCATTTTCTGTATATAACTTGTGTTAACACTCTGGGGTTCTTTTTGATTTAATTTTAATTTTTAATGTTTGTTGGTTTGTTTTCTTATCTTAATTTTCCTTCTATTTATTAATTATTTTTGTGTGTGTGTGGTTTGCTGTGAGACATTCTGATTCCTGAATTCTTGCATTCTTTTCTCTGTGATGTCTGGGACAACAGAGGTTGTGATAATAAAAGTAATTTCACATTGCCCAATGTGACTCAAACTGATCAGATGGAGTCCAGAGAATCAGCAAATATTTTCCCAATCTACATTTCTAGAAGTTTTTAAAGTACCTTTCATGTCGAAGGTATGGTAGAAATATAGAATATCCAGGCATGAATGTGGTGTGCTATTAAGAGAAATAAGAAGATCTATACAAATTAGGAATGCCACCTAAATTTTGCAGAAATTGGTTCTATTCTGTTAAATTTTCTATGGTATTGTAGTAATATTTATAATACTGCAGTATTCTATATCTATAATGCTATGGTATTTAAAACTAAAGTTGCGATTTTCCAGTGATGTATATTCATACATACATATGTATTTCAAGTATTTCTTTTCAGGAATGATAAAGATAAAATGGAATGAAAGATTAAAAAAATCTTTTAGGAATGAAAGATAAAAAAATAAAAGCAATAAAAATATTTTTAAATGCATTTAAAATAAAAAACAGAAATAAGTCTCAAAATGAAGTTGTCTTGATTTATTTTTTTTAATTATGACAATAATTTCTTAATTTTTTACAACCCCTAAAAATCTCTAGAGGTTAAAATGGTGGTTTGGGGCAGAAGGTATGTTTGGGTTTTTGTTTCATTCATTTTGGGGTGTTTAGGTTTGATTTGGTTGGGGTGTTTTGTATTTTTGGTGGTGTTACATTTTTTGGGAGTTTTATGTTAAGGTAGCAAATTCTTTTAATCCAATACATTTATCAAATATAGGAGATGTTAATTAAATATTTGGCTTGACTTGGTTGCATTTTTTGGTAACAGTTGTTTTAACCAACATTTGATGACTGCCTATATAACTCCCTCTGGATACTGTCTGAAGGCCAAGTTGATGCTTCTTTTGCAGTGGAAGGGAGACATTAAAATGCAGGTCCTGTAGAGCTCAGAAATAACTGTGCAGAGCCACACAATTTGGTGCTCAAAATCCAGCAGCTGTCTTTCTTGTAGCTAGTGGAGAGAAGACAGGGAATTCCCAAAGTCTCTTGCCATTCCAAGGTCAGGCTGCTATAAAGCACACTGGATGTAGTGTCTAACTGGCACAAAAAATAAAAAGGATTTGTCCTCCTCAGCATTTTTCTCGAATTTGGAGCGCACTAAAGCAAATATCCTGGCTGTTCCCATTTGCTGGGCTTTGGTTCATATTGCATGGATGACTCAGAGCAGAATTTCATTTGGGCAAGACAAGCCAGAAGGTGCATTCCCAAATTACTTCTAAAGCACACCAGATGCTGAGAACACTCAGTGCATGGGACCAGGCTGGATACAGTTCAAAGCAAAGCATCCTGAAAGAAATACAGCATGGACATAAGGTCCCCAACAAAATGTGGTGATTTCTGCAGATATGTTCCTGATTCTTCTAATGAAGGCAGAAACAATGAGAGATCATCTGGACCTCCCTGTAGTTTCATATAAAGACTTTTATCCTCTGATTTACTTTGTCGTTCAGCAATATGCAATACAGCTGAGGAAATATTGCCAGGCATTCATATATATTCTTTCTAGATTTCTTTCTCTATTTTTTTTCTTTTGACACTAGGAAAACCCTGGCTGCAAGGCAAGATGTTCAGATTATATTCATAAGTCTGTAAAACTTTTTGGGTGAGTAGTTATCTTGTTTGACAGCAGCAAAGCTTTTAATTTATAAACATTTATATACATAGCTTATAAGTATTCTGGGAATATAAATAAATAAATGTTGAAACTACTTTAATGAGAGGTATAGTAAGCCCACACAAAATTAAAATTTAAATTTTGTGTTTGTCTTTCCTCATGTGTATTTAGGCATACTTGAAAAGGCAAATTTCTATTTGCAAAACTGGTAGAAGAAATAGATACTTCAGGTGACAAGAATCACAAAGAGAAGAACCACTTCTTTCAGATTACTGCATATAAAGAATATCTAGAAGCCCAAAGAATAAGAGATGAAATGGAATTTGTGAATATAGAACTAAATTTTAAAAAATAAAACTATTAATACCACTTGGTATTTCACATAACAGTTGCCTCAACCTTCAAGAACAGATCTTGGGTTCTGAAATTGCAGAGCATGGAAGTGTTACCTCTGTCTTACCCAAGTACTGGTACGGTGCAGGATTTCAGGCATAGCTACTATTGTATCTTAACTACCATGAGTGGGACTATTCCAGCAAGAGGGGCCACACACTTCCCAGACCTGCAACAGGAGAGAGACCTCACGGACAAGTGGAAACGCTCCAGTTCTGCTGGGGAGGCAGGAAGCAGGACTGTTGAAGAAGCAGGTTAGCCGGGTTTGCACAATGCTGTGTCAATGGTTACAGCGCTCAGAGCTTGGCTGAGGGCAGGTGTGTCTACAAACAATTACTGTGGGGGTGCTGGTCCTGCTGTGGGCCACGTTCTTGAAAGTGAGGCACAGTGGAGTCTAAAAAATACATGTCAAAATTTTCATGAGACTTAGTCCATGGACGCTTAAATAGATGTATCATCATGAAAACAAAAAGTGAAGAATTAGCTGCATACCAGTGTTAAAAAGTCAGTGATTACCTGTTGAAACAATATTGTATTTCGTATTTTTTGGGGATCTTTTCTTTTGAAAAGAATATGTATCAGTTGTGTGATAACACTTAGAAGTTTCTGAAGGTTTCAACATTAAGGGCTTCTTCAGAAAATTCTTCTGGGTGGTTTTTTTCCAGTTTCTGAATGAGTTGAACTGGTGTTTTCAGTGTGATACCTTTGAGCAACACATTTATAAATAAGTTTACTGTCAACCTCCTTTTTCTCCTTTGGTGAGACTGGGGTTCTTTTGTAAGCAGTGAGTATTGCAACATGCTGGAGGCTATGTTATGATTTAACATTTGTATAAATCAGCATACACATGGAAAGACTCAAGACCAGCTCCAGATCTGGGGAAACCTAGGTATATAATACAGAGTCTTTTGGAAATTGGAAACCACAATTTTAAAGTCCTGTCATTAGGAAGTCCTCACTAATGCTGGACAGAATCAAAAACTTTCTCCGTTTTGGGGGTCAGAGGTTTTGTAACCTCTCATTTTGTAACTCTGAAGATGGAGTATTATCAGTATTTGTGGTGGAAAAAAAGCAGTGGTATGCTGCTACCCCTGCCCTGCACTTACACACTCTTCAAAAAGTGGCAAAAGGAGAGCTATCACTGGTATCTAAGATTGCCTGGGCATGCAACTAGGCTGGACATGCAGCATCCTAAAAAATGTTTCCTGAAAAAGTTTCCAGCTTTGTTTTTGCTAAAGTTCATGTAAATCTAACCAGAATTTTTACCCCAATGGATCTTGAAAATTCCACTCAGAGGTTGTGCAAATCAGCGGATAGTGAATTATCATAAAACTGAATCACGGGTTTTAACTGATATAAATAACAAACATCAGTCTGTACCAATAGATAATTTTTAAATTGTGTCACAAAACTGTGTCCTGATTGCAAGTTCCTGTAGGTGTAGTGTCCTGACTTGCTGGTATCTGGCACACTGTGGAAATCTACTGCTTTTGCTGAATTTGACAGGCAGTTACAAGATCATCGTAAGCTGAACACATAGACTTCAGGAAGACTGTACTATTTCATTCTGATAACTGTACTATTTTTTAAGTAACAGTATTCACAGAACTACAACTAAAGCATACCTTTGCTTTTAAAAGCTGGAAAATTTACTTTCCTTATAACATTAATTAATTTATTAATTATTAATTAATAATGTTATGCTGTTGTTTGCTGTGACTTGTTAGATGACTTTATTGCCTTGGAAAAAGATATATATTCTTGCAATAAAATCCATCCATCTCTGAGTGCTAAAAATCAGTAGATTGGAAACTACAGGACACCATTCTGGCCTGCATGTAGATTTTTGCTTCCTCGTTTTCTTTGAACATCAAAGAGGTAAAAGAAACTGAATTACATTAAAAGTATTTCAGTGCCAACACTTTTTGATGATGTTGGACTAATAGCAAAGGCACTTTGTGTTCATTTAAACCTTAAATGACTTCTAGACTCATGAAACACTGTATAAAATCTGTTAAAATGGAGGAAGAACTGCAGTCACTTTTCAGTCAGCCTTACCAAAGAATAATTTCTAAATTACATGAACTAGTATGGACTGAAATATCCCTTTCATTGTCTTTCATGGTAAGAATATGTTGATTATAGTTTCATGAAAATAAAGATAACCTAAATGTATAGTAAGACCCAAAGGATTTGTTTTTTAATTGTTGAATATGTTGAAAATGATGTGAAAAAGAAAATAATTTTGGTCTTGTACTTTCTTTATGTCATAATGTTATTGAAAAGGAATTAAGAGTTTCTATTTTCTCAGAAAAACCTTGTAATTTATTAGGCACTTTTATGAGATGCATTATCAAAATTAAAAAATTAGACACACCAGGCACACTTAAAATAATTCTTTAATATTTAATCTTGTCATGTAATACTGTTAAACTATCTAAAGCTGAAATTTCATTAGGCCTGTAACAGGATTATCTAACTATTGGTGGAGAGATTAATAAAGGTTCCTTCCCCACCATTTTCATGCCCAGAAAAAATGTTGGAAGTGTCAATGATTCACTAGGTGTCACTCTTATCTCTATGAAACTGCCGAGAAAAGACGATTCCAGCATGGCAGAAGACAACATTCCCTTCTGGAAATGTTCTCAGCTGGAATCTAAAGCCATAGCCCTGGTAACTTGCAGTCATTAAGAACTCACCCTTTTTCAGATTAGCAGGACCATTGCTAATCACAGCAAATTGCAACTTGTCATAATTGCATTCTTGCTTGTTTAAATATTTTTTTTTCATTTAAAATCAAATATGATTCACATTTCTTTCTAAAACTGGTATTGGCATATAGAGTCGCCTGCATTATTATTTACCTAAAGGCACCATTTTTATTGGTTAAAAGCTTATCTCAAGAGACACTGTGCCACATTTAACAAAGCATTAAAATATAGAAATGAAAATGAGAGGTGGTAGGTAATAAATATTGCATAGGATAACACAAGCACAAGATATATGCCCCAGAATGTGGCTGTCATTAGAATTGTGAAACTATGGTGTGCTACTTTTTACCTCTCCAAATTCCCACAGGGGAGGTGGTCTTTGTATAAATAGTTGGTCCAATCCAAGGGACCTCCTTCACCACCGAGGTGACCCAGCTCAGCCTTCCACCTTTCAAAACAAGTTTACTTGGCCTAACTCTGTTCTGCCAGAGCTCTTCCTCTTTGCGTGGATACACTGAGAATATTTCCCTACCTTAATTTTCAGGACCATTTTAAGGCAGGTAAAGAAATGTGTGTTCCAGTCTCTAATATATCTTTAAATGTTAAGCAAGACTGAGAAAGACCCACCCAGAAATTTATTCATTTGTTGATTAAAAAATACTGGACTTGGGCTCTGGTATCCACATGTGGGGTTAACATTTCACAGCTGTCAATATTATAAAGGACTGATGAATGTCATAAAGGACTCTGTTCCTATTCTGTTAATTCAGCCTCTTGTTTATTTGGCCAATATTAGAAGGACTAGAAAATAAAATATTTTTCACTGCAATTTTCAAGAAAATAAAAGTCCAAAGCAAACATTATTTATGGTCCATTTATCTCACTGTCTATATTTTTTAAAAGCAAGATAAATACAGGTTAGTCTTGACACTGAGGTTGTTTAGTCTCTTGTTCATGAGGTTTCAAAGTATCCAGATTTATATTTGTCCCTTTTTGAATTGTGACATGCTCTGGAAGACTTTTTGACTGAGAAAAGAGATTTCTATTAGGTTTTAACAGTTTTAACTTTTTAGTTTTTCAAATAATGTATGGTGTTCCATTAATGTAATAGGAAACAGATTTGTGGAAGAAAATAGTCTACATGATAATCCATGTAAGACAGTATTGCTGAAAAACAGACTTTATTTGTAGAAATCTTCAAATAAAATTTCTGCATTATTGATTCTTTTGAGATAGTATCCACAGAGCCATACAAAGATTTATGTTTCTGCTTCCTGTTTGCTGCAAATGCATAGAAAGACAAAAATACTCCCCTCAAATTCTTTAAATCTAATACAGCTTAAATAGAGAAAGGAATGGACAGGTAAAGATTCAGAATGGTGAAGGCTGCATGTCAATTTAATTCTGATTTCCCTTATTCATTCTTTTAGTACAGGCCTACATGCCAACAAATAAAAATGTAAAGACTGAGTTATTTTGCTGCTCAGATAAATATGAACATTACCATGGGGATATTCTGTTCATCCTTTCTGCTTCATGTCGTTTAATATCACTCCACTGTTCTCTAATAACAAAAAATACTTCCAGATGTCCAAAATTTTCTCTAGAAGCAAGTATCTCATCAATAAGCCAGGAAAAATATTGCAGGTGGTTTTATGTATCCATTTGTTAGAATGGATGTAGAAAAAACTTTTATATTTTTGTTTTGTAGTAACTGGTTAAAAAGATAGGAAGAAAGGTTAAATCTCAGTACATGTGCAAGAAGGAGGAGGTAGGAAAGCTTTGTTGCTATGGTACTCTGAAGACTCAAAACCTTGGATTTGGGAATATACAAAGGGGTCAGTGATGTATATGCTAAGGAATGAGGTCTTGCTGGAGAATCTTCATTCAAAAATGAGGTGATATGGGGCAGCTGATGATCCTGTATCAGTCTGGGGTGAATTACATCAGTTTTATCTCCTCTAGAGAGCCACTTCCATAATAAAGTTGAGAATGCATTATGAAAGTTTTCTTCAGCTGCAACTATTAATATAGCTGTTATTTAAAAAGATCGCCACTAAGTTCTAAGCTAAATATCTCTGTAAAGTCTTCATTGCAGATTGGCTAGGTATTCATTTCTGGAACATGGAATGTGAAGAAATTTGTTCAAATAAACTTTTGACTTTTTGAAAGTCTATTGCAAACCTAGTAAAAAAGAACTTCTAAAATAGCTCAGTTACTTTGATATTTTTCTGTAAGATTCTGGAATCAGGAAAAATGGCAACAAAGACACACCCACTTGCTTCCTTCTTCATACTAAACATTAAGAACTTTACAAAGGGATTCTGCTTAATTACTTCGGCTCCTTGATTTGCTTATAGATAATGCTTTCAGTTTAGTAGTATCTAAACTATTTATAAATAAACTTATACATCTCTTACACTGCTCATTTATTGTGCTTATTTACAGCTGAGAGTCTCTTGGACACTTAGAGAATACACATAGTTTTCTTGCAACACTTGAAAAACTGTGCAATGTCTTAGCTCAATATTCATATGTGCTAAATACTTTGGCTCACTTAGGGAAAACCGTTGTGATTTGAACTTCACTTTCATTGTCTGTTTGTGACAGAAATCTTGGTGACAGAAAAAAACACCCCAGTGTAACATAACTGGAGCATTCATTTAAAATGTCATCTGAATACTGCCAGAAATATTTTCACTATTTGCCTATCTTGACTGAAGATTCAATGATGTTTATTCTTATGAAAAATATGCAGATTTCTGTGTGCATCTTGACTAATTGAACAGTTTTGTTGTGCAGTTTCTGTTCTGACACATCCTTTGTGCTGTGACTCACCAGTGTCTCCACCTAGTCATGCATTGTGCTCTGATATACTGTGGCCTGACATAGTGCTGCTTTTTTCTATCACAGAGAAAACAGTGCACTATGTAACTTTTCATGGCAGTAAACCTTTAATGCTTGAACCTGCATCTTTCTTGCTTTACAATGAAGAGCACAGTTTGAATTTAATAGAAGAAAGGCTGTTGTGTTTTTGTTCTCGGAATCACTAGCTCTGCCAAGTATTGCTTGATGCCATTTTAAGTCATAGAGTGCTTTCATTCTTTCTGCCTTGCATAGAATGCACCTCTGTTTTCTCATCAACAATGAGGAAGAAAGTATACCACTGAGATACAGAGTTGCTGTAAATTTAATATATTATTCATGTATATTTTCATGAAAAGTTGATTAAAATATAACTACTGATGCAAGTCCTTAACTTCCATTTTGTATATTAAGTAAGTGTTAAGTTTAAGAGGAATTTCCTCTGGCATGTCCTGGAAATCACTAGTTTAAATAGGTTGGTTAACCATAAGCTACATTCCTGCCACCTTTGCTCTTACTGCTGGTGTAGCCAACAATTTTTTTTTCCTCAAATGTAACTAGTTAAAAGTTTCTGCTTTATCTTATTTTATGCTATAAAAAAAACTTATTGTGAAAAAAATTGTACAAAACCAACATGCAGTTGCTGTAACTGCAATGAGACAAAGTCATAGTGATCTGAAAAACATTATAATGTGGATAAGGTGGTAGAGTTATCTTCTCAAGAAACAAGCTAATATTAGTAATATTTTTTTCATTAGAATAATCTTTTCCAAATAAATTTCACTGGGTATTGAAAGCCCTATTATTGCACAAATGAGTGATTTCAAATTTTCTGTTTTGTTCATGCTTTATTGTCTTCTCAGATTAATGCTCTCTTCCTAAGAGTATAGACTGGATGTGACTTTGAAAACTTGGCCTAGGATTATAGAAGTGTAGACCAGATTTATGAGATTGGACTATGAGTAGAAGGCTGAATTTTCTGCATGAAAATTTCTCTGTATCAGATTTACATAGACAAAAGGTAAGATTTACTTCAGTACAGACTGTGATGGATGATATAACTGTTTTATTTGTTAGCTAATAGCCTATATCCTGAATAGAGTATACAACTATTTAAAGTACAGAGGCTGACAGCAGAGTAGAAGTCAGTCTATTTGCCTTGTTTAAATGAGGAAGAAGACATGAAACAAGCCTGGCAGGAAGAGAAAGACAAAAAGAGCAGAGACTTAAATCTTGAGATGAAAGAAGGAAAGATTGTAAAGGATCCGAAATGAACTGTGTACAATTTGATTCAGATGAAAACTGCTGGAAAGTCAATGGCTTGGAAAGCAAGACTGGAGGAAAGTGGGACTGGTGAAAATGCTGTTAGTTTCAGTTCTTTAGAGCACTCACTTCAAAAACAAAATTTGAAGTTTCAGCTCTAAACTTTGGCTGGATTGAAGTCCCATCATGAAAACTCCTTACAATACCTATACAGCACTTGAATGATTCAGCACAAAGTTTATTCTGGTTATTGGCCCAGAAAGCATAGAGAAATGTGAGAATAATGGATTCAGGGCTCCATTACATCGGAGTAATAATTTATAAAGTGTTATAAAATATTAAATTTAGCAGAAAATAGAGCATAATCAAAAGGTTTATTTACTCTATTATGCATTATATCATATTTCAAGTAAGAAAGACTGAAATCTACTCATTCCTTTTTCATTTTATAATGCTGTAAGATTATGCATGTGCACTGAGAGAGAAGGCTTATGCCCTGAAGCGAGAATTTTTGTGCATGAGACAGGTCTTTCCTGAGTTACTGCAAAAAGAATGGATACTTTGAGCAAGATTGGTACAGGCAGACAGACGTGTAGCAGGTTTAGCAGAGAATTGTAACCTGGAGGGGCTTCAGCCTCGCACAGGGGGACGGCACCTCAGAGCAGCAGAAGGGCAGCAAGTGGCAGCACCTGTGATTCCCCTGTAAACACAAGTGCATATTAATTCTTATTTGAAAGAGACAATTACAGTGTGATACCCCACTTTTAAAGGGTTGCAAGGCCTTAAAATGGGTGTCAATGCACAGACAAGCACCCATGGAATGAAATAGAACAGGAGAAACAAAACAGAGGAAAGAAAATGTTACCTTTATTTTAAGCTTTAAAGATGAAAGATACAAAGCAAACAAACCAGCAAAAAAACCCCTACAAACCTTAAACTAGGCCTATTTTATCTTTTCTTCCTAACTAATTTATTAGGCATAAATAACAGTTAAGTCATTTGTCTTCAGATACTAAGTTTCAATACAATTTTATTTGTTTATTAATTAGCGGTTTAACATCCAAAACTCTAATTTTTATTTTTCCAAATAAATAAATTAGTTGTAATAATTGCAGTGGTGAAGTATTCTTAGTTCTCAATGATGCTCTGCTTTTAAATAACACACAGTTTGAGAATAGGTCACTGAAGGCTGAACAAAGGAGGTAGGATTCATATTCAATACTTTGATTTCATATTCCAAAAGAGAATTATCATTGAGCTGTGCTACCTTTTATCTGTTTAGATATGTTATCATGTACTGTCATCGCATCAGAGTCTGTTACAATTTTTAGTGGTTTTTAGCAAAATTTATTATTCCTGCCATGAATGAAATCTTTTTGTTTTTATTCAGAGTTTGAAAAAAATACCGAAAGAGTAATTTTTTTAGAAGACGTTGAAAAATCATGACAGCATTTGCATTGGTATTCTTAACAAAAAATACATTTATTTCCAAATTGTTGTATTTGAGTCTGTTGAGAAGATACAAAAAAATATTTTGCTTAGTACAACCTAACACTAAATTTCCCTTTTTTGTACTCTGATTTATTGCCTGAGAGCAACTTTATACATTTGGGAAACATTATAAGGCTGAGCGGACCCTAGATGATGCATAAATATCTATTTGCTTTTGCAATTTTATGGCATTGTCTACTTCAGTGTCTGTTTAAGTAAATGAACTGTTCTCCATGCCTTTAATAGTAAATGTTCAGGTAATTTTCAGTGCTGAGTGTTCCAAGAAATCAGTGCTTTTGAATTTTTTTAACTGAAGAGGGAGAAACAACCCCAACAACAACAACAACAACAACAACAACAAAACAACCAAAAAAAACCTGGAAAAAACATGACTACATATGACTCTAACTAGTATATGTAATATCTTTTAGCAAAGCAAAGTTATTTAAAGCTAAATATAAACATTTTTGGAGTCAGGTGTATTTATCAATATAATGGCTGTCTATAATGATTTAAGGTGTTACTGCTTCTTAATACCTTTTCTGAGAGCGTGCCTTAGAGAAGCGTCTCTTCTTGAAAAGATGTGGTGTAGAAAATACAGCAAGTGAATTATCTGTGTCATATTTTTGGAAGTCTGACTCAACCTATTGCTGCATTTCTATAGGATTGTAATGTTTATGCTAGGAATCTCTGCAAAAACCACTTTTCTCTTTCTTTCTTTTTGTTATAGTAGTTCTGACCAGATAAAAATAGAAGTTCATATATTATTTCATTCACGCCACATTTTTTTATTTTATTTTTTTTTAATTTCCTCCACATAGTCCCACATTATAGGGACATACATATGCTCACAACCTTGTGTGGGTAATTTCACTGAAGTAAGTAGGACTACTTACGTATTTAGATTAAATGAAAGTATGTGTAAGACCATGCATTAGAGATGACTTTCACTGATGTCATTCACAGGCAGAAGTTTTGGTAATCAATGATAGCTGAAGACTAAGGAAATAATGGTCCATCTGGGTATCTACAAGGACAGCTGAAGTAAAGAGCTACTCTTATTCCTACCAAGAAAATCTTGATGGTTCCAGTAAAGCTTTTGCTGGATGCACATGATGTGAGCAGAGTGGACAAAGTTCTTAGTGATTAAAAGCCAGAGGCAACACCTCAGTGATTACTTTTGCTGAGAAGCTTTTTTGGAAGTTTCCCTTTAGAATTATGATTTAAGTATTTTTTCATAACCAAGTGAGACCTATAAGTAAATAGATTTTGGGTTTTTTTCCCTGCAGCTCCAGATCAATTTTCATTCTCCAAAAATGCTTTCACAGTCTTAGCATTACCTGTTAGCATACAATCTCTATCAACATATTTGTAGATGGCAAGAGGCAATTTTTATTATCTTAAATTTAGTTTTTAGAATCTGTTGCCATTGCAGAGGATGCTTGGCTTAAGTAGTCACAGAGCACTCCAGTATAAAGTCAGGCACAAATATTCAAATTATGCAGCCATGCACTCTCCTACACAGTATGAAATGAGATGGGCAAGTATTAAAACATCTAGAAAGCAGAAAAAGTAATAATCTAATGTAATCTTAGAAGCACAGGGATTTCTGATTCCCCATGAGGATACGTAGTATGTTTTCCTTCTTTTTATAGCTGATGTGTTTTATTTTTGTTTCATTTTTCCTTTCTCTTCTGGTTCTGATTTCTCTCACCATGTTTGGTATGCACATCTGTGCCTCTAGACTTGGACACCAGTCAGCGATCAGCGGGTGACAGCCTGTCCCAAGCCGTGGTATGCTTTACAGCCATGATCTGTTATTACTTACTTCTCCCATTTTGGGCCTCACTTGAGCAATTCTGAGTGTGAGGTCCTGAGATCTACATAGTAGTGGGATTTATGGGGTTGAATTAGGATGACATTGTAATTAAAAACAAAACAAACAAAAAAAGCCAAAACAAAAACAAAACCAAAAAAAGAGCACAAAACCCTGCCACAGCTGACAATGAGCCCATGAGAAGCAACCCCAAAAAATAATATTTTTGAATCTCTTCCAAATGAAATATTTCAAAGCTCCCATTAATAGAAGGAAGAAACAATTGGTGCTCTTCTTCCCTTTCCTCCCCTCTTTCTTTCTTTTTTTTTTTTTTTTTGATGAGCAGTTCATAGATGCCTGTGAATATTCATTCCTATTTTCTCCCTTAAACCACTGTGATGTCCAATATTCTTCTGAGCCTTGGTGCATTTAGAATTAGGACTGGCAGGGGATGGTTTTGTCACATAATTTCATGGATCTTATTTTCCTGTTTGATCTCTGTCTCTGAGCTGCCTGTATAACTGGTGTGGGGAAAAGAGCTCCTTGAGAGAATACTTCAGTGCAGAAACCCAGCAGAATGCCCTGAATTTCTCTTTGGAGAATCTGTCTAACCATTGGCTATTTTTGGAGCACAAGAAATCTACATTACTTCTCATACTGCCTTGTCTTAAATATGTGGTATGAATAATATAGTCTATTTACAGAATAGATATTAAAATATATATTATTGTATATTTTAATTATTCTATAATAAAATCATCTCCCAGATCATGAGATCCCCCATTTGAAGACTTAGAACAAATGTCTCAGAGCCTCATTCTCACCTGGGATAAGTAAGCCAAACTCCATAACATTTGAAGACCTAAAGTCCAGTACTGCTATAAAGACTGCTTCTTTCTAGCCACAGACTAACCTGTTCATTCAACAAATAGCAGTGGATGTTTTTCACATGGCTGCTTTTTTCAATAAATATTTCAGGGTTCTGAAGTGATTGACAAGCTTTAGACCATTCTGTGCTTACATTTGATACATATACCTTGTAGTGTTACTAACGTCTGTCTTCTCTTTGGATGGCTACTAAGAGATCCAGTACTCCATCTAGTACTCACTTTACAATGGGTAAAAAAGCTACATACAGTAGGACATAACAAAAGATCCCAAAATATGTACATTTTGAAAACCGTTCTTCCAGATGGCATTAAAAGATTCAACATGAAAATACCATGAATGTTGTAAAAAACCTCCCCATATCTGTTCAACTGACTTTAAGGTTTAAGGTTTGGCAATGAATTTCTGTATAAACAACACAGAACTATTCCAAAAAATGCTTTAGAAAATATTAAGGTCAATGGTGTTTGAAGCACAGGTGATCTAGAGGCCAGCATCTTCCAGTGTTGACAGGTCAAATGTGGCCTTGACTTCATAACATTAACCCCTACAAATGCATGACGCACTTCCTGCATGACAGGGAGCAATTCCATTAAACCTTTTTTTTTTTGGCTTCTTAGGCTATTTTATAAATTCTGCCATGACTAAAAGCTGGTAAAGCCAGTGGAAGCTGGGTTCCACAGATTACTGAATCTTTTCACCTTGCTGGGTTTGTATTTTTTTACTTGCCAGAGAAGTGTAGTGGGAGTCTGTAACAGCAACAAAATTATGAAGAATTTCCTGGGGTCACACAAAACTGGTTTGTTAGCTGAGGAGTGTAAATAAGAAGCCAGGAAAATTACAGATGATGGCAAAAATAAAATGGGGTTCTTGGAAAGTGGCCTGTGGCTGTTCAGCATGGAATGTGCACATCTTTGTAATTGTGTTTAATTACTGTGTTCTTACAAGTGTTCATTTTAGCCCAGAAAGCAGAACTGAATTTGAAAGGCCTTTGGATATGGAAACAAATGCAACTGGAAGCCAGAGCATGGGCTGCAAACCTACAGAATTTGGGCCTATTATATAAATAGTTTAAGAGAAGGCATTTGTTCCTTCACCCAGCAAAACAGTGATGTGCATGCTTAATCATGAATGCTTTTTACCACATTTGTATCTACCTTAGACTCTCACTCAGAACAGGGGAAGTAAAAGCTAAAGACCATGCATATGTTTAAATTTTTTTACAGGTGAGAGTCAAAGATGATGAGTGTTCTAGAATGAATCTGGGATGCTCCAGCTCTAATGTTTGATTTAGCAATGTGCAGTGCCACTGAAGGCAGTCCCAAACACAGACTGAATTACTCCTTGGCTGCTGCCAATGTGGTACTCCTTTCAAGGAAGAGGTAAGAGAGCAAGAAAGAAAGAAAGAAAAAAAGTAAGAAAAGAAGAAAAAAAATTAAAAATGCATGGTTTTTGTGGTAGTTAGCAATATCTGATTTTGGGCACTTTAATTATAAGTTGTAAAAAGAAAGGAGTCCAGATCCCAAATATAACAATTTGAAAAGCCCTTTATATGCAACACTCACATAACACCATGATGGATTGATTCTTTGTGTGAAAGAGGACCAGCAAAGTTGGACAAGATGCTTCCAGATTGTATTTTGAGTCCAGAGGAGAAAGTTTGGTTCCTCTCCAAGGTCCTTTGGCACATGCTTCAGGATGACTGGAAACTGTTTCAATCTCCCTAGAAAATTATGCACAGCCTTTCTCTGCCATTCTTACCAGAGCACCCCACCCATTTATTCCTCCTTCTGCCTAGTGACAATCATTCCCATTATCCTTCACAGAGGTGGAAATTTTGGAGTGAGACACAAGGAAAATAGGCAAATGGCGCATAAAGGAATGTGCTTGTACAGAATAACATCTCTGAGCTATCCAGGCTCTTTAATATTGGGAAGTCCCCATGGAAATATGGTGGCTGTCCTTCCTATTGGCCTTCCTACACCTGACAGCAGCATGACAAGCCCAAGCCCCTTCTCAGAAGGTTTTCTCTGTGCCCAGTTGCAGTATTCTCTTCAAAATCACTGAGTTGAGTGAGGTTTCCTGTGGCGAGGCCCAAGATGGACAGCAAAAATATTTTGATAAGTGCCTTTGTGCTTCTTCACCATTACACCTTGCGGGTATTAATCCCTTCCATTTTGTTCTTTCTGAACACAATGAAAAGAAGACAATTCAAGTATGCAAGGGAAGACAAAAAGTTTTTATCAAGATATTTTGGATATGTAACAGCCTCTGTTGATGTGATCCAGACCACAACAGGCTAGGGACACCATGGAGCACATCTCTATCAGAAGAGAAGATAATGGAGTTGATATTTCTTAATTGAAGTGGTATTTTTCTTGTTTTCTTTTAGTCACATAAGAAGAGGTGAACATGCTTTTTTCAGATGAGTCGTTCTACAAATATGTCCAGCCTGCATGGGATACATATTTTTTCCCTTTCCCTGTCACTAATAGAAAACTGTCTTCATGAAAAAGTTCATTAAGTTGTAAAAGTGCAAGTATTCTATTAGAGCTGTGGCCACAGGGTTTGTTTTCTTTAAACCTCTTTGTGATTCTCATTTTAAAGAGACTTTATTAGGTACATGCTACATCATTTCTGTTTCTCATCTGTGAAAGCATTCAGACACAGCATTTAAAATTAAAGCAGTAAATCTTTTGCTTTGCCCAGTGAATAGTAGCTTCACTGGAACAGAGGGGTTTTTTTTTGACATCAGTAATGCTTTGGAGGAAAAGGGGAGGAGAGAATGGAAAAAGAGAAGGAATGGTGATAGAAGGCATAGCTATGTGTGGGTTCACATCAATGTCAACATCCTGAGAGTAAGGAAAGGGTACATTGGTGCTATGACACAGACAGCATCCTTCAAAACAACTATGAAAAAGCTTTCACACTTAAGATAGAATAAAATTAAAGCAAAAACTGGTGTTATAAGCAGGTCTGTTCCTGCAATCAACTTTGCCAGCAAATATATGGCATCATCAGAAATAGGTGGTCCTGAGTACTCTGAAGTTCCTTCAGCAAAAACCTTAGTCATGTGCTTTATTTTTATGCATCTCTTGACAAAAAATCAGTTACCCAAACTGTAAATACGTACTTCAGTCCTTTACTGGGCGAGAGCCAGGCTGCTCAGTATCTTTCAGAACTGAGCCCTGGTACCTCCATCTTTGAGCTTCTCCTGTGCTATGAATTATTATGTTACTGAATGAACCACACCTACTAATGAGCAATACATGCTGTGTGCATGGTGAGCAGTTAAACTGTCAAAGAAACAAGACACAGAGTTTATCACTCCACACAAAAGGTTAATATTAAAATTGTATGAAAAAATTATATATTGGCTCATCAAATTAATCCTAAATATAAAATATGCCATGCTAGGATTGACCAGTTGGTTGTAGGTAGATGATGCTTTGTTATATGATATATAATGTTGCAGCTGAGAATACTGTAGATATTAATGGAAGAACTAGGAATTAAACTAGGAGATCAATAGACAGAAGTTTTTGCTTAAAATCTTGGGGACAGGGTCAATACTACATTTTTCTCACTGACATATTTCCATGTCACCTTGATTGCCATAATTTTTTAAAACTACACTGCCAGGCATTTGTAAGAGTTTATTTTCCATTTCCCTTAAGACACAGATTGTTTGGAATGACTAATTTGTTTCTGTTCCCTTTTTTTTTTAAGTAATCCCTTGGCTGCTCTTTGTCAATACTTACTTTGGCAAAGCCTTCCTGATGCTTGTTAGGTTCAGACCTCAAACAGCAATATTTCACCAGTTTTTTGAACTCTACGGATATAAAATTATTCAGTAGTACATTTAGCATTTCTTTAAGCTATCCAGTGTCTCCAACTGGAAGTAATTCACACAAGAATGACATTATTTCCCACTTCTCTCACTGGATTGTTTTTTTTTTTATCTTTCTAACCATAGCACATTCCTTCTTAGTATGAATTTTATGCAAATTGCAAGTACATTTATTCTATTTTTGGTTGCTCTTCTGTGTGCCACTGAACATTGAGAAGTAATTTGCTACTTGAAGTTACATCTGAAGTTATATTTAAAAACATGCAGGGTTTAAATGATGGAATTCTCATTATTATTTCAAATCAGCATATTGCTCATACATATGCGTGACTTTAAGCTCCTGTTGATTCTAATTTAACAACAGCATTTTTGTCCTCGAATAACAGATGCTCTCATCCTAGTAGAGTGACCTTATTTAGCTGTTTTGTTTATGAATTTATTTACCAGTAAAAATAAGGGAAACAGCACAATTAAGACAGTGTCTTAAACATGTACTAAGTTTGGGACAGCTTATTCAGGGTTTTTAAACTGCTACTAATTTAAATATGGTTCTCTCTGACTAGTACCATGTCCCACTCAACTACAAATTAAATGCAGTTTTGTTTTAACAATTAAATTTGTTAGGAATAGATACTGGAAAGTTTTTAGTGCTCTTGTCCTCATCAGTGGGTTATGTTCACCTACCAAACTTTGTTTAAACTTCTGACTCTCTGACACTGTTCTGGAAAACTCAAGACCTAAGACTGCATTAAATGCAGTAACATGGAGTAAATGCAGTAACAGTACTGCTCTAGTGCTCTGGGCCCAAGCCTGAGCTTATAATTTGTGTTTTGTTATTCAGCTGCTGCTCTCAAAACACCAGTCTCATGTTTAGCTCTCAACACGCAGCACCACGTGACTCCTGGAGATTGTTCACCAGAGGGATGAAGCTTTCTTTCCTTCTAAAGTTCAAGCACCCACAGGCACCACTGCTGCTGGGACAGCTGTCACTGCCTTGCAGCAGCAGGCCAGGGAAGGAGAAGGCTCTTTGCAACCCTTTTCCCTACTACTGAAATGTGCCAATGTACAAGTGTGCCTAAGATAAATTACCCATTTCAGGTTTATCACCATTCTGGAAACACATACATGAATTTCAGAGACCTAAACAATTAAGGAAAAAAAATTTGCTACCCTGTTGTCATCACTGTGATATCTGTACATGCTGGGACATGCACTGTATGTATCAGATTTCCATTATTTTTCTGATACTTTTCCCTTGTCCCAGATGATAATAATAAAGTTCTACTTTCTTTTAAACCTATGTGAATTAGCTCTCACAGAGTTAAAAGAACAATCTTAGAAGATACCCCATGGCCGAAAATCTAGTTTTCTACTTTGCCAAAAGTTACAGACTTCCTGTTTTGTGGGTTTTTTCCTAAATATTTATAAACTGAACTTTGCACAGTGCATACTATGGTGGCACCAATTTATGGAAAATTCCACACTGTTTGTCTCTTGCAAATTTGCCAGGTTGTGGCAAGCTTCTACTAGAAACATGACTCAGACGTAGGGGATTTTTCCAACCTCAGAAAGTCAAGCATTTATCCTCACATCAAGCAGTTGTCCTTTATATTTATTTATTAGAAAAAGAAATGTTTTAGGCATTTCACTTAAAACAGAATGTATAACAATTTTGTTTTATCAGTAATTTGTATCTCAAGAGAAAATTCAGGAAACACATTAGAAGCAATAGAGAGTAGAAATCTGATTATTCAGTCTCTTATTTTTGCACTCATTTAGGTACTTTCACAAGGTGGTTTCTGTGCTGTGTTGCTTAGCATTACAATGCCTAATTTAGATGCATACCCACTGAGACTGGAATCTGCAGTCAGTGGTAAATCTCAACTCTCCTCCTAAGCTGGGGAAGCACATGGGACTTGTCAGAGGATCACAGCAGTCAGTCTGTCAGGTTGAGAGCTACCAAACTTGGCCAAGAGGAGGTGCTGAACATAAGGGTGACTTTTAAATCCTACCATTACTGGATGCCTAAATACTGTAGATGGCAGTAAGACAAATATGCAATTGAATTTCACAGATCAAACACCTTTTAGCTCATCAAAACCACTAATTTCTTCTGTCCAGAATACTTTAGTGTGAAATGCATTTCAAATCCTTGAAATGTGGACGCCCTTCCTACAGACAAGTGCTTGAGTCACATGGCTACAGAGTTTTGACTCCTTGCTTGCTCAATAGCCCCGCAAACATCTGAACTGTCTTCATCAAGAAAAGCAGTGAATTACACACTCAGGTCCCCGCCAATACATCTTTAAAGTAATTAGGATGATAGTACAGAAATTGGGAGCTGGGATTTAAATCTTTTCAGGCTAATTCATGCTTCTGACTTTCTGGGAGAGCACTTGTAGAGCTGCTGAACCCATCTTCAGGGCACTATACCAAAAAATTGCCATTCTATCCTGCTCCTGATCTTTTTTCTGCATCTTCCTCTCCTCCTTAGTCTGCTAGTTCAGTTGTTCATCTGAAAGTTCTCTTTAATGGTCCATTTTATATATAAGAATCAGATTTTGAGGATTAGCTTTATTCTAAAATAGACAATTTCCCTGGTCCATTTCACTGTATGATCATGCAAGGATTGTCATTGGCACAGCTGAGGATCCTGAACTGCATCAAATGAAAGTGTGGCCAGCAGATTCTGGGGGGTGATTCCACCCCTCCACTCCACTTTGGTGAGGCCCACTGAAATTTTGCACCCAGTTCTGGGTGCAAAAGAAAGACATGAACTTGTTGGACTGGATCCAAAGGAGGGCCACAAAAATTGTCGCAGGGATGCAGCACCAGTCCTATGAGGAAAGGCTGAAAGAGTTGGAGCTGTTCAGCCTGAAGGAAAAAAGGCCCAAGGGGGGGCCTTATTGTGGCTTTTCAATACTTAAAATAAACTTAAAAGAAAGATGGGGGCAGGCTTTTTAGGGGGGCCTGATAAAACAACTGTTAAGGTTTAAGCTAAAAGAGCAGAAGTTTAGACTAGATATAAGGAAGAAATGTTTTACAGTGCGGATGATGAAACACTGGCACAGATTGCCATGAGACGTGGTTGATGCCCCATCCCTGGAAACATTCAAGATCAGGTTAGATTGGGCTCTGAGAAACCTGACGTAGTTGAAGATGTTACTCCTCCATGCAGGGTCATCATAGATGACCTTTAAAGTTCCCTTACAGCCCAAACCATCCTATGATTCTATGAATCTCTGAAGAATGAATGAGAGGATGTAATTAATAAATGGTTCTGGGCAGGATGAAGCCGAAGTTTCTTTAAAACTTCTCTTCAGGTAAAGGATTTGGAAGTAGAAATGCACCTGAAAAGGTAATGCAGATTCTTCAACAAAAGTACATACACAGTGATATCTATGATTATCCTGCTGATGACACTTCTGACTATGTAAAAATTCTACCTACTTCAGCCAAAGCAGGTGTTGGAGAGAGAACATGCTGTTGAAAACAAGCCAAAAATGTAGTCTACTGAATCTTCTTTTCTAAGTCAAAATAACAAATGTCCAATTAGAAACACAGTGTCTGAAACTGAAATATTCACTCTTTCTTCTTTGATTTTTCTATGGACTAAGATGAGATATTGCCTAATACTCCTCCTTTATACTGTAGAATTCTTACAACAATTCTTCAGTGCAACTTTGTTCAGCAGGAAATCTAGTGGCAGTTTTAGAGATCCTGATGCTTACTTCTCTGTCATCAGTTCTCTGTGGTCATTTCACATCACCTTGAAGATTTTCCCCTTTCAGCTTTTTGTCAGATTTTCTTATTACTTCATATCAATTACCTCTAGGCAGTGTATTACAGAACTCAGTTCATTTCCTTAGATAATAATTTCTCTTTCCTCTTCAGGGTAGGTTATAAAGCTCTCCTTTGCAGCTTATATTTTGACACTTTAAAATGCCAGTTGTTAATTATAAAGAAAACCATTGTAAATGCTTTTATGCTTTTGTTTCTAGGAAATTTAATTTAAAAAAAAACCCCAAACCTATTCTATATTTAATTTTATATCTTAGCACAGTGTATGTGAAGAAAACTTAGTAATTTTAGACTATGCAGTACATAAATAATGGATAAAGAGTGGTTAACTTTTCCAATTTACTCTGGACTCAGAGACCTGTCAGACAAGATTTCATATGTAAATGAGAAGTGAAGTGGAAGAAGTACCTGCATATAGCAAACTTTTGACAGAACTGCTCTGAATTTTAAAATCCTTTTTCTTCTTTTTATATTTAGTACACAGAGACAAATTAGAGGCTGCCTTTACTTCCCTGTCTATTTGATATGAGAGCAAGTGATAAAAAACAAAAAAGAGAAAAGTCAGCTTGCTTCTTGTGCATATTAAATCATTTTCTATCTAGATGCCACAAAACCTTGAAGCTTACAGTGCTCTCAAACATCAATTATGCATTAAAACAAGGATGTGATTCTTTAAACTGAAAACTGTAAATTGGTGTATAGACTATGGAGGTACAGATACAACTAGGAGTGAATGTTTAAAAACTATCACACACTTTACAACAGGCATAGCAAGATTTTGCACCTATGGAACAACTCAGATAGAACTTAATAGGATATTCAAAGCAATAAATTGGCCAAAAAATTACTGTAAGCTAGGGGCCGAGAAGAAGGATCATCTAGAAAATATGTGCCATGGGATTTTAGGAGATTCAGATTAATTTGGACTGTATGTGCAACTATATTCTATAATCAATAAGGATTTAATGAAGATTCTTTTTTCTAATTGCTTAGTGCTTGAGCTCTCTGCCGGATGAAGACCAATGACCTGCGGTATGAGACCACTGCTCAAAGCAAACCTGTTCCTCCTTTGCTACCCAGTGCTCTTCTCCAGCAGGGCAGAAATGGCCTGGGAGTCTGATCTCCCAGCTCAACCCAGATTCCTCCATTTACAGCCACGCACAGCAAATGGCACAAACAGTCTGAAACAGTGGAAAAGACGACCAAGAAAAAGCAGCCCTGACCAGGGTCCCAGCCTGCAAGCTCAGCTGATTTTAAAACGTTTCTAGGATGTACACTGCAATGAATTCCATCTCCAAACCTATAAGTATACAAGTTTAGAACAGAACATTTGTGTTCCACCTACTTAAAGGAAGAGGATGGGTAGGTTCTGAATTCAAAGTTCAGATCTAAGGTTTATATTCAGGCCTACTTATTGGGGATATGTAAAATAATGTATCTACAGTGGCATTCACATGATAGTTCTTTAGTCAACTGATTGCTATTTATCTAAATGATAGTATCTTATTCTTTTCTTACAATTTTCTTGTGAAAATGATGATTAAGAGAGAAATAAAGTTCATGGCTGTAAGAAAAATTAGTGGCATGTAATATAATGTAATTTTATGTAAAATTAGTTTTTAATGTCAAGAACTTTATATTAAGTTTGGCAAATAGATAGCTTTTCTTTGTCAGTTAAATAATCTAGACATTTAAAACAAAGTCTAGAATATACTTTTTCTTTAAAATTCTTTTTACTCTTCATTCAGAACTTTTCTTTTTGCAAACCTTGCAGTTGAATACTGCAGCAATATTCAGAACAGATTATGCTGCACGTATAAAACTCTTACTTCCTAGCAACATGACTAATTCTTAATTTTGCTACCCATCCTATTGCTTCCTCAGGAGGAAAAAGTCAAAGTATTAATGACGTTGTCCATGTGGGAGCTTAATATACACTTGAATGCTTTTATTAAGGCATTTAAAAATTATCTAATTACCAAAATTGGCCCCAAATTATCATTGCTAGCAGGAAACAGCCGCATGTTTTAGGAAGTGCTACAAAAGTGAAGTCAGCACACAATTTTTATAATCTCTGTGATGTTGCATACATCTCTCCTTGCCTCACTAAGGGGGCAGCAATAGCAAGCACAAGGCACTGGACATGTAGATTTTTGCTGTGTCCCTATTCCTTTGTGAGTTCATAAACACACAGATAAGGCTTTGCAGGTAGATAATCAGCCATGGAAAAACTCCTCTGCACACCTCCCAGCATGATGCCTTTTGCAGAGAGTAAGTTTTCAAGGGGGGCAGAAGAGAACAGGATGAATTTCAAATTGCCACCTGCTTTCTGCTGGCATCAGCTATGGTGGCTGTGCCTTTTGGTTCAATAAGTACACAGCCTCCAGTATAAAGTTTTTTGCCAACATGGGATTAAAAAAATGTGGGTAATTCTTGTAAATGTCTTTTTTTCTCACTTCATAAACTACGCTGTCCACAGGTGAAAAACTTTTCTGAAATATAAGACTTTCTTCTTGCTGAGCAAAATAATTAGAATTTCTTTTCTATGCCTATTAAATATATGTTTTACATTTTGTGTATATTTTACAGCTTTTGTGTACCAGAAGGCTAATATTATGCAACCCATTTCATGAAACTTAAAATTATTTAATAGCCTTTTTTTTCATATGTGATACTGAAAATAAGCTAATGAATTATGGAGGGGTTCCCTCTTCAGGAGAAAAATCTCAGCCTTCCACTGAGAGCCAGTTTTGGGATACTGATATTACGATTTAAATGCGGTTTAAAGTCACTTTTTGCAGCAGCCCATTTCTGATGGAAGCCTAAGGATCTGAAATATTGGCAGCACTATTTCCCCTGTGCTTAATGCTATAAAATCCCCATATAAAATTGGTTAAATATAGGTAGTAAAAGACAGGGGGATTTTTTAATTTCCCTTGAGACACAACTACCTGTTCCTCAGGGCTGTTTGTAGTTTTGTCTGGGATTTGGAAGGAGTTCCACTGTGTAATGGCAGTAACTCTAGTCAAGACATGGCTTGAAAAAAATATATATTCAGCCGTGTACTCCACAGGAGATGAATAAAGAGCTGAAGAAAATTGGCTGTAGATCAAAAATGCATGGTAAATTCATAGCTGAAAATGCTCACCAGCCAGATGGAAAGGTTGCCACGAACATGTTTCCAAGGCAGTCTCCCTACCTGCACATTTTCTAAGGTATTATTTACCACTGTTAAACTTCTTTGACCATCAGTACAGGATTTAGAGTCCAGGCAGCTTAGTGTGTAAAATGGCACTGGTCCTAATAGGCCCATCAGGGAGCTGGTGTGCTCTGTGATACCTGGGAATCACAGACCATACCAACTCCACTGTGTGGAGGATGGAGCGGTGGACATGCTCATTTTGCAAACTGGGCTGGATGTAGTCGGGTGCCATGTCTAATTTAGTCAGAGACCAGACCAGTTCAACACCACGAGCGCTAGGGCAGAGATTCAGACGTGGCAGACCCCATACACATTGGACTCACTAGTCCAAAGTGGTGGCGTATTTGTTGGTTTCATTCATTGCACACAAATGTCTTGTGCGCCAGTCAGAAATATGGAAGACATTAAATTTACTTTTTTTTTTTTTTTACACATGAAATGTAAAAAAAAAAAAAAAAAAAATTTTTTTTTTACACATGAAATGCCAACATTCAGCCTCTGAGCTGCACAGCCTAAGCCCAGGCTTATAGCAAGGAAGACTGAATGAGCTTTGAATTTCACAGACTCAAATATCCACCTCACTGGCACTTTAAACACAAAAAAGGGGCTGACAGAATGACAAAACTGCAACAGGGAGAAAAAAAGAATAGAAACAAACATAAAGCCATTTTAAAAATGGTACATCTCATTTACACACAGAACAGGCTGAAGATGTAGCTGTGACCCAGGATTGTGCTCTAGGCAACCTGAATTTAATTTAGTCAGGAAAGACAGTTTATGAATAGGAAAAAGAGCAAAAAACCCAAAACAACCCAAGAGCTATTAATTTTTAATAACTTAATTTTCATTCAATTGGCTTCAGGATGCCAGGGAGGAAGGGGTGTCCTTTCATTCTTTCTTTGAAGAACCCAGGGTTTTTTTATCTTATTTAATGTTGTCTCCTGTTGAAGACTAGAAAAATTTCTGCTGGTGTGAGAACTTGCTGTATGGAAGGACCTCCACAAATAAAGGGCATTTTTTTTTTTTGCCTCTTCTCAACCTTAAATTATCTCCTACAATTTAAGTGTTGATATTTAAATTTTACTTTCCCTGATATCGGCACAGGACCTAAGTCCCAATGCTTCCCTGAAATTTCTGAAGTAAGATCTGCAGTGGTATCATCTCTACTGTATTTTCTTCCATAGTTTTGAAGCAGAGTTCTGTGACAGCCAGACCCAACTTGTACCTGTCTAAATGTACTTGTCTAAATGGGAGAGATTCCACTAGTCATGTGCTCCTACCAACGCATACAATTTTACACAAGTACTAATCTACCAAACCTTTGGGAAAATGAAAACAGAACAAAACCAACACTGCAATTTTTCTAGACATGTATCTAAAAACTTGAAGTCCACAAGAAAGCTGCAGATAAATAGATAAATCGTCAAATCTTCTTGTGGCTGAAGTGAACTGCATTTAAAAATAAAGCATTGAATTTAGGTGCCTTTATGCCACTATTCCATAAAATCTGCAACTGAAAAGATGTACAATTTGATCTCAAGTCCTTTGAGTGCTGGTGGTCAGGACAGCAGCTCTATTCCCACAAATTGTTTGGCTTGGTGTACTGGCAACAATCTGTACCTACATTATTGCATTCTTTTATATATTCCATTGCAAAAAAAAAAAAAAAACCAAAAAAAAAAAAAAAAAAACTAAAACCCACCAAAAGTGAACAACAAAACATCAGAAAAAAACCCAAAAACAAAAGAAAAAACAAAACATGAAGAAACAGAAAAAAATATGTTTTCCATTTGGGGAAAAAAAATATAGAGCATTTTAAATCTTCCTTACTTAATATTACAGAAAAAGTAAACAGATTATAAGAAAAGAAAATATTGTTTTTTTCCTATAGTGACATCTGGTTTAAAATCACCTTTAAATATCATCTCTGACACCTGTTCTGTTTCTTTACCTGAAAGGCAATAATTTGCCTTACTGTGCATCCAGTAATGGCACTGTTAGCTAGGTAGCACAAATTAGTAATGTGGAATATTCAGATAATTGCTCTGTAAGACATCTGTGATGAGAGAGGCCCTATGGTCCAGACATTGCACCCTCATTCAGGTTGAAAAGGCCATTTTTATGCTTTATCTTCACAATTCAGTTTCAAAGTGTTAGGCTTCCAGATGACTATATGTCATAAGTGGCTAAAATAAACTACTGAGTGATACAGTCTTCTAGGCACAGATAAAAAGGGAAAAAAATTATTATGTATTTCTTTACACAATAAATGAAAATGTGAAGGGTTTCCTGAGGGGCTCAAGTTGTCTGAAATTACATACCTGAGAAAAGTCACATGGAATCATTTTAAGTGTTTCTGAATGTTAAGATGCTAAAAATAAGTTTATTTATTTAATACTTTTCTGGTGTGTCTCATTAAATTCTCTGCTAATTTTAAATAAAATCCTAATGACCATCTGCAACATGTATTTATTTTTAATAACCTTGAATAAAGTGTTTCCTTTTTGACCCTACTTCCAAAATGCTCCAGATTGTTGAGCTGCATTTTTAAGTCTCTTTCTATTGGTCATCCTAAAATAAGGCTTTGAGGCAGATCTCTCTAATCATGTGGCTTCGAGTCAGATCATGGAGGCTTTTCTTATGACTTTGTAGAATAATTTGTTTGTCAGCTTTGTCATAAACTGATAATTGTCATAATTGTCATAATTGTCAGTGATTATCTGTAAATATCTGATCACATTTCATAGGACAACGATTGCTTTGATATCCTTTTCTCAGATAATGTATTAAATCCAGCCAGATTAAGCTTCCATACTGCAGAAAAAGCATGAATCAAAACAAAGAAAATGCTGCTTGTGCTCTCTGATTTGTCTGTTAGTTAATGATGGAATAGTGAAATAACATAGGCTTGTATCAAAATTGTTAAGACATGTCAGTATCTCACTGAGAATGACAGATTATTTAAATTGCCATAGAAGAGTTTACTTCTGCAACTTTTCCTTGAAGTGAAAATTGTTAACAAAAACATTGTTTCTTTCAAAAAACAAATTGTTTATTTTGTTTTCTTCAAAAACAAATCATTCTTTTACTTTTGCTATACTGTCTTCTCTTTGGAAGGAGAGATTCTAAATAGGTATAGATTTAGGAAAATATTGAAATTAAATATGAAATTGTATATAATGCTTAACACATAAATACGAAACACATAAAGATATATTTCATTTCAAAAGGAAGTTTATCAAATGTTTTGAAAAAAGTTTTGAAGCTTTTCCAAATCCTACTGAAAAAAATGATGGAGCAAGTGATTTGTTCTCAGACACCAGGATGCAAGAAGTGCTGCAGGGTTTTCTGGTCAAGTCAGGTTATGGTGAAGGACATCCCAGGAAAGCCTCTCTTAGCAGGTTACATTACCAGTCTTCATATATAAAATAGTCTCCTGATGACTCCTTCCTCAAATCAGAATTCAGGAATCCATTCCTTGTTCAGACTTCAAAGTTTGTTTCATAGGGCTCTGAAATCTGATGAGAAGCTAGAAGTGCAGTGAAGCCCTGTAAGTGTGTTTCCATAGTGGGCTGTGGAACCTGGATGATAAATTCTAGAAGCTATGGCTATCCCTGGCTTCTCAGCATAAGCTGCTTTAAAACATATTTTGAAGCCTTTCTAAGCAAAACGAATCACTGAACTCTAGTGGGAAAACCAGAAATCATATCTAATAATATTTAAGCTGTATGTAGCTGCAATTGAAATTTAGTAGAAGTTCTTTTTGCCTTGGGGATATCACTTCCCCATTTGGGTTATAAAGAGGCCTGAGGGGATATCCCATTTCAGCAAAGAGAATATCAAACAGAGAGCTATAACTCTTAGCTTTTGTTTCCAGCATGCTACAAGGGAACCTTGCAATTTGTTTTGCTGAAAGAATAAGGTTTTTGCAAGGTGAACTTTATGCTCTAAGTAAAGTTCATTCAACAATTACATCGATTGGTGTTCATCCAGAAAGTATTGATGGATGACTGAGTCAGTCATCCTTTCAGTAATGTGACAAATAATTGGACTAAAAGATGTTAGTCACTTACTTAAATGTTCTTTTCTGGCTCATAGCATTACATCAGAAAACACAAACTCTCTTGTCAGTTCCTGATTTTGGCTGGAATGGACCAGGAAGATCATGACTGAAACAGGGAAGGTTTTCATTATTGTTTCTGGTATTATCTGTTAGCTAGAACAGGAGCACTACCTTCAAAAGTGTTTTTATTGCTAGTTTATTAAATTACTTGGGTTAAAATTTCTAAGATGTTTATCTGTGACATGAAGCCTTCAACATCTCTCACGCACTTCAGGGTGTTTGCTTACTAAGTTTGTTTTACCTTTGCCTATTTTGGTCTTTTTTTAGTTTGCTTTTTAACATGAGTCACTGTATCTTAAAAAATTATTAATGATCTTGGCAGATATTAATTAAAGACAGTTTAATACCTCTAAGGAAAAGCAGACCTTGGCCAATTTCTTTGAGTCCAAGTGAAATTGCAAAAGAAGAAGACTGGTGTGTGTTGGTGAGGAGGACTGGGAGAATCACATGAGCAATGCGAGACACAGATGAGGTTGACTGAAATATGATAGAAAACATACAAAACTGTTTCATAAAATCCATTCTAACACTATTTTATTTCACTCCTGATTCTCAAAGGAAACATTTAATTTATTAACTAGAAGATCTATCCTAGTTCTACTAAAATATTTATTCCAGGCTTGAGTAGGTAAACATGAAGGCATGATTCTGAACATGAGGTGAGGAGGTTAATAAGGCATTTCTGGGCATTTCTGAGAAAGGACAGCTGTACCATCAGAGACTCAGAACAAAAGGAATGTGGCTAGAGAGGAGTGAGAGGTTTTACAGGAGGTGAAATGAAACATATCCCAGTCATGAAAATCCAGAAAGCTCTCTGAGACAGAAAGAGTTTTAAATGCCAGCAGAAGGATGACATAACAGTTGAGAAAGTTAGGAAGGAAACATTTGTGTGGGAGAGATTAAGAAAGATTTTAGCCAAGTAGAGCTTCAGCTGACAGCAAATTTATACTAAATACTTCCAGAAGGCAGACAAGATGGTTTTGGACACAATTCAGCTACTAGTTTATCTCATAGATAGTTCTCATTTGGAGATATTAACATGAAATTATGTCAGACAAGAATTGGTTCAACGACAGTGGCCCATGAAACAAGTGCAGAAAATACAACAGAAGTAAAAAAGATCTTTATAAAATCCCCTGAAATAAAAAGGAGAAAAATTGAAAGAAAAGGCAAGACCAGAGTTCAGAAAACTTGCTGTGTTGTTAGCAAACAAGAGACATGACACACAAAGGTATAATGTCGAGTGGCAGAGGTCTCCAGACTGCACATGCCAAAAAGGAAGGACAAAAAAAGATGGTACCGTAAGATGCAAACATGGTAAACCTTAACTAAGACTCCAAAACATTTTAAATTAAATCCCTTCCTATGTTACATAGTTATAAATTCACAAAATGTACAGCGTGAATTCAATGAACTAAGTGCACACACACAATATAACGTTGTAAAATAGCCAGTAGATATTCCAGAATTTAATCTCTTATTTGCAGTATCATGACTACATAACTCTAGGCCAGTCCTGCTGAAATAAGTACTCTAGGGAAATACACAAACCCATTTAGTCACATTTGCTTCCTAATGTTGATAATCTCATTTTTCTGAACTAGACAAAAGGATAAAACCACCACAGATTTTACATGGCCATTCACTGCATTGTCAAAGCAGCTTGGAAATAAAGTAAACTTTTGACAATGGTGAGAGGGTTTATAAAAATACCTTTAATGCAAGTTATGTGATGTCATTATTCCGTCATAAAGAGCAAAAACTGCTTGCTGATGATGGTGATGGAGGAGGAAAACAGGAATTCTGTATATACTCCTAAATGTGTATAGGAATAAGATTTTATATTATGACTCAGTTTGGATTTGCTTCTTTAGCCAAACACTTGGAGTCAAGCTACATGATGATAAATGGGAAATAAATGAATGCTGTTTGACTGCCAAAATGGTACCTTTGTTTCTCTTTTTAGACTGCTATTTTGTTCTGTCAGTTGTGCTTTCTGTTGCATATATAATGGATTTGCAGAAACAGTTGAGAAATAACTGCAGGATTTGATGGGAGCAGCAGGTGCCTATTTTTCTGGTCTGCATAAACCTTATTCTCAGGAAAACTCCACACTTCAAGAAATAATTAGCACTGCATGTCACAGTAGACCATATAAACTGAGTAGAAATTATCACAGAATTAACAATGGCCTTTTCCTGAGCATGTCTGAAAGCTCAATCAATTTGCAATTCTCTTTGGTTATAGCAAAAACAGGCAACTGAACCTCTGTTTTCCCTTGTGGTCAGGTTATTTCTGCAGAAGCAGTTTTCCATTTTCTCTTTCTCCTGCCAGGCTTGTTTTTATATGAAATCTCCTCAAATCTCTAGCAAGAGTTTTTTTTCCAAACCTTTCCTCCCTTGGCTGTTGCTGAGTGCCAATCTGTCTTACTCCTTCCATTATTCGGAAGAGCTGAATTTCTGTAACCAATACAGAAATGGCCACAGGAACTCATGAAATGTTGCCATTATGTCTGAATAAAGACTTGTTTAGGATCTCTTGTAGGTGGATGAGCTTTGAAAAACTCCATGGTGGTAAACAAAATAGTTGAGATAAGAACTGAAGTTACATATTCAAATTCACTCTTTAGGCTTCTAAAAAATATAAATAATATTTTAAACACATGTGCTCTCAACTCAGAAATGTATGTATATACATGCACATGTACAGGGGAATGTGTTTTTGTACACATGGGGTAGATATATATATGTACATGGAGGTGAGGAATTAAAGTAATCCCTTTGAAAGTAATCGCTTTGAAGTTACATACTTTTCAATTTACTTAATGCAGAAGAAAATGTACATTACAGTTAGCAGGGACCAAGATTCACCTTGCACAAAAATGAAAAATTTGAAAGAAAGCAAACATTTATGACTAGAACATAATTCATGTTAATCTTTAGAGACCAACATGGTACTCTTCTTTGGGACATTCACTCTGGTAAGGCTTCCTTTAACATATGAATGCACCAGTTTAATTGTACATTACATGTCTGTTTCTCTTTAGGCTACTGCAACTGATGTTAGTAAAAAAATCTAAAATTACAGTTGTACTCAAATACATACAGTTGTTGTGAGCTCTGGTATTCTTTACTACACACTATACTTCTCTTATTACTAAATAGAGCAAAGCTTGTTGATGATCCCCTTCTGTGCCAGAATGCAAGGGTTAAGTAAACAAAATTTGCTTTCTTGTCATGTTGTCTAAGAAGCTGTTAGCCAAATGAACACAACAAAAAATTCTGGCACAGATCAGGATAAATTAAAAGTGCTAAAGTATTCCCCTTATGAGACTGTACAATTTCCTAATAGTGGCTCACCTGTAATTCTTTAAGTTCTTGAGGAACTTGCTCAATCACTTTGCTTGTCCTGTATTATTCATCCCATTGTGTCATCATGGGATATTTGTACGTTCATGAGCAGCAAACATGTGATATTTGTCTGTGGTTATCAAACAATCACAGGGCAAAATTCCCATACCCGAATTCCATCTCCTCCTCTTTAAAAAATAAAGTTGAGCACAAAGGAGTAAGTTTGGCAGGCTGATTGTGTGATGTGTTCTATCTCACACTATGAATCATCCATCATCTGTCCATCCATCTTGGGGAATTTAATGTTACACGCTTTACTTTTATATACATCCATAGGTCACAAAATATAAACTAGACCTAACCTTATAGCTATAAAGTATCCTTCTAAAGAGGTGTTTATTAAGACAAAAACAAAAACACCAACAAAAATATCACCTAAACCAGAAAAAAATTACAGAATTAAAGAAGCAGGTGATATCTTGCCAATACAGAATATGTCTTATACCTTAGTATTAAATTCAAAGTTTATAATATAATTAATTATTTTAATTATAATTAAAAGACATGGGGATTATCACATATAGTTTCAAAGAGAAAGCCTGTGATGTGAGAAAATATAATAGGTGTTTATTGAAGGAAAGATATGTTTTCATTAGTATGAACCTGACAGAGAGGCACAGAGGACATCATAAACTTCCATTACTAGGACTCAAAAGTCTGGAAATATTGTCTAATCTATATACGTATCAGGACAACTCAGGTCAGCCTGACTACAGAAAAATAGGAAATTTTGCATGTCCATATGTGTGTGTGAGAAAGATGACAACTATCTTAACTTTTATAAACTTCCTTGAAGTAGAACCTCCTGGCACCCAGTTACCAGCCAAGGGTTTCTCACAAATAAAGCAGCCTAAAGAAGCCTCTTTTATTTCCTTACTCTAGTTGTCTGGATTCTTAAGTAGAACATCCAGATTAAGGACAAAATAAATAAAAACCATAATTAAGAAATAAGGAGAAGAAAACCTGATGTGTCCTTTAAATATTTTGCTGGAAAAAATCAAATTGGAGTATTCATGGCTAATATATAGAAAGAATTACACCATGTACTGGGAGATTGTGATATTGCTCCTTTCAATTTGGGAAAATAATATTATTTTAAAAATTAATAATTTATTTTTTTTTAAACTTGCAGAAATGTAAAGCACAGAATAGCTACCTTATTCTGATATGTGAATTTACCATGAGCCACATGCAAGGTCGGCTGGCCTTGTGGTTGGTTTTATTGAGGTTAGTCTTCCAAGAGAGAGCAGGTAGAAATGGTTAATGAAGTAATGGTCGTAGAAAGGGTTAGCAGAACACAGGCAAGACACTGTCCTGGAAATGAGAGCCATTAAAAGCAAAGCTCTTATGAGCTTTTATATTCACAAGTAGAGGTCTAAGGACAGCTGAAGGAAGTGACTGAAGAAAACGTCAAATTTACTCTTTCCATTCATTAAAGACCTGCATCAGTAACAATTCAACACAGTGAATAAGAAGCTGGTAGATGAGGATGCCACATGGCTGACTATGAACACAGATTTTTTGTGTTTTGAGTAAATAATGTATTTGAATGCATTTTCATACCATTAACTAAGTGTATCTGGAACTCTAAGGGTGCATCATTTCTATCTTTCAAAGCATGTATGTACCTTAGTGTATAATGACATTTTTTGTTAGAGGGTACATATCTGATAATAGTTTCCTGTTTCCTGTTTTGTTTCTAATGTTTTCTGTTTTAGAGGAACATTTATAACAAAATTGAGCTTGTTCCCAGTTGCCATCTTGGAAAATTTCAGCCTGGAAACTTAAACTTTAAAATTTGTTGGGAAATAATTATATTTCATATAAAATATATAAATTATTAATAATTAAGATATATGAATGTATATTAAATTTTTTAAGGAACTAGAAATAGAATTGTATGCTGTGAGGCATCACATTTTAACTGTTAGCAAGAGCCTAGTTTTGCATGCACTGTCAGTGCATACAGTTACGTATGTATGTATAGATAAGATCATGCTTAATTATTAAGTTTACAAGAACAAACATTAGCAAGTTAAAGAAAGTGACACTAATTTTAACTACTTCACAGTAGATGCCTTAGAGCGCTGTTTCTGTAAACAGCTAACAGAAATTTGCTCTTTATCACAATTTGTTATTATATGGTCCCTTGCTTGTGTGGCAGTGGTTAGGGTTTCAAACCAAGCTCAAAGAATAAAAAAAAATAATTAGTTTCCATATTGGGATTCTTTGTCATACCAACATCATGTTGTTGTAGGCTTAAGGATTTTAATTCAGAAATTATAATAATTTTGAGATTAATTCAACTGATTTCTAACATAAAAAACAATTTTATTTTTTTTATATTTAGTCAGAATATATTACTCACATGATTAAATTGCTGCATTTTTTTTTCTGTTGTTGTTTCAAATTAATTGGTCCTCCTCCCTCTGTCTGTATTTAAGTCTTGTAGTGGAAGGTGACTTCCACAGTAAGTTGGAGATTTATTTTTTTTTAATAAAAAGAAATCATTTTGAAATTGGTTAAACAAAGAAACTGCCTGATATAGCAATTTCCTACATTTCTTTAGTAGGATGTTAAGATATTATAGTTACCTAATGACCTGAAAATCAATAAAAGAGAGCCATAGAATGTTAATTAATACAGAAAGCAGGGTAGGTGTTAAAAAGATCCTAAAGCCTAACATGCGGGAAGCATTTCAGCTGGCAACATGAAAGTTATTTTTAAATGAATTCATAAATATATCATTTTTTTAAAGAAATAATATTTATTTGACTGAGCCTGAAAATATAATGAGTGGCACAAAGAATTTTATCAATGTATTTTTCTGCTTTAACACTTCAGATAGAAGGGTTCAGTTTGGCCTGACACTGCTCTTATTGTCAATATCAGTATATCAGGTACATCTGTACATCTCTGATGTAGAGATAAGACATATGCTCAGCTTAGATAAAACTTCCTCTGATGGAGAAGAGTGATGGATTTACAGAACAGTTTGCTTAACTTAGTTCCTGAAATTATGCAGAAGCATGGTTATTCACCTAAGAGGTAATTACAACCCACCAATATGAATTTGTCAAGAGCAGCTAATGTCAGAGCTGTGTAATCCTTTGATGAGATTACTGGCCTGTGAATTCCAGAGAGATGATTGCAGCATCTTGATCCAAACAGCCTTCTGGACATAGTTCTCTCCTGTGTTGCAGTGGGAAAGCCAGGAAAAAACAGAAAAGAACAAACTGCTAATTATTCCATGCACAAATGGTTGAAAACCAGTGTTCTCAGTGTAGTTATCAGTGGTTTGTTGTCAAATCAGAAGGACAGATCTGGGGGGATGTTTGGATGATAAAATAGGGCCCATATTTGTAAAAGGCTTAAAAATCTCTGAAGGATCAGATTTGAATTCAAATGACGTGGGTAAACTGGAGAAATGGTGATACCAGTAAGGTGATTTTTCTTAGTATCAAATGGAGGTATCACATCCAGGAAGAAAATCAAATCCATAACCTCAAATTGAGAACTAATTAGCTGAACAGAATGTTACAGAATCCTAAAGGGGAGAACTACAAAGTCTAGAAATATCTTTCCAACTTAGTTGCTTTTTCCATTAAAGCCAGATGTCACTGTGTTACTGCTAAGACAGTAATTCTATTCCAAGTTCTTTCTTGTATATAAGAACAGTTTCAAACATTTTTCAATTACTTAATGCAAACTCAGGGAAAATCATTAAGAAAGGAACTTGTAAATTATCTGAATCAAGGAATGAGATTTTTAAGGTGCAGAAGGAAAGGTAGGATAAAAGCCTGAGGAAGGAAATCAGAGCAAGGACCATAAAAAAGTTCAAATATGTGAAATGTTAACTAAGAAAACAGTAATTGGTAACATTCCACAGTTGTAGAACACAGGACTCGGGGGAAAAAAAAAAAGCAAAACCAGTTTAAATTTGTTTCAATAGTTAATATGATAAAATATTAGAAAATATTTTTAACTGTAAGGATTGTCAAATGGGATCAAGCTATTTTGGGAAGATGTTGAATCTCTGTGCTGAATGTTTTTATAATTAACACAGGACAAAAACATCTGTCAGGGGCTGCTCAGTTATACTTGACCTTAACTCAAAACAGGGAAGTGGACTAGTTTAATCTATAACCCTGAAATATTAACATCCTTGGGACAAGAGACATGCAGATTTCCAAAAACTGGGGGGAAAAAAGCCTATTTTAATTTTATCTGTGCAGTTCACAGAGGAACCATTTACCAGTCATAATGAAAAAGAGCCTCGTTAAAAATACATGAAGGGCAAATGTGTTTTCTTTATCAGCTCCTACAATTTGCTGCACATTATAATTTCTTTCTGCTGCAACTTCCAGGGTCCCATTGATCTTGTGACGTGGGAGGACTCCTAGGTGGGAGTCTGTTACCCTGAGCAACATGAGAGTGTTAAATCAGTTGTGCTCTGGGAAATTGAAAGTAGGCTACATGCATTTTTGCATCTCTGCCAATAAACACATTAGTGCTGCAAGTGCAGGAATTTTTACCACATCAATCTGTTAGTTTCCCCTATTAGTGTTTTTTTAGTGCTACCTGTCTTCCATTTGCTTGATAAGAAGGGCAAGGGTTCTGTTTGTCATAGGCCTCATACAGCACTCTGCTCAGTTGGTCTGCTTTATTGCATACATTCATTTTAAAGTTAATAAATGAGAAATCCAATAATATGCAACTAGAGAAACCAGCTGGTTTTCATTCCATTTTAGCGGAATAATTATTTTTGTATTCCTAAAACACAGAAAGCTTTCTTATTCTTAAGAATAATTGTAGGATTTATGGAGCATAGCTTGATTCATACCTACTGCTAAAATTTTTTTTTTCCCTCATTGTCTGTGTTAGCACATTCAGCATTAGATCTAGGAGAGATTTCCAGATATGTCTCAATGTAGTCAAGTTGGGATTAATCTTTCTTAAGTCTACTATGTAAAGAGTGAGGCTTCTAAATTGAACTAGCTCATCTAGATCCCTGCTACAGTCAGTGGGTGGAGAAGCACCTTGAGCTGGTGAGTCCATCTCAACTGCAGAACTTTAAAGCAGCCTGAAACCCAGGAGTATGTGGTTGTTGGGTAGCATTACACATGCCCATCTTGGATGAATGAAGAGCTAAGTCTTTGGAGAGGTGATAACACAAACCAACTCAACCTGGGTGCTGTGGTAGTCTTTTTTGGGGCAGTTATAACATACATTCCTAGAGGTGATTTGAAAAAAAACCTACCCCACTAGAAAATTTCCTCCTTGAAGACAAAGCTTAGGGTTGGGATTTTTTTCCCTTGCTTTCAGGTGTGAGAGGTTTTTGTGCTGAAGTGATCCCACATAAAGTCAGCCAGGTTTGAAATTGCACCTTGGATTACAACTTCTTAATGAAGCACGTTTTCTTCCCACACAAAGGCTAGAAGATATTGAATTGCCACTCAGCAGCTGGACAAGGTATTGCTTCAGGCTGGCTTGCAGGAAATATCAAATGGCATCTAAATAGAAAGCTTCAGCTCAGAAATCACAGTGAGCATTTCCACCCACTTGTTCAGAACTCTAAATCCTTTCCTGAGGGCAGGCACTGACACACTGGAGCAGGAGGCAGATTTTTCTATACTAGGTCCACATGGTGAGACTTGCCTAGAAATAAAGATTTCAGAGCTGAACCCAATATGAGCCTCAGGAATCTTGAGTGCACTGTACCTATTCTTCAAGAAAACGGACTAATCTCCAACTCTCTGTTTAAATGGGATCAGCTTCTAGTGTCATTTATGTCCTTTTAACTGATATTTTTAGCAGGTGCTAAAAAGGAATTTACTGTGTTATTTTACAGTATTCGATAAATTGCTTCTCAATTTCTTTAACTAATAATCTAATTTGGAAAGTATACACAGTATGAATTCTAGATAAAATGGACTATAGATCAAAATAAGCAACTTGAAGCTCTTTTCACTTTCTCCAATAAGCTGACAGTAGGAACCAGGACAATTGCTCAAGTGTGAATGATGTACAACAGGGAGTAACTTAATGTTGAGACAGGAAATTTAAGACATCATTCTCTTAATTTATAAATTACAAATCTCACTTTCCATATTTTCAGTCCTGTGAGCCTGTTCTTCAGCTGTGAAACTTAAAACAATAAATGAGAATAATCAATATCCCTGTAAACATGTTGGATATTTTCCTACTAATATAATCAAACATACTTAGTTTAACATCTGATGTTGATAATTTTTCAAACTAATAGACTAAACTAATAGAATTTATTTCATACAGATGAAATTTCTCTTTCATAGTGATATCTAGTCCTGTTTCTCATGCTATTATGTTAATGCAGAGTTTTACAGGGGTCCTAGGACTTGTGGACCCAAGCCAGCTCTGTGCTGAAGGTGATTTAGCAGTGGTAGGGTAACACTCAGCTAAGCAGCCCTGATGCGAGGTGAGATATATTAGGTTGTGCTCGCAACGTGATAATGTCTGTGCACTAGTTTGGACTGCAGATGGTTTTAAGAACTTCTGTCTGAATAAGAAATGGTGATGTACATTTCAATCTGCCCTAATGAATCTTGAATGCTTACGAGAAGTTCAAAATGTACGTGGCAGTTATTGTCCTCCGTCTTTACTCCTTCTCTTCCATAAGACGAAAGAAACAGGGGGAGGGGAAGCAGGCATGTAAAGAAGAAATGGGCTTTTACTCCAAATTTTTCCTTGGGGCTACCAAAAGGAAAATAACTGGTACAATATAGTATATTGTGTTGTAATGTAATGTGATATGATATTATATATTTTATAATATATTACTATTTCTTTATCTGTTATAATAATTATAAATATAATATGCAATAACATATATAATATAATATTAATAATATCATTATTATAATAATGACATATTATAAACATAAGAATTCTATATTATAGATTAAAATATATAACAAATATAATAATAATAATAATATATAATAAATCTAAATATATAATATTACCATAATATTATATTATTATGATGATATTATTATATATAATTATTTTAAGTATATAATATATGATTAAATAATATTTATTCTATATATTGCGTATGATATACAACAATATATATTATTTATTATATATTTATTATAATTTTTGTCTTATATTATTATCTATTTATTTTATTTATGATATTGTAATATTCTTCTATTTATAATATATAAATATATATATTATTTACTATATTTGTATATATTCTATTTTATTACATTACATTATATTGTATTACATTACATTATATTATATTATAACAAATCATATCATATATCATATCATATATATCATTTAATGTGATATTATCTCATATGATATCATATTGTATCCTCTCATATTATATTAAAAGACATCATATTATATTATCATATGATATGATATTGTCTCATATCATATAAACTTATCTCATATACTATATCATATTATATCATATCATATTATATTATCTCATATCATATGATATTATCACAGATCATATCACATGATATCATGTGACCTGATATATTATATTATATTATATATCATCTCATTTCATATTATGTGAGATAATATTGTGTTATATTATATCATATTATATTATATTATATTATATTATATTATATTATATTATATATCATATCCTATGTCATATCATATCATATCATATCATATCATATCATATCATACTATTTTATATTATATCAAATTATACCATATCATAGGATTTTATCTCATATGATGTGATATTATATCACATGATATCATCTCATATCTTGATATTATCTCATACTATATATTATTATCTTATATCATATGATATTAAATCATATTATATTAAAACACATCATATATTATCTCAAATCATATTATATTATCTCATATGCTATGATATTATTTCATATTATATGATATTATCTCATACTATATGATACCTCATACTATATGATATTATATCATATGATATTATCTTATATGCTACGATATTATATCCTATCATATCATACTATAATATGGTATACCATATTATACTATATCATATATTATATCCTATCATATAATATGCTATTATATTATATTATCTCATATCATATTATCTCATATCATATTATGTTATACATCATACTATATCATTCTATAGCATACTATATCATGTAATATAATAATATATTATGTTACATTACATTACATTACTTTGCATTGCATTGCATTGTATTACATTGCATTATATTATATTATAATATAGTATGGTATAGTATAATATAGTATAGTATGTGTATATTATTATATATTATATTATTATATATTATATTATTATATATTATTTTATATTATACATTACATATTATTACTTACTCACTATGTATTTTCATTTCATTTCAAAAGAACTACTTTTTTGCAGTTTTGTTGCTCTTTAAGAATCCAACTACCTTCAAATTAATTTTGGACTATCCATTTAAATTAGATGAAAGAGTCAAGTATGACAAGACCTATTTCTGCAAAGAGAAGATATAACCTCTACAAAGAGCTCATAGAAGTGGCTCTAGTTTTGGTACCTAGGCAGGAACTGATGACAGCAAACACTGTTGCATGGAAATATTACACATTTTAATAATACCCGACAGGAGTAGGATTGGTAATGGATTCCATCTGGTTTGCTTGTCTCTGTTCTGTCTCAGAATGACTTTATAATTAGCTTTGAATACATTAAGCCCTGTAATTTCAACCCTGAAATAAGCTAGGTGGCATCATAGAAGTTTAAAGGCTTACATTTTCATTTTGGGAGATTCATATAGGAGGTCAATGATTGACTTCAGTTAATCATGCATTCTGGTATTTGATTTAAAAGATCAAGTAGATGAACTGGCTATAGCTGAGGAGAGTGGATTAAATTAAAATATGCAAAATCGTCATTTAGATAAAGTAAACCTTAATGGACATTTTATTACTGAAAAAATCCTGAATTTTACTTACTTTAAATTGCTAATACAGAAAATTTACTAGCAATTCAAAAAGGAGATGTGAGAAGCAGAATTTCTTTATGCCCCTAAAAAGTAAAATAGAGATTGAAAAACTCACTATATCTTTACTGATGGTGTTATTAATAAATTTGACTCATTATGCAGTACCTCTGCATCTTTACACAGACACTTCTGGAATTATTAACTCTATAAATTAAACCTTTCGAGAAATCAAATCCCTATGGTTACTGAAAAGACTATAAATTCATCTGTATCATCTGCATTGGGAAAAATCATCTGAATTAATTTGAATTTTATGTTGTTCCTCATTTACACAGTTTATATACATTACCATACTGTTATCAGTAAAATGTGATAGGATGATTATTTTTAAGCAAAGTCTTTTAAGCAGAGTCTTTTCTAATTATGGAACAAAAGATCAGTCAACTGAGCATTGACTAAATGCTAATTGGAAGGCCACAAATAAAATCTCATGGTATAAAACCAAGAAAACCATTCATACTTAAGAAAGCCTCAGCAAGAACAGACATTCAAAAATGAATGATGGCAAAGTCTCAACCTCACTTGGGGCTGAAATGGACCAATATGTTAAATCCTAGTTTTAAAAGGTAGTAAGTAATGAAATGGTTGTTAATCTGAACCCCTGGAACATTTTGAAATTACTTAAATGACTTCTGATAATAAATCTTAATACAGCTTTAGTGGGCTAAGGTTTTAAAGTTTCCATCCTGCACAGAACATTGAAAATAATGGTCCCTTGTCATCTGGGAATGGAGGCTATCAAGTTTCATGGCAGTCATTAAGACAAGAGCAATATTAATGTCTTCTCCTGCTATTCTCCGGTAACTATTACAAGTTGTGTCTCTGATTTATTCCTGAAGAACTCTATTGGGGTGTAAAGATTACCACTTCCCCAGTACCCTGAATATATAATTCTTGACGTACTATTCATGTCTCCTAATACTTTCAGTACATTTAGATCCTTTCCCTCCTAAGTCCTCCACAGTGCCACACCCCACAGCTGAGTTAGCCCAAATCTTTCCAGCAGAGTAGACTGAGATGGGTTTTATTGTTCTTTAAATGGGCCCTTCATACACTCCAAAAATGGGACGGAAAGAAGAAAACTAAAGTTATGAAGCTGCAACTAAAAAAAGACCAAAACCAAAACCACACAGAAAAACTCACAAAAAACAAACAAACAAAAAAAAAAAACAACAACAAAAACCAACCCAAAAGAAAACCCAAACAAACAAACAAAAAAACAAACAAACAAAGAAACAAAAATATGGGGGACACACCATCCTAGACACTCACATATCTTACTTTTGTTGCAATCAAAAGAAAGGCTGTCTCTCACCAGGAGTTTATTTCACTCTTTAAGTTGGTCCTGTTTACCAATAGTGTTTATTCTTCATTTGTACAATATCAACATGGGGAAGCTAAGAAGTGAGTGTAGGACCATTTTTCTGTCTTTAACAGGAATGCCTAGAGCCAAATCTGACCTCCAGTACTACCCATATATTCTACAATATTTCTGCTTCAATTAATTATCATCAATCCTGTCCGCTGGATAAAAAGCGATGAACGCAGTTACTAACTGTGGGTTAGGGCTGAGCTATTTAACTAGTCAAAGGACACTTTTTGAAGACTAGGCATATTTTGCCAGATAGAATAAGTAGGTACTGAGCAAAATACAAGGAAAATTTATATAATTTCATTAAATTAATTATAAAAAAATTAATAAATCCTACTGTATGCAAAAAATAAATTACTAGAAAATTATTTTTCATTTCAGTGTACAATAATGATATCAAGATATTAGAAATTTCTAATGAATTAATAATAATAACAAATAAAAATGCTACTAAATATACCTACATGATTCATGTCTTGTGAATATTATATTGTTAACGGGAAAACATCATCTGTTAATTTTAATGATAGCCTTCAAGTATACAGGACATACACAGTAGCTTACTTTTAATAATACACAGGGCATACCTTGCTCACACTTTCATAAATTACCTGTTTAGAATGCATGGTTTGACTGCCTTTGACCACTGCACTTCATTTATTAATACTTTAAGTTTTGGCTCTACTAAGTATATTCAACTCGTCTCCATTGTATTGTTTACGAGTGTAGCAACAGGGAAATCATTCCCATGAAAAATAAGGTCAATTTAAATAATTTAGTTTCAGCATTACTAAAGCCTTAAGCTTCTGCTTAATCACAAATACTTGAAACATACACCATCACTTCTTTGATTTAAATATGTTACAAAAATTTCTTAGCAGAATTCATCTCTATTACACATGATAAGATGATGGTTTGCCCACATTCTCATTAGTATTTGTGGCTGTAATAATCCAGATGAATTACCTTAGTCTGATGATTTTTAAATTTTTTTTTTAAATTTACAAATATTTTTTTTAAGTCTACTTTTTTATGTAGTACTTAATTTCTTCTTTGCAAACCATAATGTTACCAATTTTTTTGGCCAATATAAAAAGATACTTGTATTCAAACTCTTGGATATAAACCCATTTTGTTGGTTATTTATTGGTCTTACTTGACAGGCAGAAGAAAATATTTTCTGTGAAGCTTCATAGCAGCTCACTCAATCTCAGATCACCTCTCTGAAGGTGGGAAACTTTAATTCAACATAACACAGAGAAAGCATAGATTCAAAGAATCTGCAGTAAATACTAAAAATATTTTATGCAATGAAAGAATCCACTGTGATCCTAAAAAGCCTTTTATAAAGCTGCCAGATACTTGAGACCTTTGTGCACTGCTGACATCAACATTTTGGATCATGATATTTTCTACATGCAAAAATACAAAAGTCTAAACAAGCAAATCTAAACAGACAATCCATTTTGAGAGGTTGTTCACCCATTTCCCACCTAAATTCTATTGTAGATCAATTATATGCAGATTTGCAACAAAACAATTCTTATATTAGCAGCAGCTCTGATTTAGTAGGTGGTTTAAAATATGTCTCACCCACCCCATTTCTGCACAGAACTGGACAATCATCTCAGTCTTTCTCATTCAAAGACCTGGCTTCAGTGAGGAGGTGGATCGTAGCATATATTAACACTATAGTATTTTAATATCAAAGTGCTAAACCTGAATCCATACACTTCACTAAATGTAGAAATGTAAGTCGAGAACTCACCCATTTGGGAAGTGCATGCTAGCTACACAGGCACAGGATCAAACGGGAGTGTCAGTTCAAAGGGGACAGCGTGGTATGGGACATCTTTCAATACTTTTACTGAAACATTCATTTCTTCTTATTAACCCAGCAAAATTCAGTATTTTGGGGAAAAAAAAACTCAACTAGGTGAGGTCTGGCTCTGTAGTCCAGTGGCAAGAGCACTTGACTGGGTCTAGGGCACTACTGTACCTTGATTACTGTACTTTTCCTGCACTTGTCAGGAAACTTCACCAGTGAGGTTAAAAATTTTATTTAGTTTGCTAATCCATGAAGTATTAATGTACCCTTTATTTTATGTAATTACATTAAGGCTACATTTATACTAGACTAGCCATCTAAATGTTCAACTGAATTATGAAATCAGTAAGTACAGATATTCTTCAGTGTGACGATGGATGTGGTTAATTTTCCAATGGCAGTCAGACTCAATTTTTTGCTTAGAAATCTGGAGTTTCAATTCTGTAAATCAGTTAACATATGCCCAATCCTCAACTTTTACTCAATTTCATTTTCATTAGTGGCTTTGGCCTGTTGCTGTTGGAAAGGTGTTGATAACACACAGGTGTTTTGGCTGCTGCTGAGTGGTGCTGGCACAGCACCAAGGCTGTGTCTCCAATATTCTCCCCTCACCAGCAGGCTGAGGGTGGGCCAGTTCTTGGGAGGGGATGCAGCCAGGACAGCTGATCCAAGCTGAAGAAAGGGATTTCCACACTTTATGACATCTGCTCAGCAATAAAAGCTAAGGGAAATGGGAGAGGGAGTTGCATGGGGGATAGTTATTAGGATATTTGTTTTCTGGAGTGACTGCTACACATGCCGAAGCTCTGCTTCTCAGGAAGTGGCTTGACATCGCCTGTTGATGGGAAATAGATAATAAATATTTTGTTTTCCTTTGCTTCTCTGTCTGGCCTTTGCTTTTGTTTTATTAAACTGCCCTTTTCCTTGACCTCCAAGGGTTTTTTTTCCATCTTCTCCCTCTCCCCATCCTGACAAGGAAGGGAGTGATAGAGCAGCTTGATGGGCATCTGGCATGCAGCCTAAGCCAACCCCTTACAATCATTAAAGAAAATATCTGCTTCCCAGTTCTATACTAACGTTAATCTACTATAGGAACAATCTTGTGCTGTATTGAGAGGAATTATTTTGCTTTTATTTTTACACTTTTTTTTCTTTGGCATGATAAATCAGACATCATTCATAAGCACTGAAATAAATTCAAGCTTACAAGCCCACAAATAATGTTTGTGTTTGTGATAAACTTCTTTCATGTTGATAAGGTGAAATTTGCTGTATGCAAATCTTGATTAATTATATGTTTTAATGACTAAGATGAACCAGAAAACCTTTGAACCAGTCTTTGTATTTTATTGAAATATTTATCTTAACACTTTTTTGTCCAAATTATTAATTTAATTTCCATGAAGTTAATAAATATTCAGTTTGACTGAAGCCACATGAGAGACAATAATGCACTTGGAAGTATGAGATCAAGTATATTTAACCCCAATATGTGCTTCTCAAGAGAATTTCATGTGTACTATAGAGAATATTCTACTCACCAAGAGATTTGAAAAAGATCTGCAATTCAGAGAAGTTGCATTAGCCTTGCATAAAATACAAGCAACGTATCCTCTAGTAGAAGAGAAAATAAGATCTAGACCTAATCAGACATTTCTAATACAACTTAGGAATGTTTAGTACTTGAACAATGAACACTGTAGAAGTCTCTTTAAATAAATAATGTAGTGGAAAATTTAGATAAAATCAGTTTCCAGGGCTGCTGAAGATCATACAGCATCTGCTAGGTAATACTGCATAATACTGAAATAATTGAATACGTGGCATTTGGAGGATCTTTGTTTCTCACAGATTTTTCATTTTGCAGGAGTGCCAACCTATGCTCAGGACTGCAGGAGACAGGAGACAAAATCCAGTTATGCATGCCTTTTGAAGAGCAAGGAACAATAGAGAGTGTGAGCTAGTTCAGGAGGTGTAAACATTCTTAATATGCTAGAATGAACTGAAAAGTGTCTTGCATTATTCTACCTAGAAAAAGACTGGTAGCTGGGGAATTCCGTTTGACTGACAGGGCAATCTGCACAGACAAGACAGGAGATGAACCCAAATTACAGAATGAGAAAGTGAGGTCGCTAAGTTTATCTGGATGAAATCATAATACAATATAAGACCAATGTCTCCATTTGATTTCCCAAAACTTATCCTGTCTCCTTGTTTTTGTAAGGTGATATGAAGTGGCAGGCTATGTTATAAACTCTTGGAAAGATTTTGTGAAGTTTTCTTTTTCCTTTGGAAAGTCTTTTCTCTGCCTGTGTCTTTTACCTTAAAATACTGAGAATGATAGAAGAAAACCTATGTTGTTTATGGAGATATTTGTGTCATATACATATACATATACATATCCAGAAACACATAACCAGAGGCTTCAAGTAAGTTTTCATCAAGGGTTTTAATTCAGGATCCATAATGTCATATTGCAAGTAAATTTAGCTAATATGGAAAATTGAGTTGTCTTCACGAAGGTCTTGAAAGCTGTGATATTCAGATGGGCAGGAGAATGACAGACAAGCACTTTTATTCTTCTCACAAGCTGAAAGTAAATGTCAAGGTAATTTTATTGTGACCTAGAGAAGAAATTATGCAGCCATAAAGATCTCTAAATCTCTGGAAAGTCTAATACATTTTTATGCATTATCCATAATTCTATTTTAGTGAAAGGAGTCCTGAAAGACTTCATGTAAGCTCTTATTGCATGAAGGTTGGCCAAGCAGGTGCCTTGAAAATTCATTGTCTTCTCTTTGTAATGTAAGTCTGAACCATCATAACTAACCTTAGTTATGTGTTTAGAGCTATTGGTTCAGAACCAAAATATTCACCATGCTGCAGGATGAAACAGTGGTTAAGCAAACAATAAGAGGTAATTTTATTATTAAATATTCACCCAGAAAAAAAATTATGATTCATTATAGTCTTAGTCAAAACAAACACCTTGGCTTTCCTATCCATTAATCAGCAACTTATGACCAATTCCAAATGGCATACATCAGTACTGATGGTGAAAGATTATTGTGTTCTAATGGAATGGTTGATGTATTTGGCACCACCAAAATAATGTTATATTAGAAGCCCCAGTAGTACGGACCTTATTCATCGGAGACCTATACACTTAGAACATTTTCTTTATAAAACAAATCAGGTTTATTATATTAGAAACAGACGCGACAAAAAAATTTAGAAAGTAATTTTCTTCAGTGAGAGCTGTCCTTTAAATCAACCAATTTTACCAATGTTGAGGCTATTTGGATTATTAAATGAGTAAATATTTGCAGGTCTTTGCCGTCTCTCACTTTAATATGCTAACTGGAATTATTTCATGTGCAGTTTCTTCGTGGTTAGATATCTGTGTACCATTAGAATGAGGGATTCTTTGTTTTTGTGTGTTTCTGCTTTATTTAATGTATCAGTAATTGAAACCCTGCAGTTCCTCCTAATTTCTAAAACAATGATTCTCAAAAAGCAATCACTGCAGCGGCTAATCTTTTTTCTTATGAATAAGGCTTCGTGGGTTTTTGCAAGAGAGATTCAATTGTTCTGATTTCTCTTTTTACTAGTACATTGAATTTGGTACTTGTGCAATTACTGACTGTATCTTCCCAGAGAAACTCACTGAACTCAGGCACAAGCATTACTTTATGATGAACTTTAACTTTTAAATATTTACAGGCTGCCTGGCTTGAGTCAAATACCGTATTCCCATTTTAGGGGGAAGATCAGAGAGACAGTGTGGGGGCCACCACAGAGTGTGAAGACAATCTATTTGCTGGAAGAGGGAGGTCTAACCAGCCTGAATTAAGCTACATTCCACCATGCAGTTTCAGGGTTAGGGAACATTATTTTGCTATTAGAGATGTGCCACTTTGGTAGAAAGGTGAGGAGTGAGCTGCAGTAAGTCTAGGGTAAAATGATGGTATCTACTCTGACAGAAGTTAAAAGGAGAATAAGGGATCAAATCTGCTCTAAGCTGCCTCTGGCCAATGGAAAGGACTTCTGCAGAGCAGGGTCTATGAAAAACAGCCAGAGTAATCACTGATCACCAAGAATACTGTACCAAAATCTGCTGTCTCTGCTGAGCTGTGCTGTGCAGAAGGAGAGCTGACATTGCCTGTATTTTGGATATTTCCATGAGAATGGGATCTGGAAAGTCTGAAAACTTTGTATAACCATGCTTCAAACTTGCAAGTTCTACACCGATGTGTCTAGCCCTGCAGGTGTTTTGAGGCATGAAATGCACCTGAAGGGGCTGCAAGTCCACCCAGGGATACTTCAGCTCTCATTCTGAACTTGAGGCTCTTGTACTACCCTCAAAGTCTGCTGCATCTTCCTCAATTTATTTATATTGTCCATTTTGGAAGGAACTAGAGTAAAGTAGATTAAAGGCAACACAACAGCAGATTTGGCTGTTTTAAATGGCTGTATTTCCAGTTCCAAGGAGGAACCTGCAGGGCTGTGGTATGCATTAGACATGTACTGAGGTGACAGCCTTATCCATTACCAATAAGTCTCTGCTTCTGGAATAAAAAAGGCATGCCTTAGACTGCTTAGACTATATCCAATGTGGTTAAAGGGGGAAAAAATCCCCAAACAAAAATCTAGAGAATATCATAGGCAGTTAACACACATTGGAAAATAAGATGAATGAAATGAAGCTGACAACATAAAGTCTGACTCAAAACCAAGCATTTCATTAACTGCAAAAGTGCAGCAAGATCATTAATAACCAATGAAAGCAGTCAGAAAGTACTGCAGCTCTAAATTGTGTTATCATTTTCATTAGTTTTGTGACATCCAACATGTATTGAGGAAAGTGTAAAGATTTGGTGTAGGCAACTTATGTGTTGTCTTTTGGACATTCAGATGCTAATTTTTTGATAGTAATTGACTGCAGAATGTTGTGTATTCTTTTTTTAATCAAGGGGCATCACTGTTCATAATAATAATGTTCACTAGAAGAGTACTAAATAAGTTACTTTTGCCTTCTAAAAGAAAAAAAAATTACTTTTAAAAGGTAAATTCTCATCTGTAATTTAGTTGTGTCAGGTACTTCCTCTACAAGTATGCATTGAAGGTGTTTTATATATTTCATATATAAATGCATGCATAAAGCATGTAATTGCAAGTACACTAAAATTGGTAAATGTCATATTCCGAACACCCTAATATTTTTAGATGCCTTCTTCTGTTATTTAGGGCTTTTTTCTGTGAAAGCCTAAAACTGACGGAATTCCTCTGTCCTCACTGTGAAGGAAAAACACTTTCATTATTCACTTTGGATTAATATAAGATTAATGATTAAAGATTATATGCAGTTTAATTTCTGTCACTTATTTAATATTCGGTCAAACAGGGTGAATTCAGCTCCACTCAAGAGAAAAGAATAAGTTTTAGATTGAAAAGGAAGAATGAGAATGATTTTTGTCAGACAGTCAGCCTTAGTCAGTCATGTTGGTAATGGTAGCAATTCATCTCCTGTCAATTAATTCTATAAATATACTAATACTCCCAAGTTTTTGAGACTCCAGTTAGAATGGGAGATGCATTACTTCTGTCATGTGTACAGTAAACTGTTTCAGAGAGATGGATAATTTCTTGGTTCAAAGTTCAACCCTGGAAAATTAGAAATGTCCTTCTCCTTTTGCTTTTACTGGCAGACATGATATTTTTCGTTTCTATCAATAAGTCATTTAATGGTTATTAAAATAAGAATTAATCAGTGTCAAACATCCCTTGTCTGTATTTTGAGATTTGGTGACAAAAAGAGCATATTGATTTAGTGCAATACTGAAAGTCTTTCATAATCATGACAACTAAATTTAACATGATGCATCATTATTGGGGAAGAAAAAAAATTCTTACAGAATTTTCTCATGTGACTGGTTTAGAGTTCAGTAGACATTCATGTTATAAACTGTGAACTTATAGATCACACCATTTTGACTTCCAATGAACAAATCCTGAGATGGCAGATCACCTGTATTTTCATGTACTGTCATGGGGCAAGCCAATAAAATAAGTGCTGGAATGTCTCAGGTCAGGAATCTGTGTGAAATGCAATTAACAGCTCTCCTGCAGATTCCATATTGCTTGAGGTCCAAGCCTATGTGTAAAAGCTGATCAATGGTGAATCTAGCTTGTGTGATCCTCTTTAATGTCAACAGTGAAAACTGTGAATCATCAAGTCATCCATCACCAGTGGCTATCCATCATTCCAGCCTCAGAATGACTGCGGGAAGATAGCAGAGGCGTAACACCAAAGGGTCTCTCAGTCAAGAATGACAAGACATTTAAAGTGTCATCTTTTATATTACAGTGATGAAGAAACACTACAGAAGAGGGTAAAATGTGTGTGTGGGAGGGAAGAGCTTTGTTCCAGGTGTATTTGTGTAACAGAACTATGCCAAGATAGCTCCCTTCTCCATCACTACTCTTCTGTTGCACTGTCCTGAAAGACCTGAGGTTTTAATCAGAAGGTGCTTGAAATTCACTTTCTTATCATTTAGGTTCACAATGCATGGGCTGTTTTTTACCCCAGGACCTGGTGTTCCTACAGGTAAAGAATCTCAACTTTTGCCCACAGGAAAGACAAAACCTCCTTCATAAAACAACCAAAAGATTTTTAAGAAAAGGACCGCTTTTTTTCAGTTCTAAATACTAAAAAAAAATATTTGAAGAATGTTCGGAGTAGCATATCTTGATCTCTCAACTGAGAGTTCATTTTTTTCATAAGAAATAACATTTTAAAGAAATATAACAATTTGTGCTGAGAGTTAAAAATTTGAATCAAAACACAATGTTTTGAAATTACTAAAGCAGTTATTTTACTTTGACCTGAAATTCATGGTTTACATTTTTGATTTGAGGATTTTTTTTTTCCTCTTTTACCATGATATTTTCTCCTCAGCTTTGTTCTTTGATCATGAGTTGGATGCTTGAGCAGCAGTTTTGGAAAACCTTCACTCCTCAACATTCATGTGATGACAGTTTCTTGAACATGAGTGGTGCTGCTGAGTAAGAGTAAATGAAAGATCTGTATAAATTACTTTTCAGCAACCATGAATCATGTTAGTGTTTGTGCAACTATCCGTGGTTTTGGCAATGAAATGCAAGCCTGTGTCTAATAAATCCAGTGAAGTCTTTAATCTTTCCTGATGAAATGCCAGTCAGTCATACCAAATGGCATAGTGGACCGTCATCAAATGAAAACAAATGTGCAGTATGCTCTGGAATAAGGTGATCAACCTCATTTTAATCTGTGACATTCTAATGAGTGAAACACCTCTATGACCTGTCCTGACTGTAGAAAAGGTACTTCTGCAAACATAGATATCAAACACCAGCACTTATAAAATACAAATAAGGTAGTAAAGTAATTGTCTAGCTGAGTTCTCCTCTACTTACTGGGCTTGATTTCTAATACAATAAAGCATAATATGCTCCTGAGTAATCCTCAGAATAGCTATTTGGTTTAATTTTTAATATTAGCAGGAGTTGATATGAAAGCAGATCAGAGCTTCAAGGAAGCTTTTGCCTCATTCTGATGGGATGCTGATTAAGGATCTGATATACCTTTTAACTTCTGTCTTTTTGCATTAACTATATACTGAAATTTGAAAGGCAACACTCTGTTGAAGAAAATACTAGTACACAAATGTTTCCTCTTTCCTACAAAAGGCCAAATTTCTACACAATATATGCATGCATTGAGGTTTCAGAAAACAAGAAAAATAGGAAAGTGAGTAGATAATGAGAAACCTCTGTACTGTTTGAGGACAAATGTGGTGATCACCTTTAAAAAAGCAAACCTTTGAGCAAAAGGTGCTAATTATTTCCTTGGGAAAACTTACCTGCATAAGTCATATCCATTAAGTTGATAATGTGAAGAGTAAAATGCAGACTGCTATCAAGGTTTGACATTTTCACAAATTCTTCTTTTTCACTTTTAGAGGATTTTGCTATTCCACTTAGGTCAATAAAATAACCTGATCCATTACAGAATGCTTTATTCTGCTCTATTTTGCAAATAGTACCATGAAACAAACGTGTACAAATTCTTAGAGACAAGAGGAAGTTTTTAGTGTTGAACTCAGCTGTGAATGAACCATGGCAGTTTGGGTTTAAATCTGAGTTTTGCATTATCTTCAGGAAAACTTCAACAGACAGTTAAAATAAGTAAAGACAAAGGTTCTGCAGAGTGGTGGCACATTAAATTATCTTAGCTTTCAAGTTTTAAAGAAATTCTTTGCAGAAAAAAATGCTCAAGTTAGGATGTCAGGGACAGATGCGCCTGATCTCACAGGAAGCCTGACAGAACATTAGCATTTTTTATTGCATTTGGACTGTCACAGTAAGATGACAGATCAATATTTCAACTCAGATCTTTTCATCTGGTGCAAGGCGTTCTAAAGTCAGATTTAACATATCTCCAAACCATCACTTCAGGGTGATGTTTGTGGCCCTGTGACATTCATGGCCCTGTGAAAGGCCAGTAAATAGTCTGCAAAACATTTAAGTCTTGCTCACCATCTCTAAATAGATCTTAAATGAGACCTCTATGTTTGCTAAGTCTCGAATTAGTTCTTGGTTGTTGAGAGAAATTTGCTTCCCTGTATGTGCAGATCACATGCTAGGAGGAAGGACAGTAGTATGAACTGATCTGGCAATCCTTGCCAGACATGTGCTGGACACAGGCTTCTCTTCAGGCAGGACTGTGCTTCAAGGCAGAACACCTATCGCTTCATAATAATACACAGCTTTTGTTCACCACTGTGAATACTGTATTTCCAACTTACTGTGCCACTGGCACATGATGAAAAGGTCGAAGAAGGAAAATTAAATGTTTCCATTACTTTTGTGGTTCATGTTTGTTGTAGGTCGATGATGCTTTGTTCCCACAGCCTATGGAGGAACCCTTAGTCCCTTTAAAATCAGGAGGAATTAGTCCAACAATCTATCCATGCCTGAAATTTCACTTCTTGAACAGACTTGAGTCAAGCAGCTAGGGCAATGGGAAACCCATGCTTAGAACCCGAATCTCAGCAGACACAGCAGCACTGCAGAATGCTCAGTTTATCATGAGTGTGAAAAAGAAAACAGGCAGTAAATGAGGTAAACATAAGGAGGTACCAGAATTAGGAAAAATAGGTCATATGAAAGACAACAGAAGAAAAGGACACATGGGCAGAGTAACACTGCAGTCTTAAAGGATAGCATAGTAAGAGAATTCAGTAAAAGATTCCCCAGGGACAGAGAAACATCACACCTGAGATGTGATAATCATTCCAGACATGTGTAGACTCAAAAGTGGTCAGAAGTGGTGCAGGAGCTCTTGAATTATTTGAAGAAACTCCTGATATCCTGGGGCTGCAGGACCTGCTAGTAGATTATTGTCTCTTAATGTTATTTGCCTACACTAAAAATAAAATGTAATAAGGAAGCAGTTTTAAGGTGTGCTTAACATAATAATGTCAACTCTTACATCCATGTGAAAAAAGTACTTACTATTGCCAATAACACCTACAAGTACTGAAAGCCAAGTTTACTAAAAGAGTAGTTCCTGTAATATTTAGGGTTTTGACATGTTATGCATTATTAATTACACTATTTTCCCCTATCCAGTTAAAAAAATTATTTCCCTTGTTTGCAGTAGATTAAAAAAAAGTGCACTTATTAACAGTCTTAATTTTTTGCTTTTAGATAATATTGCTAGAAGGATTTATAAAAACCTGAACCTATTTTAGGAACTGCATAATACCAAGTTTCAACTGATTATGTCTGTGGAAATTAGTGTGAAATCCCCAAAAAAGGACACCTTATTTAATTCCTGTGGTGAACTACATAAATACATGTATTTCTGTAATAAGGGAAAACAATGATTACGTTAACATTTTTCTGACTTTTAATGAATAGCTCAATTTTTTTGATAAGGTTTTCTATTGGTATCTACATACTTAATTTCATCTCATATGTGACTTCCTATCTCTGTTCAACAACAATTCACATTAAATAAAAGGGATTTTTTTTATTCTAATGTAAAATATATCCCTATTTTTATGTATGCACAATAAAGACTTCTGTTATAAGATAAGGAAAAAGCAAATTTTAAATGTCATGATCAAAATATTATTGGACTAACATCTTTAGATGAAGCCTTAGTATACATATTGAATTACACAGGAATGAGCAGAATGAATAACCAATTAATTTCAAATTGCAAAAATTTCAACAGTGACAAATAAATCAATCACAAAAGATAATATTTATAAAAAACAATTTCAATCTGGGGAATGAATGTTTTCAGAAAAACTGGAGCCTGGGACAATTCTACCTGAAGTCTGCCAGAACAGGTTCTGGACCTAAATCCTCAAAAGTTTTTGGTGTCAAGCAATAACATTAGAAACATCCAACAGTTAGAGGAAAAAGTGGCAGTCAAAGCAAACCATGAACATTTTGTCAGGTGACTGGAACCACTTTTCTCCTCAAAGGGTGGGAGATGAACTGGTGTTTTACTCTTCATTTGCATTGTGACCAGTTTCATTAGCCTAGTGAATTAGACTGCTGCAGCCTCATTGCCTTTATTAGGGTTGAACATGTATAAGATTGATCACTCAGTGGTTAAGCAAACATTTTAATTTTCCCCTCTCACTTTTGGGTGTCTTTGCTGTTTTTTTCTCAAATTTTCCACAACAACCAAAATAGGACAGAAGTTTGAGAAGGCTGTTCTAGCCACTGTACTGTGAAATCTGTGAGGATGTTTGCACATGCCAAACCCCATATAAGTATGTGCAAGTATGTAATTACATCTTAACCTGGCTGGTTCAGATGTCTGCTTTTCCACATAAAAATTTCCAATCTTAAATTCTGTGCAATTCAGCAAGCAAATAAAATCTGTGATAACTAAAAAGGCTGCATTTGATCATGGTCAACATAGCTTGAATCATACTTTCATACGAGGCTGAGATGTCTTTGAATTTGGTTTTCTCTCTATGTTCATTACCTTTTAGGGCATCACTGTGCAAAATACATTATCTTCCTATGTAAGGAGCTGAATTCACACTTTCTTCACATATAATTTGCTATAAAAGTGAAAAGAGAAAATAAGATGAAAGCAAGTTTCTCGTCAATCTCTTGAAGCTGAATTTTGTACCTACTTGATAGTTAAACACTCTTTATTCTGCCAAGTTCTGTACAGGAGTTTTGGGCAGATCTCTTCCCATCTTTTCTGAGATAAATGCAGATTTCAGTTGGTTATTCTTGACTCCTTTTTAAGCCACCTGATCTACAGGCTCTGAGCAGCCACTGTTGCAGTCATAAAAATCTCTTCCCTAGGAGCAGCACTGACTGAATTGAGGATGGCCACTGTGAAATAGTGTGTCCTTCTCTGTGAACAATGAAGAAACAATACACAAATGTGGACCATAGATAGGACATTGTACTACACCAAAGCCCACTTTAGTAACAGCTTCGTGGTAGTTGGCCAACCTGGTAAGTCCTCCTCTGAAAGCAATCACTTCATCTGATCTATATTCACCATATATACACTCCCTACCTTTTTTATCTTCAGAGATATTAAATGATGTGATGATCTCCAGATCCACAGTGAACAGTGCATGATGACTTCTTTAAATTGTTTTACCTGGTTAAGGATAAGATTTGTTATTTAGAGTTCTTGGTCCCTGATATAAAGTATTTCAGTGGAAGGTCTGATAATACAGTGGAAGAAGAAGTTGTTCCCAGAAAAATGAATATATTCACTTACTTTTGTTTTCATCACCTCTGTTGATTGATGAATGAGGTTTCTCAGCATCTCTAGCTCAGTTTTCTTACTGCAGTCACTTCACTGTGACTTACTGTCTTCCCTGTTTTTCTGCTAAAGTGACTGAGATGTGCATCACATCTTATGGACTGGTAACCTCCAACTCTGGCTCCAAGCTGGACTAGGTGTGCTTTGCTTTACTTTCCCCCACAGTCCAGATATTTCTGCAGTACAGATAGCACTACTGTTTTCTTTCCTCCATCCTCTGCTTCCCAGAGTGCCAGTGGATAGTACACACTCTGCTTCCTGTGTGTGCCAGTGGATAGTACACACTCTGATTTTACCTTCACAGTACTGGCTGGAGTGTGTGCAGGGTCAGGGCTGTGGGGACCATGGTACAGCACACCTACAGCACAGTGTTATGTCCAGAGGCACCTATTCAGATTTCCATAATTATAAACACATTAGTTGCCTTCGTCAAGAGGCCAGTTAATGGCTGCATCGTCTGCTATTCTGAGAGCAACATGTCACTTTTCACATTCTGCTGGCATAAGTTTCCTGCAGAAGCATTAGTGGTAAGTATTGCTAATAAACCCACCTCTTTAATTTGTGTCCCAATGCTCTCCAAGTAAAACAGAAGACAGTGATGCAAATATAGGAAGAAGAGCTCACTTAAGCTGACTAAATCACTGGAGAAATGAACCCTTACAGGCAAACTCAGTGCTTGTCAGTTTGCATCATCTTCTGGTCTGAGAGCACCAGAAATAACACTGATATGCTCTTTCGACAGTCTCAGCTAGCTGAGTTTTCAGCAGCCCATATATGCCTTGCCATGAGTTTGGACACAGATGAGCAAACTTGTTTGTCCTTCCCCTTGCCGTTGTCACACACAGTCAGGTCCTTTGAAAATTCACTTGTCATAAGCAATCAACTTCTGCTGCACATATCAAGGTCTGCCACTCAGAGTTATGTGCTGTCTTTAGTTTCCTCATTTGTCTAGAGCAAACTCCAGGTACATTCACCAGATTTTGTGATGCCTTTTATACCCCTACACTAGCAAGAAAGGATTGATCCAGGTTTAATGCTAGCACAGTGCTGGCAGGAGTCCCTGCCCACTGATGGTCTACCAGGGGAAAGCACCTGCAGCCGCACAGAGCAGCCAAATCTGCCTGTGCAGACAGCTGCACACACTGGTGACCAGTGCAAACTCAAGAAAAAAATCCCAAGCCTTCAAAATCTACAGGAGCAAAAGCAGAGAGGGAAAATCCATATTAAAAATTTCCTAGAATTTTTTACATTGGGTAAGACCCTTAAGATCTTCAAGTCCAGCCATTAACCAAGTGCTGCCAAGCCCACCACTAAACCACATTCCTATGCGTCGAATGTACACATCATCTAAATAACTCCAGGGATGGTGACTCCACCACTTCTCTGGGCAGCCTGTTCCAGTGCTTAACAATCCTTTTTGGTGAAGATTTTTTCTTAATATATATGCCTAAACTTCATCTGGAGCCTGTTGAGGTTGTTTCCCTTCATCCAATCCTTGTTACCTGGGGGAGAAGACTGACCCCCACCTGGCTACAGTCTCCTTTTCGGGAACTTGTAGATGGTGATAATGTCCCCCTTGAGCCTCCTTTCCTCCAGCTTAAATAAGTCCAGTTCCCTCAGCCATTCCTCATACAACTTGTTCTCTAGACCCTTACCAACTTCTTTTAGGTATTCTTTTCAGCAGACTTCCAGTGCTGCTCTGGTAGCTGTTAAACCTGGCTTTGGGCTGAAAGCAGCTCACTCAGCAAAGCAGTCACTTCTCATGCAGTGGAGAAATGTAATTTAAAGCAGTTTATGCCAGGCTTCTTGCACTTTGCCTGCTTTTTAATTGGTCTGCTATCTCACAGACTTGTAATTAGATGTAAATTAAAACCTCTGAAGTTGCATGTTCTTCTCTCTACTCTTCGTCTACACAAAAATGGTTGCTGCTGACTTCAGTTTTTGATACATTTTGGTAATCAAGGCTGAGGTATTTTCCTGGGCATGTAAACATTTCTACCTGGGCCATCAGCAGCTGTGCCAGGGCACTGCCTTGGCTGGCACCTGTGTCTGCATTGTGCATCCCTTCAAATTCCCTGGTTTTCTCCCCAGCGCCTCTTTACTGGCACAAAGTACTTTCTCTCAGCTTCTCCTGATAATTCTTACAGGAAAACAAGCACTAGTATAAACTTTACTGTGAAATTTCTGTTCTATAAATAGCCTGGGGTTTGTCTTCTGTGACATTTTTATTTTACAAACTGAAATATGAGGCTTTCTTGACATGTATATCTCAATGGCTACTAGCTAGCTAAGGATTTGGTGGCTAGTGGATTAAAACTGCTAAATATCATCAATTATCACTAATCATGTCATTTGTTATTAAGTCAGAACAAAAACCAAATATATACAAATATTTTTCCTTGTCATATACTCAAGGAATTTCAAGAGGATTAATTGAAGCTTTTGAAAGCAACCTAGAAAAAATTGTGGTCTTTTGTACATTTTAAAGCTCCAAAGAAAAGCAAAACAAAATGAAATGCCTGGCAGTCTGAATTAACAATAGATGCAAATTCTGAAAAAGCAGAATTGGAAGAAAACAAACAGAATTTCTTCATAGTAGCAAACCTTTTCAGTTTATCCTCTGTAATGGGTTTATCATTGTCTGATATTCATTCTCCTTACTCCTTTGATGAGGCTGCCCCTCCTATCACCGCAATTTTGTGAATAATGTCAGATCCCATATTTAACCCAGCTTCTCAAATTGTTAGGAGAGCGTGACTGAACTTTTCCACTATGGAAAAAGAATAAAAATAAAATGTTCACTGTTGGTCTTTCAGTCTTGTTAATGGACTAGAGTGAAGGTATTTTGTGGCACTAAGAAATGCTCTAAGAATTCTTTTCAAAAAGAAAAATAAATGTATCTGTCAGGTAATTAATTAATGTACTGTAGGCTATGCTGTTATACAGACTTTTCAGTCCCTATCTTGACTTTCTGAGTTTGCTCATCAGCCCAGCTCCATCAGCTCTAAACAGTTACCTGGCCCTGTTGATTTGCTCCCAAAAGTGAAGAAGCAATGAGTTACTGGCACCTGAGAAAACAAGGATTGATTGCCACAAAGGATTTAAACTTGAGAAAATAAGAAGCGCCTTTCAATCTATATTAGTGATCCAAGTAGACCAGTACACTCTCATCAACCCACATTTTCACCTCTGGGCTGGCAATTAAAAAGGGATAGAGGCAGAGCTTGTGTGCCTCTCCTCTCTTCTCCAAAGAATGAAGAATGATGAGAAAAAAGAAAAGTAGAAGGTTTTTTCTTTCTTGCACTAATGTCTTTTGCAGAATCAATATGTGGTATCCTCAAGGAGCCCATCCACATGAATGGAAGGCTGACAGCTTCCATTCCAGAACCTGAGCTACAGTATTTGAGAAACAGGTTGAAAAACATGCTTTTAGGAAAGACAAAGAAATGAAAGTGTACTCCTTGCAGCTTGGTTATCTACATGCAGGTATTAGTTTGTTATAAATTAGATGAGCTCTAAAACTGAAATACTAGCAATGATCTGGGTTTTCCTCATAGGCTTAAATAGACAGACAAATGGACTTCTGATCTTTCCCACCCCTCAGTCCAGGAGTCACAACTGATGATAGCAAAATGATATCTCCTTTGAATTACTACTGCACTATATATGCGAGAAAAAAAAGCATGATGGTACTATTTCTTTACACTGCAGGTATGTTGTGAATAGATGCTGCTTACTTTTTCCGAAGTAATCTCCTAGAAAAAGTGGTGTTTGTGGTACTGAAAACAGGCACAATGGTGCAGGCCCAAGCAGAATCCAAAGCTCCAGTGCAGTGCACAGAGCTCAATAGCATCTTGAGTCTGGGCAGGCATTTCCAGCGTGGTCAGTTGTCATTGAAGGAATGAGCCCCTGATGTGCTTCCCACTTCACAGCAGAGATGTGACATCACTGTCATTGAGTTGCTGGGTGAGAACAAGTCCATTTTTTCACCATTTTTAAAGTCTATAAACTAAAGAGTCCTGAAAATTTTCCTTCCTGTTTCAGTTTAACAGAAAAAAATCATTCTCTATAGACGTGCATTTCAATTTCAGATACATAGAATTATATTTTTTTATCACAAATACTATATGCATATACATGACTATTCAAGACACATCTACTGGGAGAGCATAATTTAGAAAAGGTGTCTTATTATCGGTTGGAGGTACAGTAGCGCATATTTGATGACACTTCTGATTACTAAAAAGGTTTCATTTTCATTTGATGTTAATTGGATGTAGTTTTCATTGTCTTAACTCAATTATTCTTTTATTTGGAAGAAATATTCTGGATGAAGATTAATTTCTAGGTGTGTCCTTTTTACATGAAAAATACTTAAATTCTTTTGTACTTTGGGAAAAAAAAAAAGAAAAAAAAAAGAAAAAATTCATACCCAGTCTTTCTTCTTTGTTTCTAAATGCCAAATCATCCATGAGGACATTAGAAAAAGCAGCTGCACCTAATGTGATGGGTTGCAAGCCATCCTTGTATCCTGAGGCCAGGAACTGCCTCGCTGAGCATGCTTGTAATCATATAAACTCCAGGTGCCTTTTTCAATCACACACAGAAGTACTTGGGGTAGTCATAATGTCCTCAGGATTCATTTAGAAACACCACATAGCAAACAACTCGAGAACTAGCATGACTCAGTGTCTAGGAGGTGTCATTCTACCCTTTTGTTCTCCAGACTGAACCTGAGCAGTGTGTTGCAGCAGCTGATTAATTTCATTTAAATATACAGTCATGTTAAGGAAATCTGTTCAAATATGCAGTGTGTAAAGATTGATTAATTCAAGATGCTTGAATTTAGACACTCTGGTAGCTGTAGTAGCCCTGTAATTAGGATCATACAGGGTCTAATTTGTCTTTGATTAAGTAGGTTCTCAACTAAAAAGTCACATGAATATGCACATGGAAAAAATTCACACACTTTTTCCTTATCTAGATATTTTAATCACATAAAATATACAACTTAATTGTTGTGTAATCCTAATCCATTTTTTCTTGCATATTCTTAATAAAAAAAATTTTTTTGAAGCCACAGAATTATAGTATCAGGAAAGTTTCCTGTAAAAATAACAAATGGTTATATTTCCTGACCAGCAGGCATGAGTGCTTAAATCACAGCAGATCCTCATCAAACTCACACTGTTGATAATTATAGGATATTGCAGTTGATCTAATAATATTTTTTTTCTTAAAAACGGATGCAAATATGGCTGGTAGGGTGTTTCATATTACTGATGCATTCGGAATTGTAGTTTTTCTCACCCCATGCTCCTCGATGACTCAAGCCAGGCTGTCCATGCAGATTAACTGCCTGCAAATTTGGAGTATCTGAACTTGGAGGCCATGCACAAAAAATACAGACAGAGGATGAACAAACAATGCATTCAATGATATCTGTCCTTACAAAAGATTTTTGGAATTAATGCATCGTTGCAAGGGACATGTGAATTGATTCAGTGTGTAGGACACATTTTCCAAAAATCCATTAGAGAAAAATCAGTCTCTGAACCATGCAAAAATTTTCGCAGCACCAAAGTAGTGTGTGAAAATAGCCTCTTTAGCCTAACTGGTTGATTTTAGTGAAGCATAATTGTGCCACAAAACTCAAAGAGCAGAATCATGAAGCTCAGATTTTGGGATCCATGTCACCTGTTTGGACACTGTACCTGAGACATATCAGTGAAAATAAAATATTTCAGACAGCCTGATAAAATAAGATCCAAATACTGCACTCATACCTGGTGAGGGTAGCAGAAATACTTGCTTTCTGTTATTACATTAATAAGTGAGCTCAGTGACATGTGATTCTATCACAGCCATTTGTTAAACCCTTCCTTTTCTGTACCCTGTCTACATTTCTTGCCTTTATGGAAGATACTCATCTTCCATAATTTAGTGCTGAAATCATGACAAATTAAGGACATAGACAAGACAAGATACATAAATACAGTCATAATTTGTACTATAGTAACTTGAAAATTAGGCTCTCAGGAACAGAAAGAAGTCCTTTCTCATGTTCTGTCTGCAGAAATATTTGCTTAATTTTCTAACTTTCTAATTTTCTATTCCTACTTTCAGGCACGTCTTTATACGTGGTGATTTCTGCTTAAAATGTCAGGGTGTAATTCCTTCTCTTTGAACTGAAAGATTTCAACATAGGTAGTACTCTCTATCACCTCAGAGATTAAAAAAACAACCATGTAACTACAAGCTGTGGTTTGGGCTTATGTTCCAACATCACTGCTGGAAAAGTAGCAGAAGAAAGTTTCAAGAAAAGGGGAAAAATGCCTAAAATGGATGTATAGCATTGCATTCTGCTGGTGGAAAATTGCCACCATCATTAAAAAGGATAAGAATAAAACCTTTGTTTACACTTCATGTAATGTCACTTGGAACTTCCTAAAACAGCAAGATATAGGAATAATTTCTGTGTAGTCTTCTAAAAGAGAGTGCTAGAAAGAAAGGGCAAAAAAATAAAAAAACTTCACCCCAAACATAAAAAAATAAAGAATGGTGGTTTAAAAAAACCCCATGTGTTGAATAAAGAGCTGAAACTCAACTGACTTTTGAAGATGAAAAAGGTTAAAACATGTAAAAAGGTCAATACTTCAGAGATCCTCAGGTGATTATTAAAAATATAATACCCAAAGCAAGCAGCAGTGCAGCACAAGGTGGTATTATAAATATACATTTGCATCCGTGTGTGTGTACGTGTGTGTGTGTGTGTGTATAAAAGTACAAAGCAAAATAAAAGAAAAACCTGAAAAACCTGAATTCACCCATAAGAGAAAAGTTTTAAAACACTAAGAAATGACTGCATTCTAGTTTCTACAAGCAAACCCTTAGGTTCAAATAAGGAACTGAAAACCCAAGGCAGGAGTTCACTTTAAAAGACAACACTTTAGTGAATAATTTGCATGAACTATTCCTAATGGGACTACAAAAGTAACTAAAAATATAGCCCTTTTGAATTTACTTAAAAAAAGCTGCTTATCTGCTAAAAAATTAATGGTGGTCCATACATCATAAAATCTTAATACTAACTACTGCAAAGGCAGGATATTTTTGAATTGTTTCCTTAAGTACTTGCTTGAGAAAAACTTCATCAAGACCTTGAGCAGCAGCTGGAGGAATAGACTAATTTCAGGTAGATTTTGAGAATTTTTTTCTTTCTGCTCTTGTTTTGCTTTACCTTCACTTTTACTTTAAATGCTGCTCTTTCATACATGTGCTTTCCAGTTTAGAAGCCAGAATGCATCTGTTTGTTTGGTGAAACTTCCTGTTTACATTTAAGGCTTGGGTAGTATTTAATGGGAATACAGTGGATTTGATAAACTGGAATGGTCTTTTCCATCTCTCTAGAGGAAGCAAATCCAAATAAGCGCCAGCTACACAAAATAATTTTGAGTCCAAAGAGCTGTGATAATTTGAGTCTGTCCAAGGACCAGTTACACCAACATCAAATAAAGGGAAAAGATTTCCTGTTGGAGTATGCTCTGATGTTAATTGGAGTAGAAGCAGGCAACGGTAAAGGAAGGGCTCTAAAATTAAACCTGCTGAAGAAGTTTTGGTATCTGTAAAGAAGAACTGGACAATTTCTTTATGGCAATATCAAGGGCTTGACATGTCTCCTAACCAGGTGTCTTTTACACTTGTGCTGTGGATTTTTTTCCCCTTTTTTCCTCCAGTGATCAAGTTTTACACCTAGTTTATTGGTGAAGATGACTTCTGCTTTTTGGCAACAGAGTTTGCAAGATAGACAGTCATTAATACCAATAATCAGAAATGCTTGTATATATAATGTCACATTTAAGTTTCCTCCGGCTTCAGTTGTTCCTAAACCTGCATCCTTCCTGCTCACTCCCATATGGTACCATTTGTCCTTCTGATAACCCTGGGGTAATATTGAAAATTCTCTAAAATTAGTTATCTTCATTTTAATTCCCTGAAATGGAAGAAATAAATGGGTATTTATTTGTGATGAAGTCATTAATTACTAATTTAAAAAATCCAAAGCAAAAGGGTGCACCACTCCCTAGTAATTAAAATAATTGGTTTTCCATTAAGATAGACTGTGCCAATTTATGTATTTACTCAGAAAAATTTTCCTACAGTTTGCAAATAAAGAATGCATCACACTCCTGTAGTGTGTTCGAGAACAAATATAGATAAATCCTTGACATTCATTTTAAAGTAAAAACATTTGGCAGCCTGAGAAACTTGCTGCTGGAGATTATAAATGTCTATGACTAGCATACTGAATTCAGCATGATATTTACTAGTTTAATTTTTGCATCTTATGGTTTGGCTATAGCTGTATATTGTACTGTTTCAAATGCTGGAAGCACATACAAGCAGTTAAACAAGCAATGGGCTGCAGCATAAAACAAGCCTTTCATTTGGAAGTCTAGCTAGTTCATTTCTTCAAAATATAAAGTCTGCCGCTCTTTGTATCTTTCAAAAAGTATTTCCATGTGCTGCAATTTACCGTCATGTAATCTGTTTGGAAAAGTAAAATAATAAAGCTCTAGTTTGTTTCTCGTCTAAATGGTAGCTAGGATTGTCTCAGTAGAGTGCTTCAAAGGCTGGGGTGACAAAAATGTCCTTGTAAAGATATGCAGACGGAGCAAAGTGTTAATTATTGGATGCTAATGGATGAGTATTATTCATAATGTACTTGTAGACTGTTTTTTATTATAAGAATGGTCTTTCTATGGCTGCAGTGGTCAAAAATAAAAAGCTAAAAGATGTCATTTTTAATTACATAGTATAGAGAATAATTGTAACATCTTGCACAGAGTGATACACTAACTGTTGAATTTTAATGCCTGTAGCATACAATCACCACTGTCTTCATCATGTAAGATGCACTGCTGTGTATGTGAGCCTCAAAAATCTCCCTGAGAATGGCAATCCTATGGGATATAGACTTAGTATATCACAGACCCCAAATCTTTAAAAAACATCACTGTTTTTTTCAGTAAACCATGATAAAAATATGGATTGTCAACAGATGTTCTTCTGGGCTGCAGGGACCTTCTACAAATAGCTCTGATCTTACTTTAATTTGGTAATCCATAGGCATGGCAGCCAGACAGTAGAGCAGACCTCTGTGCTTCATCCATCAGCACACAGCAGAGCAGCTAGTACGATGTTGAAGTTGTAATACTTCAGTCAAATAAAACCTAACAGATCACACGTTTGCAGCAGGATAGCATACTTTTCAAGAAGTGAAGTAGCAAACTGTTGAGGAAAGGATATTCAGATGAATTATTGAAGTTGCAGCATTAAATCCCTAAGTCTACTTGTACCTGAAAGCATAGAGAAGGCCCAGGATAAAGTGTACTTTCCCTCTAACATGTGCTCAGTGACATGCTGAGACTGCCAAGAGATCATTTCACTACCTAAAGAAACAAAGATCACAGGTTGGTGGGTTTCAGGGTTTTCTTTCTTGTTTTTGTGTTTGGTTTTTTGCTCTCAATTTAAGATTGGTTTTAATTTTTATTCAAAGCATGGGAAGGACACCTGCAGATTAAAACAAGCAAATATGCTCCAGTGACAGCTAATTACAGATTGTATTGATCAAAGACAGAAGTGACTCTAGTAAGTTTTCTTCATGAGATATAAGAATATTTATAACTATTAATTAGCTATTGTAAGTACACACACATGTATACACACATATATAATGGAAGTTATTTTTTGTGAGCAAAACTTATTTTTCTATGTAGGGAGCATTTTTAAATCATTAAACTTTTCAAAATGAAGTTTTCCTACTTTTTTCCGTCTGAATTGCCAGCATTTGTTTCTTGTTTAAATACCATTGACAGCACAGTGAAATACCTGTAGCTTTTTAATACTATTTTAAGAGTCAGGAGAAATGTTAACCTTTTGAAGGACCGTGAAATAAAAGACTAATATGGCAGCACTTCAATATCAGAATAAAAATAGTTTATAATCTTGTTACATCCTTAGTGCAGGTATTGCTGATTGCTAGACCATTGCAGGCACACTGCTTTCCTCATTGTTCTGTCACTCCTTGCAAGAGCCCAGGAGAACCATTTTCCTCTCACTGCTGCCAAGAGCATGGCTTAACAATCCTCCACAATCAAAAGAGGGATCAGGTCTGGGGTTCATCCTTCTTCCCTGCCTGGCCCAGGACATAACCTCATCACAGAAATAAGAAAAAACTAAACTGAGAAAATGAATGCAGACTGAGAGCAATTTCTATGCCATGTGGGAGAAATCACCCCACAAATCATAGCTGTCCAGCCTCCATTCCCTTCCCTAACAGATCTATTGCTCTAATGAGTCCCATTAATATAAGGTCTTGCGGTCTAATTAATCTCCCTCCAGGACGCTGGCTGAATAACAACCAGAGAAGAAGCCTCTCTGTTCTCTTCACACTTGGTAACTGTTAGATACCCAGTAGTAGGATTTTAATGAGGAGAAATTATCTGTGTCTTTCAGGGTGCAAAACTTACAAACTAGGTTGGGATTTTTTTTTTTTTTCCAAGCAATATTTTTTTTTTTTTTGAGACAGATAAGCTTCATTTCCCCCTCATTAAGATGTTAATGGAATGCTGACACAAGCAATATTTTTTTTTTGAGACAGATAAGGGTTATTTCCCCCTCATTAAGATGTTAATGGAATGCTGACAAGTGTTTGGTATTTTTAACATAATTAACTGTCGGGCTATTTTTTTTCTTCTCAAGCTATTTTTCTGCGTGCCTTTTATTTTCTAAGTAGCTCATCATATAATTAGGGATAATGAAACTGTTCAGTCCCAGAAACACAAAATGAACAAAAAAAGAGAAGACCTCACACCCTCTTGATTCTTTCAAAACAGTGAAAAATTGATGATTTGTGAGGCAGGTTAAAATAAACATTATACAGATTACATTCATGCATTTCAAGATAAACTGACCCCCATGCAGACATTAAGGACTCTGTTTTGGAAAATTAACTTTTCTGTATTTACCCATTGAAATACGCAGATGCTCACTGAAAACAAAAACTGTTGCTGAAAACTGCTAAAGACAAAAGATGGAGAAACTGTCCTGTAAAGAGAGCTGTGCCACTCTGATCTGCACCATTCTCAGGCCGAGCAGCTGCTAAATAAATACATTATTCAGGAATAGCTAAATGCTGCTGCGGAGATACCAGTGGTAAAAGGATTGGAACAAAACCTTTTTTTTTGTTTTCCTATACATTGAATTAATTTCATTAGTACAATCAAATCAAATAAGTAAGAAAAAAATTTCTGTTAATTAAATACACAGTCTAGCCAGGTGCTAGAAAAACATGCAATTTGGAGACGGACTGACAGGTACAGCAAGACTGAGGAGTAAACCCTGTCCTCCATCTAAGTGGACCATAAATAGGTTTGAGAAGAGAGTCTAACACACTAACATTTTGCATATCTTGCTAACTACTGGCCATAATGACTCTAATCAGATGTGATATTTTGTACAATTTCCTTACCCAAAGGTAAATGTGTTTTTCCCTTTTTTCACTGGAATGTTCTCACCTGGCCAATTTGTAGGGCTAGGAAAAATCACTGCTGGTTAGTTTACACTCTGGTGTTATGAAGAGGAAGTGATCTGAAAAGAAAATAGAAGAATTATGAATGGCCAGATAATATCACTGCAGGGAGGTGCTTGAGTCACCTCTCTGGCATTTGAAAGGCATGTAGATGCCCTTAGGGGCATGGTTTCATGGTGGACTTGTCAGTGCTTGGTTATTGGTCAGACTCGATGTTCTTGAAGGTTTTTTTTTTTCAAAAAATTCGATGGTATTGTGTTCCTTATTGCATAGCAAGCATTAACTTTGTTCTCTCACTCATGTACCTTTTCTCCATATTTTATTAAAACAAAGTATTGTGAATACCCCTGTGCTCAGGAAAAGTTGAGATAAACCCCAAGTGTGTTCAGAAAAGTTGAGATAAACCCCAAGTAGCTGACAAAATTTACACTTGTCATTCAAATATATAACTGATAATAATTCATAATGTGATAATATAGGTATATTGAATGAATGTGCACTAAACAAAAGAAACAGAATTATTAATTAAAATCATGCTTAAATGCTATAGAAATTTCTCATTGGAAGTACATTTGACTTTAATTTTTTATTTTTCTTGGTTTATCTTGGTCCTTTCAAGTAATATCTGCAGTTTTGCCATTCACTTCTGTGACAAATGAGAGTCCTGCAGGGCAAGGTCATATTTCCCAACCCAACAAGTTGTAGAAGGTCATTACATAGGAAAAGAGAGGTGTTGTCTAAAAATAAAGGTAAAGGTATTTCAAAATGATAGCATTACCAATCATAGCCCAAATACCTGCCCACTTCATGTCAGTCTTTTGATCCTTTCTTTCTCTACTTTCAGCTGAGAGAGGAAATCTCTTTTTTATTCATCCAAGTCCTCCCCAACACTCTCCAGCCTACTAGCTAGCTTCATTTTCCTGCGCTTGTACAAAAGAATTTATGTTTTGTCAGATTAAGGTGTCTGCGTTACTATTTCCATGGACTGTGAACTGTCCTGAACAGAGATTAACTGTGCCCAAGTTTTTGCAGAGAAATTGCTTTAACATGGTTTAGTCTCATGGCATAAAGTCTTTGAAGAGTACTGAACATTCTCTATAACTTTGATCCCTTCAGAATATACCAAAGTTTTACCTTTTACAGCTATAGATACCTTACAACTATGTGTCCTACAGTAAAAAGGAACACCTGGGAAGGGAAATTATGGTAATTCTGCAGAATCATTTCCAGTACTACCTACAACTCACAGATTGTTTCTAAGCTTGGTTTCTATTTTAACTTGTAAATAAACAAAATTTTCAGCATATAAATGTTCCTTCTCAAACACATCTCAAATTTTTGACTTGTCAGTAGCTTAGAACACGAATGAAAGACTGAAGCAGCAGCCCGCTGTGTTAAAATAGAATGAGCATAAAGCGCTCCTGCAGGTAATTGGGAGTGCACTGCTTTTTTTCCTCTGCCTGGTTGCACTGCAAAATATTATTACAGCTCATGAGATAGCCCAAAACCTGTGTCTAATCACAAAGTGAAGTGAGAATTGTGTCTCAGCAACCTTAAAAAGTCACTCCATCTCTCCAGCTCCAGTGGAATTTCTGGCTACAGCATTAGTTCCACTTCATGTACCAGAGACATCTCTTGCTTTAATTCACATCCTCCAGTATATTCCTGGGCATTGGAGCAAGTGCTCACTAGGGTAAAATGATTCCTTTTCCCAGCTCTCACAGAAAGCTGTTTGCAACCTTGATATGTGAGCCGCGATAGGAGTTGCCTGGTGGTCAGTGGCAAGCAGGAATCACCCACACATCGATTGTCACACTCAGCACGAGGGCTGTACTGTTACTGCAAAAGGGTTACAGCTCCACTTGGGGGCTTCTGCATGGGACCACTGCTTCCTTGAATCTGTCCCTGTGACCCCCCTGGCGACCCAAGATTTTCCCCTGTGTTGTTTCTAAGGAATCTCTAATGTCACTTGGAAGGAATACTCCCATTGAAACTGCTATCCCACCTAAACTTTCTCATCCCATGCACAAGAAAGATTGCTTCCAGACAGTCGTGCTCCCAGAGTGAAATTTGGTGGCAGGGCCAGCACTGTTCCAAAAATACCACAACACAGTTTTAGAAAAACCTTTGTCTTTCATGATGAGCAAGTCAATGGAAGCACATTGCCATTCCGGGCAGCTTCTGAGCACTTCTGAGAAATTAAGAAGCTCTAGGAATGACTGACTGGGAATTCCCAGATTTCTAGCTGGCCATCAAGCCCTTGTAAAGTGACCTGACAAACTGGCTTAGATTTGCACTGGGTCTCTCATGGGGCAAATCATTCAGGTTTCATTAATCAAACTTTTAAAAGCTGACTTCAAAGAAGTGTGCTGTGGTTGGATCTAAATTTTAATGTACCTCATGACACGTTGCACCAAAATCAAAAGCTGACTCCAGGAATAAGCAAAATTAGACTTCAGAGATATTTGTAACAGCAATATTTAAAATAGCAATGACAGACTATTTCTCTTTCTACCAAGCATTGTAGGATCCTGCAAACATTTTAAGCACATTAAACATATGCAAACACAAGAAAAAGCAGAGATTATCAGGGCCAGCTGGCACACTTGAAGTTCAGAAAATCCAGGTGTTGGTTCTCGATGGGAGTCAGGCAGAAGGCCTTGAATACTGGATTATAGCTATTCTCACTCTGCACAAGAATTCCTCAGCTACCCAGCTGGGCCATGGTACAGTTACATTTCATGGTTCCCAATTATGTTTGGAGATGAATGATACTGTGACTAATTTGGTGGCATAATATATAACATCTTAAAATGAATACACTCCCTAGACTGTTTTTATAGTGTCAGTGACTTGGGCCAGACTGGATAGCATGTATCCCAAATGGTATTTTGGCAAGACGACAGTCATTTCCAGATGGATCATTTAACAATTTTAATTTTTCTTACTAAATTGCATTCCTGCTAAATGAATGTGCTGTGAGTATTTACAACTGTAGGGATCAATAGGCCATTTAATAGAGATATTTTGGAAAGCTACCTCAGAATATTTATCAGGCTTAAATTGCACAGAACTATAGAATAGGGAAAACCATTTCCCTGTCTTTGCATGTATAAATATATAATCCAAATGTGAAAAGCAGAAGGGATTGTGGGAGACACAAATTAATAAAACCATTTAAAATTGCATATGAAACCAAGTGTAGTCTGATTTTAAAAACTCTATAATGTATCCAGAAATGTGTACCTTTAGATTAATTAAAATTATTGCTAATAACATTAATTTCATGTGGCAGGTTTTAGTTTCTATAATCTCGTGCTTTTGCTGAATTGTAGCAGATCTCACTATTCTTCGTATATGTGATACCTAGAGAAAATTATAATGTATAAGGTGAAATTTTTGCCAACTGAAATCTCCTAGGCAATCATTCCTCATGAATGTGAAGGGTGTGACAAGAAGATTATTTGCTCCTTAGTTAAAAATATTCACTGACCCTCTGTGTCTGCTTGCAAAAGGAAATAAAGCTTTTACAATTTTTATTTCATTGCAATAAACTGTGTGATTTCCCTGCATACACCAAACATTTATTAATGTTAACAATTGTGACTTTTTTCAGGCAGCTGCGGGCCAATTGTAAACAGAGGCACCTGTAAGCCAAGCAATTCAGAGTGTCATTTCCTTAGGATTTCTAGTGCAAAGCCTGAACACGCATGCAAGGCTGTGCCCTGGTTCTGGGAGGACTGAGGGGTCACGGGAGAAGCCCCAGAGTCCTGTGTGCTGGCCATCAGCAAACACTCTGGAGCAGATCCATCTCCAGTCCAGCCCCTTCCCTGGGGAGTGGTCTAGCCATGAGATGAACTGCAAGGTTAAATGGTTTTAGTGCAGACAGCGACAAGAGACCTATGAGATCAGTTGCATAGAGGGAGATAGAAAGGAGTGCTCAGGGTGCACAAGCAGGTACAGCAGAGTTCAGGTAGGTTTGGGTTCTCTCAGTCTCTAATGGGCTGATTTACTCCTTTACACTAATACAGTGACTTTTCTCTATATTTTTTTGTCTTTGTACTTCAGAACCTTGGTTTATTTCAGTACAGACTCAAGCATCCAGTACGTGGGGTGCATTTTTACTGAAATATTTCAAGGCAGAATACACAATGTTAATTCAATACTTTTATTTTTGATTGACTGGAAAAAAACCCTGTAGAGCTCTTGAGTATAAATGCCTGGTATTTGGTTGATTGCTTCTCACATTTCCATTAGAGTGATTGTTCAAAATGAGTCACATAACTCACTTGTTTACTCTAGTTCTTGTCACAGGTAGGCAAACAGATCACCACTGCTTGCATTAAAATGTCATTGCATCCAGATTGTGTGGTGTCTGATAACCTCTCCAAAAACCTCTTAATGATGAGAATGGGGCTGTATTGCTACACTCCATAAGAGAGACAGAACAAAATGGTTCTGTTCCTTAAGGACTAGTCTAGCAGAATCTTGAGTCACAGGAAAAACAGATTTCAAAAGAGTTGAGGTGTAAAGCAGAGACACAGGTCAACAGGCTTATGTTTTAGTGGACCTGCACACCTGGGAAAGTACATATATCTCAGGCAGGCCTGATTCTTACTGTTTTAACTGTGATGGTAAAATAATCAAAAAATATTTTTGTGGGAGAAGAAATCTCTTTCATTAAACCAGCAATTATGGATACATGTTTGAATATCTAGAAATGATTATTCTTTGGGCTTGAAACAGAGAAACGAGCATTAAATTTGAAGGCCAGTCTTCTGTGCCACAGTGGCAGCTCTGCAGGGGTGAGCCAGGGTCCATCCCAGGCAGCAGCAGCAGGCATTCCTGAACCTAGTTCTGACTAATAACACTCAAGGAGGCAGGTTAGAGAGAAAGGTCATAATGATCCATAAGCCCTTTACTTTTAAGATGTTTTTGTGTTTGGGGTAAAAAAGCCCTGTGATAAGTTTTGGTCTAGCACTGAACAAAACAATGATTTAAATCGTGCGCCTTCAGATCAAATGAACTTCGACAAATATTTTGATATGAAACTAAGTGAATTTTTGTCTAGTTTTTTTATAAACATGTTAAGTAAACCCCCATTTTAGGTCAATCAAATCACACTACATTTTTTGGGGTTTTTTTTGTTTTATTTTTTTTCATTTCATCTAAATTAAGCATTGAAATACAACTCTTTTTTAAGCTGAAAATTCAAGCTTGCTATTTATTTTGGGAATAATCTTTTAATGCAAAAAAACCACCAAGTTTCAACACGAAAAATTGCTTCATGGAAGCACTCCTGCTACAGGACAAATAGGCAGTACATAGCATGGCTGAGACTGGTAAATTGTCTATGTTAAATCATCAAGATACATATTCTTGGAACTAGCTTAGAAAAGTCACTTTCTGTACAAATAAAGGGAATAAAAACTGTCATAAGAGTAGTTTTGCATATGTTTGTTAATTTTGTTTGTTAACATATTTAATGTTATCATGTGTAGTGTTAACATTAAATGAACACCAAAGCTCTGCCATCTGACTTCAAACTTTGACAGGTCTTGACTTATGTGTAAGGATAGAATCACTGGCACCAGACAACACATTGTAATAATTTATCTCATTCCCAGTATCATACTTCTCCTTATAATTTTTGTCTATTTTCACTGGACTGTTTCTGTTATATATCTTTCCATAATGCTCCCTTTGTTTTGAGATATTGTGGTTTAAAATTTTTTTTTGACAAGCACCAAGAGATATGCTTCAAACATATTGGTACTCAGGGAATATCCCACACAGCCCATCCTTCCAGATATTTTCCTCTCCAGGGTGAACTTCAACCTCTGCCTTGAAGACACAGTTCCTCCTCTGGGACCCTGAGATACTTTCCTACCTTGAAGGAACTTTCCAGAATCTCTCTGGCCTCACTTTTGCTCTGGTCCCAATGTCTATGTGTTACTTCAGCTCAAAAGTGTCTTAAGATGGGCAATTCTTAAAGGAAAATCAAAAAGAAAGTTCTGCTCAGAACTAAACCTGTGTAATGAAAGGCTTCATTTTCTTCAAATCAACATATATTCTGAAATATATTCATTCAAAAGATAGTTATTTGAATGTTATTAATTATGTCTTTAAAAGAAGGAGAATGCATTCCTTTAAATAGTATGGTGAATTCAATTTACTTGTTAAAGATATCTTATGAAAACATCTGTGTCTGCAAGTGTGTTCAAATTTGTGTGAAGTTTAATTATGCAAGTCCACATCTTCTTGAGAAAGGACACAAAGTGTCTTGAAATTTTGAATAATTTGTAAGTACTAGCAACAGTGACACTAATTCTCAATGACAAAATTGCTAACCCATGTAATTATTTTATAATCTATGATTTTGCAGTTTAGTCTTTCATAATAGAAGATTGAACATATAGATGTCACATACTCAGCATAAGACATTAAAACCAAACATCAATTTAGGAATTCATTTCTATTAAATTCAGGAGGCTTTGAACTGAGCAGTAACTGCTCTCTAAGTCTTTAGGGACTCTGGGCACAGAACCGCAGCCAGAGGCAAAGCCTGCTCAAGGTGTTTTAGGAGGAGGGCAGGCAAAACTAAATGTTACTGTCTCAAGGATATGGATAAAATTAGCCAGCCCTTGGGAGACAAATTTCCTGGATTTGTGTTCACAAGGGGATGAATGGTTTGTTTTCAGAGCAGAAGCTGCCTTTTTTGGTAAGTCCCCTGCCTTGCCCTAGCAATGGCACGGCCATTGCAGAAGTATCTGACCATCAGGAGTGGTAACAAGAGAAAGCATTCTCCAGAGATGTGGCACAGGCAAAGCAGCAGGGGGCAGTTCCTGAAGGGTTTTATCTTCCATTTTCATAACTGTAAAGCTTAAGATTTTGAAAAGTGTTGGATGACATAAAAGAAAGAGAATGCAGATGGTGATGCTAGCTGGCATTCTGTTTATAGATGGTATAAGACAGAATTGATTGAAAAATCAGTAAGAGTTTAGGCAGTGATCTCAAATGGAGATAAAATTTTACCTGTGAGGTTGCACACAAGCAGACATGCCTCCGTCTGTGTTTGGGTAGAGCAGTGAGCAAGAACATAGGTGAACAAGCCTTCATTTTTAGTGTTTTATATTGTTTGAAAACTCCTAAAATGGGGTTAAAGGAATCTGTTCTTTGATCCACAACAGTTAACAGAGAGAATAAAGACTAAAATGAAATAATTGTGTGAGACCCCCCTCCTTTAGGGTTAGGTCCCATTTGCTCCTTATTGTAAAATTATTCATCTATTTTGTATTATATTTCTTTGTGTGTGGACAAATTGAAGTGATACTTATTAATCTGACTTGAACACGTTGTTTTCACACTCACATTCTGTTAATTTTCCTTAGTTCTTCATCACTGAACATATTTTCTCTAGAGAAATATCTTCATACTTGCCTATATTAAACAATTTTTATTAATTTGCACTTTTTACAATGTTTAAAAATACGTCACTAGGTATATATTCTGGAAAATAATTCACCAAATATATTTGTGTCACACTGCTCAACTCTCTAGTTTCACTCTTCACTTCTTTCAATTGTTTAGATTTAATAGAAATTACATTTATGCTTTACATTATGCACCTCACCTTTTCCACAATGGGATATAATGCAGTTTTACAAACCCACAAAACCCAACTCAGACAGCGCACAAAGCTGCAATTCAGTCTCAATCCTTAACAATTTTTTCTTCATCACTTCATTCAGATTTGTAAAGGAGGAACCATCTCTTTGCAACAGACCACCAAAGGATAAAATCATCTGCTCACAGAGGCTTAGAATAAACATTTCAAGACTGAAATCCATTCATCTATAAACAGAGATGACATGGTTGACATTTGCTGAAAAAATAAGCAGAGATTATCTTTTCATAGTGGCAGGAGGCTGAAAAAGAGTTGAAAGACTGGGTTGAGTTCTTTTCTTCACACAGAGAATTCTCTTCCTCCTGGTAAGGTGTGGTAATCATGGTCTTTTTGTTTAAATGCAGCTAATGAACAGTCATTGTAATTCAGACTGCATGCAAACAAAGCTAAAGAAGTTAAGCAATTAGAAATACCTTCATAAAGAAACAAAAGTCTTCCACTACCTTCATCTGGAAGAGCGGAAATTTTAAAGACAATCTTTGTCTATAGCAGTATCAAATTTATTGACTTTATAAGTTTAGAATTGGCAGCACTTATAAATAACTTAATAGACCCTGTGTTTTCTTTGGGGAAGCAAACCTACAATATACCAAAGGTCTAAGTTGCATTCAGTAATGTAAATAATTCTTTTGCTATTATTATCATCATTGGCATATCTCTACGAGGCTTTTCAAAATAAATAACTATATTTCAGGGAAATATTGTAATAGAAAAGGTATATTTCAGGATATCAAATGTGGAACTAAAAAAAAAAGAAAAGAAAAGCATGCCTAAAAGCTTGAAAATTTCCAAGTTAAGCTGGAAGAAAAACTAGCCTGAAGAGGCAGGGAAAGACAGAGACCAAAAGAGAACATGTACAAATGACCCTTTAAATGTGGAATAGCAACCCCATTTGTGCTGGATTAGAAAACACAATTCTAATACTGCTTTGGTAAGGGAATGCAAGTGCTCATGAGGCACAAGAGTACTGTAATCCACACTGGTCTAGGGTTACCAGTTTTATTAGCATTTGCAAGGACATGGATAATATAAATGTACAACACCTAAAATAAAAATGTAACACACTCCAATACAGTGCTCCTTTTCTATGAGACATCTTTACTTCTTTGGTCAGAAAAAAACCCTGTTTTCTGGAAAGAAAAAAATAACTTGAGAGCTAACTAGTGGATTTATTTTCCACAATGAAATCTCAAATATAAATCATTCTTTATTTTCTGACTATGGCTGGTTTCCAAACAACTTTCCAAGCATGTGTTTCACTTCGTTTCTGTGACATCCACTGTCTGGCTACAGATGCAGATGATCAGTGCTGGTTCCCACCATCCAAACTCTCTCAGCACAGAATTCCCCTGGGAACTTGCTCACAGAAAAGCCTGGATCCCACATGCTCGTCCTCACCTCCATGTGCTTTAATCCCAAGGCTGAACTCAAACCAGGCAATGCAGGTCCAGCACAGGAAGCATTGGCTGTAGGAGGCTTTACAACAGCAGAGTTTCCTCAAAGAAAAAAATCCTGTGGAAGAACATCCAGCTGTTCTATACTCAAAATACAATATGTAATAAATAAATATGTGCTAAAAATGAGCAAATTGAGTTCAGAGAACTGGAGGAGTTAACACAATATCTTCTAGAAGTAATGAGAACATACTGTAGTTCTGTTTATTATGCTTCATTATTCTACTTATCTTTCTGGTTTTGTCACTGACCTAAAAAGTAAATGTAATGCTAACTTACATGCTATAATTAGTCTGCCTCCTTCTACTCCAATTTGTCAGCAGTAATCCTCGTGTGTGACAGGGGGATGGAAATTGTTTTAGGATTTTGTTTTTCCCTAATTCTTCAAGGAGACAACTTTGTGTCTTCTCACTGTTCCTCATCTGTTGTGTCCAGTTCCTTCTTCCCTCATTCCAAAGCCAAAGAAAATTCAGCATTCCAACAGGAGAAAACACATTCAGCTCATTCATGTCAATGTCTCCAAATTGTTTGTATTTGCTTTACAAAAAACTGAAGCTTAGAAACCAAACCTGTGTAAGCCCACGTCTGCCAGCAGACAGCAGCTGTCAGCAAACCAAAGCCAATCACTTTTCATTGAGTCTGGAGGAACTCGAGCTTTTTCCCCCCCTTGTTGCTTCTTCCGCCTGCCAAGGATTACACTAAACAAAATCTTCTTCTCCAAAAAGCAAACAATCAGATTGGCTTTTCAGAAGGGATTGGCCCTTTATCATCATCTTCCTTTGCTCATGTAAAACAGATTTTGTGTTCTGCTGTTTCTGAGACTGGCCCATACACTGCAGCTCTGTCACATGAAAAGCCACCAGTGGATCCCTGTGAGGTCTGCGCTGGGTTATCTCACTGCTCAGTTGGTGCCAGTGGTTACATGTGTGGGTGAACCAGGGCTGCAAGCCTGGCTGAATGCTGGAGTAGAAGCTTTGAAGCTGTGCTGAGGATGTTGAACCCAAGCAAACAGAAGGGATGAAGGGGAGATTCCTGCTGGCTCCATGTGGATGCAGGTCTGGGGCTTCAGAGCTTGAGCTGAAACACAGGTGGGATCACACAGGCTGCACCTATCCTGCATTATAGTCCAGTTTCTAAAGTTATTAGAATAATTAAGGGGCAAACAAGGCCATATGCCAAAGTCAATATTATGGATTTTATTTAATAGTGACTATGAAAGAGAGAGAGAGTAAAAAAAAAAAAGGAAGAGAAAGCAATATAAAAGACTTGGGGGGGACAGAAAGTTAGTGACGGGAAACAGATTAAAGCAAATATCACCATGCCAAGGATCCCAATGATGTTCTATTGATCCTCTCCATCTGGTCCATCTGGTCTTCTTGTTGGTGAGGGTCTCCCCAAAAAACATGGGTTAATATATGTTCAGGGCCGGTGGGAATGCCCAGATAATCCTCCTGAGTGGGGGCAGGTTTGACACAATGTCTTGCAGCAGACTCTGGGTCTGTTGCCTCCCTTGCATCATGTGCAGTCCTGTGGTGCAAGGTCTCAGGAATGAGTCTGGGTAGCATTTTTGGGGGTCTTTGATGGTTTGTGACACCTCCTCAGATGCCTTTCACATGAATGTCCCATGGATGTAACTTTCCTGAAGCTGGAGGTTCCATAGGTGAGCCAGTTTGTATAAGGGGGGATGGATGCTCACCACCTCTGATTTGAGGTCATGCCATGCCAAAACTCTCCTCCTCCTCGCTTTGTTGTGGGACAGGTGAGGCTGTGTAAACCTGGCCTCTGTGAGCTGTGGTCTCCTCCACCCCAAACCCACCAGGGATGATTTTCTGCTGGATTTAGCTTTCTTGTGGATGCATTGTTTTCCCTCAGCCTTCTTTACTTTTCCCTAGGCCTGAGATGATTAAACAATGGTGCCTTATCTTGAATTCCCTTAGGTGGCTTAACTCACAGTCCAAAGTTCCAGTCAGACATTTTCAAGGAGGGGTGGGTTTCGGTGGTTGTAACTTCTTTGTACAGTTTTGATATAATGGGCAAAACTCCTTCATAACAGTGTTTAAAGCATGAACCATTTCAGTCTCTGTCACCTGGTGAACATGAAACATCTCTAGGTTTCTGCCAAGATCACAACCTGTATTGATGCAAACCAGATATATCATGCCATTTACATTCTTCATAATTTAATTGTGTTAGCCACTCATGGCCCCACTTACACTCACAGTTCTGTGCCAGGTCCTACAAAAACATGCAATTCAGAGATGGACTGATGAGCACACTTAGACTGAGGAGTAAAACCTGTCCTCCATCTAAGCAGTAAAAAGATAAATAGGTTTTTGAAGTGAGAGCTGCCTCCAAAGGAAAAAACAAAAAAAAAAAAGTGCAACCATATATCACTGTCTTAATTTAAAAAAGATGTGAGGTAGTGCTAGAGTTGAAACTATCTGGTGAGCAGGACTTGATTGAATAAAATCCCTGCTTAGGAGCCTGCATGTGCATGAAACACCACAGAATAAATCACAAAGGAGCAGAAATGTAACACATGGCTGATAAAAAACTGCAGCACTTACTAAGGAAACATAAAGAGCCCTGGAATGAAAGGGAATAAAAGCAAAGAAGCTCTGTGCTGTTGCTTGATTCCTGTTGCATTCAGAAAATCAGGATTTTTGTTCGTTCTTGGTGAGTAGATATGATTCCTCCTAAGCTGCCTGAGACATAATCAACTTCTCAGCTGAAAGCAGCACAAGGAGCCCTGGAACACGGTGAACTGCTCAGGTCAAAAAAGTGTATAAAAAGGCATAACTTGTCCTGATAAAGTTAACGTTGAAGTGGCAATAGAGCCATTACGAGGGCTGCTGTCCCACTTGCTCCGGCTACAAGGTGTTCATTTGTATCTATGACGTGTCTTTTGCTGCTCTAATTTTGACTCAAACCTTCAATGCCAGAGGTGTATTTGGAATCAGTTAGGATTAAACCTGCTTTATGAGAGAAGACATGCATATGCTGACCTTTCCTGATAATATATACTCAAGGCTCACAGTAGCATACAGGTATTAGGGGTTGAAATTAATTTGTATGAGTTTGACACTTTACCATCTGTGGAGCAGTTTGCTCCCATGATGGAAGTCATCCTCACCATACAATTACAAAATGCTTCTGTCACCTTACAGGTCCTTACTTCTGTTGTCAGACCTTCTGGACAACCAGCCTGTGTGTGCAGCTTTCTGCATCTGCAGCCTCATGAGAGTAAATGTCTACGGAAAATCCAGTGCATTTCTTTCCTTGTGAGATGCTTCTCCCCTAGCATTTATCTAACACAGGGTAAAGGCAGAAAAGAGGAATGGGACTGCAGGACCACTTCTTTCCTGGGAATGTTTTTGAAAGCTACCTTTTCTTGTATGTGTGTTCCTGATAACAAGGAAATGCAAGACAATGGGTGCATGAGGAAATAGCAGTTTCTGACTCAAGCAAGCTTTACAACAGATATTCAAGCACAGATCATTGCTTGTTATGAGGCATATGACTTTGTTTTTGCATTTGGAGTGTATTTCTATATGTCTATATTTATTTTTTGTTGCTGAGGAATAGATGCACCCAAAGCACTTATATTTGAATTAATATTCTTTTCTGATATTGCTGACATTTTTTTAATATCTAGTAATGAATGAATTATATAACAACATAACAATAATAGTACTTTAGTTTAATGTGGATTCAAGAAAACCACGGTGGGAAGCTCAAGTTTCTTATTCCACCTCACTGCCTCATTGTAATAGAATTGTACCATCTTTTCTATTCTGTTCATAAGGCTTGTATAAAACATCCCTTAACTGTCTTCTAGTAAAATATTTAGGGGTGACTGCAAAACAAGTTTTGATCATGCTACAGAAAACAACATCTGAAAAAGAACCAGGAATGTTAAAAGTGTTTGACTCTTGGAACTATAAATCCATTTGTTAATGATAAATTCAGCCTAAACATCAAGAAACATTCATGTTAGTGTTTTACACAAAATCAGACTTTGGCTTCTTTTCAATACAGTATTACATAATTCCTTTAAGGTTTTCTGAGAATAAAAACTTGTACACATGGTCGACTGGTAGCCTTAAAACTTTCCTGGGAGATGGTGTTCTTTATACATTAACACATTCACAAATTAAAAAAGGCAGACTCTGTAACATTATTGTCTTCAAAGCATAATGGTCTATGTGATTTTTTTTTTTTTTTTTTTTAACTCTCAGCACAGTCAATTTTCCTGCAGCCATAGTCTAATAAAGAGGGGAAAAGTACTTATCCTTCCTGGTCAAAATAGTCTCTTTGGATGAGCTTGCTTCCCTGCTGCTGCTTTGACTGTCCTGCTCTTGAAGGACCTGGTGCTGTGCCCCAGTTGTCCTCAGTGACCATTTCAGTGAACATAATATCTACACAATTGCCTCTGATCTAAATTAAATTTTTTCCTCTAATCTCTTATTTCTCTTTAATAATGTCTGTTCAAAGAAAGAAAAAAAAAAGAAAAAGAGAAAGAAAATTTTCCTGGGAGACAGAAGACAAATACATATATTTCCCCTTTATTGCTTCCCTGACCCTTCCACCTCCAAAATAGAATAAAATTAAATAAATATTTTTCTTTTCTTTTCTTTTCTTTTCTTTTCTTTTCTTTTCTTTTCTTTTCTTTTCTTTTCTTTTCTTTTCTTCTTTACTTCTTTTCTCTTTTATTATTTTCCCCTTTTCTTCCTTTCCTTTTCTTTCCTTTTTTCCCTTTTCTTCCATTCCTTTCCTTTTCTTCAGTTCATGACCACTCCTTCTCTATGTCCCCCTTTTTCTGTGTTTTTTGGCAAAGCTGCAAAAGTGAAGCACAATGCCTTGAAAATTAATTCATATTTTGCTGTTGACTTCAATAAAACTATTGACTTGCATGATGTTTTTACTTTACCTGCAATAGAACATTCCTTTACAAAACCTCATATTCTAGAATAATTTGTTGGGGTAAAATTTGGATCCAAACTTATCATTTAGCCTATATTAAAAATGTGTGAAATACATATATCTGTGAATAAAATACCTGTCAAATACAGACATTAATATTAAGATGATAATATTTCATCTCTCTTTGCCAGTCCAGCTTCCTTAAATACATTCATGTATGGTTTTGACTGAACTCTTAAGAGTTAATTTTGGAAGCCTGATGCTGGCAAGACCACAGAGACAGAGTGTTTGAGAACTCATATTTCTTATTCTCTTCATAACTGAAAGCCCACAGTGCATGCTTATTCCAAGTCCTTGATAACTTTCACTAATGCTGTTTTCTTTTTTGAATATTACATGACCTGGGACTCAATGTGCTTAATAGGTAGAAGCAGCAAAGAAATTCACCTGTAAAAAATGAGCAAATGAATTGCCTTATTTTTGATGAAAAATTACGATCTGCTTGGGAGGTGCAGAATTAAGATTTTCATTTTAAAGCAAAAGATACGGAAAATCCCCCAGTGCTGGCTCTCTCGTTCTCTCTCACTTTATTTGCCAGAATGATCTCTAGGGTGATCACATAAGCACATTTGCCATGGTTTGTTGTATAACCGATATAAATTTGGAGAGGATATTACGAGACTTTAAAATCAGATTTTTTTATATTGCATTCACGTCTCTACTTTGGAAACTAACTTTTTGCTCTTCATGTGAGTTTTCTCATTGAAGATCACAAGTCCAAGACTTTTACTGCTGACAGAATCATAGTATAGATCTTCTAAACATTTTGCTGCATAGATAAAAAATTTGATTAACTCTAATAAGCCTAACTCTCAATAGTGCATTGCAATGTTATTCCTTTAGAGTTTCTTTTGGCAATCTTTAGTTGATTTAATGTAATTCAGTAAGTATCCATACAGATGCATCATCATGCCCAAAGAGACAGCACTGTCACCAGCAGGCAGTGCTACATCTTAGCATTAAATTTTTATATTGCTTTATGTAATATTTTTATTTAGTCTTTAATTAAATCTAAGACCTAGAGGAAAGTGAGGGCTGTGCATGATATTTGTATGCTGGTAACCACAAAGAAGATCCAGAAGAAAGTGGAAGCAAAGGCAACTGTGTGCCAGTGTTGTTATTTGCGGTGGATCTCTCGGTTACTGCAAGTGTGTGTGGCAGCCAGGGAAAGGAGCCCTTAACTGGCACAAGAGAGAGCTCAGTGGTCGTGTGGCGAGCCCGTGAGCGCTTGGCAGGCTGTGGCTGTTTGCTGTCCATGGCTGGGTGAGCACAGAAGGAAGCAGCCATGCCTAGGAGGCTTTTTGGATGACATTCCATTGATGGATTCCCCAGGCGCAAGGTGGCTCTTTCAGGCAGTTACCCAAACACTCCTCTGGGTGAAGACCAGTTCTTCTGAAACCACCCCAGAAGGAATCATAAGAGGGAGATGTCATTGAATGTGTCACTGTCTGCTCTTTATGAACACCGAGACAATGATAAGGGGGTTTATTGACACACTATGGCCAGAAAGTGATAAATACAGCAGGCTCCATGTCTGACTGAAGCTGGTGGTGCTGAGGAGGAGCTAACTCTCAGGTCTAGATCAGAAACAGTAATGACAAAAAGTCCCTTCATAGACAGACTTGCAGGGAAATGAAAAGAATATGCAGGAGACAGCATCAAAAAAGCCTGTAATTAGATGTCTAAACACTGAGTAAAATCTAGTAGTTTCTTAAAGGTATCAGGCAGTAATTCCTACTGGAAGGACAACTTCACATCAAAGTGTGATTTTAAGAAGGTATTGCCAGGAAGTGGCTAAGCAAATCTAATCTATTTTTTTTATTATTATTTTCAATCTCAGAAAATACTCATAGAAACAAAGGTCATAATAATATAACCTAGAACCTAATATTCCATTTTTCCCTTTTTTTTACTGCCTTATGTACCTTGAGCCTTACTCTCTCTCCTTATGTAGAGTAGGTACAGCTTCCTTCTAGCAGCCACAGCACTGTCGTCTAGCTCTCTACGCCTTTGCTCTTTTCCATGCAACACTTACCTTTTTTTGCCATCTTATTGTAACTTTCTTTCAGATAGTTCCTATGTCCTCTTCCTCCACTCTTATTAATTCTTGTTTCCTGTCTTTGACAAAATGTGTCTCAGAATAAAAGACAAATTAAATTGAATAAATACAAACCAACTTAAAAAATAATTTACTCTTTTGTTCAGAAAAGTGATAAAACTTTGAAATCTGTTAACCAGAAACCTTTTAGGACTTTTCAGTATTGGGAAACAGAAACCACTTCTACAATCGCATAACACTCTTGTTCCTAATTTTGTGTAGTTGGGAAAGAAAATGCTAAACACAGACACATTTTCATCTGTAAAGAAAAATTGTCATTTGTCCAGAACTGAACATTGCCCGTTCTGGGCATCAAGCCAGGATGATTTAGTGAGAAGGGGGAGAGGAGCCTGCACTTGGAGAGGCAATGAGGAAATGCTTCTCTGACAGGTTGATTTAAAGGAGTGGCAGCTGTGTGGAAGTGCTGAAGGAAGAATTGTACATTACATTTTGAGGAGGAGAGGTTACTGGGCACCCAATGGAAACAGATATGAGGGGGTGATAAAAGCTAAAGCCTATGTAAAATGTACTTGCAGACACCTGAAATTTTGTGAACCTGTATATTTGGGGTGATGATATTTTTCCTCTGTAGCTTAATATATCTTAAATACTGAGGAATAAACCTCCTCGTGGCTGGCAGGGAGACTGCACTGGATCACAGCAGCTGTCTGCCACCTCCCTCTTTGTGTGTCTCCAAATGAAGGAGGTTAACTGGCTTTCCAGTTCAGACAAGAATGTAGAAGCTTTGACAACAAGGTCAGACTTTAATGATCATAAAAATATCCAAATCTGATTCCAGAAGGTTTGAGTGCAACATTTTGCACAGCTTGGTAGATGATTCATTAAAAATTGATGCACAAAATGCATTGTCTCTTCTGCCACGGGGCTGCTGTTAGCCTGTGTGTGAATGATCTACCACGGATGGTGGAGCTGTTACAGATGGGAGACTGAGGGCATTTCCATGCTCCAAAGTGCAGCATTTCCTGAACACACGTGGACTGCTTGTCATCCCATCAAGCTTCAGCTCAGACTGTGCTCACAGACAGGCTGTGTGCGCAAAGCTGATGGAAGGACTCTGGTAGGTAGAGTTTTAAATGATTTAAAGATAGATCATCAGGTGGATTTGACAGGTTGGGTTTCAGGTACATATTTGGCACATGACTAAATGAAGGAGCACAGCCATGGCACAGGCAGAAGGAAACCCTGGGTGTCACAGCCATCCGTGCCCACTTCCCATGAACAAGGACTTGTTAGCATGAGTTTAGGGGTACCTTGTTGGCACCTTCCTGTCCTGCCTTTCATTTATTCTCCTGCTTTCCTATGAGACCACTCTGTCACTGCATCCAACAGCCATGACTTATCCCAGAGTTGTTTCTGCCTTTCTCTGGGGACTGTCTGTGTGTTGAACTTCACTTCTCTCTAAGCCAAAGAAGTTTTTCAGAAGGCACAAGTCAATTTCAGATGCATCTTTTTTTCAGAGATTCAACTTCCTCGCTTTCTGCTAAGGATTAAAGATGTCTCTGCTAAAGCTATGTCCCTTGATCTGAGACATTTGTGAAAAATTTATTAAAAATATTGTTTTCTGCATGACAGAAACATTTTAATACAAAGAGTCTACAATACTTTAAATTGACTGAATTTCATTATCTTCATGCACAATATCTTACTTGGAAATTTTCCTCAGCAAATATTATTAGCATGCAGCTGGTGCAGTAAGTCTGGAAGGAAAAGGTCTTATGTGGTTTTGAGAGAGTTATGAGTCACTGCTATTTTATATCCCTATGAGAAAATACTATAATGCATGTAAGTCTCTATCCCAAACCATAACTAGGTTAACAGCATTTTGCCTTTCCACGTTCCTCCACAGACTCAGTTGATATGATATCCCCCCTTTATTGACTTAAATCATTGCATAATGCTGAAAGGTGCTGTTCAAAGTTCTTTATTTCACCCTGCTTTTATGCAGTGAATAACTCCTGCAAATAATTTTTACATGGTTGGGTAAATTAAAATATATTTGTGAGACACTGAGATGCAAAGATAGTATGTAAAGGCTTTGAGTATTTATTTTTACAATTCATATGAAATAAATTTATAAATAAAATTAAATATTAAGAGATAAAGGGAAAAAATAGAACAACAAAATCTTCAGGATAAAATATTTCATTTGGAATAGATGGCACAAGTCTTGAGTTGTGAGGAAAAATTTATTAGACCATGGAAAAAGAAATTTGAGAGAAACTGTAAGTCATATAAAGTCGTTAGGGGTAACTGCTGCAGATTTTAGAGATGCTGGAGAGAAAAAACTTGTTTTACCAACGCAGTTCTAAACAGTCAGAGAAGCATGCTGCGAGCACCTTCTAAAAGAACAATGTAAAAGAGCTGGAGCAAATAAATGGCTGATTGTAAATGTCCACTTAACCTCCCTGGAAGAGCTGGAGCACCTGCAATGAGTTTGCATGGGAAGTGAGGAATTTCTAAAAAATTGTTTTCCCCAAATTACAACTGGTATCTATGTATTTATTTAAAAAGAGGGAAAGAAAGAAAGGACCTGGAGACACATGGAGACAAAAAGGACATCTAGACCAAAGGAGCAACATGAGCCACTTTTCACAGTCTGGCATTTAGATTTCATTAGTACATCATATATGGATTTTAATATAGCCAAATAGAAAACCCTCCTGTTACAGAGTAGTATATAAGAACAGAGGTGGAAAGCCATTGCAGATGAAATGTTGGAATTTTTTCCACTAACTCCAATGACATGATTTTTGTTAGGGAGACTTTCCTCATTTAAAATGGGATGGCATGGGTGAATCTTGAGGTCTGTACTGCATATTCACTGGCAAGGGCTAATATGGATGCACCACTTCTCTACCCTGTCTTCAAACTCTACTGGGTACTCCGGCCAAGCACCTGTCTTAAATTACCTCATATTTGTTTTATTTATCTATCATTAAAAGCTATTTGGGTCAAAAAAAAAGCTATTTGTTGTTCACTACGTAAATTTCCTAAAGCAGTTTATTTTTGTGTGTTAAAATTTGAAGTAATTTCCATTTATTACACATAGCAATATTGATTAAATTATAAAATAGTCTATGGCTATTGTGAGGAACAATATGGAAATGAACTTTATTATTGTTGTATTTTAATTTAATACATAATTCAAATTACCAACAGCATTGTGATTTTAGTTTTAATATTGTTTTGGGAGCAATGCAAAAGGACAGAAAACATAAAAATGTGATGGTTTGGAAAATAATCATCTGAATCTGGTTGTAGTTAAGTAAAGCTGGGAACATCCTGACCTTCCACACATCCAGATGTGGAAAATATACTTCAAAGTCTTCAAGACCAACCTAATGGCATACAAGATTAATGGGTCCTGTTCCTGAAGGACATAAAGGGCCTTATAACTTTGGAATCCATGAAAACAAGGGATATGTGTGAAGTACAAACCAATATTTTTAAAATTTAAATTTAAATAATCTGGATGAGATTAAATTTCTTATCTATGGCTGAATAAATGCTTTAAGAGAGGCTATTATCTCTTCAATTTGTGCTTTCATTTATTTATTTTAGCAATCCTTTGACTCAATCTTTTACTCAGGTCAGTTTTTGTTTAAGTTTTATCAAAAAAAACTCATTAAAAATAAGTGTTTTAAAAATATTAAGTTAAATATTTACAGAATTTCCACTATTTGAAGTTAATGTATGTGAACATTAATTACCATTTACTGGTGTAAATGGAAATTACAGAAAACAAAATTACCAGACAACAAACCAATTTCATTTAAAATATAAATTGAGTTAAATTTAAAACTAAAAAATTCTTCAACTTTTAGCAACTAATGCAAATGAAGGGGTTTTTTTTCAAGCCAAGATATCACTTAAAAAGCAGTATATTTGGGGGAAAAAGCATATTTTTTCTATATTACATCCTGATAGCAAAATTAAAGTTAGTAGGATTTCTTCTTATTATTTTTTTAATTTTTCAACTATTATTTGATTTTAAATGCTGACATATAGTAGGATTTTCACCATGTCCTAATATAACTGTATACTTTAAACAAAGGTGTATTTTCCTTCAGGTTTCATATTTAAGGACCCTTATCTCTGTTTCTTTTATGAAGTAGAGCAATCCCAGCCAGAAATGACTACACAGTAATCCTTGTTATAAGGAATAAAACAGCCAGTCTGCCCAGAGAGGCTGTTGACATCAAACTTTTAGCATTCCATACTCTTTTTTTTTCCCCTTTTAAAGAGAGATGGGGGAAAGCAAGCAAAAAAAAAAAAAAAAAAAACCAACAAAAAAAAAAAACCACTAAAACACAAAACCCAAAAACCCACAACTCATACCCAGTCAGTTCTACTTTATTCAATAAAATGGAGGAGCAGGTGACTTGAAGAATCAGTAACAAGATATGAAGATTTTTATCTCCCATGTGAATGATTTGAACACAGCTCAGGTTAATAGTGGCTGAATCTATCCCCAGGAGACTGTTGCTCAAGTGAAAAGCCTGTTGATCATTTTGGTACAATGTCAGTGCACTGTGTAAGTGCATCTTAGTAACCAGCATCACGGGTGTCATCTCTGTCGCCTCTGCAAGGAGGATAGAAAATAATCTTGGGGAATGAAATACTCTCTCAAATAAATCATTCCACTTGGGAACACTCAGACGCTGAAATAAAAATGCAGGTGAAGCTTTCACTGTAACTTTTTCTGATTTTGTGCTTGTATGTACACATGGGAATTTGTCTGGTTTGGTTTGGAGCAGGAATGTGTGTGCCAGGCACAGCAAGAATGCCCAACCAGTAACCCATGGAGCATTACACTGGGTCAACTTTAATAAGGGATGAGCTTTTAGCAATTCCAGTCATCAATGCACCTATTTCCATTCAACTCTTTATCCTATCCATACTGAGGAAAGCAAAAGTCACTCCTCAACCCCACCTTCTCTGTACTTAAATAAATGAATTTGAAATAGAATTACTGTCAGACAACTCAGCAGTTTTGTAGCTCTAATGGAAGCTTTTCCCCTTGGCTCCTCCTTGCAAACACTTAAGTAAATTAACAGAGGATAGACAAAGCCATACACAGATCAAAGGAGCAAATCATACTAAATAGCTTAAGACTATTTAATGTCCTCCTTTTATACAGAAAATGAACCTTTGTTTCTGTTTTCACAAGGTGCAGCCCCACTTTAAAGGCTGCCATATGAGGATGAATTAACTCTCTCCACCTGTCAGAGGACCTGTGCTTCTATTCCCCTCCAACAGGACATTCATCCTGCATGCAAAACCAGAAAATATGCTCCAGTTTGGCTTTTCAAATACTAAAATAATTTAAAATAACCTGCTTATGATGCCAAGTTTTCTCCATCGTATACCTACTTCCTCTGTATCTTCTGAAGGGATTTTCTTAGCCCTGTCTGCTCCAAAGCACCTTATTCAGAAAAAGCAAAAATCTGCTGGTAATTTCTACTCTGTACTTTATTGCTTCTTTGCCTGTTTCCTCTTCCCTTCCACAAAGACATGGATTTCTTAAATGGCAGAGATTACCTCTCTCCTCATTGATACCTTTATGCCTCATTTTGCCTTTTTCAGGTGATAATGTACTGTGTTGCTTTTTCTTGTCTGTAGTTCTAAATTTCAGAAGTTTATGCATTTTATTACCTAAATATGGGCATAATTGTTCCACAAGGAAAAAGATAATTCATCAGCTGCTCTGAAAACTCCTTCTCAGCTTCAAAAGCATAACCAGGATTGCCCTCTTGTGAGGGATATGACTGTACAATGCTCAGGGGAAAAAAAAAAAAAAAAAACACAACACAAAAAAACAACAAACAAAAAACACAGAAGAGGGGCTTTTAGTTATGAGAAGAATAAACCTTTCAGAAAAGTACATATATATTGTCTCAGACAATCCCCGTGAGCAGTAGAGGCACCCACAGTTGGGAAATGCCGTGTCACAGCCCAGCATTAGAATTTATAATGCTAGAGACTGGCAGTGGTTTTTTGTCCCTTTTCAGGATGGAACCCAGTGGTTCTCTGATTCCAGCTCCAGAAAACACATGAGCATGGCTGCTGCTGCTCCTGGCTGGGGAAGCACACAGCAGTGTGTGGGCAGAACCAGTGTACGCCTCACAGCTGGCCAGCTACAGAAGCGGATAAATGTCCTGCTCTGCAACAGGGGAGGTCGAGCTTTCTCAGCCCAAAAGAAACAGTCTTCCTCTGCTTAATAGCCCTTCAGCTGGAAATCATTAAGGAGCAGATAAGAATAATATGATGATGGCTTGAGGAGGAGCACTTTACGTCTTTGCCTCTTCTCTGTGCTTGAAGGGGCTTTGCTGAACTTGAAGGCAATTGCATGCCTGGAGCTGTGCCAGAACTGACAGTCCTCCCTCCCCAGCATGGCCAAACTGACTTCCATTGCCCCAACAAAGAGAGCTACTTGAGTTAAATATCTTGAGGCAGGGACCTGATTAGCTTCAAGGCCTCCAAGGTCCTGCCAGTTACAGGAATGGTTTGTCTCATATTAGCAAAAGGCAAGGTCCAAGGTATGTTTGAATGCATCACATCCCTCCAGTGTTTCCTTTTCTTTAATCTGGCACTTCTTGCTGCTTTATCAGAAATGTGTGTAGCCAAAAAAGGGGACTCAGCAACTACTCACAATCACTTCAGCAGCATCTTCAATAGAAATGGGAAAGAGGGTCACTGTTTGTGTACATGTGTGATTTTGATTTATTTTTAATAATATTCATATTTGTTAAGTTGGTGGCACGATACAAGTTTCTTCAGAATGGTATATTTGCATAGAACTATGAAATGTCAAAAGCTAAGGTGCTGTGAAACAAACATCTGTAATTATAATTCATAATATTCCCTGCAAAATGCTTCAGGCCCAAAAGAATTGTCAAAGCAGACCACCAGAGAAGTGCACTGTGATCTTCAGCTTATGATGGCCCTATCCCCCAGTGAATCATCACCATCCTAAAGGATGCAGGGTAACCCTTTCTTTCTCATTCTCTTATTTTGTGCTCCTCTCAAATCAAAACGTTTCATCATCTGCTGTTTGGTTGCTGTCTTTTGTGGGGGGTGGGAAGTTTAGTTAGTTTTGGTTTCCTACTGACTGTGTGACTTCAGCAGCAATCTTTAAGATTATTGTTCTTCATTTTTGAATGACTAATTTCTTGGTATATAGATGACTCATGAGAGCATTCACTTGTGAGATACAAGTGAGTGCTGGAGGCTTTTGAAACAGCAAAAGTCAGTGCCAGAGGAGGACACCCAAAATTCAGGTGCTGTTTGTTTCTTGGGACATTACAGCTTTGAACAGGAAGGGAAACAACCTAATTTGCAACCTTCCAATCTCCATGTTTCTCTTTCTGTTCATATTACACCAGAATGAAAACCAGCTGTTTATCAGCTCATAGTTTGCTTTGCTGATTGTGGTTTTGGCAGACAAATGAGATTTCCTCTTTTGTGCTTCTCGTGTTTCCCACAGTACCTTATTAGAGGGGAAGAGTACTGAATATTAATTCCAGTCACTGCATTGTAAAGTTGTACCTGGCACTCCTGTTCAGATGCATTAACATTCCAGTTACAATACATTAACATTCCCAGACCCAGCTCTGACCTCACTTGTGCTGATTTTACACTTATATAACTGCTGACAGCTCAGGACTTGTCCTTAATTTACACTGAGCTGCTTTTACTGTGTGTTTGCAATGTTTACAAATGCTTGGTTATTTACTGTACTTTTATTTATCATCCTATTTTGTAAAGAAGATTTGTATACTTTATCTCACAAGGCTGTGGCATGCATCACAATAGATAACATATTTTTTATTATTTTCTTTACAGTTTGATTTATTTTCATTCTTTTTTTAACATTCTCTTAATCATTATTCTTAATTAATATTCCCATAAGTTATGTAAAATATTTGTTCTGCATCCTTTCTACATCTTGCTAAAACATTTCTCATCTGAGGACTAGCAAATTTAAATAGTTTTTTTCAGTCATGAAGAAAGCCAGCAGCAGAATAGAGACAACCTGCTTCCCAGCTCTGAGCCAGAAGACCACTTTTCCCTGCACTTTTCTTTGCTCTTGGCTGCTTTGAATCCTCCAAACTTCTGAGATGAATAAGTATTCACTAGAAACTGATGAATAAACCTAATGAATGCTCTATGACCAGTCAAATTCATGTGCTCTTTGTTTCCCTTCATTTATTTATACCCAGGAGGAATAAAATTACTTTTATTCTAACTTTCTAAAGCAAATTAAAGGTAATTGACAGCCTTGTGCTTCTTGCTGCTAATGATTAGATGATTATTGAATGGGAGTGAAATTAACTGAAAAGCAGTATTTCTGGACTGGTCTTGTCTAACTTCCATTTTTGTACAGGTTAAGAGCTAGATTTATTAGCATTCTGCAGCCTTTAGCTAAAAGGGAAGGAAAAAAATTATCTGTGAATATCCTCAGTCTTTTATATCTATATATTTTGAATGCATTCTGGAGCTTCTGATAACAACATGTAGACCAGATAAGACTAGGAGGAAATAACAACAAAAAAATCTGAGACAAAATATTAGATAACCCTTGGGAGTAATTTCCTCAGAATCAGACAGATAGTTCCAATATATATTTTATATTGTTTAGTGTGTTTTTAAAACAAAACATAATTTGTCTCCATGTAAATGCTATTTCATGACAAGAATAATAGTAAGTAGTTGTTTCAGACCTCATAGCCCTGTACTGTCTAGTCAGCTGCTAGCACTCTTTAAGAATACCTTTTTTCCTGATTTTTTGTGTAGTGATTCAATCACAGCTACTATTTTGACCTCCTTTGTGCTTTGGATTTAAATACATTCAGCTGTTTCCCATTGGTTTACAGTGGCTGAATAACTGTATGTAATAAAGGCTTCTTGGCTTCTTTGTTTTACTAGAATGGCCTAAATTGCTCACCAACTCACCACTTTGAAATTTGCTTCAAAGAAATCCATGCTATGTTACACATTTCCATTTCTGTGTTCCGTAGGGCTTTTTTTTTTTTTAAAAAAAAAACTTTAAAATCCAAATTTTCCACAGGATGAGTGTACTGATTTTTGATTCCTGGTTTTATCCACTTGTTGAGGAAAATTCAGACTCAGCAGAATTCCCAGCCTGCCACTAGGCAGTCAGCTATGAGCAATTACAGTTGATCAAATGTTTTCCATATGCCATTTGTAAATAGTAAGGGACAGATTTGAAGGTGGTCAATCCAATTCTAGCTCTGCTAGCATCAATAGAATGAGGTGACTTGACAGTAATTATTGGCTGTAATACTTTCCCATGAAAGTTTTTCACATCCAACTACTAACCACTAGCAGGCACTGATAATTTCTCTTCTATCTCACAGGTGTATATATTAGAAGAGTTCTTTTCCGTTCTGAAGGTGCTAAAAAGTTCCAAAAGCTTCTTACCTGTAACCTCCAATAATTATATTGCCATTTTAGTCATTATTATTAGTGCTGTTAATATTCCTGTCTTCTAAAGCTAGACTTATTCTCTAATCTGTTGCAAAATCATGACCAGATAATGCAGAATTCATTATTTCCTTTGTCTTGCCATTATTTCTAGGACTTGTAGCAACTTCTTTTAAATAAATGAGTCCCAAGAACACCCATTTTCTTTAGGGTGTTTATCAAATACAATAAACTATGATTAGTGAATGCTAATCATTTGTATTAACTGGAGAAATTATGTTTAATCAAGTTAATCTCATTGTCTATAAGCAAGCCTTTGACATCTTTTTAAGAAATGGTTGTATCTTTTAGGGCATTTTAGCTCTCAGGCTGCAAGATATGAAAACAGGCATACTTGCTTGTCTCTGGTAGTTGACAATATTAATGCTGATAAATTTATTTGCAAGAAGCATCTAGGTTGGAGTTGGATGGCAAATGCAGCTCCAGTCTGTAGAAAGGGATGTGGAAGGCATCCTGGGATTTAGAGGCCAGTCTGTAGTCTATGGTGAAGTGCAAGAACATTGTGCTCTTATTCTCGGCAGCACACACCAAAGTTAGTGAGTTATATGCATGTTGTGGGGGAGCTAATGTGTGAGAGATGATCTTCATGCAAGGCATTGCTTAGTAACTTTATTCCATTTACCCTGACAGTTTGCCATAGAAACAAAGATAAAAATTCCAGCAAATCTAAAGAAAATAATTAGCTGTAGTGTAATTTGGGATTAATAAGATTGTTATTTGCTATTTGCCATGCTGTTGCCTCTGCTGTTTGATTTATGAGAGATTGGTTTTTTTTTAATACCACATTTTGATTTTTTAGGCAGACTTAATTATGGCACACTGTACCTAAAAACGTGTTGCTGCACTGTGAACAAATCCTTCCTTCCCTGGGGCTGTGGGCCTCCAATTTCTCAAAGTCAAACTACATAGTCCTTGCAATCCTTAAAATAAGTATCAAGTCTTGTAAGTTGCTTTTTCTGCCACTCCTATAAATGATGGCCCCTCATTCTTTGAAAATTTACTTCCCCTCAGAGAAGAAAAAAAATTCTTGTAATACTCCAGGGAAATGGATTAGCCTTGACCTGAAGTTTCTGGGAAGTTCTCTGTATGTTTGTGTGGGCAGTTTCAATAGTGCACACAGCATAGGTTGAGAAGCACCACAGAATTCAGGAGGCATTACTCAGAGCTGTGAACGTGTTTCTATAGAATTCCCAAAATAAACAAAGATGATTCAGGGATATTTTGCACCTAGGAGCCTTGTTGTTTTGTTTCAGTGAGTGTATTATTTTACACTGATAATCAATTAGCAATGATGAAATCATGACCATTTTTTTTTTATTGATGAATAAATGACTTTCACGTTCAAAACTAATGAAATGAGGAGAATCTAACTGGATACAGCTATTCCTTTTCTGGGGAGAGAATGGATAAGAGATTAATGTGCCAGTATTCTACATTTAAGAGAGTAAAAATACAATCTGATTTCCTTCAGACATAAAAAAAACTTGCATGTGATTTGTATAGCAAGCATCACTTAGGATTTATGTGAGAACAGTTCAGAATAACATAGTTCAGTCTTTGCTTCTTTCTAACTGGATTAAAGCATATTCTTCATTAGCTGTATCTTTGCTTCTACAACTATTATTATGTCACCTAAGCAATTTTTCAATAGAATATTGCTGAAAAGCTCCTTCCACAGGAAAAAAAAGACCATTAAAAGAATTTGGAAGATTAAGAAAATCCAGTGGTCTACTAAATAGTTTACTGAAAGACTGATCTTCAAAGTCCAGAAAACAATCATTACAAAGTCCAGAATACAATAATTACAAAACAAAGGCAACAGAATAGAATACAAACAAAATAAATCTATTTAAAACAGATTTGATGGAGGTTGCATGTTTTCATTCTACTTTCATTAAAGTCACTGGCAGTGCTGTCACTTCAGTGTTCAAAGACTAAAGAGCAGGATTCTTGGAAAAGAAATTCCACTTTCTGTAAAGTGATTCAAATTATCTAAAACACATGGTCACTACAAACAACAAAGTGGGATAATCCACATTTTTTTTACCATTAAAGGAAAAAACTTTGCAAGCAAAGGCTGCATTGTCATTGATGCTGATATCTAAAATTAAACTTTGAAGATATTTGTGGCTGTTAGTGAAGGAACAAACATGCTGATGTGGAGTGGAACAAAGTTGTGAAACTGTGTTTGCTATTCCATATATTTACAGATGAGAAATTGAGTAAAAAATACTTAAATAACCTTCACGTGTTGTTTATAGGAATTCTGAGTATTTGATGATGAAAAAAGACTGTTTTAGATTTCCTAGTAAAATTAGTAGTTAAATGCCTCCAAGTCTCAATGCACATAAAACACCAAATTGTTTGTGGATACTGGAAAGGGGACTAGCCAAAGGGGACAAATATGTGGCATCAATAGTTATTTTATCACAAGGAGCTGGACTTTGGAGATTGCATTTCTGAGGTCAATGAAGTTACTAGCATTTTGCACTACATGCAGCCTTTCTTGATCCTGTGTCTGGGGAAATGAAGAACCTTGAAATTAGTTCCATATGCCAGTGGACCTTGTAGGAGTATAAAAAAAAGAAATGGTCCTTTTCAGCCTGAGTTCTAATCCTCTAAGCCTACTTTAAGGTTTCAGATTTTTTTTGTCTCAGAAGGTAATAAATCAAAGAAGGTAGAGTGTAACATTGATCTACACACCAGGAAAAAAAAAAAAATGAAAAGGCAAAAAAAAAAAAAGCTTCACCACCACCAAAAAGACAATAAAGAAGAATCACTTGTCTAGCTTTACGCTCTTACCTGCTCTGGCTTGAATATCAAATGCTGGTTAACATTTGTTTCTTTGGAGGGTAAAATAAGAGCAAGAATTCCATCTCCTCAGTACCCATAATTTAATTTTATCAGCCTGAACCTATGTGTTCAGTCCAATTGATTCTCCTATTAAGAAGGAAAATAGCTTTCCTCAGATCTTTAATGTGTTCAGACCTAGTGGGAACCTGCATGACCATGAAACAAAGACTACTACAACAACATTGAAACTATTGAACAACTATCACAATCCCACTGCAGTGATCTTTAAATAAGGTTGTTTTTTATTACTTGTGCTCCCAGTAGGCAAAAAATAGATTGAATCAGAATGAAGTAAACTGCTCTGTTTAGTTGGTGCAAAAAACTAGAGTGGCTGAAGTGGACAAATTGCATCTATTTTTTTTTTAAATTAATGCACAGCATCTCTTTTTTAGATAACAGAGGGAAAGGTCAAAGGTTATTGCCTAAGAGATTGATGATTTTCCCCAGTGTAACAAGAAGGATTTGTGAAAATAAAAGTTCTACTTTTCTGTGATAACTCTAGAAAGAGAAAACTAACCTTGTGCCCCACTTCTGAGTAGAGCTCCAGCATTCTGCCTCAGCAGACTTTTCAGAAAATGGCCCAGGAAGTTCACTCACCCAGAAAATTGTTGGACTAATCAAAATTGAAGACCTTTCCAGAGTTTAACCTGTCCCGGAGTTTCAAAGTTTCATTAGGAATTAACCACGAAGAGCTGAGCCTACACGTCAGTGACAGAGGCAGGCTGATGCCAGGAATGGTGTCTGGCTGCCCACAGCTTCCCCACCAAGTCCAGTCCCCTCTTCTTCCTCAGGGCAGTGAGGTGATGTGGGACCTGTTCAGTTAGAACCAGCCTGGCAGGCCCTGCATCATAAAATAATCATAACAAAGGAGATGGAGCAAATGAAGAGAATACACGTCTGTCACAGTGGATGGACTTCTAAGGAGAGCATTTTTCCACAGCCCTGCATGATGTCTGTGCTGTTTGGTATCTTTCACTGATGTCTATTCTCTGAGCAGCAAACAGTGGAAGGATGTGACGCAAAGTTGTTTCTATTTTCAGGTGCTGGGACATGGGGGATCCATATGAAACAGGCATGGCAGCAAGCACACTGGGATTAGGCTACAAGATATTCATCCTGTATAGTGACATTCTCCTCAATTAGAGACAGTCTAAAGACCTGCTTTCCTCCTCACTTATCCATGTACACAGACTAATGGCAACAGGAGTCTGAATCTTGGGGTTTCAGCTGCCTCACTCCATTTTTTTTCAATTGATATATGCATTTTCTGATTTTTTAAATTAACAGCAAAAATCTTTGTCAGGCGCTCTGTACAAATATGGTAGCTTTCAATTATAAAGCTGCCTAAAACTATCCTGTTAATGGAGACTTAGAATTTCACAGTTTATGGCAAAAAGAATTTGGGGGAGAAACTTCTGGGCATTGAGAAGAGAACAAGCTGGCAAACCCCAATGGTGCTGCCTGCCATATGAGAAATGAAAATCCTGCTGTATTAAAACAGTGAAAAGTCAGGCATTATTTGAATTCAGAAATATACTGTATTCAAAATTCATTATATACCTGTCACAGTTTTGTCGAATTTCTAAATCCATTTTATATCAGAAATAACATTTAGGAGGATTTAAATAAATATACATAAAAATATAACATAATTCCTCCAAAATTCTGTCAAAGTATATGCAGTTTGGGGACAATTTGGAAATCATCTATTTCATAACCAGCTAAGATGGAGCTACACAAAAATCAAAAAAACCCTCAAAATCTAACAAGAATGCCACAGACAAAAAATCCTGATTTAACCAGAAACAAAACTTTGGTACAAACATTTTCAGTCCCAATAATTGCTGTTTACTGCATTTGAAAGTCAAATCTCTCAAGTGCCACTAACTTTAAGTAAGTTCTGTCCTGAACTTTTATATAAACACAAAGAATTGGTAATATTTAATTTTTTGTATCACAACAAAATAAAAAAAATAGGAGAGATTATTATACTATAAAGTCTCAAACCTGCATTATTTATTTTCTGTCACCCTAACTCTGTCTCAGTCATTTATATTCTTAGAAGTAAAGATAAATATCCTTTGGTATATGCATTCACATATAATTCCAAAAAGAGAGCTTGACTATCATAATCAATATGTATTTGTTGATACTGTTGAATATACAATTCCCTATTTAGATTTTGAAAACACTGCTTTCAAAATAAAGTATGAAATTAATTATTATTTATTTTACAAGTTTTGTTGTTGAAATTCAGACTAAGTCTGGCTACACCTCATTATAAGTGTTCTATGTACAGAAATTTAATTTCTCTTTTAGGCCATATACTACACACTTCCTGTATAAATATACTAATTTAATAAGCTTTTATTACCTGATAAACAGTAAGCTACAATATATTTCTTTTCAAATCAAACGAAGAATAGCAGTTTCACATCATTTAATGGTAGTAAAACACTAATCTTTTAGACATAAAATACACCACAGGAGATACCTGTTATCATTTTACTAAAAAAATCAAAAGTCATTATTAATTCGTTCTACATTAATTATGATAGCCATTAATCACAATGATCTTGTTTAACATTCAGATTACCAAAAAGAATATTATAGCTTGGAAAGTCAGTATTTTATTCCAGAAGGATTAAGTCAATTAAAATGACTCAAACCCATTATTTTCATAGCAATATAATGTCAAATTTTCACCTTGATTAATAGTTTATAACTTGAAACTTTTACTAGGTTTCCAGTTTGTTTGATTTGTGGAAAAATGCAGGGTTTGCAATTTTAAATTTTTTTGTTTACTTATGAATATTTCAGTCCAATGGGAAAAAAAGCAGTGCCTCTTAAAAACTGAGGACATAAAATTACAAAGAGGCAAAACTTGTATATGTTTTGTCTGGGCAGACCAGACAGAATGCTCATTAGATAATAGGGAACATTTTACCCAGAGTTATTTCAATCAAATCTAGGGCACATAGAAAGAATTCTGAAGAGAGATCCCAGCCTGTTGTATGACAGATAATACTGTATCCACTGCATTTTCACATGCAAGTAGAGGCCATATCTTGTTCATTTTAACTTAAATGGTCTGTTAATACTTCCTCAAAAATTAAACTGTAAATCTTGTAATTTACTGTCATAACAAGAAATGGTTTGCTCCGAATATATATTGGCAAAGAAATGTCCTTGAACAACAGGTGAAAGGTGTGGATAATATGCCTATAAAAAGACTTGACTACTCAAATGGCACCCCAAGCACTTGAAAGCATAAATATTTATCATATCTTATTTCAATTCCAGTTTTTTGTACAGTTCTTACCTTCTTTCATTGCACACAAGTAGTGGTGGTGACAGATTCTGCACCTGGGATGGGGCATCCCTGGGTGTATGGACAAACTGGGGAATGAGAGGCTGGCGAGCAGAGCTGCAGAAAGGGATTTGGGGCTCCTGGTGGATGGCAAGCTGAACATGAGTCAGCAGTGCCCTGGCAGCCAGGAGGCACCAGACAGCCTGGGGTGTCCTGGGGAAATCAGGCACAGCATCACCAGCTGGGCAAGGGAGGGATTGTCCCCTCTGCTCCGCACCAGGGCGGCCTCACCTCGAGTGCTGGGGACAGTTCTGGGTGCCACAGTATAAGAAATAAAGCTATTAGAACATCCAAATGAGGGCTACAAATATGACGAAGAATCTTGAAGGGAAGCCATACAAGGAGTGGCTGAGGTCACTTCATCTGTTCAGCCTGGAAAGGAAGAGACTGAGGTACCTCACTGCAGTCTGCAACATCTCAAGAGAGGAAGCAGAAGGGCAGGTACCAATCTTTTCTCTGTGGTCACCAGTTACAGGACTAGAAGAAACAGCATGAAATTGAGTCAGAGGAGGTTAATTTATATACCAGAAAAAGTTTCTTCGCCCAGAGGGTGGTTGGGCACTGGAACAGGCTCCCCAGGGAAGCAGTCACAGCACCAGCCTGACAGAGTTCAAAAAGCATTTGAACGTTGCTCTCAGATGTATGGTGTGACTCTTGGGCTGCCCTGTGTAGGACCAGGAGTTGAACTTTGTTGACCCTTTTTAGTCCCTTCCAACTCAGAATATTCTGTGATTCTACAAGTCAATTAATGGCTTTAATATAGGTTTTGTACAAAATTCAAATCCTGTGAAGTTATTCATTTAGCACTAACACAAGCCTGGTTGTTCCATTTTGTCATGTGGTACACCATCACCAAATCATCCACGATGAATTTGTGCCTCCATGTAGTCCTGCTCAAATCAATGTGATATTTCTTACCTGCCCAACTAAGCATGCAGATTTGCAGTACTGTTGCCTGCTAGAACAAAATCCTGCTTGACACAAGTGTTAAAAGTCAAACTAGCACATCTTATCTGCTGCTTTAAAATTTGGGATCAAAACAGAAATATTGATTTCAAAACTGTGTTGGAAAGGCAAAGCTGAAAAACAACAGAAGTGGGGTGGCATTTGAATCACAGAGAAATCTTTGTTTGTTGCAGTGGAACAGTGGTTTTCTGATAAAAAAGTCCAAAAGACTTACTGTGAATTTCAGGCATCCTACAGCTTTGCTGAACACTCTGAAGTATTTCATAAAATCTCCCAAAGCCTCTGAGAAAAGGTATTAGGAAATAACTAAAAAGGTCAAAAGTGAAAAGAGAAATGAGAGAAGGGAGAAAAAGAAGACACTCATCCAGAAGAGCAGAAGTAAGGGTTGAAAACAGGTGAGGTGCACTGACAATTATAGAAAGAGAAAGGTCTTGCTTAGTCAGAGCTCTTTTTTTTCTGTGAATGAGCAGAGAAGAGAGAACCACTGAGTCGCCCTTTTACACTCTTATTTAAGTTGCTGCTGAGCTATAAAAGTGTGTTTTAACTTTCGGGACTTTTGACACAAGTGAAATTAGTATGGTGTAAAAGAGAAGTTTCTTTTTCTGAAAGAAAGTCACATGTATCACACTCCTTACATTGTAAACTTCTAAAGAGTAAAAGTTGCAAACTGTCAGAAGCCTTATCCCTTGTAAATCAGATCTAGACTGGACAAAGGCACTACTAAATACACTGAACAATGCCAGATTGCACTGCTGAGAAGTTGCACTGGATGACCTACTTGGCCTTTGCTGCCTTTAAATTATGTAATTCTCCTTAATGCTTTATTAAAGTTTTGAGACAAAGCCAATGGCTCCTAAAAATATTTGCCAATCCTTTTAAGAGAGAAAACCAAATAAACCTTCAAAGATCCTCCCAGAAAATTTCTGTAGCTGGTGGAGGGGAGAATGCTCCTTCAGGGAGGGCTTTCTTTTCCCCCTTTTTATTGAACATTTCCTCTGAAATGTATCTAGGGCAATGTTTTATAAATGCCTCTTGGCAGTATTTTTAAATCCCTGTCAGAATGAGATGCACAACTGCTGCTGGAGAGACAGGAGTGGAACTGAGCTGAAGGGTACCAGCAGATGCCTGCAACAGTGTGGCTTGGTGTGGCAGCAGCTACCCCCACAGGGTACAGAAAATGCAGAAGAGGGGCGCAGGAACCTCAGTGCCAAAAGCTGTGCCTGTGGTCAGGAAGTGTCAGGGAGCATGAGCCTGGGCCAGGAAGGATCTGGAAAATAGTTGGGCAGGAGACAAGGAAGGCTTTGAGATCAGAAGAGTTCACTGATGGATGGAAAAAGATGGGCTAGAAGGGCTTAGAACAGCTCTGAGACTGAAAAGATAAGGGACAGGAGTCCTGCGGCAGCTGATGGAACACTGGGAGGCCGCTACTCTTTTCAATCACTCAGAAAGACCATGCCAGCAAGGGCACTTCATGCTCATACTTAATGACAGTACACCAAATCCCCTTGGCATTATTGAGGTAGCTCAGACACAACCCAACTGCATAATGTTTTCTCATCAAGAAATACCACAGGTCCTCACAGCATGTCTAGCAAGACACTATTAGTATTCACCCACTCTGTATTGTCTATGATATGAAATACCATCTTACTCCAAAATGCGTTGTCATCACACCCTATAATGCACTGACTGCACTAGTTAGAATGTGTCACAAAATATCACAAATGAGGTTGGAAGATGGTGGGAAAGTAAAGGTCCTAGAGAGCAGTAGACAATCCAAAGATTCTAGGACCTCCCACAGGAAGAGGCTGCCCAAAAGGGCAATTTATCTTTGCTTTACTGGATATGCTAATTGTGTCTGGGCCCAGATGGAGATTTTCTTTTCCAAGCTGAGAAGTGGCTGGTTTTCAGCCCTGGGGACAGATGAATGGTTTGGGAAGCCTAGATAGTGGATGAGAAGCTTGTGCTTGCACTGTTTACAGGGAGACCATATTTGCATTGCCTTTTCCACAGCAGGATGGTGCATTTCTCACTCTTAATAATCAGTTGACCTGAGCTACATCACATGCAGGTCTGTCGTTTAAACTGAAAGAGAGTCGATTTAGATTAGATATTAGGAAGAAATCCTTTACTGGGAGATTGGTGAGACACTGGAACAGGCTGTCTAGAGCAGCTGGATGCCCAGCCTGAGAATGTTGAAGACCAGGTTCAATGAGGTCTGGGTCTGGTCTAGTGGAAGGTGCCCCTTCCCATGGTAGAGGGTTGAAACTGGATCATCTTTAAGGTCCCTTCCAACCCAAATCATTCTGCAATTAGATGTGAGACCATCACCTGAGACCACAGATTCATTTATGCCATGCAGAATTTCTCTGAAAATCCTGAGACTTGTACTGTTTTCATTTTGAGAAATGCCACAAAAATAGTAATGCCTTCTCTTGAAAAAGAGGGAATATATTTCAAATGAGCCTTAATATATATTTATATATATGATTGATATCTTAAAAAAATAAACTTTCAGAAAATTAACTTCTGTTTTTTTTAACTTATGTACTGTTTTCTACAGAGAAAGAAATGTTGAAAGTTGCTCCAGGAGTAAGGACAGTTATTTGATGGAAAGAGCTGACATTTTATATATAAACACATATAAATAAATATTTTCTATGGAATCGCTGATGTAATATAATTCATTTCATTACCCTTACAACTTCTGGCATATTAGCTGGAGGAAGGTCTAAATGTATATATTCTCTGCATGTTTCTGAAATTGGATAAGCATCTATATCCCAAAAAATCCCTTCACAACCACTATGTTGTAGCCTGTGGGTTCATTAAAACAGCTACAACACTCTTTCATAATGTGCATTTTCTGTTGTGAGGAATAGAATAATTTTCTCTGTTAAACACACTGCTATGTAAAGCAGAACTGAAGTTCAAGGACAGCTATTTTCTTTGTTCCTTTGTAACCCCAACACTACATTCCTCTTCATTACTATGCTAAACCTGAAAAGATTTCTATTAATAAAAATTAGAATTGGAGAAAATATATTACACCATCTCTATGCCTGTTAAATTAATTATAGGCAAGTGATGAACAAAATTGGGATTCATTATGCATTCTATGACAAAAAGAATAATTTATAAATTCAATGTAATGTTATTTCTTCTGTAATAGCAAAATGAATCATCAGCTTTTAATTTTCTGCTATAGCTATCTAAACCCTTTTTAATAAAGGGTTTATCTATCTCTTGAGGTGTCTAGCAAAGTCTTATGGAAGTTCTCAAATTTTACTTATGACACTACTGCATCAGCTAAAAAATTGCAACAGGTTAATTGCTTTCAAATTCAATTATCCCTTAATTATTACAGTTATTGTTATATATTACTCCTTGAATTTTTATCTTAAATTTACCATATATCCAGCTATGTTTCATCAACTGGACTTCACAGGGTATGCCTCACAGGCAAGTAACTTACAACTTTTTTGGTGAAAATAAATTAATTAATCAATAGTCACCAATTCCAACACTCAGGTATGTTTAAAAATTTGATGCTGTGTTAAAGTTTGTTAAAAAGCAAGCCAGTAATAAATAGATTTTGCATTTCGACTTATTTTGGAATACCTGCTGCTTGTTTCTTAATGATGCAGATTTAATGTTTTAGTTCCTGTAGAGGTCATTGGAATTTTAAGGACTAGTTAATATGGTGCAGTTCCAGCTCAGTCCCCAATACAGAAGAATTTACAGCATCTTCCTGCCAAAATTTGGCATGCCAATCAGAAATTGACTGTGTATCTAGCAGGGCCACCAGTTAAAATGGGATATCGAACAGGATTTGATATAACTATATTTTTTGTGTGTCACACAGAAAGGACAAAACTAAATTGACCAAAGACAATATGGCCTGTCCTCTAAGAAAAAACACCCAATATTGCAGAGTTTTTGCCCACTGTTATGTCCTGTATCCTCTGTGATAGTCTGCACTGAGATATATGGCTACAACCTGAAGGATAAAGAAAACAAGTCATACTGGATGAATAGTGGGTCTGGAATATGTACCCTGAAGTTCTTAAGATTTTATTTGATTTCATCCTTGAATCTTTAAACTAAATCTCTTAGAAAATGATGGTTCCTTATACTCTGAAGAGAAAATGTGACACTAAAGCTCACCTGTAGCTATAGAGAAACCTTTATCTCTCCACATGACACACATAGAATAGGAAGCCAGATGCATAAAAATGCTTTTGAATTCTCAAAATCTTCAATTTGTTGAATGTTTTCAGCTTGTGATGGAAACTAGCCTTTTTATTCCAGAAAGTTTAATAATTAAGCCACCCTTAAGAATCAGAGAAGACATCAATAGAATGTATTGACATTTTTTGATTTCTAATGTATTGTATACTTGTGTTATAAATTTCATTACTGAATTATGACTGTGATCATAGATTTGCAGCAGACCAGCATGGGAAGGTACTCCTGCTCTGGTGGAACTATCAGTATCTTTGTCAGTGAGGAATGAATAAGCTCACTAGGGCAGGCTGTGCTCTCTTGTTCTGTGTTTGCATTCTGCACTGCATTCTCAAAGCTCAGCTGAGGACCAAAGGTTCTTCAGTGCACCTCTGGCACAAGCAATGCAGATAATCCCATTATCTTCCACCTCACTGTGTTTTTCGTGTTTTTGTCATCATGAAGAAGTATTTAACATAAGGTGGAATTTATCTTGCCTAATTTTAGCTCTCTAAATGTCAGAAATCAAGTATAAGCTGAGTGCTCAAGGCAACCTGTAGTCAGAGGAGAAAGACAGACTTCTCCACACAGCAATTCTTCCCACCCCGCTGCAGGAATCTGTGTGAACTGCCATGCTCTGACAATTTCTGTCTCTCTTTCCTTCTTTTGAAATAGGACACCAAAGGCCTAAGATTAAAGTGACTGCTCAAAAAATTTATGTATTCCCCTAAAACTCTAGTCTTAGACCTTCTAAAATGGTAAAGGAGCGGTATTCCTCTATTTTTGTTTTCCATATCTATTAGTTTTAGAAATATATTAAGTTTCTTAAAATAGATTTCTTTTTCCCTTTATATGGTTTTTGTGTTTGATAATGTAACTCCATCACTATTCTCCATGGCTGGAACAGATGAATAAGAGTTTTTTCTTTAAATAAGAATCCAAAGTGCATTAGGATATTTATTACTGCAAGGCCACATTATCTTAAGTAGCATAATGCTTGCATTATGAATATTATGGCTGGGAATGCTATCAAAACGAATTTTACTCTGGTAAAATGTGTCAGTGTCAGTGAAAATTTATTGTTGGGAACTTTTTCAGTCACAATGAAAGAAGAGCAGTAAAATGTTAAAGAATGACATTGATCTTCAACAGCTACCCAAACACTTTCCAAAAAACTTAGGGATGCCATTACTGGCTTTCCTCAAAATTATGGTAGTTACAGAAGACATAATGTTCTGCTTTATTCAAAAGTGAATCCCTTTGTTTTGAAGGCACTAATGCACCACAGTAACTGTATGATGATAAGACCTGTAATAATAGTATAATAATAAAGGCTTGAAGGAGTAAACAAATGCTTTCACATGGGGGTGGGAAACATTGCCATTTTTCTTCTGATTTATGAGCTCTAGTGAAAGGCCTGGTCCCATGGAGCTGAGTAAAGAGTCCCCAAGGGTTGTTTTACCTCTCTTTGTGTATTGCTGTAATCAAATCTGACCTTGATATTTAACACCTCAAGAAAATTACAGAAAGGTCTTGCACAGACACTAATTTCAGTTTGACACCTCACTGGCACTTTGTAGATCTTAAAAATTACATTAGGTGCTTATGTTTCAATTATAAGAAAAACTGGAATTCCTTGAACCAAACTACTTGGAAAAGATGTGCAGTGAATGAATATACATACAGTAAAAGAGAAAATATTACATATAAAAAGAGGACACATGATTTATTTTGTTTAAGGTCAAGAAAACAAGCACATATTGAATATATATTAAGTCGTTGCATATATTCACAGAATAATACCTGAACAGCATTTGAAGGCTTTAAATTCCATTATTTTTTTTTAGCTTTCTTATTTTCAGTGTTAATTTGGGACATTAGTTGCTTTTGTCCTCAACTTTTTTATTTACAGCAGCACATTTTTAAAGTGAGCAATATTTACTCTTATAATAGTCACTCATATGTTTTAAAATTTTTATGAATAAAACCAGATGTGTAAAAGTCTTGCCAAATTTGCAGACCCATGGGTAATGCACAACACTAAAAAGAAGCTTATTCTATTTAATTATTGTGGAAAATGAATCTGGCTTTTGTTTAAGCAATTTTTAAGCACAAGTAAGAGTTATTTATAATACCAGGATGTACCTTTTCTCCTTTGCTTCTATCTTTCTTGCCAGGATATATCTGGATTTTTGAAAGAATAAGACTAAGAACAGGTTCTGTCTCTTAGATAATATGTGTAAAATTTATGTTATTTTCACTTGAAATGATGGGAGTGCTCAGCAATGCTAGCTTGGATCATCTCCAGTAAAATGAAAAGTTTCCATCAGTTCTCGTGTTTGTTTCTTGCACAATGTAAACGATGCATTACAAGACTTCAGCCAAGAGCATTTGGGAAGTGCTTTGAGACCCCCAGTGGAAGCCATTCTGACCATGCAAACTACTCTTAAGATAGACTGAAAAGCCAGTTAGATCAGACTAAAATACTCCATGCTTCTATATTGATTCTCTCAACTTTATCTAAGGAATTAAGTATTTAAGACAAAATGTTTGCTTCTCTGCTTGGTTTCCCACCTGTCTGATTGCCAGACAGCCTGAATGGTGGGTCAGAATGCCATATTCTTTCAGCCACTGAATCTCCACCTGCCTGTGGAATCATGTTGCTGGCTTCTCAAGGATTTAGGAAGATAGTATGTCTAGCTAAAGAAAAAGCTGAAAATGAGATGATTTGATGCTTGTTGTTGCTCTCTTCTTAAATGTATTTTTTAAAATTGTGATTCCTCTTTCACACATACAATAAATGCAAACTTTTAACTTTTTATTTCCATTCAAGGATATTATTACTTGAAGTCAAATTTATCAGATTTCTGGTGGGCTATAGCTAATACTGTATCTTTTATCTTTCTCAGATCCTGATTTTGTGGGAAGCCAATAGAACAATCTTTTAACACAGAATCTTGCACAAGATATTTGAGTATCTCGTTCTGTATTTTTTCTGCCAAAATATATACTTAGTGAAATACAGGACTTTGAAATCCATTTCAGATATCCACCTCAGTGGTAACGTTCAAAATATAAATTTGTGTGAGTTTTATGTGACAAGATTAGTCTCACTTATATTCCACCAGAAATTATTTTTGTCTAAGAAAACTTTGAAGGCTGACACAAATGGGGTGATTTTCTACAATTTTCCAAGCTATTCTTCCGGTGGAAATCACATTTTTCAAGACAGATCCCTGCCTAAGTTTGTTTAAGTTCCCATACATATAAAATGGATCTATGGCTTGGATATCGTTGCCTTTCCTACATCCTCCAAAATCTGAAAGGACCTCAGAACTTTAAAAACCAGTGATAACTCAGCATTAGAGCTAACAGAATGAGTTTACCAATTTAGGTTCAGTTGTTCCTATATTTTACCTTGAATGCTGTTTAAGTCACTGCAAGAGTAATTAACTAGGAAGCGGATTTTAAAATATGATCTTGCAGAAGAAAGTGAAAAAGTGAAGAGGATAGCACTTCTAAAGAAATAGACAATCTTTCACAGACTAAGTATTTATGTAATAACAGTAGCAAATAAGACTGTGTAAGGAAGACTATGTAAACAAATGTATGAGAAAGGAGCAGAAAGAGAAATATTTCACAGAGAAATGTCATTCACACCAATACAAATGGTAGTTAACTTACATTTAAAAACAGATGTGTTCAGAAAAGGGGAATGAAGTTGAATATGGCACCACTTTTCAAATGTTAGCCATAGTTATTGACTCCCTTTAACTCATCTTTTTTTTCTGTGGATGTCTATATTAAAAGCATAGTTTAGCTGCTCATTACAAAAAACATTAAAAATACTGGTGACACTAACCCTAAATTGAGGTTAGGTGTATCTATATTTGAATGCTAAAAGAAGTCAATAGTGAAAATTGATTGTTTTAGAAAATACACAAGCAACAAAAGTACACAAGGTCATTCTATTAGAGTGTCATAATTTCTACAAGAATACATTTCATGAGGAACACAAAATAATCAAGACAACACATAAAAACATCATGGCAGAGTAGGAGGTGTAGCTGTACAATGATGTCAGAAAAAAGAAAATGTGCTGATTCACTGGCTGTCTTTCCTAAAGGGATTAAGAAGTCAGTTTGCCTGAAACAGTGCACAGCTGGCTTTTATTCTTTCTTTCTTAAAAACTGAGCTAAATGTCATCTGGTGATTCTCATGAGGTTTGAAGTTTAGTTAAAATTCACAAATACAACATACCTAATCCAAACTGGGAGCCCAGATCATGTTAGAAAACATTCTATAATTTTAAAATGTTTTTGACCACCTCCTAGTTGAAGACGCTTCAGACCCCATCTGAAAACTGATACAAACTTCTGTGCATGCACATTTTCACAAACTGTCCTAAGTTCAAAGGGAATGGTTTAAGCAATCTCTTTTTTGAGAAGTATTTTATGGGACAGACCACCAGAGGGAAGTACTGAACTCTTAAGAGACAGCATTTGAGCAAGTTTTCATTCTTGAATGAAATGCCATATGGCTGGGGGGTGGGATTTGCATCTCTGAGGAAGCTGTGACAAGTGGCAACATTTATTTTTTGCCTTAATCTTTCTGTGGCTTCAACTTTTAAAGCAGACTTTTCTCCTGAAGAAGTTTAGATTTTCAGTCCCAAGAAGGAGATTAAATGTTACTTCTGAACACCTTTGCTGCTGTTCATATTTGCCTGGACTCTGTGCAACATATTTCTAGATCAACAATAAAATAACCTCTTGGTCTTGATAGGCTAACATTTTAAGACAATCAACAATATTTTACACAAGCCTTCCATGAAAATAATTTTTCATTTATTGCCAAAAGAATAGAGATTGAATATATAGGTGAGTCAGGAAGATTCAGCAATCACAGGAATTCAAGCATAATGCAGTACAGAGGGGTCCATGTGTGTGTCCATCTGTCAGAGGAGGGGAAGAGCATCTTTGGTCATAAGCTTGCCAAGCTGGTGAAGAGACCTTCAAGCTAAAGTTGCTGAGGAAAGGGAACCTTAATCCATCTCACCCCTACCAGGCTGATGCCAGTGTCAGCAAGAGATGCCCAGAACCTGGAGAGGGATTGCAGGTCATCAGGAGAGCACCTGAAGAGAAGCACAAAGAAATTCATGCCACTCCAGCCAGCAAATTGACTTCATAAGAGTTCGGCTTAAATGCTATCAACCATCAAACACATATGAAATGTGCAATAAACAAGATGAGTTAGAGATACATGGCAGGAGGTGGTTATAACAAGATCAACCTCAAGATCTCGTCCAACACAAACTGTTCTATGCCGCTAGGATTCTGTACATCCAAAGGTTGGCAAAAACATCTTTGTAGCTCCTGCAATTTAAAAATGTGCTTTGCCTGGCAGTGCAATTTAATCAGAAAATCTTTCAAGGGCGCAGCAACTTTATTGATCCTAAAAACTTAACAGAAACCGCACTATTTAGTCCCATATGACAGCAGATGGCACTCTAAAACTGTTGGCATGTACATGTATGACTGCATATATGTATACATACACAATCAAAAAACATGTTTCTTTCCAAATAATGAGGCTTTGGAAAAGTCTAGGATCTAAGATTGTGATGCTATTTTTTCTCCAAAAATATTTGAAACACAAAATCTTTCCATGCAAGATTTTAGAAACATTGTCACATTGGAAGATCTTCCAACAGAAGGGAAATAATATCTATTTCTAATATTTTACTTTGCTTTTACTGTCTTTCCATGTAATAAAGGTCATCTTCCTTGAAAATAAGAGTATATTTACTTATAGACACACAAAAAATTATACATAGATGTGGGGTTTTTTTTCAAATGCGGCAATGGAATATCTGCTCAATATTTGCCATGGATTCCAAAAAGTATTTAACTTGTTAAGACTGTATTAAGAAGAGGAAAGAGAGGAAATATGGAATCCATTGCAGTCTTCTTTGCATATGCAAGAAATATGATAATAGCATTATATGAATTCTGTCACCTCCTTTTGAAGTTTTGTCAAGTTTTATTTTCTCTTATATAGAAGGAGAAAGAAAAATAATTAGTAGATTTTATAAATTATTGAAGCTGGAGAAATCTGAGAGAAGAACAATAATTATTCAAGCAAGAAGCAACAGTAGTGGGAAGAGAACAATACCACTTGAGAATAAATTGTAACTGGATGCCAAATTACACTACTATTTTTGACCATAGTGGGTGGTTTTGCTTGAATAAGGACTATAGTGTTAAAGCCAAATATACATGCAATACATATGTTTGAACAACCAAAACTCCTGAGACTCTGGAGTACAGTCTGTAACTGGAGGACCAGACCTAATTTCCTTTGTAATATAAACAGTCCTGGAAGAGAAATGGCCAGCTCTTATAGTAGCTGTGCTAATGCCAAAAAATTAAATAACCTCTGTGATGACAAGGAGAAAAGTTTTTTGGTTATTCCTGTTTTCAGGAATGTCTGACTAACCAAAGAGGCTCTAGCAGCCTGTCTTGAAGTACTGAAGACCAAATTCACCAAGATAATATTCCTAAATTTTTCTCCAGTCCCGAACAATGATTCTAGCTACATCAGTTTAGTTGTCTCTAATCCCAGAGGTGCCCCTCTGATAGATTTGTAGCTCTTCCTCAGTATTGACTTAAATGAAAATCTTGATGCATAAGGCATGGCTGGGCCTGGTACTTCTTCCTCTGTGTTTCTAGAAGGGAATGGCTTGGCAAGATTTCTCCTAGCGCCTTTAAGTACACCCCAATAAGGACAACTAAATGACAAGTTTAATTTTTGCTGCTGTCTCATCTTTTATCACTGTGGTTGCTGGAATACCCATAACAAAATGAGAAATTTGGTTTTTGGAGGACAAAAGCACAACGATAAAAATATTTCAATGCTCCATGTAACCTCCAGTATGAGTGTCTGGGAAGACACTTAGTTAGAAATAGAAAAATTCTGGAGGATGTTATGATAAAACCAAGCTGTAGAGTAATAACCAAATGAGGATTAATTGGATTAGAACATCAGAAAAAAAAAATAAGCAGAAAAATTTGTCTTTGGTTCATAGCTTAATGGCTAAGACACTGGCAATAAGACAGCTGAAGCCTAATCCTTTTCTAAACAGTCTTTGTACAGTGATTGTTCCTTAAATCTTTATAAAGCCTCTGATAAGGACAAGAAATCAATATATTTTCCACTATGGTAAAATACAGAAAAAGCAGTCTAGCTTTGTGTTGCATTTTGTTGTACAACAATAAATATTGCAATGTTTTTCACAGTAAGAGTGCTTCAACAGGAAGAGGTGAAAATGATTCCTCTTTCTCCCACAGTGCATTGAAGCATCTATAATGGTTGAGAAACACTAGAAAATACAGGTGTGCATCCTGTTGGGTAGACAGGAGCATGAAATAAGCTTTTTCCTGCTACTAGATGAGAGCTCAGGTTGTATTCCCAGGAGAAGCTGTTTATCTAGCTGTCAACCAAGAAATGTCAACTTGATATTTTTTTCAGGAGTCTGTTTTGTGCTCGATACCCTGTATGGTGGCTTGTGAAATAACCTCTGAGCTGCCCAGGGATGCAGGAGGCAGAACATGTCTGGGCAGTCAGGAATGTGCCCCTGCTCTCCAGTAGCAATCTGAGCTGGGCAGGACTTTGTCTCAGCTTTGGGCATAAGCACCAAACTTCATGTTTCACTGGAGTACACTCTTGTCTTCTTCTTTTTTTACTAACATGTGAGACCTTGGGTGAAGAATTCTGGGGACTGAGGGTCTCATCCAAATCTTTGTCAATTAAAAGTCATTGACAGCAGTGAGATTTTGATACGGCTCAAGCCACTGCAGCTCTTCTAGAATGCATTCCACAGGACATGAAGCATTTGGAAATTGGCTGAGGAAGCCAGAATGGTGAAAATCATGCTTGTGTTCCTCTCCTGCAATTATTCCCAAGCCCTATTTTCGATCTGCATGCTGCTTATTTTCAGCGATTCCCCCTAGTGTGCAATTCATCTGGCTTGGCAGCTGCTCTGTGTGCAGTACATTTCAAGAAGGAAGGGGACAGAAGCACAGGCATGTTTCCAAGAAAACAGATAAACTGCTTTGGTGTCACTGACTTGGAAAGTGGGTTAGTCACACTCTCAAAGGCTGGTATTCCTGATTGGTTTTGCTTGTCCAGAGCAACATATGGCTGTGCTAGCCCACCACTTGGAGTACAATTCAGTGGGTCTTCTCTGAGAGTAGAGCAATGAACTCAGATTTTGAAGTTTGCTATTTAAATGATGCAAAGTATTCGACTGTTTTAAGGCAGCATGTAAAGCTGATTTAGGGATTACTGTTATGTCGCTTCTCTTTTTTTAGATACACTAAGTGTTTATCTATACATTTAAACCTTTATCCAGACAGAGAATAGGTAAGCAGATTAGATGACAGAAAACTAACAATTTTCACTCTTTCAAGCACAAAAAGGCATTATTCAATTGACAGTTTTCAGTTAACCTTTCCATACCACAAGCTTGCTAAATTCCCCTCAAACCTAATTTTTTTTAAGATTCAGATTTGATTACAAAAACTAACACAGTATAATCAAAACAAAAGATGGCAGATTTATAAGATGATGATATGAAATGTGTGTAGCTGTGGGCTGTGAAGAAAAGGAAGAACATGAATTATAATATTTGGTGGATCTGAAAGTAAAAGGAAGCATTTTCTTTTTACTTGTTAATATTCAGGCATGTGCTTAGCATTTACCTGACAAAAGCTGGCAATTTCTTTGTCCAAAGAAACAGAAGAAAAACTAAAAATCCCAGAGTAATAAAATATGGTACGGTTTACAGTAATATATCACATGCTTGCTAAACTTAGGTGTGTATAATGATTCTATTTAATTTCTTATTCTCTCTTCCTCCCACTACTGATTGAGTTGATTGGTACAAGCTTAAAATGAGAAACTAATGGCTCAAGGAATCACAGTACTAGGTCTTGAAGACATTTCTTTGAGTTATTTTTATATTGTTGCAACTGCATCAATTTCAGTGAATTACTTCTCATTTACACTGGTGCTTGTTGCACCAGTGATGTTTCAGTCCAGGAATCTTCCCATGCAGAAGGTGCATATTCCATTTTCAAATAAATAATGAATACTCCTGGTTGAAGAAATGTTGTCATGATGAAAAAACCAGCCCTGCTTGAGAATCCAAGTTTGTCTAGTAAATTTGAAGATCAGCAGATACAAGAAAAGGAAACACCTAAGCAACTGTAAAGCAGAAGGAGAAAATTTGTTTGTGAATCTACATTTTTTCCTTTCTCTAAGAGGTCGTTCACCCAGAATGAGCACACATTCAGCTGTACTGGAAGCTATGACAGGTAGGTCACTGACTGTGGGATATGAGTTATTATGTTGTTAAAAATTAATGGGTGCCATAGCCACTTTGAGCTATGCACAATTATTCAACTGCTTGAAATCAGTGGATATGCTGAAAAACTGTAAAAGGCTCACTAGAGAAATTCATGCAGTCCTACACAAATGCTTCCAGCTCTCCCCTCAAAGCCCAATTCCTGAAGAGCCTGTGCTATCTGATCGCAGAATGAATATCACAGTATGCCACACAATAAATCCAGGAAGCACCACTGGATTTTCTTCTTATGTGAATGGTCCATGGGGCACAAACTCAGGCCTTTGGTGAGAACAACCCTTCATCTGCCACTACAATCGAAGCCCAACACCCTCCCAGCTTGCCCCTACCCCCGGGCTGCGCTGCACAGGGCTGCTCTGTGTGTTGGCTGACAGGTAAGGCTCTCCCAGCCTCCCCTCTGCCAAGCCTGCAGTCCCAGCAGGGTGCAGCCACCCGGGCACATCTCAGTAGCAGCAGCACACTTCCTTTCCTATGCTGGCAGAAAAGAGTGGACCCTACACCAATTTTTTAGAAAGATGGCTCTTAACTACAGTCTCTGGGGTTTTTTATTATTTCTCACAAGAAAATTTTTATTATTTGTCACAAGAAGAGAATACTGCCATTCAGACACATTCTACCATATCAAGAGTCTTCAGTTGCCTTGACAGGATTGTTCACCTGATAGAGGCATCTATGTGTAATGAGCAACCTACCTAGAAATTTGGTAGAAACTTTCCAGCCTTCAAGTGTATTCATCCAGCAATGCTCAGGGATCTAAGAGTGTCCCTGGCCTCTTCAAAAGAGCACTGTTTGTATCAAGGAAGAAGAAGTCACTTGTGAGTCTATTTTGGGGCAGCCTGATGACAAGTGGAAGGAGGAAAGATGGGTGAATCCCTTAACTGGGTTGTAGAATACATTTGAACCTCCAGTTACCTAAGGAGAGGCAACTGAAATAATCCATTCCTGAAATTGCAGGATCCACCTGATCATGAATTTAATATTAACACTTTTCCTTCTTATTTTGGCCCTGAAAAAATATTGTTTCTCAGAATGGCCTCAAGCATTGCACATGTACCTAGAGCACAGAGGTTGTGCTGGATGTGCAGCTGCTCATATATGAGGCTGACATGTGCCATGGACTCAAGGGACCACAGCACTTCAGAAAAGAATGGCAGCTAAGCAGCCATTTCCTCTATAATGTACTCAAAAAGCAAAACCTTAAACCTGCATGACATATTCTTACCTGACAAGTCTATGATAGAGGATCAAGAAGTAGAAACCACAATAATCCTACAAAGGTCCCTGTACAGGGGTGAGCCACATGAGCCACAGACAGGACAAATGGGTCCAGCTGAAATGTAGGTATGTGTATGTGACAGAACAACTTGAGAAAAGAACACTAAAACATTCTTATCACTAGGCTTTTAGGGATCAACATTGTCCCAAAAAATCTTGTTGACTGTGATGCATGCAACCATAAAAAATTATCTATGTGAAGGGAAGGGCCGGCAATGAAAAGATGAGCCAAAAGAGCCCATCTTCTAGGATCAACCTGAAAGTGCATTTGTGATGCATTTCACACTGGCTGTAAGTATTTCTTGTTGATCACTACTGAGCTCGACTCTGTAGTGACATAGCAACAGAAAGAGGCTCAAATTTATCCATAGTTTGGCAAAGAAGTTCTGAAAAAAGATTAAGGGCAACAAATGTAAGATAAGGGAGAAGATGAGAGGGAGTTAAAAAGTCCCATTTGATTAATACTTATCTTAAAGTGTTTATTTATGTACTGATAGACATGTAAGAAAACACAGTACTTGATGAATGAGAACCACCCAAGTCATGACCTCTGCCCTGTAATATGATACTTGAATGAAGGCTGTAAACTCATGCAAAGCCTTATTAAAGCACTGTTAAAGAGATGTCGGAGAGACACAGCTTCTGGGATTAGTGGATTATAAATGTAGATATGCTCTATACTGACCTTAAACTGCAGTCGTGGATTTAATACTGGCATTACTTATGGAAGTGAAAAAATGGTGCTATCTGTGACCACATTCATAGTTTTACCAGCTACTGGTTTCTTAGAAATACTTCCTCTTCATATGATGAATTAATTCTGAAGAGGAAAATGCTGGTAAGATTTTATGGTGACCAAGAGACACTACTTACTGAAAAAGTCATTAGCTAAAGGTCATAACTGCATTCCCTTTAAATGCCTGATTTTGATATATTTTGGAATGCTGCCTACCTTCTAGAAAAACCTGTGGCTATGTAGTTTCAGCAATCAGACATTTTGCCTACCCTAAGTAATAATGTACTTATTTACCTTTCAAATTATAGCAACTTTCCACTTAAAACACCGGAGTTTCTCTGCAACAATTCATGTCTCCAACAACAGAAGCTGTGCAGGGAAACACAAAAGATGTCTAAAGTCTCCATAAAGTCTCCACTATTTTTTTTCTTAATCGTGGCCATAATCCTAATCCTGAGGACAAAAAAAAAAAAAAAAAAAAAAAAAAAAAAAAAAAAATCAAGCATGAATAGGAAAATAAAAAGAAAACTATACAACTTATCCTGTGTAAGTAATGGAGATAGTAGACCTGCATAAACACAGTTAGCAGTGGATTTGATTTGTTTCTAAGAGAACACTACTTATGTTCCTTAAGGAAAAGCAAATCCCCTCTTGTAGCTAATGAAGCAAAGAACTTTCTGAAGATAATGGTTATTTTTAACAGTCGTTAATTCTTTGTGGCTCTGTTAAAATTTTCTACAAATTCATATCTGAGAGGCTTTGTTAAGCTAGGGGGAAAAAAATTAATGCATACTACCAGCAAATTTATTTGAAGATTATTTTCAATATAATTCAAGATTATTTTTGGCTATTTGAATTTGTCACATATTTATAATTAAAGAGCACACAATCCACTTTTATTCTACCAGATAATCTTTGTTTCTTTCTGTGAAAGTCACTGTGAAAGAGCTTGTTGCTTCTCCCTCTAAAGGCTTTAATTCTCTGCCATTCTTATACCATACAGTGCTATTGTTATACCAGTAATGTAATGCCAGAAAGATTCATTAACAACCTATTTAGTGAAATTCATATCTCTGCTGATTAAAGCCAAAAGAGAGAGATCAAGGGATGTCAATAGAAATGTTTGCACATCCTTTTTTCCCCCAAGTATTTATATATATGTGGGTGCTAAAAGGAAATATTCAAAGCTGTTTTCATCAATGCAAAGGAAAATCAAACATATCTGTGGCAGACAAACTATTTTTGAAAACTCTGTGAAAAGAAGTATGCTGAACAAATATAAATTTTTGGTTACAGAAAAGCCAAGCACTTCTTGTTGTCCCCCACCTTCTCTAAATCTGTTTTGTTAATATATAACAAGAGAATTAGTCTTCTTTTTCCCCATATAATTTTTCAGATTTCTTCTATGTACTATAAAGAAAGCAAAAAAATCTCAGACTCATTCCTTTCAGTCCATTCGTAGACTGCCTTTAAAAATGTTTATTAAATTAAAGTTATTACACTCTAGTATGACAGTATTTTTTCACAGTGTTTTACTTTCTTAATAATTCTAAATAAAATGGAATTGATCTTTTTCACTTATCCTTTTTTTCAGACATGGTGTGGATGCTGTTTTACTGGTGTATGTGAAACACTAACCTGATTTTTCACAGCCATAGGCTACATTTCAATTCTCAGTTATTAAAGGCAGAAACATGCAACTTGAGGTTTATTATCCCATGTGGATTTAGACAGGAGACAAATCTTTCCTGGGACACAAATATATATATAAAGGGACCCATCTTGAGTCAGCACATCTAGTTTACCTCACCTGTTCTGAAAGATTGGCACTGATTAGAGAATTCTGGAATTGCTTTGCAATATATATTAAAACAAACCAGTAAGACCAGACGACACTCATCTAAGGAGTCCAAAGAAACCCAGATATTAAATTGCTGAATTTCATGTGTTACAGTTTCTTTCTCAATCTTATGCAATCTACTGTCAAAGGGAACAATGATAACATGATTAAAAAAACAATAAAGCTTCAAATAAATAAGATCACAAACTAAGGAATATGAATTTCAGTCCAAATCTATTAGTAGAAATTATATTAATAATCAAAAAATAAATATAATTGAGGAAATTTAACCTCTGAAGAGCAAATTTATGTCTCCCAGATTTGAAAGGTGTGAGTTCTTCCAAAGAGTCTGTAATCATGAGGGAAGAAGGTTTCCCAAATAACCCATCTTTGGGTTTTCAAAATCTGTTACAATGTTTTTCAAAGAAACTAAGCTTTCATGTGGAATAATAGTAAGTCATCTTGTGGATAAGTACTTGGTGGAAAAGTAAATAACAAATTACAACAATAAAGGATCATTTTCCAAAAAGAAAAAGAGAGAGGATTCTTAGGGGAGTCCCATATGGAACTGTCTTAGGGACCAAGCATATTCTTTAACAGTCTGCAAAAGAGAGTGAAACATTACCCAAAAAATATTCAAATGATACAAGAATAGCCTCAGTGATCAAAACTAAAATTGACCATAGTGTTCTGAAAGAAAAAATCTCAAGCATTTTGTAATGTTGTGCAGCAGATTAATAAAATGGAAAATAAAATTCATTGTCAGTGGTACAATCACCCTCAATTATACATACAAATGAAGAACTGAATTAATTTCTACCACCAAAGGAAGATATCTGTATGTCACAGGTTTTGAAATTTTCATAGAAATTCTTAATCAAAAGGAAAATTGAATGCCAGGAATTTGTAGAAATATAATAGAAAATGAAACAGAAAACTACTGTATTCATATACAAATTTCTGATGCAAATACCTTTTAATTATTATGACTTAGGATACATTAGAATAAGATAATAAATTATACAAAAGGCAACTGGAAGGGTCAAAGAAACTGGAGAGGCTTCTTTCTACACAAGCAGAGCCTAAATTCACTAGAATTTAGCCAAAAACTCCAAAGGAAACACATAACAGAAACATGGAAGAAGATTAACATTCAGTAACTTGTCATTGTTTCTCATAATACCAGACCTGGAGGGAACTAAATGAAATTCTGAGTCATCAAGTTACAAACAAAGAGTGGAAGTATTTTTTTATTTCAAAATAAAAACATGTATAAGAAAGGTTCACAGATGGGTAATAAATACAGTGATGGATAGGCAGCCTCTGCAAAAGTCATGGCACAGTTCATATCCTGAGGAAAATATCCCATTGAATTTTCCTGCCTTATCCTCTTTTCTAAAATAGCCACTTTTTTCATTTTTACAGAGAAGGGACAGTGACTTAATTTCTCTATGCCAGCTCTTCTGAAGCTGTCAGTGCCCTCAGGTTATACATAAGAACAGGAGGAATCTCCCAGACTTGTTATAAGCATGGTGAAAGAAAGCTGGTTGAGTTTTCCCTTGGAATCCATGCTACACACAAGGTCCATCCAAACCTATATGTTCTCCACAACAGGACTTAATGGGAATAAAATCACCATATTAGGAGCCAAGAGCATCTGGCAGTATGGTCAGTGCCACAGGTCTCACCTTTATGACTACTGAACTACAGAATAGATATAAAAATGCTAACAGGACCACCCTGCAGAAAGCTGTCAGACTTTCAAAGTGCAGTGCCAAAAGCTAACTTAAGATCAAGTCTGGTTTTATTGGCAATTTCTTTAACTTCAGAAATTCCTTTATTAAGTAACACTATATATAGCTCTTTCTAACCTTATTTTTTAAGGAACTGTGTTGAATTCAAGGATTTGTTGAAAAGAAAGACTCTGCTATTGTAAGGAGGTTGTCATTGTCAAGGGATAGGGGTCAGTTCTTGCCATTAATCCACATTTCAAAAGTCTCATTATCAAGAAACAGGAGTTCCGAAGACAGAATTAGGACAGCATTAGGTCTGTAAAAAACTTTGCTAGGAATTTTGCATATTTGTCTTGCAACACATCATAAATATAAAAAGCATGAGATAGTATCTTTGAAGATTTAGAGAATTTTACCTTATCTCATCTGATAGGTTTTATACCATAAGTCAAAAAAACACACAGGGAGTCAAAAAACCACTGTGCAACAAGACCTATAGAAGAGAAGGCAATGATTCAGGAGTGATAACTATAGGTATTTAATGGTAACACCAAAAAATGCCATCTCTTCATGCTTCACACTGAGCATCTGAGTACTGACCTAAATGTTATTGGCAATGCTAGGCACTAGTGCACCTGCTAATGCACCTGCACTGCTTCTCCACTAATGAATGACATGAACTGGGAAGGCAGACAGTATGTCTACAGCTGCAGTCTTTACCAGACAGTCAGAAATTATTCCCACAGCTCCTCTGAGCCCTGGAAATGCTGCAGCAGAAAATTCTAACCGTGGCTGCAAAAGTGTTGGAAAACCAGACAAAAATGGTTTGCAAGTACTTGTTTGAAAAAAAAAAAAGAAAAATCTTATTTTTACTGCTTTTAGTTATTGCATACACACTTTCAAATGGAGCTTTGCAGACTTAAATGGGATTATCACTCACAGACTTTTAGAAATGCTGAACTTCCACATCTATCAATGGAAGCTGGATGCTAGCAAGAACCAGATTTACACTTATCCTGTTTAGATTCATCATTTTGGTTGCTCTGATAAAATCTGGTTCCAGTTAAGCCAAGTGTTGTTTTTTACTCAGTAGGACCAGCATTCTTCAGAGCAAGAGAAAAGTTCTTCGGTCCCCTTGTAGATTATTTATCAACTGGCACTAGTTTAACTTTTCGTTCCTGTGTTCATTCTCACACATTTACAGGAAAGCACACATATTTCCGCACATTTCGTGTGTCTGCAGCACTCTTCTAGTCTATGCTGGTAGATACTTCCCCGGACATCAGGGGTACGATTTTTCATACCTTACTCTAGCTATGTCAGAGTCTATTTTAACCATTTAAGTAAGAAAACACTTCCAGAATATAACTTGTAATAGTTATGTTTAAAGTTTACATACCAGTCCTCTAAAAGCTGCTTTAAATGTCATTCCTGCAACTGACCATTATCTCTGAGTCACCACAGTAGACATTGAAAAGTACTTAAAAATAAATTATATACTGCACATTTTTTATAACCAAAATAACCTGCAAGGTTGATTTCAGTGAATCAAATCACAGCAGCTTTCGTCCAGACAAATAAAAAAATCCAAAGCTTTTTGAAGCTGGAAAAAGGTATCAGAAGTTAAATAGCAAAAAATCTATTGGAAATGTTCCTTTGAAAATGTTTGGAAACCTCCTAAAAGCACGTCACACAAGGTTTACAATAAGTCCCCTTGAAGGTGGTTACCATTAATTATTGCTACAGTAGCAATTTGTCCTTTTTTTTTGATTAGGCAAACACAAAATTTTGCAATTTTGTCCATACATTTTTGGTTTCAGTGTTAAATAATGTTGTATTGATATCTCCATTTAAACACTAGTTTCACACTGCATCTAAATAGAATTAATATAATTTATTGGTAAAAAAGATGTGAACAAGTAAGAGCACACAAACACTGCAATTATGAAAAAATCAAAATATTTTATTTACCTTTTGTTCTATTTATTGGTTAACATCAACCACTAAAGTGATACATGGCTGGGACAAATAATAATTGAAAAATCCAGGAATTTCAGATTTCTAGTAAAGTAAGACTAAAAGTTTGAAAGCCATCAGGTACTAAAAATTCTATGAAATATTTCTGATGCAATACAGGGGAAAACTAAAATGGTAGGGAAATGAAACAATACATTTTGCTGCATTGCTTTTCTACTGAAGACAAATTCTGTGTCTTGGAGACAACAGGATGTCAGTAGCTGCAGATCAGGTACATTTTCATTCAAATGCAAATTTAGGAAAAAATTTTGCTAATCTCTGTGCAGATGGTCAAGCCTAGCTCTAGAAAAGTTCTTGCCATTGTAAGTTTAAATGTCTTCCGTGACAAAAATGAACAATTGATTTTGGGAAGAAAATAGTTTTGTGCATGGATTAACTAAAAGAAATAAAACCCACAACCATAAAACTCAAAATCAGAAGTCTGTCTTCACAAGTTGCAGAATTCCATGTTGGTGCTCCCCAGACAATCAGGCCCCTGGCTGTGGGCATGAACAGAAACAACACAGTCATTGCACAGCTGACCACCTGAGCAGCTAAATGTGAGCCATCCCTCTCCAGCAGGCTCTCACCCAGTGTTTGTTTCCAAGCACATCTACCCTCGCAGGCTCTGCGCAAGAATAGGAGTGTTATAAGCTTTCTTTACACCACCTGCCTGGAAAGTGGAAAAATCTGCTCAATAGTGTGTGAGTTTAGCTGTAGTAAAAAGACTTGTGAACCAGTCCTAGACTATGGATAGAGCCTGTTTCTTTATTCCTAGAGGGACTATTTAAGTAAAATGCATATGCAGCCCTGAAATCAAGAATGAGAGGTCTCTGTCTATGAAAGACCTTGTCACATAGCATGTACATTTCTATGGCTTCAACTTTCTATGGGTTTGAACTTTCCCACAGAGACGTATAGGCATTCTGAATGGGAGAAGTAGAGTTAAGAGCAGGAACAAGGCACGGTGACCTCGATTCCAGACAGCGGTCCTGAGCACATCATTTCACTGGTCTAGAAGCAGCCAGTGTGCAGTATTTGTCACTAACCTACCTGAAGTAGGTAGGGATCACTGAAGCAAAGGGATCACTGTGAAGAAAAAGAGCATCTCTGACCCGATGGTTGCATGTCCATAAATCTCAGCTGTACCCACAAGAGCAGAGCATGTCTGACACCTCTGGTCACGCAGCTGACAGTGGGAAGCATCAATGCTGCCGGTATTGCAAGAAGTCTTGAAATACCAGGCATGTTCTGCAAAATCCCTGTGATCAGGGTTTATGTTAGAAAGAGGATTCTGTTGGAAATTTAGGTCTACAGTAACCCCATTTTTTAAATCTGTATTAATGGCTTATATATTTAAAGTCCACCTTGGTCCTACTAAAACACTTCTGTATTTGGCTCTGGCCTCTTGCTGCTGTGTGTGGATGTGTTGGCTCAGTAGTGTTAACAGGAGCAGAAGGCAATAAAAGTTTATTTTTGTTTTAAACAGTGTAAGTCAATCTGCCCTAGAATGTGCACAGAGAGTTGTTACATTATTTAACAAGGTGCCACTTTTACTTGGTCACTTTTTTAATAATAACTACATTATGCTGCTAGATGTGCCAACTAACATAAGTTTTCTTTCCTCCAACTAAAGATCACACTGTGAAGACTTTCTTTGCCAGAACATGGGATTATTTATATCTAGTAAGAACTTCTATGAACTAGTTAGTGTTGCCAAGCACTTACTCTTTTGCTGCAGATGGTTATGCTAGGGCAGAATTACTCTTTTCAAAGTTACTTCTATACTTTAAACTATACAAAAACAAGAGAATACAAAATAGAAATAAACCACAAATGTAGTTCCCATGCTGTGGTTGTCCAGTTCAGAAGGGAAATATAAGGGTTTATTCAGACTTGCCTGAATGCTTCCACAACAGAGTTAGAGTGTTCATTTCCTTAAAAGCAAAACCAAACCCATGAAGATTAGCAATTAAGGGGTTGGCATTCTAAACCTGAAAGCTCTAAGGCCCATGCTAAATGACTAACAGCCTATTCGGCACCTATTTCTCACTCGGATATATGGAGAAAATTACTTTCCTTTTCAACCAGCAGAGAGAAACAAAATATTATCATTGACAAACTTGGTCCTATTGCAAGTGAGAAGCAGCACAGGCATCCAACATATGTGCCTTTACTCACTTTGTCCAAACTGGCAAATCTGCTTATCTTGGAAGGGAGCAGACTGGGTTGAAGAACAACTTGGAGTGTGACAGTAGGAGGATACACTATCAGAATTATAGCATTCAAAAAGCACTTCTCAAAGGGCAGAGGAAACCTGCGTGGCTAAGGAATGCCAGCATCTGTAGCCAACAGTATGTGAGACAAGCATTATATCCAGCTGCTTTCAATTCCCCTGCTCAAATGAGCAAAACCTCATTGATAACAGAGCCAGCCTGTAGCTGAATCTGGGGTATGGTGTAACCTCAGACCTCTGCTTCTGAATGCAGTGAGAAAGAAGCTTTTCACCTCTCTGTTCTTAGGTTGAAGCTCTGCTTAGCATCATGGGGGAAAGCATGATTGCAGGAACCACGTGCCATTTTTGTCATACCATAGACAACAATAAAAGGAGGCATGCACTGAATATAAACAGCGTAAATACCTAGGCATGTTTGTGTGAGTCCCTGTTTAAGTTGTTGACTGTTAGTGTTCTGGCTGCCTCTCTAACAGTAAAAAGAGTTTATGGGAAGGATAGCTGAATGCATGGAACTTGTCTTGTGGCGTTGAAAATATCTTTAATAAAGGGCCTTTTGACTTCTGCTTTGTATTATGAGAACTGATAGGCATTTCTGAAGGAAAACAACTGGGACTCAAACTGGACATTAGAAAACATCTCTCCTGGGAGCAAGGTAACAATCACAAAGGCCGTAGGACCTCCATCCCTGGAGGTTTGTTGAAAGTCTTTGGGGACTTTCAAGATACAGTAGGCAAAGTCAAGGTTGATCTGATCTGGTTCTGGCAATAGCCCTTCTGTGATTAAGCTGTTGTGACTTATTTATCTGAAGATAAGATTAATAACCTAATAGCTGATAAATATAATATTTGTTTTAAGTATTTTTCAGAGACTCTGAAGCATGACTAAGTCTCACCAATTAAGTGGTTGATAAGGGCTGATTTCTCTGCAAGTGAAAGAGTAGCAGCAACTGTTTCCTAATGTTCTTGGCTGTCTCTGGTAAAAGTGCTCAGCACACAGAGTACAGCCTGTAGATGCTATCAAACTGAGTTTTGAAAAATAAAAAATATCTTGTCTCCCTGTGTGTTTCTTTGAATCTGTTAGTAATTTTACCCTTTCTTTGACTGCTTTTTGCAGCTTCTCCTTCTTAACTGATATTTGCCATGTAATACACTATCATATCCAATTTGAATCCCTGATCAGCTCCACTTGTCCATTGATATCACATTCAAGCTGCTTAAATTCACCCTTACTACACTACACTATCCACACTTACCTTTTACTTCCTCCCTTTCTCTTCTCTTCTCTTTACTATCCCAATATGAAACCTTTCCTTCCTGCGACTCCTATCAATTTACAAAAAAGAATGCTTATTATTTGTCTTATGCTTCTGTCTTCTTTATTAGTACATATTAATTTAATCCCTGTTTTGTTTTGGGATTTTTTTCTTCCTCATTATGTAATTACATTCTTCAGAGGAGGAGCTATTTTGAAATCAATGCACTTTATATTTTTCTAATTGTAACTCCAGATTAGCACAGTAGAGCCTGTCAGGAGAGAAATAATCCTTAGATTACTCTTTCTTTGTCAGCTGTTCTCACTGAAGCATATGCCATTGTCAACTAATATTTAGAAGTTTTCTCTATACTCATGTTTCCATATCGTTTCTGCTAAAATATGTTCAGGTAAATCTGACTATGACTTTTATGTTTGCTTTAACAGTTATTTAATCCATTATGTTTAGACCTAAATATTATATTTAATATAAAATCTATACTATTTGGACATTTTGAATGTGATATGTTTGATATAAATGAAACTAATTCAGATTTTAAGTATTTTGCGAAAAATGTTGTATTGTTATGTTTTAATCAAATGTGTCTCAGGCTTTTGACACTCTGTAAATTTTTAAAAATCATTTCAACTTTTGTAGGACTTGTCCTTCAATCTCATTTATTCCTGGATTTGAAGGGAGAGAGGCATACTGTACACTTAGGCTGCTGGGGTGCCATGCTTGACAAACATAAGCTTTTAAGAACAAAATCCACCTCAGTTTAAGCAGCATTCCTAAACCTGCCAACTGTTTACTTGAATCAAACCCAAATTGTTCAACCAGTGTTCTTTTAGCCAGAAGATATTAGCTTTCTAAAGACCACCATGGCACTGAAAATTCTAAACTCTCTGATCAGCTGTCAGATGCCAGCTGCCAGCTCATTGCATGCTGAAAGATAACTAGAACTCTGTCTAGTTTCAGGCAGTTTGAAGCCTTCAGAATGCTGGGTAGCTCCAATAGAGGTTTCTTCTTCTAAACTCACCTCCTTCACAGGAGACGTTTTGCTGGAACTTCATCACTAGAGAGTCAAAAGTCTTGAACTGTAAAAAGTATTTATTTTATACGACAAATCAGTTTCATCTAGATGCAGTTTCTTTGCTGCTAGAATCAGCTATCCACTGATCATTAATTCAATTTATTAATAGGGAGCATTTTGGACCTTGACTTATAACACTGTGCTTTAATGCTTCTTCAAGCAGAAGGTTTTCCCTTGAACAAAGGTAAAGCTTAGGACACAGTGTAGTGTCAGGAGAACATAACCATCTTTTCCCATTTTCCTTTCACAATGCAAATCAAGGAACTCAAATGATTTTTATATCCTTCTTAAACTCTAAATGGAAAAATGTATTCAGGGACAGATGGAATTCTCTATCCTCATGGACTTTTTGTCTCATCTCAGCTGCAAGCTGTTCAAGCCACTTTCCAGTAAGACCATTAGACCTCTCAGCTGGCACAGCTTTCACTTATCTTGTACATTCTCTAGTCCTGTTCCAATGTCTCTGGTCTATTATTTAATTTGGCAGACAAACACACTCAACTGTCCCAAATATATTTTCTGGCCCCCTGTGTTTTATTAGCTGCCAAAATGTCGGTATAACCCACAGCAAAGGAAGCAAGAAGGACTTTTTGTATGAATGTATCTGATTCATTAATCCACTGGGGAAAGTTTTCTTGTTTCTTTCTTAAAAAGTGAATTGTGACTCATTGACATGTTCAGTGTTGTAATAGAACACCCATTCCTTATTTCAAAAAGCTGACCTAAGAGATTGTGACACACTGCTCTATAGGCCTTTAGGAAGTGGCAGTTCCCAGGAAACAGGAGGCATTTCTGGATCACAGAAGCAAGGGCTTCATCAACAACTCCCAGAATGGCATATTGCAGTATTCTTGTAATCCTAGTTGTTCTAAGAGATCTGACTACATATTATTTTGCAGTTGTGCAGCAACCAAATATCTCATTCTGCATTTCCCACCAGGCTTCCTTGTGAAGTTGATCTAATATGACAGTATCTCAGTAAAGGGAAGAATTTAGCTGAAAACATTTCACTGAAAAGCATTCTCAAACAATACCTTTTCTGTCAACCCAAATGATGAGCAACACTAAACTTTTCACCAGAACTTCTTTTTTGTTGCATGAATATAAATTTACTCATTGTAAATACTGATTTTCTTTAGAAAATATTATGGATTTTAAATGCTATACTCACAGCTGTTTTCTCACCCTTTGTGGAGCTGCAAAATAACAACAGGTTGCATTAACAATAATATATAATAACAACAGCATACATTAATTAATGCATGACATTTTGCACCTGTGGAGATATTTTCTGCAGAAATTTTAGTATGTATATATATATTTTTTGTCTTGAATCTTTAACATTTGGGTTTATTTAAAAAGAAACAAAAAACATTTAGGCAGACTATTTTACCTACAATGCTTATTCAATTGCTTCTTTTTGCATACAGCTGACTTTTCTGGAAAACTAATGCACTAAAACCACATCAGTTTAAATATTGCAGACTGTTATCCCAGCAGAGTTAGAAGTCTCTTCAACTTCTATCAGTATGTTGCCTGAATGTGGAATCATATATTTATGAGACAAACATCTTTTGACTCTGAACTTCTATCAGTATGTTGCCACTATCCAGCATATTGCTCCATATATATTTTAATATTAGACAGGAGAAGAAAGTATTGTGACATCTGGTAAAATCAAAACACTAGTGAATCTCACTTAGGAAGAGAAGCTCTGTGCTTCTGCCAAGGCAATATCAAAATCTGTTGTGCTGTTTCTAGGGATAATAGTAAGAGCACCCACATTGTTGTAGAAAAGAATGTCTCATATGAAAGAAATGGAAGAAATAAATTATGATCAACAAGGTAGCAAAAATAGCACATTGATTTTCAAAAGGTGGCTAATGTTAACTTTTTAACTACCTGTAGTCCTTGTTCCAAACCATAATTAGAAAGTCTTATCAGAAGCTCTGTAAATTAGCACTGGAACTAATTTAGTCACGTGGCCTATAATGCCTAGTGATAATTTAGACTGGAAAGGTAGGCTGGCAGCCAGCAATGTGTTCTGTCTATGCTGATGCACTGCAAGCTCCATTCTTCCCACTCTCACATATGAACGTGAAATCAATTTTCACTGGTTTAATTGCCATTTAATTGCGATGATTTTCCCCTACAAACTCATTTGCCACTAGATGCCACTAAAGGTCATACAGGCTGCACAGAAGGCTGAACATTGGCAGCATTGTACTGATAGTGTCCTACCTTGATATCCAGAAGATGCACATCTTTTGAGAGAGGCAAGAAGTCACGCTTCTATTGTACATGGCTATAAAATGGATGGAGCTGGCCACATATGCTTAATCATAAATGTCACAGTGTCTGGAGATGATTTAGGGATTTATTGAATCTCTCTAAGCCACAGGAAAATGAATTAAACATATCAAGGAATTCCTGTGGGTTCACAGTTTCCAAAGGAAATTGTGCCACTGGGATGAAAAGAAGTATAAGAAAGGTGTAAATAAGACAGCAGTTAACTCTTCTGAAGCTTGTTTTAGACCACAAAAGAGTAAAAATATATGTAAAAGATGGATATGTAAAAATTCCCAGCATAATAAAGTCATGGGAAGTTGAAAGGAAAATGCTTTGAGGTCCTGATATGGGTCCATACTACTGCTGAGAAAAAAATCTCTGCTGGTTTTGAGGTGAGGGAGAGTTGACAGGAGGGGAGAATGTAGCATGCTTTGTATGCTGGGTTTTCTCTGTTCCCCAAAGATCCTTCTCCCTCTTTCTGTTTTGTGGGGAACCTATTACGTTGTCTTCAAGCTGGATTGTACCTAGCTGTCCTAACCATCATGCAAAGAGTGATAGCAAACTGCATTGTCCAAGGAGATCCCTGAAGTCCCTTATATTAAGGAGGTAAAATCCTGTCAGTGCCATTTCCTTTGAATAAGACATTATGTTCTTCAGAAACACATAGTTTGGTGTTTCTAATATACTTGACACACCAATAAGAGCTTTGGCTGGATATGAGCAATCGGTTGCTTCCCAGAAAAGATTAGAGATGCCCCCAAAGAAAAGAATCTGTGGCCAGAGTTTTTTTTCCTGTGTGTCAGGCCTTCAGGTTTTTTTACCTATGCATGGGATACTCCTCTCAGAAATGTTTTTTCTTTTTTTTTTTTTTTTTTTCTGGAATTTAGGATTTAGGACATTGTTTCTGTAGTTCTGTGTAACTCAAGGCTAAGACAAGCAATATTAACACCACCACTCATATTTTGTATGTTCAAACTTGTTAATAATTTGGGGATAGCTACATGAAAATGCAAAAGACAGTGGAAATCTGAAAAATGTTTATTAAATTTTTAATTGTACCAGCAGTTTGAAAAAAACTTGTCCCCTATGATTTTTTCTCAACAAAGCTGGCTGTTTAGGATATATTTTTCATGAAGTATAAAATTTTGTGTTTGCTAATGAATTTATGAATGGAGAGTGAAGCATCATCCAATATTAGCTACTACTCTACTGATTGGCTTACATTTCACCAGAAAAGACCATCATAAAAAAAAAATACTGTTATTTGTGTTAGTCGTTGTGGCTTATGACAGTTGGCCTTGGCAAATAATTTAAATATGGTGTAAACAAGCAAATTCACTTTAGCAATGTGGAAGTTCTATAGGGACATACTTTGTTATTCGTGCCAGAGACAAATATGCAAGTTATTTCCCCAATTTCCTTCATAAGAGTGCTAAAATGTGTCCTACACAAAAAAAAAAAAAAAAAAAAAAGGTTTAGGACATGTTTGTCTAAGTCTCTACAAGTCAAAAGAGCAAACAATCAAGTATGACTCTGTAGTTTAAAGCAGAGATGAGTAAGATTTTCTTTTATAGCGTAGCAGTACAATGTCCAGTATTACAGAAGTCCACTGCACTCATGTCATCTTCCCATCTGCAAGCTGATTCCTGCAGACCATTCTGCCTCCCTGCACTTTAGGTGATGAAACACTGCCCTTGAATCTTGGTCAGGGAAAACACTTTGCTTTTTGCTCTGTTGATACCAGTGGTTGTGACTCAAATGAGAAGACAGGAATAGAGCTGTCATGGACACACCTAAATCATCACCTACACAACAGCACATGTAGAAAGAAGGAAAGCAAACACGTGCCAAACATCCAAATACATGGCACTATTCACAAAAGCCAAAGCGAAGGAAAGATGCAGCATATCCAGAACTAGAGAGTGAACTGTGGCAGGGAATGCCTGCAAGGAACAAGTCTGTCAATGAGAAGCTGCTTTCCTTACTGTTATGCAAAGGTAAGATATTGATAATCCAGAAGTGAACTATTTTTGCTGAAAAATCATTTCACTCAGCAGTGTTGGCCAGTGGGGAACTGGAAAATGCTTTGGAAAAATAAAACTAAAATCTATAAAGTAATCAAGATCTAGCTCCTTTGATTAAGGATTTATTTATTTATTTATCTATTTATTTAGTGTTGTTTATTGTTTTTAAAATTTTGCTTTCAAAGTTGGGCAAGTTTGGAAAGTACAGAAACCTCTCAAAAATCTTTTTAATTTCGGGAAAAATGAAAGAAAAGATCTTTAGCTTCTGTCCAAGTGGGATTAATGACTCAAAGTGTCTGTATGTACAGCTCAAACTTTCATTGCAGTACTTTGGCACAGAACATTTTATGCAATAATGAATATTTGGAGCTTTCATGGCATTTGACTTTGTTTCATATAGCAGAGATATCAAGACTGTTGATACCACTTGTTTATGTAACTCAGCAAATTATTTGGCTTTAGTAGAGATAAGAGTAATCACATCCAAACAAATTTCATATTCAGCACCTAAAAGGCATATTTTTATCTGATTTAGGGGGAAAAGGGTAAATACTGTGGTTGCTTCTCAACATGACTCTCCTTCTAGGACACATCGGTATGAGAAATGTCTTCTGTCATGGCTAAGCAGTTTCACTACCCCACCTGCAAAGCCTGTCACTGTTGATCCAAACACTATCTCCTGCCTGCCACTTCCAGTGTGTGCTGCCATGTGTGGTCCTTCGGCTGAAGAACTTGTGGTATTTTGTGCTTTTTTCAATCACTGCTCCAATTGCCACCGGTCAGTCAACTAAAATTGGCTCAAGAGTGTCAACTCAGGAAATGCAAGACCAGTAACTTGTTATAGACTTTCAACATCAGATCAGGCAAATAAGGGTTCTCAAACAACCTCTGAGTTATACAAATGTTTTACACTGATCCTTTGAAACACAGAGAAATGCATTTCCTCTATGTAAAATAGTGTCAATGAGATGCCAATGTCTGTTGCTAGATTAAGGGACCAAGTGTTTTCTTTCCTTCCCAGCGTAATGAGGTCATACCTTCATTGCAGAGAGTTTGGTAGATATCTATTTTTAGATGCATTTCTGCAATTGCATGAATGACAATTACAAGCAAAAGAGGACCTAAGGTGGTACTGCCTTCAAAGCACCTCAACAATTGTCTCAGATTAGCAGAGATAAAAGATGTAATAAAAAAATAGGAAAGAAAAGGCCATTTTACATCTCTGGAAAGAAATAACAGTTCATCTTCACACTCACATTTTAGATTCTGTGATTATAGAAGTCATTAGTTTATATTGTTTAAAAGCTGTCTTAACTTTTAGTCTCATAAAAGAGCCCAGAGGTGTGCAATTGGAATGAACTGCAAGCCTAAAGAATAAGAACTATACAGAAAGATATCGAGAATTATGTTATTTTTGCTTATAACAGAGATGACTGAGCTGTGGGAGGAAAGACGGGCCAATGGTCTTCACATATTTTGAATGTAACTGTCAGAGGAAAAGAACATAAACTGCACTGTTTATTCTCTGAGAGAAGAACTAGGGGTAATAAGCAAGAATTGTAGCAAAGATCTATATTAGACATTATAAAAGAGATGTATAACTGTCTGGTGATTACTTACTAGAATAATTTGCCCTGGGACCATGAAATTACTGTGGCTCTTAGGTTTCAGGAAGCAGTAAGGTGGTCACCCTTCAGGGGTGGTTCTGAAACATCTGCTCTTGTCTTTGTCTTTGACCTGCAAGGTTGTGTTTGGCCTCACTTTCTGTAACTCCAGAACTGGCCCAGTCAGGAGGTGCAGAAGCTGGTATAGCCTGTGCTGTCAGAAGCTGGCATGGTGTGCCTGCCAGCACAGAGTATCCTATGTAGGAAAGCTGCCATAAAGTATATCAGACAAGTACGGCTGGCTCAGTGTATCTGTCAGCTTCCATATACACTATGGCAAGGATTTAATATTTAATTCATTTGAAGAAGTGTTGCACAAGAGGCAGAGAGAGAAGAAAAGCTCCAAGAGGACAGGAAAAGGTCTTTATGAAAATGTGGACTCCTAATAATATTTTTTCAGATTAGGGAAGTTTTGACAGCTGATTCTCTGAAGTGGTACAAAGTCCACTATAACATACATACAATTAGTAACATATATACAAGTAGTCCATGCCGCTTGTATGTGCTTTCATGTGTATATGGTGTATTTGGTCTAAACTGGAAAACTGAGTTTGCTAAAGATATTGACAGATATGGATATAGATGGATATAGATATTCATTTATATATGCATTTGCATACTAATATACATACATACATGCCATAATACAAAATTTCCTAGTCATTATTAGTACAAAACTGTCCATATAACTAACTATATGTATAGCTATGAATATATAAGATTTCTATGTATATATACACAAAAATGTAATGAAATATTGCAGCCAAACACACTTTGACTTTCAGATTACTGTTATTTTTGTTCAATGGATCAAGCCTCAGAAAGAGTTTCACATACTTTCATGACACTTTTTGGACCACTCACTGCTGCATATATTCTGACTTTTTAAAAAGTTAAGGTCAATACAAGAGTTTGTTCTGCTATTCTGTCTGCTCTGGGGTCTTCAGTGCCCCAAAAATCAGTTTTACCTTCAACTTAAAAATTGGGTTATATTTCTCTTTTGTCCATCATACCACACTGTTAGGGGGACAAGGCAGCTGGATTTTGTTCAAGTACATTTTACATTGAAGATCTCACTTCTAGGACAACCAATAATCATGGTACATTTAGGTCAATATCTTCTTGTCATTTTAACCAAAAGGAAAACTTACAGAACTCTTTTTTAATAGATTTCTGATTGGGTTGAGAGAAATAGTTTGGAAATATTGAAGCCAACTGTTCCTGCCATTTCCAGCACATTTCATTTTCATCTACTTGTGATGAAATGAAACACAAAAAGCACAAAATAAAGTATGGGAAGAAAGGAGGACTAATGCTTTTGGGCAATAGCTCATTGCTTAGAATAGAGGGGATGGGGGACAAGTATTCAATTCACTTTTTTCTTCAAATCCCACCTTTCAATGCCTGATAGGACTACATCACGGGTTGTTTCAGAGGAAAATGTTCTCAAGCTCTCTTTTCCTTGCTATTCCAATGTGTATAAAATGCTAAAGCATTCATGGAGAGCCATGCTGGCACCTCTCAGGAGAGCCACTGTGTGAGCAAGAGGTGTGATGTCTCTCACTGGGTGAGACAGAGAGAAGCACATCTACAGAGGCATAAGAAAGAGAACAAGAGGCAACACACGGGACACTAGACCCTGATGAAGGGATACCCACACCTGTGGGTCTGCCTCTTTCCTGCATGTGCACTGCAATGTCTTCTACCTGTACACCAGGGCCTGGAGTGGGGCAAGAGGCAATGCTGGTGGTAGTCCCAGAGCCGATCACCAGCTTTTTCTCTTTATCCAGTACCTGTGCTCTTTAAGTGGATTATACAGTACTTTTCCTCCACCTTCCACATATGCCCTTACTACCAGTGGTTGTCTGCCAAATTTCTGAGACTCTTATCTTTCCAGGACAGCTCCTGGCATCCTCTTCCAGAAAGGAGCATGGTATCTGCAGGCCAGCAGAAATCAGTGGGAATCCTAACGGCTTACAAGGACAGTATGAGCAGCCAAGGTGATTTTTGTCATGATCTGAACACCTGTGATTTAAATATACTCATCTGAATTGTTCATTCTAGGTTTCCCTTATAACCAAAAGACATAAATAGGCATACATAGAGCACAGTTCACCTTATTTATTTCATGCTTGAGTGTGTCTAAAATAAGATTAATTCAGTCTATCTGAAGTTACCTCACCTGCTGACTGTCAAAGGAATTCAGGTGCCTAGTACAGTACAAAGTCTTCTTTATACAAAGCTGGAGAGAATATCTCGCTCCAAAATCAGACTAGACTGTGAGGTTCCAGCAGCCCTTATAATAGCTGACCAACTACCATTTAGAGGACCACTCACTGAGACTCTCTCTCCCCTAACCAATAGGCTCTGAGCAGCGGATACTGAAAGACTGAGGAAGAAGCTCAGATTTTCTGGTTAGCATGGTTACCTTTTACACTGTGATTAAAATTCTGAAGAGCTTGTTTCCATCTGCTGTGTTTAACCAGCCACATGGTCCCAAATAATAATAATGGTTTTATAGAGACAGATCAGGGAAGATGATGGATGGCTTTTCAAACTTAATTCTCCCCTAACACTGGTGTCAACATGAAACCTGATATGATCTGCTCATAAAGCACTTTTTGGGGATGTATATATTATATTCAAGCACTTACCCTCTGCTATGGCCTAATATTGTAAAATGCCATAAATGTAGTGTAGTGAAGGTAAAAGCCCAGACAGGGATGGATAAGGGGTAACTGTTTACCCATCCACAACTTGACCAGGCCTGGCTGCACTACTCACCCTATAGCTACATTTATTCTGAAAAGCGAACGGGACACACCTCAGGGGAACACCCACACTTCAGAGATTTGCCTGGGATAATAAGTGAGTATGGGCTGAAAGCAGAGTGAGGCTCAGCAGTGTTGTGAGAGGTCAATCCAGCAAATGAGAAAGAGCTGACTGGGAAAGGGACCTCTTTGAATCTGGATTCCGAAGAGCAAGCTGGTAATGGCATGATAAAACCAGTAAAGGTGTCAGTCTAAATAGAAAAAGACCTCAGATGTACCAAAGCCAAGTACAAAAAGATAAAATATTAAAGAATTTTTATAAAAGGTAGTAACTATCACAATATTTTGTATTTAAATGGTCTTGTTGCAGATTCCCAGTGAATTTTGTTTTATCTACAGACAAACTGGGTTTTCTTCTTTTTTTCTAAATTGATTCTATATAGGATTTGTGTGGGTTTTCTCTTGTTTCCATGGTATTTATTATCCAGCCATTTCTTTCTATTCTGGGTTGAACACAGAATGAAAAGCTTGAGTTACTGGGGCTAGATTACTACTTGCTGTAAATCAGGACAGTAGTATCAACTTCAATGAAGTCACTGTTTATTTATATCATCTGACCTTTGAAATTTTATGATGTAGAATATTATGAAGAAACCTTGGAAAGGAAGTCCATTTGTTTGTTAGGCATCTTTGTTTTGTTTTGTGTATTTTGTGTATTGACTTTCAGAATAAATGAATAATATAAAGCAGCAAGTGCACTACCAGAATTCAGTCACATAATGCATTACAAAAGAGAAGGCAAAATAAGGACAAGCTGGACAGCTCCAGGCTCACTGAACAAATGGTAAATGCAAAAGCTTGATGATGTTTTTGTTTTCACAGAATTGAAAGGTATTTTTCAACATTTTCCTCTCTTTTCAAGGAAAGATGTAGGTCCTGCAGCTTAGGTACTACAGCACTTAGCACAGGCAGTGTCCTGCATCTCCATTGATCCCTACAACCTGGGAGTTCCTATATTCACAGATTTGTACTGCCACAGACAGAATCAATGGTGATCATTTTGTTTGGCTTTTTTTTTAAAACCTCCTCCTTCAAAAACTACTAAGAGTAATTTCTTCTCTGAGACATGCTCAAATGGACAACTTACCCACCAGTGTTCTTATTTACCACTATGAGAACTTCTTCCCATTTGTGAAGTTATAACATCCCTATGGCAACTGTAGGACTTGCTTACTTTGGAAAGTCATTTTAGGAAAGTATTGAATTTATTTTTAGCTTCTTTTAGTGAAATCTAGCATCTGGAAATGAAGTGAGCCAGCACCATGTTACTAGCCAGAGCAATGCAGAAGAAAGAGCTACTGGTTTTAATAATATTATTTTCATTATTATTTAATTATTTCTTATAATATACACCTGAGAATACCTGAGGTTGGGTCTATGTCACTGATTTGTATGTTTAGGAATAGCAAAAATGAAGAACCAAAAATCAGTTCAAATGTCACTTTTCTTTTTCTGCTTGCAGGCAAAAAAAAAAAAAAAAAAAAGAAAAGAAAAAAGTAAAGATATATTCCCTCTTCAATGTATATTGTCATCATGGGAGAAGTAATTAAGAAAGTCAACCATAAACTTCACATACCATCAAAAGCAGCAGGTATTAAACTCAGAAGTTTGTTCTTTATTAATGGTAGGAGTCTCCATTCAGTCTTGCCGTAATCTGGTAGTACCTATCTGATAGTGTAATTATTAAAATTATAAGTTTGCAAATCACATTTTCTAGTTACTTTTCTCTCCTGACACCTGTATTAAGTAACCTATTACAAATGTTTATGATTTACTGCTCTTTTCCCTGTTTTGTGACCATATTTGATCCATCCTGCTTCACAGGGAAGCTGGAAAATGCTACATAAACTAAACTTGGAAGAAAAATTAATGTGCCTGCTTATCTATCTTTACAGGCAAATGGGCAGATACTAAACTAAAACAGCGAGACAGTGTGGCAGGTAATGTTGTAGTGCTCCAAAGTTAAGAGCACACTCCTAGTTACTGAATTCATAATGCCAAGGAAGGAGCTGAAGATGCTGTGCAGCAATCAGACAGAGGTTAGGATCCTGCATCGCATACTGTCGGGGTCCGCTGTTACGTGTCTCTGCCCTGACACGGGGAAAGGTGGTTCTGGGCGACCGCGATTGCAAAGGATGAGTCTGGACTCTCAGATTCTGCTTTTCATCTCTTTCAAGGCAATGGCAGAATGCCTGCTCTGTGCATTTCAAAGCACCTTCATGAGGACCTGAGCTAGCTTAGCATTGTCAGGACTATTATTAAGCCATGTCAAACAGCACATGGAATTTTTTTGTGTCATTTTGGATTTTTAGCTTGCCTCAAACACTCAAATATCTTTCTTTGAGCTTATCTCCTGAATTTAAAGACCAACATGCTTTTTAGGCAACATGAATCTTTCTTGAATGCTTGCCAGCATGCTCAGAGCCTTGCTTATTTTGCATAAAATAACCACAATGATTTCATATACTTGAATCCAAAGAATAAATACACTTTTTTTTTTCTTCTCCAAGCCCCCTCTATGTATAGATTTAGTGTGTTTCATAATGCTCTCAGCGTTTTTTTGGCAGCTGTGCTCTGGAACATTTTTGGCATGAACTCTTACTTCTTGGCAGTAATGCAAGCTTTTATTGCACTATATATATTATTTCTTTTCAATTGTTCTGGTTTACTATATAAATGTGTCCCTTACAGTTTTCTTTCAGTGGAGTACAGTGGAAATGCTTAACTTCTTGCATTAATAGGCAAGGAATTTTCATGCATATGCTTTTCTTGTATTCAAAGGTCTACACATTCATCTACTCCAAGTGCTTTTGCTCATAAAATGTGGGAAACACAACCATGAGAACAGGGTTTTTTTCTCAGATAAATTAGTTCAATAACCTTTCTCTCTTTGATTTTATCAATGTATTTGGGAGTATATATTGTGGGGAGAAAAAAAAAGTCCTATTTCCTGTCATCTATTGATGGGCAATTGATTTAGATAATCAAAAAGATGATCCATAGTGTCAGGTTTGCTGATAGTATAGAGAAGTAGATCAGTAATTATTAGGAAATTAGAAAACCCTTAATTCACATGTATAAATACACTGTCACTATTAGTGTGTTGTGTGTTAATATGCCATATTGTCAATGGCAGATGTATATAGTGTGTTTCTGGACATTGTATGTAGTATCTGTGCAGTAACAGATTGCAGCAAGTCAAAGCTAGTACCTTTCCTTATTAAAACACTGAAAGTAACATTTTTTGAGAACTGCATATAGGAAGTTACCCATCTTCCTTTTAGATTCTGTCTGCTTACATATTCTATTAGTTTATGTACAGTTTACTTAATTATTTACTGCAGCATTTTCCATGAATTACAGTTTAGCTGACTGTATCATTTTTCCCAGCTCATCCTCAAAAAGAAAAAGGTGGATCTGTTTTCTCTATATTTTTGGACTCTCAGTCATGCCCTCCCAAGATCTGAAAAACACCCATCTTCAACCTTGGAAGTGCTCAATCCAGTTCCTAAAATATAACACAGAATTATGCTTAATATTTTGTCCTTAAGAGATTGTCAGCATTTCTCTCAGTGTTTTTTTTTTTCCCTTGGACTTTCTCTGAGGAGAATGTTAGTTTGCAATTCCCCAGAGCTAATTAAAAACTATCTCAAATCTTCTGGGTTTCCTTATTTTTCTTCCTACCATTGTGACTTTGGATCACCAATGCCCAAGTTGCATTCAGTCATTATTAGCTACTCTGTAGTGTGGAGAATAAATCCCTTCTGTTGCACCCTTTACTTTCTCTATCAAATCCTCAGCTAATTCCATGAATCTACTGAATTCCTCTCCCAGCAAAAGTTCATTTAGTGCCCTTCTAAAACCACTCATTTCCCTGATTCAGAGAGTGCCAGTGCCCCCATGAGAGGTGTATTCCCAAAAATGGTTAACTTCCGGGTCAAACCATGACAGTTTCTTCTTTATCCAAAGTTATATCCACCTTGACTCACTTGGCTGTCCTGGGGTGACTCAATGGCTCACTACAACCCTTAGTCTGATATACTTTTCATCTTTTGCTGTCATGCCTCAGATGTCTTTGGGTTCAACAGCATTCTGGACTTCAGAGCAGATATGTCTTTGAGCTAGATCAGCACTCCTTCCCTTTTCAGTTTTTTTGCTTTAAGTTTGTATGGTTTAATATTTTATATTCATATTACCTATTAAAGGTGATGTAAAATAACACATATTTAAGATTTATTATTGTATTTTGTTAAATTTGCTAGTACTAATATCATATGACTTGTGTATCATGAATTTTATCTTTGTATTATATCATTAAATGTTTATTATACCATTTAAGTCATACTGTTGATCAAATACTAAGGCTTCCAGGTCTATCTATTTATATGCCACATTTCTTGTCTTTAGACATCTAACATAATCAGCAGACTGATTTTTCTTTTGTTTGGTTGTTTCATTTATTTAGTTTTTGTCATGTCTAGAACAACTAGGTGCCATTCATTTTTTTCCTCAAGGTTAAAAAACTATAAGTTCTTATAAGCCTTTTTTATTAATAATGAATGTATTTCGTGCCCAGTTAGCAACTGTGTATTCAAACCTGAATTAAAATCATTCTTATTATGAAAGACACACCTTTTAACCATCCTAGTAATCAGTCCAATAACAAAAGTGAAAAGCCAAAGATAATACAACAAGAAAGTATTTTCAATAATGTAAAAAATTTAAAAAACAGATAGTCAACTATATTATCAGAAACAGAGTTTTACTCTTGAGAAATGAGACATTAATTTATTTAAATTAGATATTAATTTAGTAATTTAGGAATAGAAAATATTAGTTTATACAGACCTCTGTGGAATATGTCTGAGAGATTATAAGGGGAAATATTAGGGGTTCAAATTACAATAGAATATGTATTGGAAGGATTAATTTTAACCATTAAAAAATACTTGTGTAATAAAATCTATTCTTGTAAACCCCTCTGATAATCAATATGGAAAAATAATCACCTCTACAGACTATGTCTTTCCATCCTGACACACGAAAGCATCATGATTTAGTCTCTCAAATTGCCTTTCTTTCTTAACTTCAGAAGTAAAAAAGTAGGATGACCAGCTCAGGCTGCATCCTACCTTTTAGGCAGCTAAAATTAGGTAAGATTAGTCTGGCCTAATTTATAGCAACTTGGAACAAAGGAAACTAAAAGACTCAGGTGTTCTACTAGGGAAAGAAATTGGAGGCTATATGAAGAGAAAGTGATAAACAAAGCAGTATAATAAAAATACTACTTTCCATAAAAGAAAACAAGTGCAGATTCAGTGCCAGATTGGGAATTCAGGTCAAAAATCAAGAGCCAAGAGGCAGCGAGAGCAAGGCACTTTGTATGTGTGTGAGAGGAAGGATGTGGTAGGAAAAGCTGAGCCATCAGCATTGGCTAAATCAGTGGTGGGCTGGAGGCAGTAACAGGTTTCTGTGCAAAAGTGAGAAACAGGACAGGGACAGGACTCTGTCTACAAGGGAACCAAGGCTTGGTAATTTTAGAGAAGGGACAGAAAAGATGGTAGAAGAAGCAAGGAGGAGAGATAAGAAAGCAGTAGTGAGGAACTACGGAAGAATTTCAAAAGCTTGAAGAATTGAAACCTAAGGCAGTACTAATAGCAGGAACGATCAAGTGGCATGAAATGGTTAGAGGTTTTGTATAGATGGACACTGCCATGTACATACAGACAGACTGAAAAATACTATGAGAAGAGTCTGTGGGATAGACAGGAGTCATTTGAACCTCGGGTAACTGAGAAACATTCTTAGGAAAAAAAAGATGTCCATGTTTCAGTGTCAAAAGGAGACTAGTAGTTAAAGCCATCAGAAAAGAGCTGCCACCTTTTCAGAAAAATAAAATTGTTTATATTTCAGCTGAAAACTAAGGTGTGTTAGCAAAGATATTTTGTTGTTCATGACTTCCACAGTCCTCACAAAATAACTGCAAATGATATCATGTTTTGATTATAAAATGTAATTCAGAGTGATTTACTATGGAAACACAGTAATAAAGAGATGGTTGTCAAAACAAACACTCTTATCTGCTCCTATAATTTTATTCATTGTTCTTATAGTACAGTATTAATTAATTAACAGTATTTCCCTTCCCCTCCTCTCTTCTGCTAAAAAATGGTATTATAACTGTGACATAACAGTCATATTTTTGCCCTCAAAAATATGTCTTTTATTAAATGTTTTAAGATGTGCTACTGCAATTAGGGAAAACTTATGAGAAGTTAAATTACATGAACCTCAGTGATACAGACATTATTAATACCTGTAGAAAAGATAAAATACAGCAAATGGAATACGTTTCTTTTCCAAAAAGGTGAAGGAGTTTTTTAACATAAATGCCAAAGTAGAAATTAAGCCCTTTTCCTTTCTATTGATGAGGCTACAGGGTTAATCTGTTGAATATTAACTCTAAAAATAATCTGTATGGAGAAGATTTTTCAAAGGTACAAATTGGATTTCAGAAGCTTTATTGATCTTTGTAGAAAGTGAGTACAAAGACAGGCTGTTCACTTTGAAAAATCTTCCCATCTCTGTATGTGTATGTCTATATGCAAATGCATGTATTCTAGTGTGTGGATATATGCATGTGTGTATGAATGTATGTGTATATATATATATAGATATATATTTATGTGCATATGCTACCTTCAAATGGCTATGGGTGAATCAATGTCTCCATCAATCTGGAAAATTATTGTTAGAATTACAGTGGAATAGAAGATTCACCTTTTCCTTTTAATCTTGAGTTGAAGTAATATAGATCTAAAAGCAAGAACAAGGACATTTAAAGTCAGAAACTTCAAAAGATTTAATTAACAGTAATAAAAGTAATAGGTAAATGACTGCCATCTATCATGACCAGAAAATCAAGTTTGCACCCTAGATCCATTTGGAAAGCAACTTGGAACAGAATCAGTTTAGGTTACAAGAAATTTAGCCAGACAACTACTTGCATAACTAATTTGGCACGCTTTGTTGTAGTTTTGTACATATTGAGATTGGATTTTCAGTACTTCTTGGCAATATGCCATTGAAGTCTCTCTATAATAACTCTTAATACCTGGGCAGGAAATGGAGACAGATATTAACATTTTTCTAGCTAGTACAATGTTGTTTCTGGGTAAAGTTTTCAAAAATCTCTCAGGGTAATTATTCCTGTTCAGAGGGATAGGACATGAAGAGATTTCCTCTCAACTTCAGCATGTAAAAGTTCTTAATTAACATTTATATCTAGTCTAAAATGACATTTTTTTTCTCTGATTAGCTTGCTGCTCTTTTAACTATTTTGAGGTAAAGTGATGTGATTTCACAATTATTGCACTTTAAGAAGCCTATTTAATTAAGAGTATAAACCTTTTACACAGACACATTACATTCATGCTACTTCTGAGTATTAAATAAAGAGCAAATAAAAAACACTGGATGCAGGAATTAGGAAATTGAGGTTCAGATTGTGTAACAGAAGTAACTTCAGGTCCCTCAGCCAATGATGTCTTCAAAATGTATTGAGAGAACAGTCCTAAAAGAAAAATGTTTCTGTTGTCTGCTGTCCTACTTTTTACCCAGCATAATTGAACATAATGGTCTAAAATGAAAACCAACTATTCCTAGAGAGCAGAGAGGAAGCATATTAGACTGCCATCGGGAAAAGACGTTAATGACTTCAAAAGAACTTTTAATATCACAAGTAGTGATACAATTGCCATTAAATGTTCCACACCCAAGCTCCCCTCCAGTGGACTGTCAGGTTTTGATAGATGACTTCAAGTTCCTGAAGACTTGCCATTTTCTAGTGTTTATTGCTACAATTTAAATGAGAAAGAAAAATTCAAACTGGGTGAACCCAGTGACTTATTTACCTGAAAAGAATTATATATTTATGGGATTTGTACAAGTTTTGATCAACTGATTTTTATGCTGCTCTCCTTGGACTCTTTTACATACTGTATTTACAAAGTATTGAGAAGTTTGTTACCATTTAGATTAATGCCAGACACATTAATCTAAACTGCTTTTGTTCTGTTAAATAAACATTTGATATAATTACTCTGAGATTAATAAATTCATCTTCAATGATCTGTGGTGGTATAAGAGTAAAAATTACAGATGTTTCAAAAAATATGTATTTTACAAGAATGATGAAGGATATCACTCAACAAATTTTTAGTTGTTTGGAATATTCCTGTCCAAATGGCATGAACAATTTTAGGTAAAGACACTTAAATATACAGGCTTTCTAATGATAAAGACTGATGATAATTTTGTTCAGAAAAACAAAATCTTGATATGAACAAAGTGGCATTGTGTAATCCCTGTTTTAAACATAACCACTTAACATTTATAGATTTGTGAACTGTAATATCTAAGGTTAATATCTTCCAAGTAACATCTAGGTTTCTGTTCTTAACAGATCAATACATATGGACATACGAATATCTAAAAGACATAAATTTGTTCCATCCTTATCAATCCTATTTCAAGCAATTACATGCACAAAAAAAATCAGAGAATACAAAAAAGGAATTATTAGGACTGGAAATTCCTCTGACTTTGAATAATTCAGGTCTCAGGCACAGTTACTTTGTTTGTTCACATTAGTGTAGTGAAATAAAAGTACTTGATACTCTTGTTTACAAGGCATTTATAAATGTTTGCTTTGGAATATTCTACAAAAGAATACTCCAAAGTAAACATTTTTAAACCAAGGTTGCCAGTATAGAAATTGGAAATCCCTGAAGAACATAGTATTGACAAATAAAAAGACCATTCATATAATACACATTTTTCTTTAAGTCAGAAACAGAGATTCATCAAAATAAAGTTATGCCTAAGAGAAAGAAAACTGCACTGTGAAAACTCAAGGAGAGAGAAATGAGAAAAGACAAGGGAAAGAGATGGCCTGTGCCAGGACTTTGAGCACCTCAACAGGCTCTGAAGTCTCCTCCAGAGCCAAGGAGGTTGGCTGCCCATGCTCTGAGGTGGTGTCTCCAAGCAGCCCTGCACCATTTCCTGGGAAAGAGAGCCACAAGGATCCCAGCCAGGCTGTGGCTGTCCCCAGCCACCGCCACCATTCCTGCCCTGCTCGCCTTGTGCAGGGGCTGCACCCTCGCTGGGGGCAGCGTGGCATTGCCTGCCCTGCCAGCCCCAGCCCTAGAGCAGCCCTCTTCTGCCCACCTGTTCCCTCACAGTTAGGAATATGCTAAGAGAGATGAAAAAAAACAGTAACCATTTTCATAATTACTATTTTTTAAGAATGGCTTAAAAGGCAGATGTACTACTCTGTCTGACTATCTATAAATAAAGCCTAATATCTGCCACATCACTCAGAAGTGCCTCCAGGCTAAGCACAGTATGCCACAATAAGAAAGTCTATCAACACTTCTGGCAGCAGTTTTTATTTGAAATCTTGGTATTCATTAAAATACATTTCCGCATACACTAACACATCAGCAGAATCATGTTCTTTTCACAAAAGAGTTATTTCTTTCTCTTCAGTCTTATTTCTCTGAAATTCATATTCAGGTCTTCTGCTAACATTCCTATTTCCTACCTTTTTTCATGCTTAATATACTGTAATGACAGACATGCAAAAATGTATCAGTCACTCACCATACTGTACATATAATTCTCTTAAATTTCCTTTAAAAGTAAGTTCTGTTCACTTACAGAAACACATAAAGTACTTTCTATGAATTTATAGATTAAATTGTTAAAATGAGTTATTACAACTTCATTTGTTATAATAAGGCTCTCTGTGGGAAGCTAATTCAGATATAGAATTATGAATTCTAATTTAATTTGTGGAGAAACAAAAAAGATGTATTATTGGGTGAATAAAGTGGGGTGAAAAATGTTGCTGGCAACTACCATTTTACAAACCCATAAACTGCAGAACTGTGGAAGATCCTTCTCCTTTGCAAAAAAATTTTCAAACACAAAGGCTACCTTACAGCTTCATCCTCGAAAAGTAAGAATGTCAAGTAACTTTTTCAGTTAGTGTTTGAAAACATAAACAGTTTATGTTAAACTCTTAAAATATTTATCTATGTATGCGTGATACATACAGAAAACTATGTTTAACAAGAGGTTAATTCCAAGCCAGGAACTTGTTTTCATCTCTGTTGCTACGTTACTTTTTAGTTGATGTTTCAGTTCTGCCATTTAGTAAGTGGCATTTCTCTGTATTTAGAGAAAAAAACAAACCAACAAACATTTTCAACCATTAAACTATCATTTCAGTTGTTCTGGTCATGTAAAAATTCCATTAAAAGCAAAGATCCTTTTAAAACCTACTGTATTACTATAGTTGCAAACTCTTAAGCCCTAAAGACCATGCTTGGTGAGACATAAGCACCACTGCTAATGAATTTTTAGTCTAAGATATTTGTGAATTACCTGGTTCTCAACCTATTTCTTGTTCCCCTTATAATTCCTTTTGTACTTAAATTTTATTAAACTACCACAAGTTTGTTTTTTTTTTCAGGTGAGTAATTCCCAAACCTATCTTACAAAACTTCAGATATATCTGTGCTTATTGAATTTTTCTAAATGCTTACTATAGCATGACTGGTTCTTTCAAAACTGCTGTTCATTCAGATCCACTTTTTTATCTCTCATCCCTTATTCTTTCAATGCATTCTTCACCAAATAATTTTATATTAAACTCTTTCACTCTTTTCATCTTATTCCTCAATGGGGAAATGTAAGCATGCACTTTTATTCTTCTTCATCTTCTTCTCTGAATATTTTATTCACAATAGTTATTTTTAGATAATAATCAAGTTTTTAATTTGTTTCTCTGACCAGGATCTCCCAAAGCCTGGAGGCACAAATTCCTTGACATAGTCTTGCCAAAAATTAGGAAGTTTTTAATGTTTGCAAAATTGCATATAATAACAAGTTTCTCAGCACTATCACGTATATTGCTCTTTGCTTTCTGAAAAACCATCACCACAAACACCCTTTTAGTTTGAGGTGACAGAATTGAAACAGTTTTTCCACTGTCCCTGGTTTGAGTTCTATTTCTGTTAATTATCTCATTTCCTATCATATGACTCACCTACTCAGACTCTGAAGTGCAGATTTGTTTTGCTGCTAAACACTCATTTGTCTTGTTGTCATTTTCACTAACTTTCCTCCTTGTCACCATGTCTCATATACGCTGGGTAGTGACACAAAAGACCTATGTGCTTCTAAGAAAAACAGACTTTTTATTCCCTGTTTACAAGGATGTTCTAGCTACTGCTAGTGGATTTCTGAGCACCTGGAGGAAGCCTTCATCCTAGCTTTTTTCTACAAGTTGCTTACAAACTTTTACAAACTGTTCCAGCTAACCCAAAGGGGGCCTTTGGATTTTGCTGTATGTGCTTGGCTCCACCAAAGGTTAATATGGGATGAGCAACATGCAAGCCTGCAGAAATGGAGTAGTCTGAGAAGGAAACAGACAGCTGGTTCCTGACTGTGTTATGTCATCAAGGAGTGTGTGGTAAAACAGTTCACCACTGAGCTTCAGTTAAAGGCTGCCAAAAGTACTCATTATTATCATCAATTGAATCTGATAACAAGAAGGAGACAAATTTGACTGAATCTTCCATGTATCAGAGGACTTCTTAGGGCACTTTCCTGGTTTAATTCTTTGGTACCTAACCAGAAATAAGTTCATATGGCAATTTTTACCTTCATTAGGACACATAATCCTCTATTCAACCAGATTTTTTCAATTATGTACTCAGGAATTCTTTATGAAAGTTCCACCTCTGCATCAAATTAGTCTGAAATCAGCTGACAGACTCAAAAAGTTATTAGAAGTTCAGAAACACACATACCTGACAAACCTGCTATGATGACACTGAACAAATAGGAAAGTCTTGTTAAAGAAATAAATTTAAAAGAGAATAAAGAACGTCTATGCATTTCTCAAAATTCCTGGGAAAAGTTTGATTTTTTTTTTTATGATTTGTGAATAAGTAAATTTTCCTTGTCGATATCAAATAATTATCCTCTTGTTACTGTAATCTGGAAAAAATTGTAACATTAGCCATAACTAAAAGTAGTTGGAATTTTGAGGAAGATCTAATACTGGGATAAGTATTAGAGGGCAAAATATGAATATTACAGTGATAAGAGCAAGTTATACAAATGATAAATGTTGTTGTCTCGTTTCTGCAGAATACAATGGGAAACTGTAGGAAATGCCCAAAGTTTCTTTGGTTCTGTTATACAATTAATTTCTTTGGGGCCACACTAGAGAACTGTCTACTTGGCAATTTAACTGTATTTATGTATTCCATGTACTACTCAGTAAATGCTGGTGTGGGATTTCTTTTTGAATAATTCCATAATGAGCTTTGGAAACATTACCCTCTGGGTAATGGCAGTAACTTATGACAGCTATTCATATTGAAGACAACTGTTTAATTAAAAGTATTTTTTTTTCCTTTAAGGATGATGCCTGGCAACCACAAGTTTCTGTATATTAGCATAAGACACTTACTGTTTAATATAATATATCAAGTGTAATGAAGGTACATCCTGTAATTGAAGAAATGAGCCACTGGTAGAGTGAGAATTAGCCTGTATGAATAGTGAGAGGCAGTGAAATGAAAAACATATTTCTTACTGCTTTTATTAAATTGAAAAGTCAAACATTAGCACCATGAATGTTTGTACAATTCCTTTTAAAGATCAGCTAGCAATATCTAATTTTCATTATTTAAATTTTGCACAATTTTCTTGGTGCCACAGTTTTATTTTGTAGTATAGAAATAACTCCTTACATCTTTCATGATTTTCTAATATACGTGCTCCCAGCTCCTGTAGTGTTTCCTAGGCCTTAGTTTCTTTAAGACATTTAAGGTATCAGCTCTTGGAGATGAGGAGCAAAAACATAATTCCAGTTTTATAAAAAACGAAATAAAAATATTCCTGCCTGAAAAAAATATTTTGAAAGCATGCTATGAGCACACCAACAGCCTCAAAACCCAAGAGGAAAAACAAAAAAAGTGCTGTAGGCATTTCTTAGTTATTATCTTATACGTGTTGAGAATGGACTTAACCCATGATTTCTGACTGTCTGGTATCACCTCCTGTCAGAAGGGAGCTCCCTGTCAAAGAATGACTGTCATTGCCCTTAGACTGTACTGTGAAATAATGTTTTACTGTAATAGCATGTTGTCTCTGAAAAGCAATCTTTTTATTTTATCTTTTTATAAAAAGCAATATAAGATTATATAATATAAGAGAGAGAATTATCCTGTGCTTGTGCATTTGGTTTATGCATTTGTGCCCACCAGTTCAGGCAGGGAAGTGTAATGGGAATAACCAAGGCAGTTATTTTCAGAATCAGTGTGAAAATCAGTGCAGATGAACTCATGCAGCAGACAGGAAAATTATTATGTATATGTAGATACACCAGACAAGTCCTAAAAAGTTGTAGTGATTGGCCTCAGAATATATTATTTTTTTTTGTTTTGATAATTATCTCATATCATCTTGAGATGATGGAAAGACACATCAAGGACTTTGTAGCCTATTTTTAAGTGCTTTATTTTAATGCTTATTTCCCTTCTGTTTTTGCATAATACTTCTGAAGAGAACATTTCCTTCTATTGTAGATAAGACTGTTCTATTGTCACTATGCCAGTTGATGTAAAAGCATTTCTAATAAGTGCTCAAATTTAGAAGCTGGAGAGCAGTTGCTTGTCAGGTGTGGTACAGCAGGAGAAAAAAGCCTTCTGGACCTGAAGAGAAGTTTATTGTACATAATTCTTATACACAATATTTGAATGGGAATCGTGACATCTCATCCAGAAGAATACAAATAAAATAGACATTGAAAAAAAAAGAAGCACAGAGAAATTTGCTAAAGGTAAAGTGAATCAAAGTCACATGGCTCTGCTGCCATGATTGTTATGGAAAAGATCAGGTACTAATCTTTTTTAAGAAGTGCAAGTTTTCGTGTTCAAAAGCCTTACTGGAGGACCATCTCCCATATATTTGCCCCACCAAGCCTGTTGTTCCTAAGGGTTGCCAGGTGGAGATGGTCAACTTGTTCTAGAGAAGAAAAAGTATGAGAGATGCCATTTATTCAAACTTGTCTCTACTTTGCCTTTGATTGAGATTGGAGGTGAAAAGCCAGAAAAGCTTTTACAGTTTTGGAATAGAGGCAGATTTTACATAAATGTCACTCATTATATCCCCAAGTTTTCAAGATTAGATTTTTTTAGTCATGTGCAAAAAATCAATCACTGTAAGGTTCTTTCTTTTATGGAGAAATAAAATGAGGAAAAAAGATAGTACATCAATAGAAGTCTTTAATTTAAAAAGGTCTTGACATCAGTTGCTGAAGAGACAGTACTGAGCTTCTAATCTCACCTATTCCCAAAAGTCTCAACATATGAAGTGAATGACCATACCTAACTTATTCACACCCTAATATCCAAGAAGCAGTGGTGAAGACAATATGAAATTAATTGCATTATATAGGTATTCTTTTCACATCCTTTTCAAAATAAGTCTTTTCTGCACAGGTGGCAATTTTGGTATAGATTGTGCTTCACTACAGTCATATCAAACATAGACTGAAACTTTTAAATAAAGAAAATTATGCTGCTTCATAATCATTTCTGTTTCAGAAATACAGCATTCTTGAGACCAAAAAAGCTAATTACCAATTTTAAATGAAGAGTTCAAACTCTGAGTCGAGACAATTGCATATATTCTCATTGTCTTTGCTCTCAGATGGATGTCTTTTTTGCAATAGTTTCCTTTGATTCACAAGAAGGCACTGAAGACAGAAGCAATATTTCTAGCAGAAGAGATGAGCTTCTGATGTTTTTAAAACTTTATGTGTGCATGTTTATTGAAGATGCCAGTCAAATGCTGAAGACATTATTCAAATTTCAGTCAAATATTTAAAATTAATGCCCAGTTTAGACAAATAATTCAGGAAAACAACTTCACAATGCTTTGTTTTGAAGTTCTGGGAACTTACAAAGGATAATATTTGTTGTAGTCTGCATTTACCGCACAACACCAAGTGTCTACATAGAGATAACGAACCTAGATGGGCAGGATTCATCCCACTAATTTTAGTCATCTAAAATGTGAGTCCAGTCAAAGTCAGTCTTGTACTTGCCTCTGTATTTTATATAGAAGTTTGGGCACCTGCTGAGAAATTCTTTTGGTCTTGGAGATAAATGAAGGCAGAAGACATCAGCTGTCCTCCAGAAATGACCGGTGATCACAGAGACAAATTACGAGTCTGATTCTTGAAATAAATGAAGATGCTTAACTTAGGGTGGGCTTTTAACCTTTCAGATTCGTAAAGGACAAGATCACCCTCACATCCTGGGGCTAACTGAATAATAGAGGAGCTGCACTGACATGTGACTGAATTTCTTTCCTTTTAAAAGAGCATATATCCATACACATGCATATATATGTGTGAGACTACATATCTGCTTCTAACTAGCAAATAGATGTAGCATTTTAAAATAACATTTCAATATACATTGTTTTGTTGTGGTTTTTTTTATATTTTTTCCAGTTAAAAACCAAATAAAATTATTATGGGAAATATTTATTTTTTGGATCTTAACTGCAAAGATAGTATGTACTTCTCCCACGTTTTATCTCTCTGATCATTCTTTACTATGTCACCTTCCTAGAATTGTGGATCCATTGTAACCAATGGATCTCTGCAGTTTAACAAGTACAAGAATGACATAATGAGTCTTTAAAAAGTTGGTGTAACACCTGCTACTTATGCCATTGTCTGAACTAAACCCTTGGGTGAAACCTGTTGTCTTGGCATTGCCTTACAACATCACCGACACGCTTTCAGATCTCTCAAATAGCTAATCAGCTAGAGCAGAGAGGCTGCTGTCCTACACCTATCATGGAATAGGACCTATCACCTATTATAATCTGTGTTGGCTGTAATTATCTTAAACATTTGCTGAATGAGGGCTAATGTTACAACCTTGCCAGAGAAGTACATTCAAGCATAAGTAAGGCTTCTGTTAAAAAAAAAAAATTAGGTGAAACATTTGAGAAAAAGGGAAACAGTAATAATCATTATTAGTAATTTTCATGTCAAAATTGGTAGGAATTCTTCAGACAAAATTCCCATGTAGCTTTGGATAATGGCATTCTGAGATAGCAATTCTACTGAATTTAATAGAATTGCTTCTATTTAGAAAACTTCTGGTTTTAATGAATGTACTATCTGTTTTCATATTTACAGAGTCCTTTTCTCCGCCTGGCATTTGTGAACCATCTTCCTTTAGAAACAAACAGTACAGCCACATCCACATTGATCAGTAGTGATTCTCTGGGTTGCTTACTGATTATGATAGGACCACACACCCAAAAGACAGCAAGCCTCTGTGTAGCCATAGTTCATTAAGCACAAGGAATGTGATGGAAAAGCTCCAGGCTGGCTTTCCAACAAGTGTTCACAGGGTTAATTATTTTAAAAAGGATGATTGCTCAAACTAATTTAGTAAAGGCACTTGTTTTGTGTAAAGTACAAATGCCTCCAAAAACTAAATACAGAAGTTTGCATAATTTATAATGACTGATATCTTAAACAAAAGATTTGGTCCTGAAATGTCGTTGCTTTTCAGTCAGTATTACTTATATGAGATTTTCAAGTCAGTTTTCCACAATCTCATTTTTGGAGGTGCTGAGGCATAAAATGACTCTTCCAGAAGCCACAGGATGTTCTGAGTACACGATACCAGCAAAGATCTGACATAAAAGTAACAAAATGAGGTTTTATATGTTTAAGTTCTATTGTTTGATCTAAGCATTAAGGTCTAAGGTTCCAACATCAGAAAGTGATTTCTGATAAAATATTCTTCTGGTCATTAGTGAATGCAGACAACTCATTACAATAATAGTTTTTGCCCAGTAACTTCCATCAGCAGAATCTGATGCCTGCACAGATGTGCATCCCACAGTTAGCTGAGAGGCATTTTCTTAACTTTTTGGTGAAAATAATTTACACAAAGTCCCCAAAGTATAATAATTTTCTCTGATATTTATATCAAATCTTATATTTATAACAAATCCTCTTTCCTATATGCAAATGGATGATCAGTATCCACTAGTAAAATGCCATTCTCTCAAGTCATTACAGCTGCTTACACAGGAATCACATGGCTGAAAGTATTGTGAAAGTAAGTGTATGGAATTAAACTATTTAAATATGGAGGGTTGTAACACCATGATGTTTTATTTTTATGTTTTCTTTTTACTTTATAAAATGAGAGTTTGTATTTTGCATGTGGTGGTGGTCCTGAATAACAAGAATGCTTTTGTAAATCAGTTTACCAAATACACTGCAAAAAACACACACAGTAAATTAATGCTGAAATAATTTTCATTAAGAAGTGCCACTTTAACAAAATTAGGCAGATAAGGATGAACAAATTGAGAGACATTTTAAAGAATAGTAAGTGTACTTGTTTTTTTCTTAATTGAATTCCATTTCCCATAATTTATCACCTTTATTGTCCTTCTAATTTTCCCCGTTGTCCTGGACTATCTTTTGTTCCTTACAGACAAATTTTTTCTTTTATTTCTTCTATTGCCCATACCCTTAGAGAGAAGGATGGAGGATAATGTGAGTCAATAGCCTACCTAGGGAACAGAGCAAAGAATGAGAACTGTTTTCTTCTCTTGAGGAGAATGATAATTTCTCTGATTATTCAGCCCTCTTTCCTTCATTGTTGACCTGTTTCACATGAAGTCATATCGCAAAGTAATATAGTAGCAAAAGATGTCGGTATCTAACTTATTTTGTATTTTTTCTATAATATAATTAATGTTGGAATTTCTTCTAAATAAAAAGTTCTTAAGTCCATGTCGTGTCATATCAATTTTATGTGATTTTACATGCAATTTACCTCATCAAGCTTTAATCATCTAAAAGTTAGATGTCTCATCAAATCTAGGATGTAGGCACCATCTGTCTTTAATGGGGAGACAGGCATCTCAAGAGGGCCATTCATCCCACTGGCCCAAGACACTTGTATTAAGATGGTATGGAGGTGTTTCAAATGGAGCCTGCTTGATTAGTTTAGATTAAATGCATGCATATTTCATGGGTAAAATCTGGGGAGATGAATACAACCCCATGCCAAAGGTTTGAGTTTTTCATTCATGAGGATGGATGCAGTGTGTTATATATTAAGAACTTAAAAACTGTACAATTGAATGTGAAAAAAATAATAAAGGCAAGCAAGAAAAAACCTCTTAGTTATGATTTTAGTGTGGCACTCATTTGTTCTGGTTCAAATAAAAGGTTTAGGATATGAAGATATTCTTTGTCTTTCCCTGTTGGAAAACTCCTGTTTCAAAAGGCAGTTTTTAAAATGTCAAACACCATACATGACAACAGGGACATTTCACCTACAGCTGAAAAGAAACTTGTCAACTCATCATTCAGTTACTGCATCCAAACTATTTCTACTGTTTTTTGTTGGGTTTTTTTTAATAATATTCAGGGATTAATATAGTATTAAATTAAGTAGCCAGTAGCATAAAAAAAAAAGAAGTTGCTTAAAGAATGTATGTTTAGCATTTCAAAGTGAGTTCAAATGTTGATTATTTTCTTTATCAAGTAGGGTTCCTAATTAGCAAATTGTTAGTGGTTGGAAACTGTTTACTGCATGCTACACTACCCCAGAAGCAAAAGAAAGAATTTATCAGGAATGATTTGAAATTAATGAGAATGTCAATATATGGATTTCATACAGAATATTCTGTCTTTGAAACATGGACATCAGCCCTCTCATCTCAGTTCTTACAGTGGTGTCTGCAATTTGTCAGCCATCCTTCCTTTCACCTCTCACAACTACAGCCTGACTCAGTAATATCAGTGATACCAAAGAGAGTGGATGAAGTAAGGCACTTTGTGCTACGTTGTTTAGAGATATCAGAAAGATACACGACCATACACTGGGGCCTGATATACTTTAGTCACAGTCTAACTTTTAGCCATCTGCCCTTGGAATAGCTCTGCTACCTTGCATGACATTCAAAATTTGGCGTCTCTTCAGTGATGCAGTGCACAAGTTTTCATACATAGCAACCAGAGGCAATAGGAAGAGGTGTTTGAAAGTGCATACAAAAGTAGTACTCTAAAATGCTTAAGCTCTCCTGACATATGCCACGTAAAATGTAGGTCAGGAAAAAAACAAAAAAAAAGCAAACAACAAAAAAGGCCATACATTTTTTCATGTAATCCCCTACATGCATTCTTTATGAAATGCTTTCAGTGAAGTAAGAGAATAAACATAGTTCTCTTTGCAAAGCAACTTGCACAGAGTGGTCACAGTGGTAACTGATACTAAATGAACAATTCATGACTGAGTTCTGCCTTCACTGTGCAATGACTGGGTAAACCATCCAAACAAACAGCACACGCTTTACTCTTTTTTCCTATGTGGTCTTGGAAATTACCACTGTATACATCAACAAAACACAGTATATTAATATGCCCTGGGGGAAAAAAATTTTAAAAGCCATGCAAAACAATTTCTGAGCAGAAGGGAGGGAAAAGATCATATTTTCCAGAACTAGAAATAGCATATGGCCTGATTTACACAAATTCAGGGAGCAACAGTACAGATTTTTTTTCTGCAAATGGTGATTATCCAGAAAAAAAAAAAAATAAAAAAAAAAAAAAGTGGTAGTTGTGAGCTGTTACTGGAACTTCTGTAAAAAATATCTGAATTGAGATCTTGTATAGAATTCTACTGTCACTTTTATCTTATTCTTTCTAAAGAAATAGTTTAACAAAGTTATTTCAATACGCCCAGGAGAAGGGCTATGCACGTAGTCTTTCAGGCTGGGGACACTACGGCAGTGGTGTATGAAAAAGGAAGCACAGTAATCACTACCTTTTTACCAGGTTCAGTATTCTGATCTAAATAAATTAAAAATTTTGAAAAAGAACCAAAAAAAAAAATAAAGCCCAAAAAAAACCCCAACAAACCCACACCAAAAAAGCCCCCAAAAAACCTGAAAAAACCCAAACCAAAAACCCTGGACTCATTTACGACCAGAGTATTGTGGGTGTATTTTAAACAAATAACTCACCTAAATAATAGACAACAGAGAAAAAGGACAATAAGCTGAAACATGACTCATGATGATGAGGTAGTTTTAGGGAGTGCCAATTTACTGTGTCTGTCTAGAGCTGGTAGTGGGTGAGACAGGGTAGAGAAAAAAAGAGAAAGAGATTTGTATCTCTCTGCCTCCAGACATTTAAAATTAATGACCCATAGTGTGATGCATGAGTTTATGCAGAGATACCTGAAGGATACGTTGCTTCTATAAAGCTCTGTATCTGTGCAGTAATCCTTTATGTGTAGCAGATTGCAGCTGAACTAGTCATAAGCAGCAGCAGAAAATGTGCAAATGGATACATAACGCCCACTTAAAGCTTATGTTAATTCAACTGCTGCTTTGAAGAAGAATTAGCAATGGGTAGTATGTGCTCTGTCTTGCTGAACAGCTACTGTCACCCTACAGTTGTCTGAAAACCTAAAAAAAGAAGAAACACCTGATGTGCATATTGTGCAGCAGGCTGCAATGTTAGTAATAGAAGAAACATTATGAAGCATAAAATAATTAACTTCTGGAGAAAAAAAAATACTTTATGCAGAAAGAAGGGACCAGGATTTTCTGTATGAAAAATGCATCATTTCACAAACTCCATTGGCACTGTCATCTGAACAGATGTTTGTTGCAGCTCTGTTTCCTTGGCCCTCTCTGAAGTTCATTTATTCCAAACAGGTGAGCAACCGCTGTTAAAATTAATTGGCCCTTGAGTGGGCCAAATTATTAGGAATTATTAGGAAGTGGAAAGAGTCTGTCCCTTTCCCAGCTCACAGTTTGGGTCAAAGATTATAAGCACAACAGTGCACAGCCTATATTGAATGTAGCTCCTGGTGATGTTGATATTCAAAAACTGTTGTCTTAGCCAAGGAGAAATCTGCAGGGAGAAATGAGAAATGGCCCAGATTAGATTAATGGATTAGTAAATTTGGTTGCTGAATTTCCACTCTGTTCCACAACACAGACAACTCACAGGTACAATTCATGCAGTTTTCTGAATTCAAGAAAATACACACAACAAAATAGGTAATTTCAGAGCCTGGTCTCCTGCTTTCTAGGCAAAGATGTTACATTGAGCTAAAGTAGATGTGTTACTTTGGGTGAACTTCCAGTAACTCTCATCATCACTTCTACTGTTTCAAGCAGCAGGAAAACTTGGTTCACTTTCTCCAAGACTGTAGTACTTCTCCATACAATGGGATAACCCTTTTTTCGAGCACAAAGATCAGGATTAAACCAGAATGGATTTAAGAGGGCCTGCTGTACAGCTCAAGTTGCTAGCTGTCCGATGGATATTTCTGTCTCTTCCTTGTGCTGGCACATGATTGCTTATGATTATATACAACAGTATATTGATAACACAGTATTCTGATTAGGAATCTGGCAACAGGTGCACACTTTCCACAGATCAGCCATAAGGGAGACCTTCAGTCTACCACCTATATATGAGAACAGAAAAACAAAAAGGTATGAACTTTTATCAAAGGTTTTAAAGTCAGTATACTGAATACTTTTGAGGGTTACATGGTATTTTTGTGCGGAATCCCTTTACAAAGAAATATAAGGATTTATCTTATAAAAGCACTTAAAGACCTGATTTCACTTCTAGGGAGAGCAGTTACCCCACAGCTACATCACCAAAAAGGTTACACTATCTGCTTCTTTTTTTTTACTGCTGACATTCAGAATTTTAATTTTCAAAGACTCCACAAACTGCACTCAAACACAATAGATGTCTGAATTTTGCAAATGTATCCTCTTCTACAAGTTATGTGTCCAGTTTTTAATAGCAGAATTGCTACCAGTTGCCCTTAAAAGTTAATATAAGCAAAGCTGTATATCCAGGTTCCTACTGTGAAGAGAAATAGAAGCCTTCAAGAACCACTTAGCCTATCATAAGATGTGAGCCTAAGGTGTGCAGGATGAATGACCCTCCGACAGTGCCTTCATTGACTAAAGAGGGGAATTCATCAAGATCAGTCCCAGTTTGACCGCAAATATCTGCTTATGTGCATGTGAAAGACCACTCAAACCATACCTGTGTGAACTAAATGTCCACTGAACTAAAAATCCAACCAAATGTTCCCTCAAGGTCTGGGAGTTCTCACAACACTTCTACTGGATCTGTCATCATACGCAAAGAAAAATTGCTGGAAGAGGTGCTTATGCCATTTTCACTGTTGCCATTAGAGCACTCAGAAAGGTTTTGAAAGTCTTCAGCTCACATTCTTTATCTCCCTCAGGGGTCTTGAACTCACTTCTGCAAGCATGGCCTTGGTTTTGACACATTTTGGAACAGATCTCGTCTACCTCTCCAGCAGAAACAGATCTATTCATATGCAGTCATTTAAATGTTGGGGTAAACACAGAGAATAAAACCATCTTTTACCTTAATCACTTGTCAGAATATTAGGAGATGTGTATTAAACATCTTCATCTAAGTTGTATTTTTTTATTAAAAGGTGAATATCTTCAGCTAAAGCAGCCAAGAAGACTCTTCTCCACTCCCAGACTATGCTGAAGTGCAGTGATTAGGGTAGTCTTAAGGAATCTAAAGGATTGCTGCTCAAGTCTCCTTGGGCAGGAGAAAAATACTCTGTGGAAAAGGGCTAGACTTAATAATTAACCTAATAAAAGTTCCCTCCAATCCCTTAACCATTTCCTTTCTCTTTTACAGGAAAACAGACAATTAACATATGTGAAAACAACTGTCCTCTTTAGAACTATTGGCTGGAGTCATATCCTGTGACAGCAATTAGAACTGAAGGCAATCTTGGTTTACAGTTAGCGATTTCTTTTTAAAAACAAACAACAGAATGAAACAGAAATCAAACCTAAGCCAAATTAAAAAACAAACAAACAAACAAACAAACAAACCAAAATAAAACAAAAACAAAAACCCAACAAAAAAAAACAAAACAAAACAAAACAAAACAAAACAAAACAAAAAAAAAACAACTGAACAAAACAAAACAAGAAACAAAACAAAAAGCAAAGAACCAACAACAAACAAAACCCAAACAAACAAAAAAAACCACGTAAATTCCTGGCATTTACAAAACAAACTTCCACACAAGCTATAAGGAAGGAATACAAAAGAAACTTTAATGCATGTTTGGAAATGAACTTACATTGAACCCTTCATGAGCGAAATTAATTTGGCACCTCTGATTTCCACCAGGGACTAGAGCTGGAAATGACCATGGCCTAACAGAGAGGCTTTTCTTCTGGTATTTCCAGCTGAGATGCCAAGTGGAAATGCTGGAGTCTGATAAGAAATCTTGCTTTCATAGATGTTTGTCCAAACACGACGCGAACGTTAAAATTTTGGTTATCTGGCTGTCTTTGCAGACTGACACTCAAGTGAGTTAGCAGAACAGTTTTAATTATTTATAATGAAGCTCACATTTGTTGTTTTAATAGAAAATTTCTATCTTTCCAAAGAAACCAAAGCAGTTTCAAAAACAAAGTATAATGAAAGTCCTACAGGTTAATACAATAGTGAAAGACAATACCTAATTGAGATGCTTAAAATACAGCTACTAGATACAAGGCACATTTTAAAAGTCTGTCTTCCCTCCTTACTCTCTTAAATTACAGTGAGAAAAAATTTTACTCTGAAGATCTCTTGTCAAATCACAGAAAACACTGTGAAAGTACAGAGAAGTCCACTATTAAACTGGCTCATCTTTAGAACAGATTTCTTCTGTAAAACCCGTCTTCATTCACACCTCCATCCACTCTGCTCATCTCTTAAAATGTACTTTAAGTGAAATTTTTACAAGAAATGAGACCTTAGACAGTTTCTCAGTGGAAGTTTCAGTCCTCATCCTGCCCTAGCAGCACCAGGTGGTAATAGTTTGCAAAAACAGACAAGATGTGCTACCTGTTTTCTGAATGCATTACTAATGTATTGTTGATGGTGCTATGTTCAGAAAAACTAATAAAGAGATTATAATGCACCCTTAACAGTGAACTAAAAATAAAAACACTCTCTGACCTGGTAAACAGCTCTGTACAATGCAGCGATACTGAGGGACTGAACCAAATAAACCATTACAGCTACCTGCTTCTGTTTGCATCAACCTGTGAAATAGCTTCATTCCTCAGTGCTGGGGAATGAAGTCATCTTGTCTTCTCTAACAGCACAAATTATTAAAGAGAAACCTTCAGATAAGTATGTCTGATAAACCACAATCGTGCATCAGTTTCTGTACTAGCAATTATATGGCATTTTCTAGCAAATTCTTGCTTTTAATACCTTCAACAGCTATGTAATTAATGTAATTATCTGATCAATTTATATGATGCATCTGTCCCAAATATTCTGGATGAACGTATATATTCACGTACATATACAAAACCTCACTTTATTGATCAAATCAGGATGACACAATTTAAAACAAATACCTTCCAACCTTCAAAATCTAGACAAGTTTCCTCTTAATAAAATCCCAAGTTATTGCCCAAGTTATTATAACTTAGTTATAATAGTTATATTATATTATATTATATTATATTGCAATATAACATATAGTTATTATATTAATTTATTATATCAGTAGCATTCAATGAAAATCAGCACACTAGACCAAAAAATAAAGATTATACTGGGGTAGAAGTTCCTCCATCCAGAACTCCAGATGTGAGGACCATGAGCACATATTCTGCTTGTGATCTTATCTGTTGCCTTGTAAGTGACTGTGTCCTTCAGATACAATGAACTAAAAAAACAATAATTAGTGCCTGTCCAGAATGGAAATGGTAGTGGAAGTGAGGATAGCTATTAAGCAGCAATGCACAAAAAAGACCTGGAGTAGAAAACAAAGTATATTTCGCTCCTGATGAGGTTTGCAATGCTTTTAAAACCTAGAGTAAAATGCTTACCCTGGATAGACAAAACATTGGAAAATCTTCATTTGGACATGTGCTTGTAAACAAGAAAACAGAACAATTCCCTGGCTACTGTTGTTGCCAATGCATCAAGATGCACCTAAACATCCTAAAAGGCTTTCTCAGTCCACAAGCTTGGCTAAAAGGAAGGAAATTGCTCCTTCAGACTCAGACAGTACCTCTCTCAGACAGTCTGCCTTCATCTCTCAGATGTGCTCCAGGTAATTGCCTCTCACCCAAGCAATGACCTCAACCCAGCATGAAGAAAAATGAGGAACTGTGTCATCTGGACAGTATGAAGCACAGTGCAGCTATGTGACATCACCAATTACACTCAAAGGGGTCACAGTGTTCCCTTTAATGACTACCTATTACCTATATAATTTTAAATAAGATGTATGAAGTCTATAAGTAACATCTTTTACATCTTATTTACATCTATGTAAATAAGATGCAAAAGTCTGCCATCCAACAAACTGCTTGTCTCCTTCGGTAGAAGAATCATTCTAAGGTTCCCCTTTCTCAGAGGAAAATAATGGCTCTTTGGGTGTGTCTGTACTGGCTTTTGTCAGGAACTGTAAATGTCACATAAATGATGATCCATGTAAAAAGTCACTTGTGACAGTTTTGAAATAATTTGTTTGGAGTCAAAATGTATTTGCTAGTGTCTTATGTAGCCAGAAGGTATTGATTCAAAGATCAAGAAAGGCAAATACACTGTTGCTGACATTTTTGAAAGGGTCATATGCAAAACACATCTCTCTCAGAGTTTCTAAAACTCCATCTCTCTTTGTGTTTAAGACTAGGGATCTATCAGAAGACTAGGGATGACTCAGCAGAAGCTTTCATCACCTCACATATGCTGTCTAACTGAATTCTCAAAATATCTGCTTTAATTCAAATCTAGTTTGGTCATTTCTGCAGAGCTCATGGGTTTTCCATAAGTGCCATTCCAAAGAGGGAGAGTCAGCGGCTCCTGGGAATGAGAGGATATGCAATGCCTGTTTTATTTTTGTTTTTGCAATAGTATAATAGCATAAACCCACAGCAGCTTTGATGGATTTAGAGCAGATATAACCCATGTATGAAAAAAAAATCTAGATATAAATAGGCTTAGAGGTAACTAGAAATAATTAAGTTTGAAATAGGAACACCTATTAAGTTGTTCCAGAGGGGAACTACTTTTGAACCAGAGAATGCATTTGGATCATCTATACTATGAAGTGATAAGCTGTGTAAGTTCAAAGTACAATGGAAATCCCTGACATTATCCATGCCTATTAGTAAACAGTGCTGGTATAAGTGCTATGGGAAATACCTTTGTGATTGTGGACACAGACCTATTGTGACTGTAAGACTCTGTATGTCTGTAGTTATTCTGTTAGAGGTTCTCTATGTATCACAGTCTTTCAACATATTCTGAAGTCCAGTAACTTTTTATGTCTTACTATTCAGTGAAGAAACACCTAGCAGATTTTTCTAAAAAGTCACTATAATGACAAAAATCTATAACCATGACTTAAACTCTAGTCCACATAAGCCTGAAAATTTTCTAGAATTATCTATCACATTCCTTCTAGACAGCAAACCAAGAGCACCAAAACTGAGATAGATAATGTTTCTGTCTTCTCTGGAAAAAATGTAAAGTGACAGTGACAGAGTGATCCTCTCTACACTTCTTCTGTTCCTTCAAAAGAAGAGCCAAGTCTTAGGATTACATGATATACACTGTCTGTCTTCAATTTTATGCTGTGAATGTTAGGAAGAACTGCAACAGACCAGACAGAACCCAGGAAAAACATCTGCTTGCTATGTCTCCTCAAAGATAATTTCATTCCTAAAGGAAGGAAGTGGATTGCAGTCCATAGCTCTATATCCATGTAGTAAATATCAATATGGTCTGTGCTTAACACCAGTGTAACTCTAGTTTACACACACACACACAGACAAAAACAAACAAACAAACAAAAAACACACCAAAGAAACAAAACAAAAACAAAAAAAACCCCCAAAACTACAACAATAATATATACCAGTACTTGCTTCAGAAAAATACTAGATTTTCAGCTCTACCAGTATAAGGGTAACTCCAGTCACATTCAGAGAATTGTACTGTTTTATGCTTGCTCAGAGTTTGGACATAGATGTAACAACTAATAGTCTGAGGACTAAAGAAAATGGTAAAATAGCAAACCAATAGGAATGTGGACTTACCACACACTTACTGTATGTTTCACTGGAGAATGAAATTCATTTATACAGAAGGATTTTCTTAAAAGCACACCCTGTCTGAATTTAATAAGACGTGGGGGAAAAAAGAAACTGCAAGGACTGTTCTAATTCCCTGTTTACTGAAATAAAACATCGTAATATATCACTGTTAGTGTGTCCATGCTCGTGAGCATTCTCTAGCTGACCAGGTTAAATATTTAACTTTGCACTAACCACCTTCATGAGTTTTCCAGTTCTGGACAGTGAGTTTGCATTGAACACCTTGCACAGAGCATTTTCTGTATTTGCCTGATTGCAATGATTCTTATTCATGATTCTTGCATGCACACAGGCTTTTTGAGAGTTATTCAGTTCCAGAGGGCTATTTTCCACTTGATGTCAATAATTCTTTATTCAGCTATTTATCAGAATTCTTTTCGCTGTGTCTAATGGATGATGTCACCGAGAAAGAGTTATAATTGCAGGTGGGAAATGAAAAGGAGATCAAAAGGCTTTCAAGAAACAAAAGTTCTCTATTTATACAAGTTCTAAGAAACAAAGAATGCAATAAGAAACAAGCTGCCAACAAAATAAAGCTAAAATGGAAGCAAAATTATGGCTAAACACACTAATCTTCAAAGTTTAATATGGGTTGTCAGCAGTTCTTTGAAGAAATCATGTTTCTGAAATTGCAAATGTAGAGCCATTAGTCAGCTATATATGAATGAATATTTCCCTTTCCCAAATCAGATTTATGGAATATTTTGCCTTCTGTCAGATTACAATATATTTGCATCTAATAGTCTAATTTAGAATGCTTGAGATATAAATAGATGGGAAATGTGGCATAAATTAACATTGATACCAAAGACTAATGTGTTTTCCTTATAAGCTGTAAACTGCTCCCATGTCAAGGGAAAGCAAAACTGCTCTGCACTTGAGGTTTTCCGAGGTAAGAATGCATTGCTATGTCTGAGCAGGCACAGCACTCTTGGATTGTGAGATGTGCTATCCAAATTCCTTTCCATGTTAACTATTACTGACCTTCAGCCATGGAAAGCAGCTAGTAGGGTGACTTAATTTGGCACCTGTTCTGGGGATTTCTGGGTAGCTGAAGCCAAAAGCAATCCATATTTAGGTGCCCCAGCCTGTTCTCAGCACATACTGTATTTTGCGGTGGATTTCCTCAGGAGATTGTAAGGGCAATGCCATGTGGGAATTCCTAAGTGTTGCCTTTCACTCCCTCAAATACAAATGTGAGGCTGTTTTTTACTGACATCTTTTTTTTTCTGGTAAGACTGGCATCCATAGCAGAGAGTCCTCCAGTAGAATAACACATTTTCCAAAAACACCTCATGGGAACACACATTTCTTGTGAACGAGAAAGGAAAGCAAACTATTAATCAAGTGAAACTAGGCTTGCAATCCTATTGGGTATGGACATTGTGTGGAATTTTCTTCTTATTTCTTGAGAATAATCACAGGAAGAGTGTGGGTGGATTGGCTCACATATGAAAAGTCACCTCTCAGATAAAGGAAAAACAACGTTTGGAAACACAGGGTTTCAACACAACCCTAGACAGAGGACAAAAGCGAAGAAATAAACTGGAGTCATGTCTCGTCTGTCACTCGAGTCTGTGCTGAAACAATTGCTCCACTTCCAGTAACAAAGGTAGAGCACCTTTTCCCTTTCTGATTCTGGAACTACACTACCCTATATGTATAATTTTATTACTTTAGATTTTTTAGAAATAATGCTAATAAATACTTATAAAACTTTTATTTTTCCAGAATTAAAAAAGAACTACAAAGACCTGAATGATGTAGTTAGATTCTGACACTCATTATGAAAAAAAATTTAAAAATTACAGAGCTTCAGGTAAAATTCCCCTACAAACAATTTTTTATCAAGGTGCATCACATATGAGTTTACTGTTTTCAATGACTGTAATAGTACACAGAGGATGAAAATACCTTTATTTCTTTTCACTTTCACAGATATATGGAGGCTATAAGAATTTGCATTAAAGAAAAGATTTTCAGAGGGCATGATTTTCAGAGGAATGAAAGGGGATGGTTCTGAAGCTTATTTCCTCCCCAACCATAGCATTTTTTATGCTAGTGCGAAATATTCTTGAGCCAGCTGGTTGTTTTGTTCACACTGGCTTTCATTGCCTAATCTAGTGAATTCATTATAGCTCCCTGCCTGAGGGCTCAATTTTCAGCTGCGCTGAGCATGACCCATATCAGCTGTGGGAAAAGGAAGGCAAAGGCTCTGCGGGCCCCTCACACCTCCCTGCACTCTCAGGAAGCTGTGGGGTGACCCTGCTGCTGCACCAGCCCAGACAACCATAACTAGGTGACATTGCCTTGCATGGGTCTTGGAAATTAATCTCCTAGTGGGAGTTCTCTTGCCAAAACGTGAAGTCGGTGTCAGGGACTTGCAGAGTAGGAGAAGCTGTCATGAAATAATGCTGGTCCTGTGTCAGAAGGGGACTTTCCCATACCTGGCATTCCTTGATTAATTCACCCTGGGAAGTGCTTCAGGCCTGATTTTGCAAAGTAAAGAGAAATTTCTGGAGTCAGAATCTAGAATCAAGTGTGTTGTTTCTGAGGTAACCAGACTCTAATATCATCACAATAAGTAGTATAATTTTGTTTCTTGGTTACATGCTAGAGATGTGACATTACAGAGAAGCTCTGTGTCAAATGCATTCTATTTGCTCATGTGCTACCAAAGGACAAACAGTACTCTGTTTTTAAAGCATTTTGGCTTAGATTAGTGGTTGCGGAAAGGGAGCTGTGTCCATTTTGTCCTCGCTAGCAAGTGGGTGTTTGCCTCCCACACTCACGTCACTACCACATTTGGCAGCGGTGACACTCTGGCAGCAATAATTTATCTAAGCAGTCCCAGCACTGTGAAGTAGTCCCACTACTCCCTAAAAATTTTCTTGAGTTGAGTAGTTTGGCTCTTTACTTCCAGTTCACTGACCTATGGTCATGCACACACAAACACATGTGAATGCCCATCTCCGAAGTACTGCAAGGACCTAAAATTTACAAATCAACAAGACAAAATGGTCCTAGCCAAGTAGGAAGAACAAGCAAGATGAAAACATCATAAAGACCCCATGCTGGCACAGCATACTGACTCATACTTTCCAGTTATAAATGTCATCCATTAGGTTAAAAAAATGATAATAAAAATCAGTCTGCATTCTGGGTTGTGGGTTTTTTTATTGCTTACTTTAATAGCTCTGCTCTTCATCAGCTCCAGTATTCGGCAGCTGATCCCTCTTTCCTTCAGTAAGGACATGTGATAGTTTTGCTGAATAGCTGCAAACATGCTCTCTGCTGGGTACTAATAGCTGGCACATTAGGCTGCTTGGTGAGCTGTGGCAGTCAAACAGAAATGCTTTCAACAGAATGATTTCAGTAAAGAAGTGGAGAGTTGGGATTTTTTTTTTCCTTTCTCCACTCTGCTTGGTGCCAGAGTTCTTAAAATAGTACTCTCAGAGTCTTCTTGTTACCCATTTTGGAACCCAGATGTAGGAAGCCAGCCAGCACAGCTGGTGGAGCCTAAGTGTCTCACAGATAGGGAAAGATTATGTGGCCTTCATTTTTCTCTTAACTGTTAGTTTACACTTTATTCCTAACTGTTATTGATGTTACTGCTATTGGAGTGTCAGGAATAAAATGCCCAGGTTTGCTGAGTTGGAAGTCCTAGGAGTTGAAGACCTTCCTCTGCCTCCTGTTGTCATTGTCTTGCCACTGTACTTTCTCAGATTCCCTGACTCCCTCATCAGGAATGTGGATTTAATTAGTTGTTCCATTCTGAACTCACGCTGATACCTGTGCTGAGCTATTAGAACTGATGTGCAGTGATGCTGTGAACTCATTCTCACAGCAGGCTATGTATAAAATCAGCTTTCTTCTTATACTCAGGAGTATATGTTAGATTTCTAGCACATTTCTGAGGAAAAGAGAGTATATGAAGTACCAGTACCAAGCTTCCTGACAGCAAGCTAAAATATACACAACAAATTGAAAGGAAGTGATGTGATAACCAGTAGAGCTTCCTTATAGTCATCTAGTAGGTACTGGGCTGGCCACTCTTAGAGACATGGGAATTTTCTTCTCCTAAGGATGCAAATGAAATTGCTGGAAACCTTCAGTGAAATTCTGTTTCTGTGAATTTTTTTTTTCCTGTTAAAGCTTTGCTATCACCTGAGCAGCCTCATGGGAACTTTCCTCATGTAATGTGTGGTAACTCCTACCAGCCTTGAGTTACTTAAAATCATATGGTTTCTGAAGGGTGGTTTTTGAGAGCAGCCCAGTCTGGGGTATTACAGTTACAGACCACAGAACTCCATGTTCCTAGTACATCTGTGAAAGCATTTGGGGGAATGGCAGTACGGATGGAAGCAACACTGATTCATTCTATCTTCATATGGAAACAGAGGGAACAGTTGGCCTCTCCAAACTGGAATGATACAGAGATCTGAATATGCAAAAATAGCACAGCAATTTCTAGGCAAAAACTAAATGCTTCTCAGAAATGCATTGAAAAACAGTGCATTGAGAAACACTTGAAAGGTACAGAGCGCAACACTTTGTTACACTAAGCCTCTTGACTTTTAGGTTATGCTGAAAATCAAGAGGAGTCAAGTATAAGCAAGGTATTTAATCCTTGCTTATACTTTTAGACCTTCTCTAGCACTAAGCATATTTTCTACCATAAACAAAGTTCTGATTGCAGCACACACAAAAGAATGATGGAGGTTTTTGGAGGTAGTAGACAATAAACTTCTTCACCAATTTAGGTTTCTGAGAAACCATTTCTGGTGGATGTCTGGCTATTAATTTACAGCTTTCCATTGCTCACCATTTTCTTCTCCCTCCTCATCACAGAATCAGAATGATTTGGTTTGTGCCTGTATCTCCCTGATGGGACCCTCAGGTCCAACGTCTTAGCTAACACTAGTAATAAAAGTGGTCTTGCATGAACATGTGGGTCTGTGAGTGGGAGCCTCTGATTCATACACATTCCTTTCTAACAGCAGAGTTGCAGGAACAGTAGCCTCCAGTAAGCAAACAGCTGAGAAGGTATTTCTTTAAACAGCTTCTGCTGTTTGCACAGAGGATATGAATACAAGTCTCTACACTCTCCACTGACTCACGCATGTGACCGTGTTCGAGCTTATGCCTACCTCCATTTCCTTCCCTTGTGTCAGCAACTCACAGCTTCTGTTGCTTCTGAAGTTCACTGTAATTATATATACAAGCAACACATGACTAGAGAGCTTTAAACGAGATCAGGATTTTTGCATGTAGGCTTTTGTTGCCACATGCCTCCTTTTCTAGGGAAGAGGGTCAGCCTGATGCCCAAGACCAGAGTTTTACCTGTAGTGGCTGAAGTCTTACCCATCTTCCAGTAAGATTTTGCAAGACCTGAATGCTTCTCTCTCCTTGGAGGGCTTCTCAGAGGGTTTAACCTGAGCAGAGGGGTTTTTGTTGTGTTCCAAAAGCCAGTTTCATGTTATCAGCCACTGGAAGTGTCTCACCTAAGCTACTATTTAGGATTTGTATATTAATTGCTGAGGGATAAGTAGTTTCATAAGTGAGTTCTCCACATTACAGGACAGATGTCTAAGACAACAGATGAATTTGCATGTGACATTGATAGAGAGGGTACTCCTGACTGTATTAAATGCTAAGCTAAAACTTATGTGACTAAATCTGTATAAAATTAACATTTTTTGTAATTTTTCTGTCATGACTGAGTCCACAACAGAGAAACCACATTGAAATCTCTATGTACCTCCTTTCCAGATGATTTTCTACCAAGATCCTCACTAACTCAATAATCCATAAAACTACCCCAAAGAAATAAGATCTTGAAATAGATAACAGATGCACTTAGGAGTTACATCTTGTGATGAATGAATACAAAACCCTAGCTTCATTATAGCCAGCCCACACAGTCACATTTTTTATTGCTCATATATAATGATCAGAAATCATTTGGGACCAAAAAACAGATAAACTCCAGTCAAAATTCTACCACTATCTCTAAAATAAAATAAAATAAAATAAAATAAAATAAAATAAAATAAAATAAAATAAAATAAAATAAAATAAAATAAAATAAAATAATTTATATTATTTGCAATGTTTGAAGCACCCTAACTGCTTGCTAATTTCTATCCTTAGGATGCTCTCAGTGAGAGCTCTGGTATCTTCCACTCTTTATTACCCTCTGCTATACCTGCCCTGATTGCAACACATAATTCTCAACAATCTGTTTTTTCTATTTACAATATCTTTAACTGGAATTTCACCCATGAAATTTAGCTTCCTGTTTATTCCTAATTTTGAGTACAAACTCTATGACAGTTAATGTTACTTCTGTTCTGTTTAAATATTCCCATGATTTATAGCAAGTAACTCTTGGCAAGTTGCCTTTAAATATTTGTCATTGTTCTATAAATTCTCATGTCAAGGGATACTTTCAGAGCAGGTAGCTCAGTGTGCAGGTTCAGTGTGAGTAGCAGGTTGGGATCTGGGTGGCTGGAGCACAAGGCAAGGGGCTGTGAGCTGTTGACCCTTTGCATGGGAAAGGGCCTGGGGACCTGTGAGCCAGGGGACCAGACACTCAAAGGCACTCAGGAGCTAAGGACTGAAGAAGAGGAAGGGCGAGACTTTTGTGCCCTTGGACTGGGAGTATAACAGCCCAGGGGTTCCTTTGTTGGGGGTCCCTCCTTAGAGGCAGCAGTTTGAGCTCTTTCTGTTTCACTGCACTGTGAGTAAATGGCTCCAAGGAACCAGAACTCTGACCCTTCTATGGGAAACCAGGAGGTAAACTGGTGAGGAAACCTGGTCTGACTGTGGAGTAGGATGTGGGGGAGCCAAGCAGGACAACTGTGGGTTCACTGGAGCTGCCCCCTGTGAAGAGACTTTGGTCCCATCAGTCAAAGTCTCTGGCACTGGGAGTATGAATGGTCAGACAGGGGAGTTTGCTTAATAGTTATGTGTCCTTTGTATCTGATCCTTCTTTCTCTCAAAATGGCACTTCCTATACCTTCCTAATCTATGAGATGCATTCTACGTGGATTTCACTTGCCTCAGAGTTTGCAAGTAAACAAATTTAGGAGAGATAGTTTCAGACAGTTACATACCCATTCTGCCTGAACTCCAATCTGGCTGAATACTGTGCAGTGCAAACTGTTTTGTCCTGCTAAGATTAAAGTGTTCACTGCATTCTAGGTCTGGAAATGGAGTGAAGGTGTAACTGGACCCATTAACATGATCACATTATTTGTATGACCAAAATCAGAATTGAACTGAAGTGTATGCCGAAGGTATATGATATTTGCCTACCCAGAGTACTTCTCATGATTTACAGGAATGTTTTTCCTGTCCTCTGACTCATTATACCAGTGCTGAAATCATCTGAAGTGAAAGCTTCTTTTGTGAGGAAGTTCAAGGCTTTTAAGGCTTGAGCTGAGCAATCTCCTAGTCTGATTGCAGCATTTCATTTTCTTGCAGAAGTAACATACTACCAATGCAAGTGATTCCCAGCCAGGTGATGGGAAAGAAAATTCTATGCAGTTTTGCTAAGTCTTGCAAGGAACAGTAGTAGAAGACTGATAAGTATGTCTTAGTACTTTTTTGGTGAGATAAACTGGCAAATTTCTATGCTGGACTACCATAGTGTTAAAAATTTTTATCTGTGTAAAACTAATGTACTATCATAAAGATATTATCTTCTTTTTCTTCTCTTTTTCTAGTTTACTATTTCTTGCAATTCCTATATCTTGACATTGAAATTTGCTAAGATTGATCAAGTCAAAATGTGACCAGATATCACATTATGGTGGTAACTATAAAAGAATAAGGCGTTTTAGCTTCTATCTTTTCTAGAGATAACATTGCACAACAAAGGCAGATTCTTAAGTTAGCAAGGTAAAAGAGCCCTATTTCCCTTTTAATAGATAAAAGCAACACTTTAAACATGGCATGGAAATGAAGAAGTGATGGTGTCAATCTCTGAGCACGGAGGTAAAGCTATCTGCTGCTCTATAAGAGGCCAGCTATATGATGCACTAGAACATTTACCAGAACATCTTGGCAGAAGGTTCCCATGCAACATTATGCTAGATTAATTTAAGGCATAAAAGGCATGGAAAATTATTACAAGTTCTGCGTACAGCAATATAATAAGAGACACAGGATTCCAGAGAACAGCAGAGAGAAAAATGGTTAGAAGATGAAGCACTTGGCTGCAACAGCTGCTTACTTAATTAGAAATATCCCTAATCTAATAAAATCATCATACTATGAATCATCTTGCCCAAGTTCATTCACCAGAGGTGTCAAGTATTCAATCAAAGTATTAAATCAGTGGACATTTGTTCATTTTTTCCTCCTAACTTTGGGGTTTTTTTAAATTTTTTTTTCTTTTTGACCTGGTCAGTCATGCTTAGGATGAAAAGTTCTTAGTCAAATCCTTGTCTCACATGGATTAGAATACAGGATCTTCTTGGGTTCCAGTCAGTTGCATTGTTTTCGTCAAATTAAAACCATCAGTGGAAAAAATTCATCATTACACAAAAAGCAAATAACTTGAAACATTTTAACAATTGTGTATTAGTGGTGGCATGCTTCAAAAATAAGTGCTGAACATTGCTGAGAGGAATGCAGGACTATATAATTATTTATGACTGGCTTTCATCATATCTTTCTTCTCCTAAATGATTAGTGTTAGTTGAAGGCCAAAGGAATACTAGGAAAATAAAGGAAGGAAAATGCAGGGTGCTTTTATATGGCCACTGCCCTCCATCTTCACTCACACATGAGCAACCATTCTAAGCATCTCCTGCAAGGACCAGTATTCAAAGGTGTTTGGACTTCATAATCTGAAATCCATGGAAAGAATGAAGAACCATGAATAGAAATGAGCAGGAAACTGTTTATTCCCATTCCAGGAATATGTTCAATTTGAGAAACAGTTTTCCATTCCATATTGGGATGAAATGGAGACCTTTCAGGTCTTTCTACTTTTTCTTGGAAAAATACAAAGAGCAAGTAAAAGCTTTGCTTTCTCTACTCCTCTTGCTCACCTTCATGTCCTCTAAAAGAGCCAGGCAAACAGAGTGCCAGCATACAAGCAAAAGAAAGTGGATCTGAAGCCCAGCTTTGCTGAACTGATGCATTCACATGCCTGTTCTGAGTACTTGACAAGCCTGTCACACATTATAAAAGAGTGTCCAACCTGCAGACTAATTCTGAGGTCAGCTACAATTAATTCTTCATACTTAAAATAGCCCACCCTAGAGCTCAGATGCATTTCCAGCCATCACTTTTCTGAAGCTGATGTATTCCCACTAAATCTCTCAGTCTGAGCACACTGACTCAGCTTCTGGGCTCGCCCCCAGCCTCCCTCTGCCACAGGGTTTAGCAGAGCTTGTTTGTTTGAGCACTCACTGCCACTAGCAGGACCCCAGTTCAATCCCAACACACACACGACACACAAATAAAACTTGAAAGGAAAATGTAGAGAAAAGGGAGAGAAATGTAGAGAAAAGGGAGAGAAAATGTAGAGAAATGGGATATACATCCCATACATCCCACAGAAACATGAATTTTACCTTTGTTCTTGGATTTTTTCCAGATAACTGAAAAATGGCCAGTTTCTGACATATGCCTAGGATAGACATTCTTACAACAATAATGTCATTACTTGCCCACATCCCTAGGCAGTAACTCAGAGAGTTTATTTGTCTTTCATATCTCAAAATATCAGCATTGCTTTTTGCTTGTGTATTACCATCCTTGTTGCATTTCACTGGACTTGCATATCTAAAATTCAGCATCCCCATAAGTATTTGCAACATTCTGGCCATGGTTTTTAATGTCTTTTTAATGCTGGAATACCAGAAAATATGTAGAAATTAGAGTTTGTAATGGTGTGCTACTCCTTGTGTTCCACAATTGAAAGAAAATCTTCCTATCTCTAACATAAATAGCAGAATCAATTCTTTTCCCCCAGTGAGGAGTTTGCTGCTCCACCTAAACTAAGCAGTCTGATTTCTTCTGAGATGAAGGGTTGTTTGTGAATGATGGTGTTGAAATCTGGTCAGTAACAAAGAATGATATCAACAATAATAAAAAGATACTTTAGAAGCATTTGAAAGATGATCGCCCTATATAATCATAAACAATCTGTCACTCACTGTATCTTTTTGGGCACAAAGTCATTAACATCAGCACTAGCAGCTGCTGCCACCCTGAATGTCAGGGAAAAAATGGTTAGAATAAAATTCCATTCCAAGTTTTTAGTTTCTCAGACTGAACCCAGGGATGCAAACACCACCGACCTTGGTATGAAGGATTTCCTGGATCCTCAATTCACATCTGGACACCACTTCCACCCTCGTAAGAATTTGAACACAATAACAAAAGCTTACAATCATATAGCAGCAGCTGCATTTGAACATATCTGGGTGTTGCTGGGAGAAATTAAACCATTGCAATGTCATGAACGTTGTAAATCATCACTTTATCTCTATTGCTCTTCAAATCAACTTTCTGGAACATTTTAACTCAGACAGTAGAGACAACTGTATGAATCTGAATTCATAAACTATTTTGGTCAAATGGGATAAGCAGGTATGTAACTGAAGTAAATTGGAGTCTGTGAAATGGAACAAAAGAAAGCTGTTGCCTTTCTTCCACACCTTGCAGATGGAAAAGAAACAAATAAAGAAAGAATAGAAAGTAAAGATTAGATCCACTGAATGAAGTTCTGGACCTTAAAATATTTCAGGTGCCCAATGCCAAATTCTCACCAAATGGGATTTGTAGGTATGTCTTATTGCCCATTTCCTACTGACTTAGACAAATCCTATAGAATGGCTTTACAAATGTGTTCTGTGAGATAGGATTTTGTATTTTGCTGCAAGACAGAACCTGCTCTGTGGAAAGTGTGTTTTAGCTCATGCTGCTTGATGCTAAGTTTCCTCAAAAGTGTTTTTATTTATTATTATTTGAAGGAGGCTCGGAGTGCGTCAAAAGTGTTGCAAATGTGTAGGTCCGTCTTTTAGATACAATGAATTTTACCTAGGGAAGAATAAGGGCAAAAATAACTAACCCAATCTCATTCTACAGCATGGTGACCTTCTTAGTGGATGATTATTCTACCCAGATGTTAGTAAAACCTTTGACACTGCATCCCTCAACATTTTTGTGGAAAAGCTTCATGGCTTGGCCACATGCACTCTTAGCTGGATTAAAAACTGTCTGGGTGGCTGGACCCAGAAGATGGGTGGTGAATGGAGCTACATCCAGTTTGTGGCCAGTCACAAATTGTGTTCCCAAGACTCAGTTTTGGGGTCAGCCCTGTTTAATATTTTTATCAATTATCTGGATGAGAGGACTGAGGGCACTCTTGGTAAATTTGCAGATAACACTAAGCTGGGCAGGAATGTTCATCTGCTGGAGGGGAGGAAGGTCCTGCAGGGGAATCTGGGTAGGCTGGATCAATGGGTCAAGGACAATTGTACAACATTCAAAAAGGCAAAGTGCCAGGTCCTGGCCTTGTGTCACAACAACTGCATGCAGCACAACAGGCTGGGGTGGCTGGGAAGCTGGTCAGTAGAAAAGGACCTGCCAGTCCTGGTCAACAGCCAGCTGAACATGAGCCAGGAAGGTGCCTCAGTGGCCAAAAAGGCCAATGGCATCCTGATCATAAAGTTTCCAATTTAAATGATTGTATGATTCTATGAAATGTTGAGTGGCCATTTTCTCTTTAGTTCAATCGGTGGTTTATACCTCATGCAACAGTTGCCAGGGTGCCAAGAAATAGTTCTGAGTATGAACATGAAGTTCTTTTTGGTCTCTGGCACCTGGATGGTAGGACCTTGCTTTTTGTGACTGATGAATCCATCTGTGGCTGCAATGACCACGTAAGACAGGGTGACCAGGGCTAGATTTGTCACTAAAAACAGGCTTAAAATGCTTTCTCCTCATATAAATTAAAATTCAATTATGTGTAGTCTTAACAACAATCTGGAATGGAGTCACTGACTGCCAAAAGCCTTAGAAGTCCCTTGAGACTTGTAGCAGATGTCCACAGTGAACAGGAACAGTAGTTATTGAGGTTGTCAGATTTTCTGGGCCATTGTTGAATCTGATCAGACCAGAAAGTGAACTGGAAATGTACAAAGGAACATTATCCTACTGTGCCTTCAAAGAGTATAAATCACAGAGTACTGTGCCCATCAGAGACATCAGTGGTGATGGTTTTAATATTTCTGGGGTGTGTCACAATGGGACAATAAGTAGAAGAGATGTCAGAGTACATGACCTTTCAAGTAGTCTGCTGAGTAACATAATCCCAATGTTCCTCAGGTTTTACATCAAGTTCCCAGACCTATAAAATCATGTTGTTATGCTCTTAGCACAATGACACCAGTAAGATAGTTAATATAGGCCAAAAATCAGAACTGACCGTCCTCCTCTATCTTGAGGATATCTCTGCAAATCTTCAGCTGGTTTCTGTTCAGAAAAGGTGTAGAGGAACAGACACCACTCTATGCTGTCACTGAGTTTACCAGTTCCTTTCCATACTGTCCTTTACTTCCCAGAGTAGGGACCAAGAGTGATAAACAACTCAGATCAAATTAAACTGATCACCATTTCTCCAGGTGACTCTCTGTGCATGAGTACCTGTTCTGTCACCTCTTCTGTCCCTGCACAGTCAATGAGCAAGACAAGTTGTGGTTATTGCCAACAGGCATTCTGCTTAGCAGTGATAGAAGACAGTGAGGGCTGTGCTTGGCTCTCTCTGACCCTAGCTGGCCAGCTGTCTATGCAGAAAATACTCTCAAATTTCCTAAAAAGGCATCTCAACCATCATTGTTTGCATATGGGGACACTTAGGGAAGAACCCTTCCCAGATTCTTCCGAGACAATAGGTCTCTGCACCATTCCCCCTCTGCGCTTTTCCCTAATTTCCATAATAGTCTAGTGGGATTAATAATCCTTGCTTCTACAGCCAAATAGAAAGGCAAGTAGCATTATACTATGTTTCCAAACAATACCAAATATTGCATTAAGACTGTAGACTATAGTGCAGTATTTTTAAGAACAACAGCTTTTTTTTTTTTTTTTAATGAGGTTTATTAAAGTGAAATCTGGAGTTTATTTGTTTGTTGTTGGTTTGTTGGGCTTTTTTTTTTTTTTTTTTTTTTTTTTTTTTTTAAAGGGAACTACAAGGTACAGCAGCTGCCTAAAAGACATTTCACCATAAGGAACAGGCTGATTCACTGCATTTTTCCTGAGTACAGATTGTTGTCTTCTCCCACACAGTCTTCATAAATTAGGAAGAAAACTTGAAAAGTATTATAATATATGGTTTTGATTGTCCCTGACTTACAGTAGTTGAACTAAACCTCAAATATGCAGTCTTCTTCTATGAAAAAAATGTTTAATAAGATATAAAAGATGAATTTAAAATTTCACTCTGAAGTGTCTCAAGGTAACTGAGGAGACTTAGCATGATTTAAACAGGAGGTTCAGCGATTTCTGTATCAGAGACCCAACCTTCCTTTTGTAAGATCTGGGGACATTGAGTAGCTCCATGTCTTGGAATATGTTCCTCAGCTCTTACATAAAGGCACAGGAAGGTGGGACTCTGTTACACTGCCATGTTACTGCCAAGTTCAAATGCACTAATCTCTAACCTGCTTTGACTCACTGCACCAAACTTCATTCAAACTGGAGTTTAAATGCCTGAAATGGAAAGCAAAGTCACCCAGGAAATCATCCAGACTATGCAGCCTATGAGAACAAAACCAGCAGGAGGCTAAGACTTCATACTAGTATAAGGATTTGTTTTTCTCCCCAACCTTTTCTTTTTTCATGCAATTTATATTTAGTCCAGGGAAACAATTAGTAAAACTTGCCTGAAATGAGACTTGGTTCCATGTTTCAGATTACAAGTGAGATGTCAGAAGTAATTCATTCAGAAAGTGGCAGGATCCCTTCAGGATGGTACAGTCCTTTGTTAGAATAGTAAATAAATAAACCCAAAAGCTTTTTGTTGCTTCTGTTTGTTTTTTTTTTCTAACTATAAGCAGCATGAGAAGGTTATCAGAAAGTTGTCGCCATAGAAAAAAGAGCATCCTTCCCTGGTTAGCAAACTGCAATATTTCACATTGTGATTACTTAACAATAATTTTGAATCATTCGTTGAGATTCTTAGACATTGAAGAGTATCTCTCTCCTACAAAAAAATAAAGATAGCTGAAAAAAGTTCCTAGCAAAATGCAACTCTTAGTCACATACAGGAAGGCGGTCTGCACTTCAGTGATGTATAGCATTCAATTCCGGTAAGATTTTCCTATTAGGGAAACAGCTGAAATGTCATAAACTATTCCAATTGCAATGGCACACATGTCAGAGCAAGGAATACCATAGTCTTTTAAATATTTTTAAACTGTCATGGCAGCATGAGCTGAGAGTGGAACAGCAAAGATAAATTATCTACAGTTTAGCTCTGCTTCTTCTGTGAGCTAGGGACATATGGGCAGTACAGTTTCCAGGCAATAAAGAAACAGAGATTTGAGATTACTGTGTTCAGTCCTAAGAGACAGAGAGGAACATGAATCAATATTTGCTAACTCTCCTCTCCTTTCCTTCCAGATTGTCAGTTCTTCCAGTACAGCTCCATGCTTTTTTATTAAATCTCTTCCTCTTCATACTTGACCCAGGGAAACTTTCCTCCTGTAACCTATGTAGGAGGATTGGCAGTGGGAGAAGTGTTGCAAAGACAGTCTTTTTGTTTGCAGTTTTAGTGCCAGGGAAGCAACTGAAAGGAAAATTATTTCAAGGGTGAGTGTGTGCTTGTTGCTGTGTGAGAACAGTTCAGTGAGTTTGGGAGCTGGTGGAGAACAGTCAGAATAGGCAATAATCACGGGTCACAGATACCAAACCCTTACAAGTCTGCTGAAATCAACTGTTGACCACATGCTCCCTGATGAAGTAATGCCTTAACACACACGTGCCTTCCAAGTGGTGTTAAATACACTTTATCTCTTCCTCTTTCACAGAATAACAGAATATCCCAGGTTGGATGGGCCTTGAAAGGTCATGTGGTCCAATCTTGCATGGGAAAGAGAGCCAAGACAAGGTCTTGTAGCACCCTGTCCAACTGTGTATTGAAAACCTTCAACAATGAGGGCTCTACCACACCCATGGGGAGATTGTTCCCGTGATTAGTTGTCTCACTGGAAAAAAAATCTTTTTTGATATGGACATGAAACTTGTCCCAGTGCAACTTGCAATGGTTGTTCCCCGTCTTCTCTATGTGTCTCCTCTTTGTAGTTGCCCTTTAACTGCCACAGTACTGTGATGAAGTCCCCCCTAAGCCTTTTCTTCTCCCAGCAAAACAAATCCTTCAGTCTTTCCTCACAGCGCATGTTCAGCCTTTTGACCAAGTCTGTGACCCTCCTTTGGACTCTATCTAGTCTGTTCACATCTCTCTGAAATTGTAGGCACCACAGCTGCACTGTGCATTCCATAGCCCTTCAGCAAGGCTGGTTGTGCACCGCGCAAATCCTGGCCCATACTGGACTGTCAAATTTCATTCCAGCTTCAGGAGTTCACGCTTGGCTTTGTTAAATCTGGCACAGTTCTTGCCAGCCCACTCTGTAAGATGGTTCTTCCTTCTGGTCCACTTTACCATGCAGTTTAGTGTCATCAGCAAAATAGGTAAAGGTGCTTTCAGCCTCAGTGTCCAGACCATTTTGGAAGATATTGAACAGTGTGGGGCTCTGTATTGATCCCTGGAGGAATCCCACTTGTGACAGGCTGGTCAAAACCTTCAATCAACACCTTATGTGTGCAGCCTGGGATCAAATTTCCTACCCATCCAATTTGTATCTCGCCAGTTTGTCCAGGAGAAAGCATCAGGAAAATGTCGAATACTGAAGTCAAGTCTTTATTGTACCTCTGCCTTAGTCAGCATCCAAACTTTATGGCATCCCAGAAACAATGCAGCTCTTATAGTTTTTCACTTTCATCTTTCTGTTCTGCATGGAAAACCTGCAACTGTAAAGACTGGTGTTTTCTCATCTACCTTTAGCTTAAAGGTAAAGCACTGAGTCTATTTTGGTGTCTTTTATTTATTAGCGTAACTTTAAGTGAGTAGTGAATGTCTCATACTTAAAGTGGAAAATTACCTTTGACCTGAAGGCAAGAATTTTCACCTCTGTTTCTTAGAGCTGTTGGGACAAATAATTTCAAAAATAAGCTTCTTTGTTCTGTGATATATTCTGCCTGCAGAAATTTGTCTTGCTTTTCACTCTCATTTTTATCCTGAAATTGATATTTTTTGCCTTAGGTGTACAATCAATGCCCAACCTTTCTAATCATAGAATAAATGAGGCTGGAAGGGATGTCTAGTGGGCATCTAGTCCAAACCCTGCTTGAAGTTGGCCAGTTACACCAGGCTGGTAAAAGATTTATTGAGTTTTTAATATTTCCATGGTTGGAAATTCTCTGCACTACTTCAAATATTTTACCATGCTCACATGGTAAGAAAGTTTTTCCTTGCTTGTAATTCATGGTCAAATATATGTAAGCTGCAGCAGTTGAACACAGAATTCTGATTTTCACTTATATGTTATTTTCCTCCTTTGCTACACTGTTTGCTTGGAAAAAAATCTCAAAGGAAAAGATCCTATTGCTCACTAGCATCCACTCATTAGCAGCCATTTCAATTCATGTGTGGGCTTTTCCCAATCCAATATAATGAGATGCTGCAACCGCCTTCAGAAGTATTTCTGTCTTGTGAAATAGCTACTAGCTACTTTTTGTCATGATGAAAAGAACTGGCTTTTTTTAATATTCAAGAATCCATGCATTCACACAGATTCTAGCATCACAATGTATTCTGTTGAAATTAGTCCAGAATAGCCTGTTCAGATCATACATCTGTAACAGTAAAGGAATAATCTGAATGTATATATAGCTTTGCAGAACAAAAACAAACAAGCTTTTATTTCTTATTTTCATGGTTTACGCTGAGGATAAGTATCATCATGCAGACAGTCCACCCAGATCTTAGGTTTCTTACTCTCTAGTCATTTTAGCAACTCAAACCCCAAGCTATGTTCCAATATCCTCAGTATTTTTCTTTCACTGAAGTGAAATTTAACCTGAGATCACCATGATAAACAAATTTTCAAAAGGAGAGTGTGTTCTTTTTCTTTTTCCCTGCCATTGGGAAGCCATAGTCACACTCAAGACACAATCTCATAAGTGAGGAAAGGTATTACTTTCCAGAGGCACGAGAGAGGAAGTTTTGCTTTACTTCAATTTGTGCCATGCTCCATCATGTCATGACACAGATGAGGCACTGCCTTGGCTCCACTTCTTCCTTTTCCCCTTCCTTCAAATCAGTCTATGATCTCTCTTAATCCTTTCTTAAGACTCTCATAAAACCTTTATCAGATATAAAACAGGAGTCTCTGGAACATGAAGTCAAAAATGTTTCCATCCCTTTTTTCTATCCTCTATGCACAAGCACAGTACTTTGTACTTTGACATCTACTGCTTGGAAGGAAATGTTCCATTTTTTAAAAGATATGATTGTTATATCATTTTGTGTCATAAAAATGAGATCTACTAGAGGAAGATGAACTTTAAAAATAGGTAGATCTCTAAAATCTCCTAGTGCTCTGCATTTTTACTGCATTTGTTTTTCAGATAGAATGCTTTCCTGAATCGACTTCAGCAATTACAGATGGACAGTATTTAAAGTAAACTTGAATGCAGTCCTATACTTTTGAACATATTTTAATGCTGAAATCTGAAATTGAAGAATTAGCTCATTATCAACTTTATTTATTTGTAGGCTCTTCTATAGATCCCACCACCATATGAACTCTGATCATCTCTCAGAAGTCATAAATACACTTGAGCTCATGAAATGGTTACAGAGTTTATCAACTTTAAAACAGTTATGACTGAGTTAAGACCTAAATCTGCTTTTTTGTCACTTCCTCTGTAATGTATTTCTGGTAACAGATCAGAGTGCTTTTCCAGCCTGGCTACAGAAGAATCACTGCAAATTATGTATGTCAGAAATGGACTCTGGTTTTCAGTAGTGCTGAATGTCTGCAGCTTCCATTAGCTTCAGCTGACAGTGAGGATAATATCTGCCTGAACATCAGGTTTTAAGACTAGACTTCCTCTAAACCTGTGCAGATAACATCAAGTTGGATAATCAGTGAACATCCATCTCACACAAAGCCTGTGAGCCTCACCCGACTGTGTCTACGTGACTGTAAAGGGGGCCTGCAGTGACCAGCTTTGTTGCTGGCATCTTCACTGGAGTGGTCTAAAGTTAGATGAGATTAATTTCATTTTCTGTCCAAATCTAGCACTGAACAAGGAGAATCTGTACCACACTTGTTTGCAGAAAGATGGTGGAAGAGCTAGAATATGACTTTCCTGATTTTTTTTGTCCAATGAAGTAGCATATTGTCCACAACTCCACCTCATTTATAATATGAAATCTTGAATTTGAATTCATCCCTAGTCCCTGGTTGCTAACTTCTGTTACCCTTTCGTAAGCACATCATATCTGTATTGTCCTATGAGGCAAATAGCAGGTCTTTTCAAGGTCAAACTGATGAGACCCACAGCCATTAGTTATAAGAAACCAAAAATAAAGATGGGCTGAATATAGCAAATGGGATTTATTTGGATATCAACTATCACCTCAAAATAGCAGAAGGCATGGTTGCTGAGAGAAAGAGATACAAATATAGTTTAGAAACCTTATATAGTTTTAAAAATAACTGGATAAACATATATAGACAGATATTAAAGAAGTTTGTCACTATAAGGACCTATCTCTGCTTCTCTTCATATGGAGAGGAGCATTTGTGAGACAGCACACTAGTAGAGGGTAGTCATACAATTTTTAGTGTCCTGTATCTGAAGCACTTTTATTGCTCATTAGAGTCCTGTGTATTAGTGATTTAAGTGGCCTTTCCAAATGAGGCACACTAGCTCTACAAATTTCCACTGTCACAATGAGGTCAAGAAGCACTTCCTATACAGTACTTTAGTCTGTGTGTGCATTGTCTCTATTTATCAGAACAATCTGATAGGTATTCCCATTTTGTAAACACATCTGTAATTTTGTGATTTCCAAAAATAAAATTTATTTTATCTTTCCAGGTCAATGTTTTAAATGTAGATTTCAGCTACAGAAGCTACAACAGGGACAACAACTTGGGTATGTATTATCCTACTTTTTCTGAATTTAAGTAAAACTTTCATGGTCTTATACAGTGTAACAATATAACATGACAACCTTCAAGGTTAGGCTCAGAGAAATTTGCTTTAATAAAACTTTTTGAAACTCCAATATTTAAAACATACCCTATTTTGCTAGAAATGTATTCAAACTGCCTAACAACATTGCTAATGCCAGTGTTTTTTCACCATGGAGTTCCCTTATGGTAACCATAACTACTATTGTTGAATCTTTCAAACCATATTTGCAAACATAGACACCAATCATTCATTTGCATTCCTTTCATGCTCTGTTTATCAGAGAAAGTTTTTGTGATTTTTGTTTACTCACTATTCTTGAGTAATGGTTTCTGTTTGCACTGAATTAAGTATAAACACACAATCATATTTATAAGTGAATAAAAATATTTTGGCCATCTAAGATAAACTCATAAAAGTGTGTAATCCCACTAAAGTGAGTCAAAAGACACACCCCTGAAATACCTTCTTTGGGACACCGTTTAGAAAACAACAAAAACAATAGGCTACAAGGTGAAGGACTGACTAAACAATGTAAATACAGACTGTGAAATGTGATCAATTTTTTATTTCAGGGAGAAAATGCACAACCAGGAGGCCAAATAAAATATTCACTGAAAAGAAAGCAATTAAGAAAATAATTTTTTAAAGCATCTCAGAAGCAAAGAGTGCTAAATAAGCAGATAAGCAAACATGAATATTAACACCTCTCTATATACTGAATGTTCATAATGTACTTTCTATTAGGAAGAATACTACCACACAATTACTCTTCACAAAATTCGTCATTTGACTGAAGGCTGAGACCAAGAAGGGTTGTACTGCTTCTAGAATTTTTTATAAACTGTTTAGAATAATAAACAAAATGTGGAAAGAGAGGAAGTGAATTACTTGTTTAGATGTTTGTAAATGCATCTACTTACAGCATAGACAACAAAAATAATAGCTAACTTGACTTAGTGAAAACTGAAGGTCTATTTTCAGGAATAAATATTTAGCCACTATTGATGCTTCTGGCAAAAAATGTTTTCTTTTTTTGCTCTGACTCAGAGCAGAACTAACCACCTTGGAGCTCACTAGTACAGCTGGTATCTTAAAGGAAGCGAAACCAACACCAGCCTAAGGCCCTAAAAATTTTGTTGAATAGGTCTCCAAATGATTCTAGAAAGCAAATCTCAGATTAAAGCAAAACACATAAATGTCAGCCTTCCTGGTTTTGTCTAGCTGTGAAAACAAGGATGAAGAGAATATTTTGTAATTTTAAATTAGTGGGGATATCACTGTGCATTTTCACAAGTCATACAAAGCAGACATGAGCAACTGGAACAACACTTGTAACAGGTTAATTGCACTTTTTCTTCAGATTAATTTTTCCAAACATAAGTGAAGTGGGAGTGGAGTATAAGTAGAGTGTGGTTTCCCAAACCCCACAGGCAACACCAGAAATGCTGGTATCTGGGGTAATGTATCCACTGTAAATGCAATACTCTTAAACTGTGATTTCAGTTCTTTCTAGGCCCCTTAGAGAAACTGGACAGTATCTAAAGGTTGATATCACAAATTTCCTATTCTCATAAACTGCTTAATCATATGGTGCTTTCCATTAAACTTAGGAAAGGAAAAAAGGAAAAAGTCACTCTCCTGGCCCTATGACAACTGCAGCTGTGAATTTTTCCCTTTGCATTTATTTAAGAAATAGAAAAACCAGGAGAGAATATCCTGACATTTTTAAATGTTAAAATATACTTTCATTTCACTTCCAAAGAGATATGAAATATTTCCATGTGCAGCATATGTATTTTAAAAGTGAGGCCACAGTCTGAAAGTCAAAGGAATATTATTATGTGGGAAGCCTTACAGAGAGTTTGTCTAACAAATCTCCATATCCAAAATGGTACTTGTCCCATTTTTACTTCTAGAAAAAGGACAGATTATAAAAATAACACATTACAACATGATAGCATCCACAGTATATGTTAAGAGGAAGTTCAAGAGATATGTTAATGAGGTGGAAGATGATCTCTTGTAGTAATTAATACATTATTCTTTATACAGTTTATTTATATAGCATGGAATCATATTAAATATTTTATAAAAACCAGTACATTTTTAGAGGATGACATAATTCCTTTCATTATACATCAGTGAAAAAAATATTCAAATTTCTGTTGTGAATAACCACTGAGAAAGTTCAGGCTCATGGTTGATCTAAGAGCATTGCTTTCATTCTGATTACTTACGTTTTTTTGAGTAATCTGTTTTTCAAAAGGCCTGGAGAAACATCCTACATCTCCTTTCTGGGAAACTATGTTTCTGAATAGATTGACTCAAAAAATTCCAAGGTCTCTAATTCAGTCCAATGTTTCTTTTTCTGTGCAATGATTATTCTTTTCTCTTTACCCTGTGAAGAAAACACTGAAGTGGTTTTTCTAGGTCACTCTATGAAGGGTATGATGTCAGTTATCTAAAGTTTACTCTTTTTTCTTGCAGGACAAGGATCTAAGCTCTGGAAGCATAGAGGCATGTATGAGGGGAACCTGCCATTTCTTGCACATAGTGATAAGAGGAATAAAAGGGAATTACTTATGTTAAATGATGTGGTTTGTGAAGATGTTATTTTCCATATTTAGCTGTTCTCCAGCAGGGTAAGGCACAACCTTTTGGGATTTTTCACTCCTTTATTTTACTGATTACAATGCTGTTGCATTGTATGGAACAGGAACTACCTTGAGTTAGAGCTGTGTCACCTGATGAACTTAGTATTTCCTCTGTCACAGGTGACAGAGGAAATACTAAGTTCAACGAGACATTAAAAGCCAAAACGCAAAATAAATAACAGAGATTAGTGGTTCTGAGCCCCATACTGCTGCCATCCCAAAGGTCTCAAGCTCTATTGCTTAAAATTAACTTTCTTGTGTTTGAAACGTATGCACATTGCAGTATAAGGGTAGAGGTGAGTGCTTTTTAGAATTACGTTCTGGGCCAAGGAAAAGTAAATTCATTATTTTAAAATGAAATACCATATGTTCAGGGCCAAGATATGTAGGCCACTCCAAAGATTTTATCCCTTGTCAAGGCGAGAATAGGAAATTGTAATGGATTTTTTGTTCAGATGAGAGCTGATTTTATAACCTATCCCATTAAATGGCATTACATTCACATGACCTGACTTTACATAACAGAGTTATCATAACACAACTGACTGAACACAGAACCTGCATTTTGCAGTAGCAGATGATATTTAGACCATCACTATTAACTGTTCTGTGCAGAATTTTCTTCCTGCTTCAGTGAAATGCAATAAAGTCTTCTTTGCTTTTAAATCACACTAAAATAGCCTGATTGCTTATTTGTATAGCTATACACCAAAATGACCCTTTAATTAAAATCATGCAGAGACTGTCACCTAAACAACACTGTTAAAATCCTACTGGGTTTTTAGTAAATAAGGTCTTTGAATTCATCTGTCAGTACCACCTAATAACTGCCTAATGAGTTAGCCAGTTACAACAAGATAGGACAAGTGTAGAGGTCTTGGATATATCATGTTCCTGCATATTTTGTTAAGACTGGTGACTAGAAAGGAGAGAGGGACCCAAATCACCCAGTGAGATTTGCCCTGCTAAAGCCTTGTCAGCTTTCCATCACAAGATAAGTCAGTCTGTTTATGGTGGGTCTAAACTTGCCATTGCTAGTTGTGCTCTGGCCTAATGTGATTCATGAGAAGCCTGACTTCTTCCATCCTGCTGTTCTAACTGAATCTCCTAACATGTTCTTTCATTGTAAGGTTTCATTTAGGGAGGAACAGATTTTACTACTTTTGTCAAAGAAGCTTTTGTCTAATTTTTTCAATTTTTTTTTTTCAGAAGTTTCTTTTTAGGTTTTGAATTGTTCAGAGCCCCCCAGACTGCTTCAACTGATGGCAGTGGCAGAATATCTTTTGATGCCCATGGGAGCTGCACTGGACCAGCCTTGTATCCTGTCCACATGCTCACAGTCTTTTAGGCTTCTCTGGCCAAGAATGTTGTATTACTCTGCACATCTTAGTTCTGTTAGTATAGAAAGTAAATATATGTGACTATTTAAAATTAAGAATAAAATGGATTTTTCCTACCTCACTTTTTTGAGGCAGTTCCAAGGCTAATATTTCATTCTGAATTTCTAAACAGTTCTGTGCAGGATCCATACAGTGAGTTGGACAGTACAAGATATTAATTTCTTATCACTGAAGCATAACATTATTAATATGTGCTGAACATGATGGCTGACAGAGAACACTGGCCACAGCCAGAGAGCATGAAAGTCCTTTCAGAGACAAAATGTTTTAGCAAATACCCTTACTAAGCATGAAAGAACACTGAAGTGAAATAGAGTCTGTGTTGTGCTGTGAAGTCAGTAGGAAACTGACATTTTGGTGCAAAGAAGACTAGATCTACCATTTTTGTCACATTATATGCCTAAATACATATCAGTTGGAAGGTTTCCTTAATCTATATGTTAATATCAATTGCCAATAGTCACTTTGACAGCCACAGCTTTTGTTTCTCATAGTTGGTTTTGGATTAATATCAACTGACTTGGAAATATCCACCTAAAGTCTTGGAAAGAACAAGTCAGACCAAGAGATTGCATTCATTTGCTGCTTTTCCCTATTGTTTAAAAAGTCCTACAATACAACATATTATAATAACAAAACAAAACAAACAAAAACACCAAAACAAAACCAAAAAAAAGGAACCAAAACAAAAAGCAAGCAAACAAAAAAAAAAAAACCAAACTTAAAAAAAAAAAATAATAAAACAAAAAACCAAAAACCAAACCTAAAACCAACAGAAGGACATTGTAAAAGCCAGTCAGGTCATTTAATACTATATGCTATCATTTCTTCCTTTTCTGGCCAAGCATAAATAATCTTGTGAATCTGGAGTTTAGACAGCCCAAGCTGTCTAACAAAAGTACAGTTACTCATGAATAATTTGGATTTCAATGTGTATGTGAAGAAAATGGCTCAACACAAAGCTTTTTGTATTAAAGCCATCTGTGACTCAACATCATCACACATGATACAGGGTCATTGTGTGAAAGCAGTAGTGCATGAACAGCCATGGAAATGGTGTATGAAAAGCCACTTAATGACATACACAGTTCCTGGAAATGCTAATGATGTGGGGTTTGAGGAACAGCGATGCACTTACAAATCCTGCTGGTTTTAAAATTAGCTGTCTTTTCCATGCTCAATATAGTGTATGTGAAATTTTGATGCATGGAAATGACGTTATTAGCACGAGTTTTTTACTTGGGTATGTGAGTCATGCAGCTTTTCCAAAAGAGAGCAATGAAATGCTGATAACACACTAATGTGTATTTTGTATGTGTGATATGTATTGCAGAAAAACATTTCTTTGAGGTATGGTAGAGTGCCCTTAAGAACTATGTTGTATAATTTTTTCTTACTTGTGTCTGCCCATCAGATTTTTTAAATTAATATTGGTGCCCATTATAGTCACATATAAAATTCATTGATTTCAAAAGCTCCACATTTTATCCTGCAAATTCCCAAGCATTGCAAAGTGGAGATATACACATATTTGAAACCTAAAATAGATTTTATGCACAAAAAGAATCATTTACATATAAATAAATATTGTCTTCTTCTCCCATAGCCTTTTACACATGAATTTTAAGAACTTTGCAAGTCTGAATAAATATATTCATGAAAGTTTGACTGCAGATTATATAAAGATTCCTCCATTTTGACATAAATCAAATTAATCCTCTTTGAATCTTCACTGAAGTGATGATGCTAGGCTAAATAAATCTCTTTGAATTCTCATTAACTGTTAGTACAGCTGATTCTTTGACTGGTTCATTAGCATGCTTGGTGGCATATGCTCAAAAAGAAGAAGAAGAAAAAAGAACCCTACAATTTAATGCAAAATAGAACAAAGCTGTAGATTTCAGTCTTTGTCTTGTACACACTGTAAGGTACATGGAGCGATGATCTAACTTAAGCATTGCATGAGATTCTTCTGAATTGCCATTCAAATCTTTTCCTAACTTTGACAAAATATAAATTAATTACACAGCTGCATATAGATTTTCATCTGTCAAACTCATCTAAGACTATGGAGACAAAAAGTGGTGATATATCCACAGTATAACACTGACAAATAGATATCAGTAACTAAGTTTTCTATTTTGCAGCAGAAGAGCATAATTCAGCTTTAATGATTTTAGAAACAAAAGGAAAAGTCACGTCTTTATCCCATGAACAGCTAAGCGAGATAATTTTACATTGCAACTCTCAAGAACGGGAAATTCTCATCCAACTCCCTGTCAGTCATACAGATACGGACAAACTACTATCTACTAAAGAAAACACATAATATGCATAAAATGCTACTATATGTAATAACCAATTATCCACTAAGAAGCTATATAATTTAGATGAATTGTCACGGTACTTGGCAGAACTCAGAAGAAAGGAATGCACAAGATCACAATGAAAATAGAGCAATCAGCAGCCATTTTCCACATTATATGGCAGCAGCAGCAGCAGCAGCAGAACTGCACAAAGGTTTCTGCATTCTGTTTCCATGATCTAATATTGCACCACAGAATGAGTTCAGTTCCTTGGCTTGTGGCAAAGGTGGGCGGGATTTCCAAGAGGTCTCTGTTTACATCAAGTCCCTGCACAGCTGGACCAAGCATCTGTGATTGAATGTGATGGGGTGCACCACACCAGGCATAGCCACAGGCATCAAACTGCCTGAATAGTCTTTTAGGAGAACAGGATACTGCATTATTTAATCTATCATTAATAAGTTCCACTTTAAGCATAATGCCTGCTGTCATGTTTCTTGACTTTCATGATCTAATCCAAGTTGCTTCTTCTTATTATATAACTGTACTTCAATGCAATCCTAAAGACTGCTTCAGGATGTCTCTTACAGATTTCCATTATTTATGTATTGTCACAGAACCACTTCAAAGGCATGTCTAGATGTAGGGAAGACCTAAGATTTATCAGGTCCTCTCAGCTCAAATAGAGAAAAACTATTCATTGTTGGGATTTCTTCATTGTAAAGGGAAACCCCTAAAATCCACCTGGCAAATAACCTTGTGTTATTCCTATTAATAGTACCTTGGAGAACAGCTATGGCTTTATGTTATTTACATTTTGTGATAACCAAAATTCTCCTTGTTCTCCCTGTTCCTAGAGCAATGCCCAGAGTGATCTCTGCCAGAGATGGGGTTCAGCTCCCTTTCCTTGTGGGTGCCCACGTTCTTGCCTGGCTCCCTCTGCCCATTCAGATCAGTGCCCATACTTCAAATACTTTTCATGCAAACTACAATGCTAACTGAGATGAATAGCCCAGGATAATGGAATAAAAGCTTTATTTCACAGACTTTTCCAATCTAAACACACTCTGAAAGTTACACAGTGAGAAGTTGACTTTCTTTTCCTCTTTCCTTCTTATACTTACCTCAGGAAGAAGTGAAGAACAGCAGCCACGCTGAAGAGAAGTGAGAGCAGTGTACCAAGCCCTGTGGAAACAGAAAGGAAGCAGTAGATCATTTCAACGAGAGCAGTATGTCTTGGCGTTGTTCCTTGACACCACCCCCGCCATCCCAGCCTCCTCTGCCCCTCCCACACTCACACATCTAAAAAGCAGATGGAAAATATTCTGCCAGGAGACATTGAAATACAGTGTTAGAAAGTTACTCTCTTAAGGCTGGAGAAAGTGATGGAGAACTCTGGCAAGCAAATTAAATTATTCATAGTCAGTGGCATTTTGGAAGGAAAAGCGGGAAGGGAATAGGAGACTGAAGGATGTTATAGGGATTGTACAAGAACCATCTGGGATATTGGAAAAATATGCACTTCATCTTGCTACACTTCAGAGAGACACCAGTGAGGCTAATTCTGTGTTCAGGAGACATTACCAGTCTTCCCAGTTTGTTTTTAGAGCATATTCTAGTGCTGCCACGATACTATGGATATGAGTCCATGCTACCAAATCTCTTCCCTCAAACTTTACTCTAATGGCACTGAGCAATGACACTCAGATCCTGAAGTTACTGTAATTTCCTCATCTACTGCGTCACTTGGTACACATACTAGTCTCATCTGGATTTTAAAGGTGTGACATGGAGAAGAGACGATAATTGGAGTCATTCTCAGTGTTTCAATGATTAAACTTTTCTTTAAATTTTATTTCCCAATTACATGTTCTCTTACGTCTCTGAAAGACTGCAGAACATGTTCTCACAAGACCTAAGGTACTCTACATTCAAATTAAACAGGTGTCTTTTTTGATATGTCTCACTAAGAAAATATGTATGGCATATTACAGAGTAACAACAATTAGAAAGAACCCAGTTCAACCCCCGAACTCTTGCATGGGGATAGAAGGAAGGAGAGGAAAAAAGAACCATGTGTGAGTGCAGACACTGCAATCAGTGTTTTTATGAATATGTTAAGATGACATGATGAACACAGGAGGTCACCTTGGAGAAGATGTTTTTTCTTTCTGTTTCTTCTTCTGAGTTTATGGTGTTGACAAACATCTAATTCATTTTCCTTTCATAGGTCTATCCCACAAGGTCTTTGTACCAAAGGTAATAGAAACCAGCTGGAATTGCTCACTTGGATGTATAGATTTGCATAATACATTCATGTATACACACAGACACATTAATTTAACCCCAATAACAATAATCTTATCAACTTCCAGAGCTTCATCAAGATAATATTGTATTTAGATTTGAATGTATACGTCAAACTCTTCAGAAATGTTGTCAAGCACTTTGTCCTCTCTGTTCCCCAAAACAATACAGTGCAGTCTGCTACAGGTTCTGCACTTGTCCAACCCGAGGAAAGGAAGAAGCTGACATATATTGCAGAAATATTCCAAGCAGTGTAATTTTCCTATCCTCACAAACTTATATTGTTGGAAACCAGCTTTTTTGTCGGAATTTGCAAATAAACCAGCACCTGACACAGCTATCTAATGGCCTGAAGGAATACTTACAATTCTTACACAATCAATCCTTTTGACTTTTATTGTAGCAATCAGTGAAGTGTTTCAGTATCCTGTGGCATATTAGTCTAATGTTTTTTCAGCATGCAGATTATTTAGACCAGAGATCATTGTTTTGGTTATAAATCACATAATAAACTTGGGATACAACTGGAAAAATATAATGAAAAAAACAATAACTAATATGAACCACCAGGAAGAATCAGTAGGAAAAAGATAAATGGTTGTCAGCAGGAATATTAGGCATGTGTACCCATGTGTAGATAAACACCAAGCAGATTGCTTGTTTAAACATTGTTTATTTTTCTTGAGTTTTTGTCTGACAGGGGCTGCATTTCTCTCAAGAGGGATTGTAATGAATGTATTTGGTATAGCTGTGTTAGTTGCTTGGGGTAGTTCTTCCACAGGAAAACCATTCCAGTTATCATTCCAAAATGATGTTCCTTTAAAACAAATACGAATAGTATTTTCATTGTGAATTTAAACAAATCTTTGCAGAAAGAAATCTGAGCAGAATCTCTTAATAAAAAAGAAAAAAAAAAAAAACAAACAAAAAAACCCACCTAGTTATTTTGCAAGAATAATGATTTCTTCATATAAAAATTCCCTTTTATTAATCTCAAAACTGTAGTTTCTTGAGGTGGAGAAAACAAACAAAAAATATTTAACATTGAAAAACCACAAAGGACTGCAAGGATTTCAAGAAAGAGTAAGTTTATTAAGTTAATACATTTATAAAATAATATTGGAATCTAAGTTTCTCAATAATCTTTTTGGATGAATACCTGGGGAATTAAAATTAGCCTTCACTTAATTTACTACCAAAATACAAAATGCATGCCTGTCCATTCTACTAAAACAGCTTGAGCACTCACAAATATAAAAAGACATGTGTAGCATGCAAACCCCTTTTACAGATGGAATTAAAGATAATATTGTTTGACTGGCAGAATATATTTATAAACCCTATTAATTCTTAATCTGTGTGCACATCTAGTGTCCTTAACCGGCATTCCATGCAGTCTGCCCACGGTGTCTGTGCCAGGGCCATTCACCTGCCATTCATTCGTGCAGAGAACATTGCAGAGTCAATCTTTCAACAAGTTAATTTTATTTTCTTGTCCCCAAAATGTAATTTTCAGCTAAATAACACAAGTTGCTTACTATGTTTGCAGTAGCATTATGTTGCAAGGGGTAAATAGAAATTCTGGAGTAGATTGCCTAGCTGTAATTCTTCCATGGAAGTTAAAAATGTCGTTTAAAAGGGCAAAGTTTGGCTTTTGCTTCCTGCTTGCCAAATCTAGATCTTTGCCAAGTTTTCTCCAGGGGGAAAAAGAAGAGAATATTCTGCCAATTTGTTTCAGGGAAGCAGGCCTCTGAGGATGACCCCTGGCCAAGACAAGTCAAGACCCTGGTGAGAGTTGAAGGAAAAAGCTTTCTTGGAGAAAAAAAAAAAAAAAAAAAAAGACAGGAACTCCACCGCAGGTGTTTGCATTAGATGCTGAGAGAGTGTCTCTGTGTGAACATCTCCTCTCACTCCAAGTGGTCTCACATGCACAAAGTGTGGGAACAGTGTTGGAGTTGGTTTTGTATCCTGCATGCAGTGTAGCCGTCAGAGCTGCACCATGCTTGACTGCACTGCCAAGAGAACAACCCCAGAGCCAACCTGACAACCTTCATTCTGATGATAGCAGGTGTGCTAGAAGGGCAAAAGAGTGAGAACTTTGGGCTCATCTGGATGCCACTCTGTCTTGTAGGAGTGGAGGGTGAGAGAGAAGATTTTTCTGGTCTTTATAAGGGTTATTGATTCCTCTCATTCAAACGTTTCCTCTGTTGAAAGAACTGGGAGGTGAGAAATAGGTGAGACCACAGCAGGGTGTGATTCTGGATGCTGAAGCATGTTGCTGCTGCCTCTTATGGCAAAGATTTTGTTTGGGCATTTGAATGTTGTTGAGGTTTAGTGCCTGCAGCAGGATTTGGGCTTTTCCAGGCTGGACACACAGGGTGAAGTTTGTAGGGATTTGTGTCATTAAAGTGAGTGAGGCTCAGCAGCTTCCTGATGAGGGAATATAAATCTTCTGTTTCTAGAGTCAGAGGAAAGTAATAATATGGAGACAATGCTGAAAAAGGCAAGGAACGTAAATCCCAGAACATGTTTGCAAGAATGGATTTCAAACTATCACTGTGACATGTAGTTCTGATATTCATATGGCACAAAACTCAGCTTTCCCAGGTTAATGCATATATATGTCTAGAGAGAGAGTTTTAAGTAGTTTATTTGCTAAAAATATAGACAAACCTTTAAATATTTCCTCCTAAATGTGATTTTAAAAACCCACTGAATTTGGTTAGGCAATCCTGCCTAAGCTCAGCAGTGCTTAAGACTCTCTATGGATAAAACAAATCACAAAATAATCAAGACTGGAGAGGACCTCTGGAGTGCTCTAGTTCAAGATCTTACTCAAAGCAGGGTCAGTTCTGAGATCACAACAGGTTGCTGAGGCCTTCCTTCAGCTGGATCTTGAAACCTTCAGTGTGAGTGAGGAGCTTCTCTCAGACACTGTCCACCTGGAGAAAAAGCTTCTCCAGCCTGAAACTCTTCTGTTTCAGTTTATGCCTCTTCCCCTGTCTTGCAAGTCCGTGATGGGACCAGCTCCACCTTCTTGATTACCTGCTTATATATACAGGGGAGACATTCTTCTCCAGGTTAATCAAACCCAAGTCCTTCAGCCTCCCCTCTGTATTTTTTTTTCCAGTAAGCAAATATTTCTGAGAGTTCTGTGCCCTAATAAACAGCATCAGAATTGACCAGTGTGCTCAGAAATCATTAAAGGGAACTGACGAAGAAAACTTCAGATGAGCAGAGTGGGACAAATCCTTTTAGAAATCTAGCTTGCAGATAAAAAGAGGGAATAAAAAGGATCTTCTCTGGCTAACATTGCAAGGCTATTCAAAAGAGATGAATCAGATCAGATCTGAAGCTTCTAAAAATTCTGGGCAGTGCTTAAGAAGCACCATGAAGAGAGAAATAAAGCAAAACAGCATGTCAAAACAGAGCTATGGGAATATAATCTGCTCGACCCTGAAGCAGTCATTTTGATAAAAGCCCAACTAAAAACGTTTTCATGGAAGCTAACTTTAGCATAGTGAGGATAATCACCTCTGCAGTCACCAGAGAGAAACAGGATCACATAATGGTCCTGCATGCTTCACTGCTCCTGCCCAGGCTATAGAGGCAGTCTGGTGACATGAGCCTGAGCAGGATAAGTCAGCCTTCATGAATGCCCTACAAAAAGTCTGTCTGCAGAGTTATGATGTTAGGTAAGCTGCATCCACTGACAGCAGATTTTCCTGGCAGCCCAGTGGGCTGAAAACCATTGGCAGCAGAAGATTTTGCTTTAGCAGAGCTACTTCCTTTCACAAGTGCTGAGTTCGGGTGCCTGTGACTGCCCCATTTCTTTTCCCCATCTCAAACATGTGTGAAGTGGATTGCGGGTAGGAGAAGCTGTGTTGCAGGTATCTCCTCCCACATGCAGCTATTTGGAGCAGACTGTGGAGAGAGCATAGGCACCATTTTGAGATGGGGAAGAAAGCAAATGAAAAGCAGATTGCCCAGATCTGTTATATCACATACCAGGCAAATGAGGCAGTGTCCAGGTATCATTTGAGAAATCCCTGGCTCCTTGTCAGATGTGCTCTTTTTTTGTGGTAGTGCAGCTTCATATACAAGCTCTGACAGTACAGGCAAAGAAACTTGATGTCAAATAAAAACTAAATGGACTTGCAGCAGCACCAGCAGCAGGTCTTTCATCAGTGTCAGCGTACAAACAGTACTTTAATGAGTTCAGACATGCCTTAGCTTTTCTACAGCAGTATTGACTGAACTTCTCTTTTAATCAAATAATGCAATATACAGAGAGAATTAGTTTCATGTAAAGCCTTGAACAAACACCAAAGAAATCCTCCTACCTTAGCCCGCACAATCATTCTGATAAACTGGCTGTTCCTTTCTTATTAAACAGATGAAGCGTTCAAACAGTTCACAGTCATTCTTCCTTTAGTGGCAAAGGATTTCATGTGCCACTGTTACTTCAATGATGATAATACAGTAGACTTAGCCTTATTTACTGGCTTTGATATTCAGTTACTTTCTCCTGGCTGTCTTTGGAAGACCTAAGTGCACTTCCAGGAGGTGGGCAGGTGCATATAGGTAAGTAGATATATACAGTGAAAGAGATTAGTCACAGGATTTCAATTTTTTTGAGTGGAAAGGAATCTTATCCATGACAAATGCAAATACACACGTATACATCTGAGTGTAGTTTGTGCATCATAGATTTAATTCAGTCACGCCTCCTGTTCTTGAAATAGTTTCTTTCCTGATGGGTTGCTTACAACTGTTTATATGCCTAAAACACTCTTTTGCAAGTTGTTTGGGTTTTTTTAAGTGCAGCTTGGGGCATATTTGGATTTTTTTTTACGGCATTGAAACAGCATCCTTCAGCTGAATCAGTCCATTGCCGTGGAGGTCTTTGCCGGTTCACTTATACACTTGTACACTGTGCTCTTCCTGAGTTGCTTAGTTGTGTGACGTCAACTCCCTGGAGGCTAACAATGTCATTATCATTACCAGACAAAGACAGTTAGGTAATTTTGTCTGATGGGAGTGCAGATATTGACCTGAACTAATGTATTCTTATTTCCCAGAGAGAGATGCTTATTGTAGCAATGTGACATAGTAGGGTTTGCTAATATTAATCTAAAGGCTGTGCTCTTTTTTAGCAGAGAAAAGCTTTTACATTCACATTCAATTTCATCACTTGACATATCTCTAGTCTACTTGCTAGACTTGAGATTCTTTGGCTGTTTAAAGACAAGTACAAGGTCTCTGTATGCGCCTGTGAAATATTTTTGGCAACTTCTAATTTGCACATCTCTTGACCCTGCAGAGAAAATTGCCAAGCCTGCTCAAAAGTCTTGCTTTCTTCAGGACAGCCTAAGAAAAAATACCTTTAGGGAAAGGAGACTTGTAACAGTGATCACATCTGATGTATCTTGCGACAACACACTACTTATATCTTACTCTGTTTTTCATTGTTGACTGCTGGCAATGCACTTGGAATAAAAAGTCTTTGCCTTAAAGAGATTGTTATTTGCACATTTTATTGCGATTTCCTTGAAAAGCAGATATATGCTGTGCTTATAATAAGCCTTACATAAATAGATTGTAGAAACAGGCACATTTAATAGTCCTTCTGGGGCGTTTTGTGATTATTATAACAAATACATATATATGCCAGAAGAACAACTCCTCTTTATGAATGTATGATGAAATTGCTGTCAGTAGAAAACTGGTTAATAAATACTAGAGTGTAACCATTTAGTGATACAGTCACAAATTTTGTGCAATATCCTAAAATATAAACTTTGGTATATAAATACAAATTACTATTTGCACATTGCAATGATTCTGTTTTGTGTTGAAGTCCAAATCATATAACTCCAGATGTTAAGAACGCAAAACTAGACAGCCCTGAAAAGGCAATCAGGCTTCTCCGAGACATGCAGCTTTGACAGTGCTATCATCCTCTACTAGCTATGGTGGAAAAATAACCACAGCAACTGCTCCAGACAAGCAGGCATTGCTGTAACTGGAAAACACCAGTTTCCAAACACCAATATACTTGTTATGATTCCATGACAGCCTTCCATACCAAAACATTTTAGTTGTAATGCCATATTCTCCATTTGCAGTGTGAAGCCTTGAAAAAGCCAAGGTTTTTAGAAAAAATTCAAACAATTTTATTTCTGTTTCAGCCACTACCAATCTGTGTAAGTGTATAGAAGATATAATCTGGCAGTAAGCACTACAGGCAGAAGATAATTAAAAATAAACTATCTGTAAATAGAATATTGCCTCAAGTAATCGAGCTCTATTTCTTTTATTGAAATGCTGTGTAATGAAAGGTACATTCAAAGTACATTCTCAAAAGAAGGGTCACTGGGTTTACTTTTCTTTGTCCAGAAAACTTCAGAAGTAAAGCTATAAATCAATGGGTGACCTAATATTTACAAGGTACTTGGTATATCCCCCAGAGGCTAGACCACAAATGTCTTTTCATCGCAAGCACAGCAATAAAAACTATGAAGCCACAGACACTTTGTCTAAGCCTCCCTTTCTGCCCAAAAGTAAGCTTTATCCTAGCAAAAAGGGCTAAGGACAACCTTGCTGAATAGGTTGTGCTACCTCAAATTCAGAGCCCAAATCTGAGGATTTTTCTTAACAAGTTGCTTCCTCCAACTTAACAAAAGGGATGTTTTACATGGCAAAGGGGACTAACATTTGTGCCACAGAAAAAGTAAAGCCTGCTGCAGCTGCTGACAGATCGATTGCAATAGGTTCACATCTCCAAATCAATGTACTCTCATATCACATGGACTGTTATGTTTAATAATCAAAGCTAGGATAAAAGCACCACTCTGGGTTTGGAATTTTTAAAAAAGCTTTCGATAGTCACCATATTTACCTGTTAACTGCATAGCACTTTCCTGAAAAAATGTGTCTTTGAACATTACTGTAAATTTTAATACAGCATTTCATGCTACTGTATTCCACAGTGTTTTGCCTCACTTTTTCCCAGCTGTAACACTGTACTTTTTGCAACCAACAATGATGCCAACAGCAATGAATCTTCAGTATATTTTCAGTATATTTATTGGCCTTGTAGAGGCTTAACGTGACACTTAAAACTAAGAAAAGTTTTACACTTTTTTTTTCTGTAGTTAATGCAGCAACCATAATTAATGATTATGGAACTGAGCTTCTGTAGCATCCTACAATTGATTCTCTATTAAACTGGCAAAATAAGAAGATAATGTCACCAGCATTTACAGAGTTGGCAGCAAAACACTCAGCACTTCATCCCACTTGGGTTTCATTCGACAGAATTTGCTAAAATGTCTTTGTTTATGGCAAAAGCTGGTAGAGTGATTTAGTTTAAGTAAAACAAATTCACACGCTTTACCTTAGCCTTTAATATGGTTAAAGGTAATTATATTCCTCCTTTTCTTTTGCTCCAGAATGTCAGGAAACCCCACAAGCTAACATTTTTACGTTTAAATATTTGTACCTAAAGAACAAAGCAGTATATGTTGTAGTTAAATTTCCTGTCCTAGCAAACAAGAGGACAAAATAGTCACTGAGAAAAATAAATGATATTGTGAAATTGATAGACTATTTTATTCAATTTTTTTCTTTCGTTAGAATAAGAAAAGAAGGTGTCAGCATGCTATTATTTCTTTGGGGGTAGTATTTCAATAACTGTCAATATAAGATTTAAAAAATATATCCATACATATATGCATATATTCACTTAATAAACCCTGCTGGTTTTTGACCAAAATTGCTATTCACACAGAATTGGAGTCTCACAAAATATGGTGTGTGATTAAACCTCTATAAACCATGCAACAAAAAGTGAGGCTAGTGTTAACTTACATTTTTGAAATCTATGTATACTGAAGCCTCCCTGAAGATGGAAATTGTCACCTAGATGTATAGTCTGGCAGTAATAAAAGCTCTAACATTGCTCTGCTGGAATGGCAGACCCTTCCTTGGGGAGTTGGTCCAGGCTACCTCCATTTGTTACCTCTCAGCATCATTTGGATCTATGGAACCCAACTGAAAACTGCACTTTAAGGTGCATACATTTAGATTTAGGCAGCCCTGTGATAGAAGGATTCAAGAAGCAATAGTGCAGGGCTGTTAGAGAGGGAGTGAGGATATAGCTACGTGGCCTTTTGCAGGCTGAGTCTTCCTACACTCATGCTGGCTGATTGGGTAGAAGCTTTTTTCAAAAAAAAAAAAAAGTTTTCCAAAAGCCACACGTCCATGGTTGCTGCTGTAGCTGCTGGAGTCAAGGAGACACACAGCTTTGAGTAATCCTAGTGCAGGGACAAGAGATTCTTAAGCACCTCAAGGCTTCAATGTGTACTTTCTGAAAGAACATAAAAAACACCTCTGGAACAGCAAGTCAGTGCCAATTCAGCTTTGGGGCACTTAATATCCTCTTATTTGCCAACACAGCATTTTTGAACCATACCTGTTATCTACATTGACTCCTTTTTGTTGCCTATTTGTGTTTGCCAGACATTCAATCCTCTGGCTCTGAATTAGCCCACTTTTCCTCACTGACTACCTAGGTGCAGCTCCCAATTGCCTTTCCTAAGCTCCTTTCCCTAGCTGTTCCCCTTGCTAATGAACAAGTAGCACCAATGTGGCACTTATAACAGAAAGAGGAGGGGGAGAGAAAGGAAGACCAGGACAGCAATTAGAATATATAAGTGGAAATCTTTATTGACAGTGAAAGAATTTAGGGGAGCAAAGACAGAGAATCACAAGAAAAAAAAAAAAAAAAAAAACAGTGGTCTGTGATACAGGATTAGGACATGTCTATGTTATCTTCTTGTTCAGCTACAGTTTCAGAGTGGTATCAAAATTTTTGATCCTCTCAGGGCATCATAATCATTCACTATGTTACAAGAGTTTCCAGATGGTCAAATAAATAGTACAGTGGTAGAATCCAACTAGGAGACTTCTGTGGGTATTTAAGAAGAATGATGATCTAACAGAAACACCCTCAGGTGTGATTCCCTTCCCTCTGTCCTGCATCTGCTTGTACAGTTGAAAACATCCTTTTCACTGTTATCCACTAAACACTGTCGTCTTAGCATTGGTTCCTCCACAAGACTTTTGGTGGATGAACTAACTCAAACCCTCAAAGAATCATCAGAAGCCTAAAAAAAAAAATCCTAAAATCAGTGAGCCTGAAACTTTTTTAAACATGTGAACAAGAAATTTCTTTCAAAATTCTTGGCCTGTCCCTTGCTTTTCATTATTACTTTACATTACAGAGTTTGTTTGCTGTTCCCAGCTTCCAAAAGCAAACATTTCAATTAACATTCATATTTTTATTTTTGGGTTATTTCCTTATCTCCTTAGTTGTTCTACTTCTCTTATTTCTGTGCAATGTGACTGCATATAGATTTATATAATTCGTTTTTATTTGCTTCCTTTTCTATTTTTTGTATTCTTCATTTTGCTGCTTCACTGCACTTTTCATCTTTCAGTCTTCTAGATTCTTTCTACTGCCATTTGTTTTTGGTTTTATTATTTGTCTTCATTGTTGTTACTTTAAAATTTTTATTCCTCTTTATTGTGAGTCTTTATGTATGTGTTTGTTTTCTGCTTTCTTGCCTTTACTGTCTCTTCTTGTCATGTTTACAACAGGAGTTGTTTGTTCATAGCATACTTCTACCAAAATATTGTACGAAGTTGCCAGCAGCATTTTGTCTGATCAAAAAGTGTCAAAAAATTAAAAGGAAGCACTCTAGACTGTATTAGGTGCTTAACTAAGATCCACAGCTTTTATACAAGAAGGCTGTTTTTTTTAAAGCTTATGTTCCTTTTCCTGTTTATGGCATCAACTGTGTGGGGAAGAGCGATGTGGAAAGACTTGCTTCATTTCATTTTATATGTTTCAGGACAGTGGTTTAACTTTGGTTCACTTTTATTTGCTTCAAGAAGCTGATACAGGAGAGACACAAGAGAGAGTTTTTCATGACTGTGAGAACCAGATGAAGAGGGTTTAGCATGGTTGGGGAAGCAGAAGCAATGATTCCGGAATTTTGGTTCTTAAGATACTGCTACAGAGCTGCAGAGGAATCCAAAGAAGAGAGGGAATCCAAAGAGGAGGTAACCTCACTGTTTGGAATAGACTTCTCCATTTGATGCTGAAATGACATATTATTTGTGTTTGAGCTCAGCATGCAAGTTGGATTGCTATTCTTCTAGGGTAGAAACTTATTCTTGTGTACAAGAACAGCCAATACTCTGAGTAAATCAACCACAGTATTTACGACAGTATAGCCCTCTGACCAGCTCTAATTTTCACACTTGAGGTTTTCAGTTGCTGAAACTGGTTGTTATATTATTGTGTTAGCTTTAGTACATTGTGATGCTCTCAACTGAAGTTATAAATGAGTTATAAAAGAGCTTCTGCTTCCTGGGAAAATTATCTTTTCAATATTGGATCATAACTTACCAGAAAAAAAGCAGACAATTTCAAATTTTCTTGAAAGCTTCATTTATCTTTTTTCTTTGCTTTATGATTAATCACAATATTTTGTCTCACATCTGATTTGTTTCTGCAGTTGTATACTCTATAAACTGGTTTGAGTATAACATTGAGACCATTATGAGGAGGAGACTGGATTAAATTCCTTTCAACATGAATTTTTCTGTGATTCTTTGATTTTATGCATTTCTAAAATTCAAAAGATATTTTAAAATGGAAAAAACCCGAAATATTACAGAACTGGAAAGAGAATATTTTTAAGGTATGAAATTGTTTTTCTGATGCTTCAGTGAAATAAGCAAATTTATCTAACCAATTTTGATCTCATTAAAATAATATTTTCCAATAGGAAGATATCATTAGGAGCAAACAAATATACTATTAACCAGAGCATTCCAGTTTTATCGCACCATAAGTAATCTGGGAAGTTGGAACCATTACCTCTTCCAGTTCAAGGATTGCTAGTCTTGCTAAAGTTTGTGCTCTCTTCATATTCACAGCTGTTAGCTGTGTTGCCTGTCCCTAGCATATCTGCTGGGTAAAGGTACCTGTGCACAACAAATAATGCTCATGTATACATACTCATTTCAGGATTTATTCTGCATTTACCAACTTCACTAGAAGCAAAATCAGCCACTTCCGTTAGCACTTCATAAACAAGTCAGCTGCATATTATGTATGCATAGTTTGATCTAAGCGCAGCTCCCATGGGATTTACCTCACTAGAACAGGATCTAGCTAAGAGGTAGCAACATAATGAACCATAGTGCAAAAACCCCAATGAACCAGATTTATAGAAATTTATTGTTTTGCACATTAAAAGCCAGAACCAATATAATCAGCGATGAGGAAATTTCAAAAAAATAAAAGCTTATTCTAATCCAAAGATCAGCCAAGTGTGTCGATAAATGATTTTGTAAATATCTCACTCTCATTTCTTGTGAAATTGCTACATTTCTGCAAAATGGAGATTTAGTATTTCTAAAGACTATTTCCCTAATATCAAGATTAATTTAGTTCCTGTTTGAGTGGAAGTTCAGTTCAGTGTTGATCTTATTCAAAACGCCTAACACATATCCCGATAAATTAAAATGATTGTGAGTGAAACAAATCTCTGCTGCAAGGAAAAAGTAAAAAAAAAAAAAAAAAAAAAAAAAAAAAAAAAGAGAGAGAGAGATGCTGCTCAGCATTTGCAGGATCTCTAGGCTTATAATTTATCCGAGTGGCATAGAGGGTGACCTGAAGATTAGCAAATTCATGACACATTCAAAAGAAAGCTGAACATATTTCAGATTATGGTCCTCATTGTTGATGAGGAGACCTCAGGTCAAAATGATCTATGAAGAATACTTCTTCCACTGACAACTCTAAAATGGAAAACCAAGAATAAAATTATATCATCTCTGAAGACACTCCACTAAAGTGTCCCACATAATAATAAAAAAGGACAAACTAATATTGAAGATTAAGTGATAAACCCACATTGCCATTCAATTTCTAGTGCATATAAGCTTTGCAATCGGTTTAATGGAAGGATATTCTGGAGGGCATGGAATTATGCCAGAATAGGGTCTCTCACATTATGTGAAATTTCCCTGCACTATTTTTATCTTAATTTTATTTTACACCTAAATCAACAGCATTCTGCTGCAGTGTCATGCTGATGTTTAAGTTGACAAACATGTCAAACCAGACTGCCACAACATAAGTGAAGCCTTGAGGCTCCATAGAGGACAAACTGAATCATCAGAGTGCTGTTAGTAAAGACAGAAGTAAAGAAAAAGCTTTTGTTTCTTTACTTAGGGTTCAGAGGGCAGCAGAACTCCAAAGTTAAACTTGTAATTAATTCTTCAAAGAATCAGATAAGTGCCTCTCTTGGAACTGAAACTTCCAATCAAATTTGAAGGCAACATTCTTCTGTCACTTAATTTTGAGGCATATCAACTTTGTTAGATCCTTTTTAAGTAAGAGTTCTTCTAGGTTCCTGTGTCTTCAGCATACGCCCATGGTATGTGCGTTGGTGCCTAGAACACTCTCCACACCTGCTGAAGACCCCACTCGAGCAGAAGCATTCAATGCACTTGCAAAGTAAGGAAGGGAACCATTTACTTACAGTTGAGTCAGCAGAAGTAGATGTTATCTGTGGCAGAATGGATAGGAAACATTGCATTAAATACTACTGAATCCTTAACTTGAGGGAAGTCCAACCCACATATCCAAGAGACTAGCATGAATGACCCTGATAAGATGGACAACTGCAATGGACAACATGCTGCCTTTCCTGCACTGCATTGCAAGAAACTTGAGGGGCATCATTAAAAGAAAATAATATCCAGCAAGGAGTATTAGGGGTAATGTTTTTTGATAATCCTGGGCAGTAATCCTCAATTTGTCACCCTCTTATTTGTCAATAGGTTAAAAACTCTAAAGAAGTTTTCACAACAAGAGCTGGGACCAGAAATCTACCTTTCAAGCTGTACACCTTATTTTAGCACCCAAAGCTATTTGCTTATGCACTCCTCTTGGTTTATGGTATCTGGTATTTATTCACACCCACTGTCTGAGTTTACTGTAGCTCAAAGTCTGGTCTTGCTTGACCACCATGCAGGCTGATGCTCAAGGTAATGTCTAGGGAAAAGGAAGTTGAAGCCAAAGATTTCTCTAATCTCAGGGGAAAACAAAAAAATATCCTAACCAAAAAAAAAAAAAAAAAAAAAAAAAAATCTACATTATCTGTAGCTGCAGAACTGATCAAAACCTCGTGAAGGCCTGAATCCGAGGCCTAAGTCACAAGAATTAACAGCATTCCAAATATTTCTCTTAAAACTTTTTAGTCAGCTAGAATTGGCTAACTCTAGACATTGACAAATTGCATGTTGCAAAGCAAAGAGAAGGGCCAGAGTCTCCCCTGAAGTCTGTAGAAATCTCAGATTCCTCCACTAAAATTTAGGACTCTTTTATGGGAATGATAGGCCTGACACCTGAAACTTAGGAGATATCACAATGGATTTGTTAGATAATTTGTCATCTAGTGTATGCCTCTTTTAGGATTCTGTCCAAGCAATTAAAATTTGGCGTCTGCAGCATTTAGGTGCTTTGCAAATCCCACTGGGTGCATCTATCAGCACCAAAGATGCCTATGTAACTTTGACCATGGGTCTGTATCAGAGGACAAAACTTTGCTAATGTCCAGACCCAGTGAAATAGATTAAAAATCAGAATTGTTTATGATAAGTCCCAGTTAAATTCACTATCTAAGGAAGATACACACATGTTTATTGTTTTTATTTGGTTGAAAACACAAAGTATCTTTTTGTCCAGAAAAATGCATGAGGCTCTCCATAGAAATAAACATAGCATCTGGAACATTGTCTTTTTGCTGTGCTTTTACACCACCCTGCAGCAAGCACTGGTGTGGAAAAGGAAGGATACCTGGGACTTCCTTTACAGAAGTTTCTGATTGGCTGTTCCACCCGCCCACCAGCAATTACCATAATTTAAAGCCTTCAGGGATTTAAGACTCTCTTATTTTCCCACTGAGCTCAACATCTTGCTGTGAGACCTAAAGCACCACAAGAAGGACAAATGGCACAAAATCATTCCAGCAGCTTGCAGTATGTGCACTATGGGTTGTTCTCTCAGGAACTGATAGCTTCTTCATGCCATAAGTGCCATAAATAGAGATGCATTCCCTAGGAGCTGTAAACGCTTATACATGAGTCTAAAGAGATCTGTCTGTGGATGTTTGTGTGAATAAATGGAGATCTCTGAAAAGTCTACAGAGCATGAACTTCAAGGCAATGTATGCAGGACCAGATGAACATTTAAATTATGGTAACCAAGAATATGTGATGTCTCTGTTGTCATCTTTTTACATTGAAAATTTCTGCAGCTGAAAAGGGAGATTTATCCCAAATCAGCAAAAATACAGAGCTCCACATTTCTTACCTTTGTTATCCATTCTACTTCTGAAACCCTGTGTGTTTCACCAGCTAGACTATAACAGAGCTTTGAGATTTGGGTGTTTTGTTTGAGGGGAGTAAGGAAGAAAGTTGTGAGTTTTTTTTGCTTTAATGACAAGTTTACCTCTTAGCTTTCTGCACTATCCTCTGCTGGTTTGCTGTTTCAGTAATTTATCTCCTTTGTCATCTTGCACATTCACCAGTGCAAGATTGATGCCATAAAATTTAAGGGCACTTGTTCACTTGCTCAGCTAGAGCACAGATTTTACAGGAAGAGTAAAGCTAGTATAGATATCTAAGAGCTGAATAATAAAATATCCCTTCATCTGTGTATTTAATTAGCTGCTTTCCTTATGATTACAAAGATCAGTACCAGGAAGAGAGGATCTTTTAGGTCTCAGCAGGTTAACTCCACACCAGAGGATTAGACAGGACCCAAACTGTGATGCTTAGTGTTCTCAGTTCCAGGACAGAACTGGCATTCAGTACTCATCTATTCTGCTCTGCAGTGAGGTGAGACATTTGTGGAACTGAAGGCTCTGAGTAATTAAAAACCACACAAACAAAAACAAACAAAAAGCATGGAATAATTTTGGATGCATTTTCACAGATTGCTGTGTTAAAAAAGGCAAATATGAGTATGTAATAAATGGTAAATTCTTTCCTCCTCCTTGTTATCACTGGCAACTATATTGCTTTGTCATACAACTGCTGCAAAGGCTAATCCTCCACACTTGGAAAATCTTCTTATTCCAACTGCCATGGCCCTGCTGAAGCCAGGGCTTATGTCCCTAAAAATAGGAGCAGGATTACTTAGGTTGCAGTTCACTGAAGTAGTTTAAAGGTTTTCAGATGCGGAGCAAGGAGAGAAAAAATTGTTATTCTAAACTATCAGGGCTCAAAATTACCATTTTAATCAACTTTAATTAAAGACTTCATACAGTCCCTGTACAAAGACTTCCAGCATGAATGAATTACTATCCCATCATGAAAAGGAACCACCAGTAGGCACTAATTTCAACTCCTTACCTCAAACTTTTCATATCTGTCTCAGAACCTCCTGGCTTTATTTTATTGATTTCAACCTTACAGTGCTGAGTAGGGGCTTTAAGAAGGATTTAGGCACTTGCACCCACAATTGCAATTCCAGCAATCCCTACTTACACATGGCCTAACCCTGGGCCTTTTGGGAGAAATCAGGCCATGGTGATGTTAAGGGCAGCCAAAGTCAAAGACTCACCTTCCTTCTGAGTCAGGAAACTGAGTCTCAGCTGTATGCTAGGGACAAATAAAAAATAACAAGCTAGAGGCAGAAGAAAGTCCAAAAGTTCAATAGAAGGTATCTGAACCTGAAAACAGATCAAAGAATCCAAGCATTTGGAAATTATTAAGTTAAAAGATGTTACTGGGTATACTCTACTTTGAGAAGTCAAGGGGGAAGAGATTAAAATTTGTATGGGACTAAGCCATCACCAGGCTTTAGGCCAGGTCTCTGCCACCCATGCCTAAGCCCTGTCTAGATTTAGAAACTGGGCCTTCCTCTACCTAGCATTCTTCTTCTACTTAATATTCACTGTTTAATGTGAGGTCTATTTTGGGAGACTTGGCTGGAGTGTTCATAAAACAATCTAACAGGAAACAATTCCTTCCAAAAAGTAGTAGGAACCACTCTTTCTTGCACAGGATGCAGGAGAACAAATGCCCCCACTCCTGCTTTTTCTTTTGGTTTTGGTTTTTGTTGGTTTTTTTTGTTTGTTTGTTTGTTTGGGTTTTTTGGTTTTTTTTTTGTTTGTTTGTTTGTTTGTTTTTTTGTTTTGTTTTGTTTTTTTTTTTTAAGCTTCACTCTAGGAGGTTTTCACCCAGGTAGAAGAACCTGTAGTTCAATTCAATCTTCAGATCAGGGAAAGAGGGATCTGAGAATAATGTCTCAACTGTGGGAGCACAGCCTGTTGCAAAGGGCAAGTTATAGTCTTTGACACTGACCCTACTCTCCACATCCTCTCTCCCCTTTCTCTCTATCCAAGCTGTGTCACTCTACAAAGGGCATTGCTGAATCCAAAGAGAAGACAATAGGACAAATAAATATCCTAGTCCAATGTTAAGACATCAGCTTAGGATGAAAAAACTTAGAGTTTTGGTGTCTCTGTTGCTGGGACAGTTTTTCTTTAGTATAAAACACAGCAACTGCTCTTTGATACAGAATACTATGGCCCAGGACATCTCCTAAGGACCCTGAACCTGGGTGCTCGCATCATGCTCTACCTCTTTGTCTCCTTTATTCCCCCAGTAAACTTTGATTCATTTTCACTTACCTGAATGTTTCAGCTAAGGATGTGAAAGATGTCTCTTCCCATTCTCATCTCAGTGTTCAGGAAACTTACCTTCAAGATGGGAAATATGATTTTGAATCAAAGAAGATTCAATAAAAATTTCTCATTCCTCAGAGAGTGTCCTGAAAATCAAACTTTTAAATGAAAGTTTCATTCTGAAAAGTTTTCTTGGCTTTGGATGTGGATGAGTACCCAACTTTTATCCCCTTGGGACAGAGTCAGAAAACCTATGCATGCAATCTCATGCTCCCTCCACTGTTTAATGCAGTTAGGACATGAAGAAAGAAACGCTTTCTTCTCCTCAAACATCCCAGTGGCCCTGAGAGGATGTTCTGGCATGGCCAGTGCTCTCTGCTCAGCTGGCCAATCCTACTCATTTCTCTATTTTCTTTCTTCCTTTTATTTTTCTGTCCCTCTCAGATATTTCTTTCTTACATAATTGCACACAGTTATTGCACAGCAAAGCAGCTCCCCTGCTCAAAGCACACTGCACTCCCTTCACTGGAAGATAAGTCTCAGCTTTCTCTCAGGAAAGGAAGGTTACAGGCCCTGAGCATCAAGGAGACAGAAGACTCCTTTCTTCTCTGCCTGTGTGGGAACCAGCATCTTCTCACTTTCATTTGTCAGCTTCTTGCTTCTCTGCTGCATAGCCCAAGGTGTCCCTCAGTTGCAATGAAAGTTTTCATGGCAAGGCTTACAACCCCCTGCACACACTGCACATCAAGGTGAGGTACCAAATCCCCTGCTTCCATCCTCTTTCAGGAGAGGTGCCTACAGGCTAGGCACTCTAGTTACTAAGTTACAGGTTTTTTGCTTCTACTCTGCCACATTCCCTCTTCCTAACCTTCAGCACAGGTAAAAGTAGCTGGAAAATATTCCAATGTGCAACTTTTTTCTTTTATATGTTTGGCTGTGAGTTCAGGGTTTCTCCTCAGATACAACTGTGAGTAGGACTTCTGAGTCTCCTTTCTGTGTACCTTGCTTAAACACCAGTATAGACTTTATCCAAAAGAAGTCTTTGGTGGCAAGCAGTAGTGGATGGGAATACCTCTGCTGAGTGAATAGTTACAAGTAGGCTCATTCAGGGGATTGTTTTCCCACTGGCCCAGAAGAGTGAAGGCACTGTGCTCTAACTATAAAATTCTGTTTTATTGTTCTTCACAAACCTTGTCCATCATGTCAACCAGCCAAAAAAAACCCAAAAAAGCAGAGCTCCTCCAGCTAAACCTGAGCTGCTCCAGCTGGACAGATGGTGTCCCTTCCACAGCCAATGTTTCCACCTTCCTCTCTGCTGCACTCCGTCTTTCTGCCATGTTTGCGTAATCTGATTCCCACCATAACTGACAGGGCAGTGGGGAAGGTCTCAGTCACTGGAGGGACTGGCTGGAAAATGTAACCCATGGATTGGCAGCAAGGCAGGAATGCTCAACTGGGAACCCAGTAGGCATAAAGATATAAATAGACCCATACTTTGGTCCAGATCAGGTCTGCTTCAGGAACCCTATCCTTGAACAGGGAACAAATACATGACTTCAGTTTCCACAGCTATCTGCGCCTGGCAACTGTCAGGAGCACGGCCTGTAGAGCAAACTCAAATATATTTTGCCAAAGATTTAGCAAACCTGCTATGGAAGTCCTATAAATGCATTAGTATAAAAAAAAAATCCGCTAAGTATTATAGCAAATAATCTCTCTCCTGTAACTTTAATCAATTCTAGCAACTTCTTTCCTTCAGGTAAAGAGTTCTTTAAATTATATTCTTTGTGTTAATTTCCTTATATAAATAATGCTAAAGAACTGAGGACACTTTCTAATAAATCAGTGTCATAATAATAAAGTAGTGATCCAACAAATTTCTCAAAAAGAAACCTTCCTATATGGAGTTTAACTCATTTATTTCCAAATAAAATATTTTACAAGTTAGACAATGGATCATAAAACATTTCTATTACAATTTAGTTAGATATGCCCTCAACATAGCTGAAAGCTCCACCAGATAAATTTTCATTTCTTTTTTTTTTTTTAATCCACAAACTTAGCATGTATTGTGGATTTTGTGTTTTGATATTTCTAACACTGAATGGAAGTGAAAAATGTTTAATATCTATTTATTTAAATCAAACCCCATCCAATTCCAGGTGCTTCATATAGTTCTCTTCCTGTCTTCACCAAATAGATTACTGTAGTTTGACTGTGTGCAGTATTTGTTATACACTGTGTGACTACAGAAAACATCTCAGGTTTTGGGTTTTTTCCTTGTTCTCCACATGCTGTTTCTTTTATTTTGGTCACTTAATATTGTTCCTGGTTTTGTCAACCAAGCTGAGTCTTCTGGGACCTGTTGATGTCACAGTGATCTGTGACCTTATAGAACAACAAATAGTGTATTCACGTGGGATGACCAAGTGCTCACAATATAATCTGATGAAGTTTTTCACTTCAATAATTACCTTCTAAAATGCAGTAGCAGATTTCCATTTTCATCCAACAAACCTCTCAAGCAGGGAATGCAGTTCCTTCAATATTCTGAAGTGTCTATGGATTGTGCTTAAGACATTTGATACGGAAATCTCCCCTCTATATCTTCTAAGGCATCATGAGAAGTGATTTTTTCTCTCTCTCTCGTAGCCTTCTACTTCAATTACTCAGGTTTTCCTCGTCGACAAACTGCATTGCTGATACTATTCTGACACATGTACTTGAAAGGCACTCCTTGAATCAGCAGTAGCTCCATTGCAGATGCACACAACTGGCTACGCAAACATAGGTACAAACATGTGTACAACCTCTCCTTGTGGTTCCTACATGGTTTATCAGCACAGGTCATGGGCCAGCCACTGGATCCCTTCAAGTGATCTCTTGCAGCTTTTAGATCTGATTGTAAAATTACTGTCTGCTTAAAACTCTGTTCAGAATCATTATATGCTTACAGAAGGACATTTGGCAGTGATGGACTCAGTTGTGATATGTACCACAGGTTTCTTGGGTGATTTGCAAGCAATATATATACTCTTGCCCTGCATTTTTACCACAATTTCAACATCTAAACAAACAACAACAAAATCAAACAGAGAAAACAAAAAAAACTCGAACCTACCCCACATGAACTAGGAATGTCATTCCTATCTTTTGTGACAGGGATTTGAACTCTGTGGGAAATGCATAGCTTCTGTGCATACCGGCTATGTATTTGCCTACAAAATGCCAAAACTCTTAAAGCCTCTCCAGATGCTATGGTAGCACAGACAGTAATTTACACTTCATACAAAGGATTTTGAACTTCTAAACTGTTAGATTTCTCAGCTTTCACAGGCTGAGAGAGAAGGAGTGAAAAACAAATGTTCTAACAAATTTTCCAGATCTTTTCTGATAATTGTTATTTTTAATTTCTAAGACTCTAGCACTATGACAAATACCAAGTGTCTTTTTTGCTCTTCAAATTGCTGACAAGAATGGCCAAAATTATGTTTCTGCACACTTAAAATTTCTTTCATCACACTCCAAAACAACAGCTAAAATTTGTCCTTTTACTATTTTTCAATCTCTGTGAGCTATCTCAGGCTACATGCTGAGCTAAAGAGTTAATTCTTGGATTCTCAGTTGATGGAGTCTTACACTCTCCTGCTGTTCATTATATTTTCCATACAGTTTTATTCAACATCCTATAAACCCACCCTTGCCTTTTTTTCCTTTTCCACACACCCTGCAAATCTGCTGAGAAGTGACCATCTGGTCAGCAGGGTCAATCTCCAGCCTGATTCAGAACCAGAAATCATATTATATGCTCTTTTTCAGGAAACATGATCTAATCATGGGACAGAAAGTGATGCTAGGGGCTATCTAATTTATCACTCTGTCCAAAAGTAAGATTAATTTGTTTTATGATGCTTGAAATAGATGTTTGTCTAGCAAGTTCTGAGAGATCTCCAATGATGAAACTGCTAGAGTCTTGCCAAGAAATCTCTCCTGTTCTTCGAAGAGATACTAATGAAATACATAAAGTAAAGCCTAACCTGATGATTTATAAGAGAATGATTAGGTTATCAGATTGGTTCTATGCAATTTCCAGTCCTCTCTGACACCATGAAAATGTGCTTGTGTTCCACAAGGAGCAGGTGTACAAATTGAAGATGCAGAGGCCATACTTTTACATTTAAGCGATATCTAGGAGAAATACTAACCATATAAAGTTTTCCTAAAAGAATTATCTAGTTCTATTCCACTAGTTAAAATATTAAAACATTCTTCAATATGAGGAGATGTAGACCAGCCTTTGGACTTACCATAGCTGGGCAAAGAAAAAAGGTAGAAAATAATATTTTTCTATCTTTTCACTGTTCCAAAATATTTATTTATCTATTTGACCTGAAGATCACTTACAGTAAGAAAATAATGCTTTTACATTAAGTATAGGTATGAAAATTCTTGACTGGATCTAGTACAGTTTTCGTGCTGTTCATGGAGGACAGATCAGGCTATAAAAATGAAATAGCAGTGAAAAACAATACTATTCACTCTATAAATTTTGAATAAATCTCAGTAAACCAACTTTATTATAAAAGGAATATGCATCTTACATGTACAGAGCAAAACAACTTCTGTAATTTTCTTTTGCTTGAAACAGCTTTAAACCTGAAAGAGGAAGAAATCAAACAAAGCAAGAAATCATATGGAGGTGTTGTCATATGGTATCCTTACTATTCTGGTAGATGTTTAACAACAATTAAGCATCTGCTGGTCAGTTCCATGAATATCTTTTCAGAATGGAAGAACAGATTGAGAAAATTCTCATAATCTCACACATTAAAACTGACCAGGAAACATAAATTTTTCTCTGTTTTTTCTCTGAGGCTCAGTCTACTTCTCCTACACTCAGTGTAGCCATGTGTTATGGTATGTGTTTGTATGAGTATCTCAACATGTCCTCACAGTCACAGTACTATGCAACTGAAGCTTACCACGCTTTGGAGAGCAACAAAATTTGGCATTTCAAGTATTGTGGTTTGCATACTGATATCTGGGCTAACAAATATATTTCTTTAAAATTAACCATAAAAATAATGGTGAATGACTTAAAAATATAAACAATTCAGGGGAAATTGTTTATGCAGAAAATCTTTCTCTACTCATGTAAAATTCAACATGCACAGTTCCTTTGTTTCTTCTCCTTTTCATTTTTTCAGAGGATTTCAGATTTTCTTCCTTCTCTAATGACAAGCATTTAATTTGAAATGGAACAAGACCCCTTCAAATCTAAAGTCATAAAACTGAAGATAGCATTTGCCCACCTAGACACATTTTTATAGTAAGAGCTATTTGCCTTCTAACATCTTTAGGTGAGATTGACTTTATACAGTACTCTGAAGAGTATACATACATTTGTCCTGAAAATATTGATTTCAGTGTCCTGAAAATAGTGACTAATCTACAAGACTGTTTTCGTATTTGAAAAAGTTATTTAGAATGCCTTTGTGTGCAGAAGTTCAGTAGAAAACAATAAATACGACACCTTTATTTAACTTAGAAAGCTCTAAAGTGAACCTAATATAGTGGTGAGTAGATCAGAAAGAAAAGTACAGTGCTCTTTTGCAGACTTTTGACAGCAGTAAATGCTAATAGTAGGGCAGTTAGAAATGGCAGCTCCTTGTGATGTTATTTTGTATGTGGTATCCCAAGTACAAGAAAGAATAAATTCACTGAAGAAAAAACTGGTCTTTTATTTCTGGTGTATTTAACAGTTTAGATCCTTTCCTCTTTGCATTATGTTATTGTTGAGTGGCTGTCATTTAGTTTTCATCAACTCTTTAAACTTTCCCAACCAAATACCTTGCTGTTTAAAATTCTAAAACTCAGCTTATAAATCTTGAATGTTTTCAAATTATTCTGGTGGAATAACAAAAACTTAAATGTTTTGGACATTGTAGAGAGAAAAAGATTTGAGATCTGGTGCTTTTGGAAACTATTTAGTAAATTGAGTCCTTTTTTCTTAGATGCTAAAAGTATCAGATTAATGTTCTTAACCACATTGTACCTCCTCTTGTGCTCATACAGAGGTAGGACTTGGTTACTTTGACAGGTATATATTTTTAGAAGACATTTCCCAGGCTAAAACTTTTGCCTATTCCTCTCCTTTCTCGTGAGAACTGTTAGAATTAATTTTGCTTTTCATTGACTGAACTCAGAACCTTAACAGAGGCTGGAGAAAATCAGAACTTTTAAATTAACTTAGAAAGATCTTGTCCGTGGCTTCTCTGTTAATGCAGACCACCTCCAGATCACACTTAAGTCTTTCTAATCTTATCTGGTGCCTACAGTGTCTTATGGGATGACTGAACTGGTACAGATATCCTCATCTTTGTAACCTATTCTCTTTCTTATACCCAGGAACATGACTCCAGGGCCCATCCCTGCTTGAATAGCTATAAAGACATAGTTCTGGGACACAATGCAGCAGTGAGAGGCAGATCCTCCTTTAGGGGTTGAACTGTGCAGCTAGCTAGGTGGAGTTCAGAAGACCTTGTTGTGTAAAAACTGTTCCAGTTCATAGCCACGCCATTCACATCCAGTTGGTGTGAAGATGGTTCTTCCTCTCACTATCCTTTTCATGCTTTGCTTTCAAATTCAAATCAAGAGGTCTTGCTCTGTCTCCATGCTCCAAAGCTCAAACCTAATCTGAGTGTTCAGAATCAGCACGCTGGAGAGCTTTGAATGGGCTGGAGATACCTCTAAACAAGGCTGGCTACCATTGTACTTAAAGGTCTAAGACTCTTGGAGCTAAAAATCACGTAATTGGAGAAAACTGGTAGAAATATTTCCCCTGCAAAAAGCTGCAAATTCAGTTTTCTGCAGGAATATGCAGTTCTGTCAGAGTTTTGATCAAAATAAGACAGCCTAGGAGAAGATCTGACACATTCACCCACCTCTCTGCTTCTCCCTTCCTGCTCCACCGAGTGCCCCAGCTGTATGCCACAGACTTCTATGAATGCCCTGGCATATTTTCCCCAAATTGCTCAAACTTTGGAAGTTTCCTGCTCCTCACTCTCCCTTTAAAATGTCTCTGAGTGTTGGCTAAGCCCACAGTTCCTCTAGCTAGTTGCTCCTTTCTCAACCAGTCGTGCCCCTTCCGCACCCCAGTACAGGCTGGAGAAACACCCAGACCTGACAAACGATCTGTCTGTGCTGGATACATCTGCATTTAGGAGAGCCTGAATTCAATTTTGGAGTCTTAGTTCCCTTGAAAATATTATCTTAAACAGAATATATTTCCTAATTCAAAATGAGTGGAGAAGTTAAATTATATTATTTTTCCTGACCACTTGCAGTTTGGTCTCTGTTGCTAACCTAGAGGGAGGACTAGCTTGGTGATTCATACCAGGAAAATAACTCTTTAAAGTACATTTTGTACTGAAAAGAATTAGGATAACCTTTAATTTATAGTATGAATCACCAAAAGGCATATTTTACAGCTAGTGCATCATACTTCCACTGTGTGGTCTCCTGGATGGGAGGGGTGCCTTGTGCCTGCCTGTGTCAGCAGGTCAATTATCTATGATGGCACATTGTGACTGCTGTGCTTGCCCTGGGATTGACCCCCTCCTCTCATCTGACAGCCACCAAGCTCTGCCATGTGGCAGAAAAAGGCTGTCAGATTTGCTCCAGGCCACAGAAGAGAAGATGCCCTGGTCATCTGTAGCCTTGGGGGTATTTCCATCTGTGTAGTGAGGTGAAATGTCCGCACAGGCAAGGACAGGCAGGAGCCACTCCTGGCTGCTGGCAGCCTTTTCCAGAGAGAAGGAAATCCTAGTTCAGGCCTTGTGTTGGCAGATTCCTCTGCCTTCCTAACTCTGATGGGCTTTACACATGTCCAAAGATAGGTGACAGCTGAAAAATAAAAGGATGTGGAAGATCACGGATCTACAAGCTGGCACCTAAAAATTGGAGTTCATGGTGCTTTTACTCCCTTGTGGATCTAACCCTGAGGGATCACTGGTCAGCACACCTGTTACAACAGCTGCTCTTGGCTATATCCAGTTTCAGAAGTCCTTGAAAGCCTCTGGAGTGTTTTGAGAAGCAAACGATGACATGGGCTCCTTTGTGGAAGTCCCCTCCAGCTGGCCGGTTATGTCATCACTGTGCATGCCTGCGTGCAGTGTGACTGCACCAGCCCTGGACTTAAAGGACCCCTGCAGGACATGACTCATTTTACCAGTCTGGGAAGGGAGAATAATTCTCCCCATATCTGGTCAGCACACTTGTCAATCTATGAATGTGTATAAATTATATTTTTTCCCTTCCGTTATATCTTTCCCTGGGATTTTTTTCTCTAACAAGCAGAAAGTATCCCTGCTGTGCCTTGCTATTCTTTCCATGTAGGGTTACCACGCATCTAACTACCAGCAACTCTCTTTATTCGTGCCTAGATTTATCTGCATCAGCACTGCTGAATTGTTACACTAATTACGTCACTGAAGAGCTCTTTTTTGTTGATTTTAAAATCTTGTAAATGGAGATAAAATATGATAGATAGATAGATAGATAGATAGATAGATAGATAGAGAAAAGCCTTAATGAAAAAAATATTGTAGCTTCATTAGGTAATCTGCTGCAATGCATCCTAGCCTCCCCTACAGCACAATGCAAGAGCTGAGCCAGCATTCTGATTTATGAGAAAATAAAACACTTGCCCAGTTCTACTTGCTTGATGCATTCACTCTTGTACTCACTAGTCCTGTAGTTTTATCCTACTTGCCTGGCAGCTGTACCATGTTATTCAAAGCGTGACATGACACTTGTGGGGATAAAACAAGTTAGAATCATGTCCATCTTTCAGGCTAAAAGGATTTCATTCATTACAGGATGCAAACAAGAGGTGAGAATTCTACAATTTATTGATTCACCTATTACTTATTTGTTGCTACAATTTTGAGGCAGTTTTTAATACATTTTGGGGAGTTTTTTATTTGCTTTTAGAGAGACTAAACAATCAAACTTTAACATTTCCAAAGTCCTACAATCCCCACGCAGCACAGTGGCAGGATGGCCACTGTGTCTCCTGACACAAAGTAAGACAAATGCTGCAGTTATCAAAACCACAGCAAATCAATTGGCTGTTTATGTGTTCCTGTTCCCTCTTCGCAGTAGCCAGACTAGCATCCAGCTGAGATAACTGCTTTCTACACGCCGTTGGGAAGTCATTCTTCAGTTATAGTAAGTTAGAAAAGGCCAAAAATGTAAATTAAATTGTCCTTCTATTGCCAGCATTCCAAACTAAGTGAAGTTTAACAGCACTGAGACACACCCGCTGTTATCTGCAATTTCAGCGGTAAGACTAGCAATTCTGGAACAGAGAAATAATTTACCTCAATCTTCCATGAGTCCTGTATTCTCTTTCAGAAAAGTGTTTTAGCTAAACCATTAGGGTTCCTTGATAAAACCTTCCCCTGCGGACAGTGTATAATGGTCCTTGCAAAACATCTGCATACTTCCTTCAAAATATTTTGGCGATGTTTGTTTGTAACAATAACTGCAGTAGGAGTGAACAAACTCGAGGTCATGCAGAAGTCCAAAAGAGCTGAAAAGGCAGAAACACAGTGCATGAATAAGCAGCTAGAATATGATCAACATCTAAGTTTGACACAATTTAAGGACTGCTAATTCAGATGGTATTTATAGGGGTTCTACCTGCATGAATATACATAGAAAAATTTTTAATTACTAGATTTGCTCTTCATAAAAATTCATCAAGTCTGTCACACTGTGGTACAATTTTGTTCTGTTCAGTTTCTGTTCAGTCAGTGAGATATCAAAGGCTTATTTGTGAACAAGATAGGAAACTCAAGCAGCCAGGGTCTAAGCCAATAATTCTACCATGGATTCGAATAAACTTAAGGTAACATTCATCTGTGTCTACTTGAGAGCACATCCCTTGAATCCACTAGGGCAGCAAGAATTAACCGAAATGGGTGCCTGCCGTGCCAGGGGCTGATAAAGGCTGAGCTGAAGAGCAGAGCCAGACATGAAGTTGATTCCGAGTAATTAAAATGGCACTTAGCATCCTGTGAATAGGTACTCCCACAAAAAAATTCACTGACACCAATTCATGCACCCTTACAAAGGTGTCTATATTGTCACCAAAACTGCGGCAAAAGCAGAAACTCTCCAACACTAACAATTTTTTTAGTGTTAGAGAATCAAGACATTACTTTATTTTGGCCAGGAGGTTATTCTGGCCAGGATGTGCAATAGAAATAATTTCATCCATGCATGCTCGGGCTGTGCAGTGAAAATCATTCCATCACACATAATTCTTTACCAGACTTTTCACATGTTTATATAGACAAAACCCCAAAGAAATTCCTGTCGATTGATCTTAAATTACACAATACTTAGTATTTGTTCTCCTATTGGTTATTGAGCTCTTCACATTCGATGCTAATTTGGTCCTCATTCTTTGGTTCTCTTATCCATCTTTTCCCAGACCAGGTGTCTCCAGGGGGTGGTGTTCAGGAATAATGCCCATTAATGGTCGTTATCTCCCATGTGTCACCTGGCTACTCCCAGTCTCTGTAGATGTTAAACTCATCAGACCTCGCCCAGTGAAGAGTCTTAGGAAGAAGAACTTTCTTAGGAAGAAGACTTAGGAGAAGAACTTCTTAGAAGAAGAACTTTTTAGGAAGAAGAATTCCCTTTCCCCAGGGGCGAAGGTGAACAAAACCCTGACAAAAATTACAAAGAAAATTTGAAAAGTGTTATCATTTCCAACAGTACCGTGAGTAACCCATCAGGCTATCCTGCCTGTCTCTAGCACCCTGTATTTATGTCTGTCAGCCTACTGCACACAGGACATTGCAAATAGTAATAAGTGATGAAGGGTGGGCAGCAGAACTAAGCCTAAAAGGTCATAAAGGTTCTATGGGACACCAGGGTGTCCCTTTTACAGAGACATCAAATTGAGAAATTACACGATTAAGGCTGCCTGATCAACTTTAATTCAGTTTTTCTTATATGTATATTCATGTGTATGTGGAGATCTAATCTTAAATTATGTTCCTTTTTTCTAGTCCCATTCTTCCAACATGCTCACAATTCATCTCTAACTGCTGAGTCCTGCTGTTTCCTTTCTCCCCACACTCTTCCTTCCTTATGCCCAGCATCTCACTCAGCTATGGTAGGCATCTGCAGTACCTGCATTTACACAGGGAGCATAATTTTCTGGCAGTTTAGTGGATTTCCAGCATGTTGCTGCAGATGGCGTGGGGGAGGAATAGGGGTTTGTTCATTAAAGTCTCCTTAGTCTCTACTGAGCAGACGAAATTTATTCTGAAACCTTCCAGCTTGGCAAGATAGCTGAAAGCAGATTCTTGATACAAAAGTTCCCTGCTACCCCTTAGCTAGTCATTGCCTCATACAGGAAACCTAATGTTGCTGAGAATGTTTCCAGCATGGGCTGAAGAACCTGCCTTCCTGCAGACATGCCTCTTTTTGGAAGCGTCTGAATAGAAATAAAAATAAAACAGCCCATGGCACTTTTGAACATAAATATGACAAGCCATGACTATTCTTAAGTGAGTACCAGAAATTTGATCTTTCAAATTTGTGTGAAGTATCACACAAAATTCAATTTTAATTGTGCTACCAGACAAGTCTCTAAGAATGCAAGTAAATATTTTACATTGAGAGCCACAAAACATTGTCTAATATACTAATATGTCCCATTTAAATACATTTCATATTATGCAATCCAAATATTAAAATTCCTTTTTCTTAAGGTCTGAAATGGGTTCACAGTAGTGTATGGGGAACAAAGCATCCAAGTACTGAAATATCTGCATTATGGCAATGTATATGTAGCTAGAGGGGCTGATCATGAAGGAAATGGCAGTCTAGCTGACTGACACCTTCCATTCCATTCTCTGAGAGCAGGAGAGACAGTAGTACAAAAATTGATATAAGATAAAAATAAAGGTTCTAGACCTATATACATCAAGGACCTCTTTTGGAACTGGGCTAACACAATAGGAGCACACCTGTGTGTACTTAAAAGTAAAGCTTGGTCCTTCGTATGTAACATGAATGATAATTTTTCTTGCCAGGTATTGAACTGCTTTAAATAATGAAGAGTGTTTTATGTAACATTTGCTGGGAAACAGCCAGTATTTTGTTCTCTCTCCAAACCCTCAGTCCCATGTCCCTGCCCAGGAACAATTGTTTGTATCTCAAGTCAACAATCCAGGCATATTTTTCTGCTAACTTTTGTCTTTATCTGAGAAAATGGTTGCACCTTTGCCACTGGATCCCCTGTCACACATGGCCTTTTTTTTGTCCAATTAAACACCTACATGCCCCATACATATGTTCATGCTCTCAGGGGTCTTAGTTCCTGCTACCAACTTATTTCTTGCTACTCTCCTCCCACAAATATAGTTTGACTCTACTGTTTTAACCATGTCAGGTCTCTTTTCTGCATCACCTCCTTTTGCTCAGTCCCAGCAACTTACCAGTGTTCACTGCTAATGTCCCAGGTAGCTTATGTTACCTTACCTATAGCTGTTCACTCATTATGAGGACATCAGCTTTTATCTTCAGCCAACTCAACTTTCAGCTTCTTAGATGACAGCGATGATGCAATTATGTCAATCCCATACAACTGCAGTGCAAAACTATTCAAAAGATAAAATAAAAGACATAAGAAAGACAAAGAAAAATAGAAGTTTGGTTCCTTATGCCCCTGCAACAGAATCTCTATTCTTAACGATAGATTTTTAATTAATATTGTTGCTCTTTAACTACCTCTTAATTGTTTAACAACCTGTTAAACTACCTGTACTTTCCAGTGCCAGTAAGAGCTTTGATGAGCATTTCACTGCGAGACCCTCTTGATGGCTTTCCAGCAATTATACTATTATAATAGACTGGAGCAATATATGGGATCCCTTGTTCAGTCTGAGCAAAACGTACACCTTAAAAATACAAAGATATTGACTGTCTTGCTGCAATTAATAAATTCAATGTACTAGCATTTAGGAGTATTATAAAACAAGTGCTTCTTTCAACACTTTTAAAACTGAATTTAGTTAAAGATCTCTGCCAGTCTTTAAAAGGCACTGTCCTGTTTCACATAGCACCGACACCTGATTTTAAAGAATCATTTCAATCTCTTTCTAAACTTGAATATCTTTCTCTTTGAAGACTGGTATGAATCATGCTTCTCCATTGTTATGGTCTTCCTTCTATGGGATGTGCTTACTGAAATGCTGAGTCAGATTCTCAGCAGCAGAATATGTATATTGCTTTACTAACTTTCAAGGTGCCAGGCTAACCTATGCAAGGGGCCCAGGTTTCAATTTTATCCCATCATAGGAAAAACATACATCAGCGTTTCTCTCCTTGGTACTTTTAGGCCACAGTAGTGACAGCTTGTGATTTTCAACCTCGTTTGATTTCTGCAAGATATTCCTGTCACATAAATATTAATTGTCTGTGCAAACAGGAAGATACCTGTTTATGCTGAGTACATACTATCACTGAAATACTTCCTAGGCCTGGGTTTTTCCCTCTGAACCAGATGCAATTCCTTTTCAGTGATTTAATTGCTTCCTTTCCATTTAATTACTTTGAAGATTAACTGCAGGCAAGTGTATTCCAATAATAGGCTCATCTACAAAGAACAGGAAGCTTTCCCTGTGGTCGAGGGAATTCACCACTTCCGACTGCAGCTCAGCTATTTAGCTATCAGGTTTCCCTTTGCCCCTGGGCTTTATGTGTCACCTTGTCTGTTCGAGCATAAGGAAATGTCATGGGATGAACTGCTTATTCTTGAATTCACTTACAGAGCTCCCGGCAGGAAATAGAAAAATCCTTCTTCTCTTGGGAGCAACAGATGCAAATATCTCAGGTCCGAGTATTAAATTATTAATTATATATCATTAATGTTAATGATATCTAGAGGGCTTTCCATCAATAAGTTTCTGGGGTGAAAAAAAGAGTTAAAACTAGACAGCTTTTTATTTATGCATAATATTATCTAGGCAAAGATCCTTTCTTGGACCTAACATGCATATTGCAAAGTGATTGATTCAATCTGCCTTTCATTGGAGCTACTTCATTTCAAAGCTGGGACTGAGATTGTTGCTTTCTGTATGTAAAAATGACACATTGTGGAAATTTGTTTTCCTCTTTTTATGTGAAGACTGAGTATTATTTTGAAGCAATTTGTGGTTTTGGGATTAAGAGATTTACAATATTTTTTTTTTCTTCAGATTACACCTAAATCCATCAGAAAATTTTATGCTGAACTAGAGCGCTGTGACTGTGAGCTCCTTACTCCTCACTGACCCCTTGCAAGAACCGAATGCAACACACACATAGCACAGCACCAAAACCTCTTGCACATCTCTTAATTAGAAGGGGAAAAGGACCAGGGAACATTCACAAATAGAATGGCAGAAATTTGCATGTAAAAGAGGCACTCTAACCCCATCCCTATTCTCTAGCACAATGCTCCCTACTATGTGTGCCAAGAGAGGTAAACTGAAAGTGTTCTCTAGCTAATGCTAAAGCAAGTTATGATACATTGGGTTAGGTAAATTTTTTTCTGACAATGCTTGGGATATATTCTTAGTCAAGAGTGCTTTTCATCCAAAAGTAGTTGTACACAAAATATTTTTCTACCTCTCAAATTCTAAGAACATTTCTGTTTATAAATGAAAGGTTTATGACTCACTAAATAATCTACATCAAGGGAACATTTTTGCTTTATTTTCTTTTTCTTTTTTTTTAATTGAAACTCAACCAAAGTAATTTGGTCTCCAATTTATTCTCATTAGTAGAAAACTACCCATCTTAAATTCAGTAAAACTGCAAATGAGTTTTCAGATGCTTCCGTTTAATCAAATTTTGGAGGTGATTTTTGTTGTCTCTTTTAATCATAGATTTTGTTTCTGCATTTCCTTTTCCACTGCTTGTGGTAGGTGAAAAGAGACATCTCTTTGTCCTACCATGCTGTCCATTTATTAAAATGTACAACAGTACAGTCACGGAATATACACATATGTATGGGAAATAGGAAGGGTTGCATCTAGGTTCTTTTTGTGTGCTACAGCTGGCAGATTAAACAGTTTTATGTAAGAAGGTGGAGAGATGGTAGGGGAAAAACTTGGCCTGCTTTCCCCAAAAAAAGATTTCTTTTGCAATTAATCCGAAGGAGTGGGATGTTCATCTGCCAATCTCACCCAAAACTTCTCAAGCTCTGGCTTGGGAAAGGAAGGTTTACCCATAAATGTGACTTTGAACAGCCAGTGCACACAGTGCTCTCAGGGCTAAATCCATGCCGTAGATCCAAAACGAAAATGTACCAGGTATTCATCCAAGCAGAGGAAGCACCTGCCAGACCATTCCACAAGCACATGGATTTGGGCTAGCCAGAGCAGATAACACCTCCTGGAGACCCTCCAAGCTAAACCAATGCCAGACATTCACAATGGCAATGTTATTTCTGAAAAAATTATAACTTTTCATTAAAGACTTCCAGAGACAGAGGATCCAGTCTTCCCGCAGGAAATACAGGAAGAAACAAAGAGAGTATTATTATGGGAAATAAGTGAGGTGTTGAGTGTATTTTGACAAGGTGGTATAGACAGTTTGAGGGTAATCAAGTTTATTGTAGTGCTGGGAAGTTTGCAGTCTGATAATAATCCTGGGAAGTCCATAATGCATTTTGACATATACTTGACTTGTACACCTTCTCCTGTTTTGAATTTTGAGACAGTAAAAATGCAAAAGGCCTGACTGAGGAAGAGTTTAGGTAAGGACCTGCTGAGGGAAGTGCTGCAGCATGAGTTTGCCCTGTGTTAGACACATGGGACCTAAATGAGGAAAGATTTTCTGGATATCTCAGTTTTGGGGAAGACTCAATCAGGTAGCATGCCCAGTGGGGCTCTTGAGAACCTGCCTCCATACCCAAGTGAAAGATGTGGGAAAAGGTTCCACTGCAACCTTAGTATGAATTTGGTTTGAAAGATGACCAAGAACAAGACAGAAGTTCAGGATTTGGTTAGTCCTTGACCTCATAGGACTAGGTTGTTTAGGGAGAGCTACACTGCAGACAGAGAGGAGAGTGGGATTATAATGCCTCTAAATGTCTCTAAAGCCATTGGAGTCACTTGTGCTCTTTCCAGTCTAACGGAGGTAAAACCTCTGCCAATTCTTAGCCAGCAGCTTACAGTTACACATAGCTATAAAAACTGGTCTTTGTACATACATTTTTTTACTCCTGTTTTACTCCAAGTGTATTCCTGTTCTTTGGCCAACATATTTGGATACTACACAAATAATTAGAATAAATGTAAAAAACCATAGTTCACACATGGTACTAACTTAGAAGAATCAAGAACTAGCAGTGAAGGGCAGTAGCTGCTACCAGTTCTATCTCATTTATAGCAAAGGAGAGTTTCTGAATGCAATTGTAATAACATGTAAGTGTCCAGTCTTACTGAAATGGTGTGCTAACGTCCAATACTGACTCATTAGATAAGTAAAATTCAGATTTATAGTAATGTACAAGAGACAAAATATTCCTTGTTTTATCTACTATGCTGTGTCCTTCCAACAGAACCAAAAACACAAAATAATTTAATTCATCACAATGCTCTAGAGATTCACAATGGCAATGTTATTTCTGAAAAAATTATAACTTTTCATTAAAGACTTCCAGAGACAGAGGATCCAGTCTTCCCAATCTAGCAAGTGTTCCCAGTGTGCTCAGTTAACTTTACAATTAGAAAACATTTCTAGTAACTTTCCTCTTTTGTGTGTCAATTTAACTCTTTCTTCTTTTCCCATTCTTTGCAGATACAGAGAAAAAGTATTTTTTTCCTTTTGTACCAACAGGAACAGCTTAATATTGTTAAAATTTCTTTCCTAAATATCCTTCTCTGTCTTTCCTAGGCTTGATATTATCCACTTGTCCAATCTTACTTCTTTGTGGCTTCTACTACTTCTGATCTTGCATGCATTTGTGAGATATATTTCTGGTTTTTACACTATGAGCTGAATATTCATCTCCAAAAGAAACTGACATTGTTGATTCAGACCCAATATGTGATCCACTGAAGTCTTAAGATCTTTATGAAGACCTTACTTTCTGATACTTACCATCATAATGAATTTGTAGAACTGATGTTTTCTTTACTATCTTGCCCTTTCTCTTAACCTTGCCCTCATTCCTTTTCCACCTTGAGTCACATACTATGTTTCCAGTCCATGTCTGCAGACTTTTGTTTTTTTTATTTTTTTTGTTTACTGCTATCCTCCAGCACATTTGGGGTCCTTCCTAGCATTGTGTCAGATACAAAACTAATGAGCATTTTTACTATTCCACCATCTGTTTTGCTAATGAAAACCTTGAACAGAAGCAGATCTAAGGCAGACCCCCCCACAGAGCCTTGAGCATAATTAGATTTTTATTAATTTCTCTATGGTGTGGTTTTGTGCCCACAGAATAAAGGCTATGTTTTTCTTACTTCAGACATGAGAATATCAACAGAGACTGAGTCAAAAACTTTGCTCAAGTAAAGGTACATGTGTTCCTCTGCTCCTCATCTGTCCACAGGACCTATTACCCCATCACTGAAAGAGTGAATTGTTTTGCTCTGATTTATTCTTGGCAAATCTATGTTGGCTTCTGGTTCTCTCCCTGTTGTTTTCTAGGTTCTGAAAACTGCTCCAGACTTATTATGTGAATTGAAATTAAACTGATTGATCTTATTCAGTCATCTTTTCCTTTTATTTGTACTCTTCAGATGAATAGGCACTAATCTTCTTCTACTTAATAAAAATCACAGTAGATGGGCTTTAATGTCTTCACAGGCAGAGAAATATGCACTTAACACCAAAACTAGGTATCTATTACACTAGTATCTAAATTGTGGTAAAGTAAAAGCATTTGATTTTCTTTGGTTAAGGCGGATGTACAATATCATTATTTCATCTCCTTTACACCTTGAAAATGCTACTAGGAATAAAACCTTTAATGATATTTTGAAAGCTTTTGAGATCATTCATTTATGACCATTCTAGAGTAGAAATTTTGATTTTGGCCTTGGCTAAGTGTCTCAGTATGTCTCAGTTCTGTGTCTTCATCAGGGATATTGTACAGGAATGTTTTACAGGTGTAAAGAGTCCAAGATTTTGGAGATGCACAATGAAAACTTTAAACTCCAGATTTTCAGCTTTATCTTTACAATAGGAACAGAACATGAGATCCACACAGTCTAAGTTTGGCAATAGAAGAGTTAGTTGCCTGGACTACAGTAACTATGCAGGCTCTCCTTCTGGGCAATGGAAACAAGCTGACAACTCCTTCCTAAAAGTGGTACAAAGCAGATGAGATCTCTTTTCCACTTTCTCTCATTGGCACTAACACGCGTAGTGCAGATAGATTTTGCCAGCTGCTTTAGGGAGACATTGAAGAAAGCAGGTGATGGATCTCACTGCTCCTTAGTGGAATTGCTGCTGCTGTTATCTCAAGTGTGTGAACCCTCAAGTTACGCTGACGTCCCTGATGGACCAGCTTAGGATTCTGTAAACAGGCCAGTAGAATAAGTAACTTTCTTGCTCTGCATGGTAGCTTCACATGTCAGAGTTCAGGCATACTAATAAGTGAACTTCTGTTGCTCTATGTTAGTTCAGTATATAAGTAAAGAAATTGCATTATGGGGACTTTATTGGGATGGGTGAAATATGTGTCTTATTTCTTCTGTAATGAAGAAGATGGTGTACTCCACAAAAAAAAGAACTTTAAAAAGGTGTTTACCAATATTGGTCATACAGACAGAATTTGTTCAGATCAGAAGGGAGCCCAGCATGTCTCTAGACCAATCTCCTTCTCAGAGAAGGTGGGATCTACAATTAGTTGAAACCCTGAAGATTTAAAAGAGAAAGACACAAAGCAATGGGACAAATTCTTAATATTTCTGGAGAGAAGTCAATATATAGAAAATGGGAGCCAAAAAAAGCTTTCTCTCTGGTCAGAGAGTTCTGTACCTGTTATTTTAGGAACATTAATAAAAATTAGTAAAAAAAAAGAAAAATCCACAATATATGCATACAAAAATTAATTTGGAATGATTTTCAGATTTGATAAACAGTTAGATACATGCTTTTTCAAAAAGAACTTTGTTTATTGGTCTGAATTTTAATTGTTTCAGAATTTTCTTTCCTTCAGGTATAAATAAGCTGAAAACAAGGCACAAATTTAATTTGGGGTTCCCTAAAATATTTCAGGCAAATGCAAAATAAAAAATAAAAATTAGTTATACTTGTTCGATCTTTGGTTTTTTTTTGTTTTTTTTTTTTCCCCACTAAGAATATGTTTTTTTTTTGTTTTTTTGTTTTTTTTTTCTTTTTTTTTCCCACTAAGAATATTGCATTGCTTGTTCTGGCCTGAATTTTTAATCCCTTTATCTTTTGTGATTCAAGCATGAACCAAAACTGCCCTGATTATTCAATTCTAACTAGTGTCATGAGCCAGTCAGAAAAAGAATCTTGGCCTAGATCAGCAATGAGAGGTGTATAAATTAGGGTCCCAATCAAAGTGGTGTTGGCTCCTCGTGATATTTCAGACTTCCATGAACTCACTGACTCTTTTCATTCCATTATTGGATCCATGACTTTTTAGAAGATTAGTCAATCAACCAAAATTAATGATAAAGCAACTTTCTTCAGCAGAACCACCTTTTTTCTTGACACATAGTGTTGTCTGTTCACACAGAATTGCAACACTAAGTAAAATGAAAATCAAGCACTTTTTTCCAGAAATCAATGCTTTTTTTTTGCCAGAATTTTGCATTCTGACACTGAGAGTCACCTGTGCATTAAATGAGTCCATTGAAACTATTTTGGTGACATCTGCATCATCAGATCACTTTTCAGGTCTGTGTTGTGCAAGGCACAGTATGCTGTTTCTAAACAAGTCTCTTTAAATTGCAGATGTAAATATATATGTGTATATGTATGTGTGTATATACATATATATATATACACTTGACATTTAAGCTACATTGCTTTGAACTAAATCATCTGACAGACCTTAATGCTAACAGCTTTAGCACAGCACTGCTTAACTGATTCATATCCAGTAAAGTGGCATCTGTTAGTGGCACAATGCATCTTCTGCCTTATCAGGTCAAACAGCTAGTAAGAGAATAGAACTTCAGTAGGACAAATTCTGTTTTCACTGATGTGAATGTAAATTTTACATCACCGAGTGAGAATTATTGGATCTCTGCATTAAGTTGTTACTACTAATGCTACAGGAGATCACGTCGTGACAGCACTGTGTGTAGCCTCTGGAAGAAAATAAAACTGCTAATGCAATTGTCATCATAGTAAATTGTAAACTGCAAAATCTTTCTCTCTTTCATATTATCTGCAGAAAATTAGGTAGGAGAAAGTCATTATTTTTTGCTTGCAAAACCACATGGAGATAGAAGTCATGATTACTCTGGGTAAACAGAAATCATATACTAGATTAATCCCATCATTTTCTGTGGATCTATTTTTCTGGGTTTGTATAACCTGATATGCTAGACATATTTTGGACCACAAAAGAACATGTATAATTGCCTTTTGTCAAGTCCTTTGGGTCAGAAAAAATTTGATATTAATCTTTCGAATATCTAACTGCAATTTTGTCATTTTCAATACCTGAAAAGGATGGAAATATATAAAATTTTGTTAGGGAAACAAAATATCTTCTTTTTTTAAAGGATTTTATTGTCTTTTTGTATTTGGTTCAGAATGAATGGAAAAGGACTCCCCATGCTCAAGTAAGAGATGTGCCTCTTCCAAGCACCTAAGAGAGACACCACGTTCCCATATTTCATGTGCTGATAGCACTCTTCCAACATTGTTTCAACCACTAGACTTCATCCAGGATGATGCTGCAGGTGACTAATTTTATAAATAGCAATAAATTTAGTGACTCTATGATTGTCATATGTCTAGTGACATATGACAATATGATTATCATCAATTGTGCCTTGAAATGAAACAGATTGTGCTGTGGTCCACACAGTTTGAAGGTGGCCTATTGTGTCATCCAAGTACTTGATTTCCAGAGCAGCATTAAAAAATATTGTATAAAAACCAAACCAGTAGAAAAATGTCTCAGCTGAAGTATATTCTCTCTGCAATCAGAAAAAGAGGGCAGAAGTCTTCTAAGGTAAGTGTGAATTATTTAAAAATCTGCAAGTTCTACAGCATTTTCTCATTAGTTATTCAATCATTAATAAAATTCATAGGTCTCTGCCAGCATCCAATCTGGGACTCTAACTGTATTGAGCAGTCAGAAGCTTGATAATAAAGCAGTCCTATCAAAAGCTAGATGCAGAAGTCCACCTTGAGGTAGGAAATCCATTAATTTGAAGTCCTAATTACTTCCCATTTTTGTAAAATGTTACTGCTCATTGTAGATGGTGAAGAGAAAATGACTTGGAAATTAATTTTTCCCACAGCTCCAGGGATGACCCAACATGATTTCAGATGACTACATATTTGATTCATGGAAAGGAAGGAATCAGCCACAGAGGGCAGATTTTCCAAGATGGGGCAGTACATCAGGATGCCATGGCAGGAGGGAGGGACTGTGCTTCACTGAGATGTCTGCCCTTCCCAATCTGTTGTCTCATGTGAATGAGAAGCTTAAAAAACTTTTAAGGGGGCCTTTTTAAAAGCAAGATTTGTGGTGGGTGAAGCTTTCAGAAAAGCAAAAGCATTAAGGAAAACTTTATAGAAAAGAAATCAAACCAAATAATGACAAAAAGATGGGCTCAGAATTCTAATTATTTTTTCTTATTATTTTTTTCCAATTCTTATTCCTCACCTTGTTATCACAAATCAGCACAGAAATTAGGTTTATTGTGATAGCACAAACAGGCAGACTATCAACACAAAAGTGGAAATAAGGGGAAAATGAGATAACTCTACCCAGCCTGTCCATCTCAACTATATCTCTTACTTATGTAAATCCCCTAAATCCTTTATTTTATTAAGGTATTTTAGCATTGCTATGTATATAAAAAATTTATTTTAGCCTTAAAAGCCTATATAACAAATATCTTTATATTTTTTTAAGGACTCTACTACCTAATGATCAATCTTAGATATTTTGCAGGGGTCTGAAACATTAATCTTGAAATCATACGAACTTCAGCTCGTCTTTGGAAGAGAATGAGAAATAAAAAGGAGAAGAAAACCACAGACCTGGTTAAGAGAATCTGTTCATATTCTGGGATAATTCCTGTTGCTGTCTCTGTAGCATTCAAGTTTATCTGCAGAAAGAAGACAGTAGTTCGTGACTTTAGACCTTCACTGGAGAAATATTCATAGGTATCATTTTACCCTGAGTGAATGGGGTAGCAGATGACTCTTAAATTCCCCAGGAAATTTCCTTGAATGAACTTAAAGGAGCAGAGGGAAGAAGTGAATAACCAGGTATATGCTCTAGAGGTAAAAGCATATTTTCTTCGCCAGCACAGCACGTGGATGGATCACCATGTCCTAGCATAAAACACAAGTTGGACCTCAGGAACATTTAAAAAGTATTTAGTGAGGGGAGGGGTTGGGGAAATCTTCATGTGCCAGAGAGGGAAAAGCTCATAGACTTGCATTATCTCTGCTTTAGTCTACCTATCCCTATTGCAATGTTGCAAACATAGATTTAAATGCTGTTGCAATTTAATATTTTTTACTTTTCTTCTTAGGAAATTTTCCTTCAATACAATGTGGGCTTTCTTCTAAATGGGTACTAGGAAATCTAGGATATAAAATGACATAACTATGCTGACAGGCACAATTAGTCACAGTGCATTTGTCAGATCTAAATATATCAATGTTATTTTATTTCATTGCTGATTTTTCCTAAAAGTTTTAGATTATCAAGTCAGTTGTGCAGACATGCTAGAGTATGAGACTAGGTGACACAAATTTCTGAAACATTGATAAATACAGATGAAGCAGAGAGGGATTAATGCCAAATCTAAGCAGATGTGTTAGGAATCAAAGTTGATTGCTGAGGAACGGCACACTAGATGGAGTTTCATTGAGTGTGCAAGGGCACTGTGATGTTTGTGGTACACATAAAGCAGAAGAAACAGCCCCAACACTAGATGGTCTTGTTACTTTTCATTTAGTTCCTGAAAACCTGTCAGTGGGAAAACAAACTGAAATTGTGTCACAGTGTCTTCTTCTCTAATGCAGATATGTTAAAGCTCCCTAAGGACCAAAAATGAGTGTAACTTCTGCAACAGCTGGCAGGTCTGACACAACAGCAAATGACATGTTGTTCTCATGATAACTCCAGTTGACAGTATACAAAAGTGTCATAAAGGTTTTGTTTTACTATAATTTCTGAATGTGATAAAGGAGAACAATATTTAATATTCAGTGAGTTTTGATGTATTGCCTTCATTCTGATAATCATATTCTTTTTAGTAGAAACAAACCCAAAAAACACAACTGCAGTCCAGGGCTAGTGGATACATGACCTGAAGAAAGACCAGGATTGTAACAGCATTGTAAACCAGGAGTATAGTTGCCCTTTCAAACAGATGGAGAGGGTGGCATGGGTCTCCAGTCTTGTTTCTAAGCAGTTCGCTCCAACATAAGCTTGTCCAACATCAACACAGAGCAGCAATGTTTATCTTGGGAAGATACAGCACTCAGTGTAATGTATGGAGAAGAAGAGGACAATCTTCATGGTCACTTAAGAGATCATCACTGAATAAAGTTTCAGTGAATAAAATTCCTACACTGCCTTGCATGCCCCAGCTGGACTGGCTAGCCCTTGTTTTGCAGTGCACTCTCCAGAGCCAATAGGAGACTTTGGTACCTGCAAGTTCCTGAGGGTCTAAAATGCCTGTGAAATTTTGTCTCACGAGCAAGACAAACAGTGGATACCTGTAAATGACGATCAGAATGAGATTTCAGAAGTATCTCATTGCAAATCAACATGTCCAGATATAGCAAAAAGAAAATCACGATCTTTTGCAGTTACATCCCACAGAGGTATAAATACATATTGGTATGTATGCGCAATACGCATTGCATATAAATGCAATTCATATACATGCAAAAAGAAGCTCATTCTATCTAGATATTCATACATGAGTCTTCTTTTCAAAGGAAACTGGAGACCCAAATTGTATCTGAATTGTGTGGACCTTCAATGCAGGAAACAGGCACCTTACCAACCCAGGAGAACCTACAATTTCCAATTAAGAGAGGAGAAGCACAAGTCCCATATAGAACTGTTGTAGCACAATTCCCTTCTGCAGGCAGCCAAGAAAGTCTGGTGCCAAGGTCTCATCCTGATGCTGTCATTTCTTTTCTTCTACTTTTGAGGCATTACCTGGAGAACAATTCCTGTTCCACATTAAGTGGAGAGACTGCAATTCTGTCCATCCTTCACACAGAGTTCACAAAATTATAAAGGCATATAGGACTCCATGTTCTTGTCTAGGTATTAAAAAGACTCAATCCACAAAGCAATTTCATTTTGCCTATCTACAGTGCTTACGTTAAAAAAAAAATTTCTAAAGTGCATATCAGAATACAGTTTTACGGTGAATTTATGTTAGAACAAGAAAGATCAAGAGAAGGTACTTGCCTTTGCAGAAGCAAATACTTTGGATGCCTCTTAATTTTCAAGAAAAAGATCTTTCTAGGATCATTGAAGCTTTTGGGGTCATTGCAGAGTAAGAAACTGAATGCAGACTTTCTGCACTAGATGAGGAATATAATCAGTGGTCCTTCTCCCTCCACTGTCTGTTTTTAGAGGAGCACAACTAGCTTTCCAAGCCTGCCCTTGGTATGGCTAAAAGTTAGCACCTGAGCACACAAGGCAGTGTGAGCCTCCATCTAATAATCCCGCATATCATAATGATTTTGTTTCTCTTTCTTTTAATAAATGGGCAGTAGATGAAGATAAGGTAGTTCTCTGGTGATTATAGGTTTCTAAATTTAGAGCACATGGCTTTGGTTACCCTCAAGGTGTCAGCACAGATATGTAACAAACACCTTCAGCAGTCCATGAATTTGTTGTAGAAGTTTATTTTTTTAATCTTCTTAATGTAAAGTTTTGACAGCAAAGCACCAACAGTGTCATTCCCCAAAGCAGAACTACCAAAAAGGAGGAAAATTTATTGAGCTTTTCTCAGGATGTCTCTAATAATGCAAAACTTTCAGCCAAGAAATGGGGATATTTGCCTTCTACACAATGACACAAAAGTAATGTCTGGGATCCAACACTGGTATAGTTGAACTTCCAAATGTTATTTAATATAGTAAAATGAGACTCTGGAAAGTGTGAACTTCAATTATTTTGACTAATTTTTAAAAATTCAACACATATTAATGGCCTTTTGCCATAGAATGAAGGTGTACACGTTTACTCTGAGAATCCAATTTACATGAAACTTGGAGTCACAATGGTACTTTGGGAGGGTCTTATATAATTTTTATGAGGACATGTACTGCTTCATATAGACAAATCATAGTGCTGTAAGAGGGTTTCAGTTGTAAAAATCCCTCCCACTTAAAGCAAACAGGTCACAGAAGTTGTTGAAGAGAAGCTCTACTCGAAAAGATTGGTGCAGTCACACCATTTATTTCTTTGTTAGTCTGAACAGATCGTGACAATCTACATAGAATAAATGCACTATCCTTTCTGGGATCCTTTTAGCAATACACATTACCCCTTTTCTTGGAGTTACTGATGTTCACTGCCTGCATTGAGTCAAGCTTCTAAACAAACAAAGACTTTTAAAAACAAATTCTGCATTGTTCATAAGAAAAATTCGATCTCTATTTCATTAGTCATGTTGTTAGCTCCATCTTTATTTTAGCCTAGACCTTAAAATTTGCAGTGTTCAAGTCAAAGAAGTGGAGGTCAAGGAAGCACACTGAGGAGAATGAATGGGCTGAGAGAGGAAAGGAAAGTGCTATTCCTGGAGAAGAGATAATTTGCAGTAGCAGAGGTAATATTTCTTTCTCTTTTTATTTTTTTTTTTTTTTGGAAAGTTTATTGCTGTTGTGTCTTAGGTAGCTTAAATTCTGGAAAGCCTCTTTTTGCCATTAGCTGTTCCCAAAGTGTAGGAATGTTTTTTTCATTCATGCGAAATGCAGTAGGAGAGAGTGCAAATTGTCTACCTTTTTAAGGACTTAACAATAGTTTTCCATGGTTTAACAGGAATTGGTTTTCAGACGAAGGAGAAGGGGAGTTTGACTTCAGCTTGAAATACAGAACTGCACTATAAAGGTGAGAGGTCTGGAATGTTTGTTCATGGAGTGCAAAACATAAAACCTATTCCCCCAAGAAACCCTCTCTGGGGGACTTCAACATCTGGAATCCTTAGAGTGTGCATGTATATGGAGCACACTGCCTGCTGATTTAGAAAATGAGGCCAGCCACCTTTTGCTACATGCTTTCCAAGAAATCAGTCTCTCCTGGTACATCCTGGTATCACACCAGCAGGTGAGATAAGCTAAGACACATCCAACAAGTCATCACAAGTATTCCTTTCTTAAACTTGCTTTCTGCTTTTACCAGGCAGAATTACAGTATCTTGAGCTCCAGAATCAAGGTGCATGCCTCATCCAGTTCTTCTCACTGTAGAGAACACCTATCTGACCATACTCTTTTCTAGAGGGATAGGTAATGAACTATTTTTAAATATAGCTTTTTTCAATCTGTCCTTTTATAGCTTTAAATAACCCATGCCCAATAAATCATATGAAATGGGCATTGAAAAAGAAAACAAAAGGTAGTTTTGTGCAAATCAGGGGAGTAAGTGTAATAACCTTTGAGCACTTCATGTTGAAAAAGTGAACCAAAGAATAAAATGTTAAATAGAAAGCATTCTGGACTATACTTGTGTGTCCTGTCTTCAATGGTAATGTCTGCCTCAATAATTCACAGAAAATATCCAAACTGTTTTGTTTTGTTTAAGGGACACTCTCTGGTATATAGATCAGCCTCTCCAGTGGCTCTTTTTCTATGACTTTTCAGGAGATTGCTAAGAGGTTTTATCCTTTCACTTTATACCTAAGAGCATCATGTTCTACAGATTCATATTCTGAAAGATGCAGTGATTCACAAATAAGTGGAAAAAATGAGAATAAAAAAAATTGCTCTTTAGGATTCAAATACAAAAGGAAGAGCAAAAGCTGGCTTGTCTTTGTTTTGCAAACTGACTACCATAATAAAAAAGAAAAGAAATAATGTCTTAGCAGCAAACTGACTACCACAATAAAAAATAATAGAGATAATATTGGGATGTCAGGAGGATAAAGAGACTTTTATAGGACTTCAGGAAAATTAATTGTATCAATTTAGCAGTGCTGAATACCTAATAATGGTGAGCAGCTGAGAGTGACTCAGCATTGCATCAAGTATGCCTATTCTCTCAGGAAGTGTTTCAATTCAGCATGAGAAGCAGACTGTAACTTTTTTGTGATTGACAATGACTAAGACGCATGTAAGGTGCTGGAGGATTGAGTCATTCTCCTTGCATTTCTCTAAGGGATAGCAGAAGAAATAATTCAAAGAAATAGACTAGCCAGATTCTCAAACTGAAACAAACCATTTTAAAGACTTGAAGTGGTTTTCTAGGATCCTACTCCCCTTTTGCTGCCCCTTTTTATTTCCAGAAGGCAATTAGTTGTTGCTGGCATCCATCTCCAGAGCTTGCTCCCCAGACCTGCAAGCTGTTGCTGGCTCTGGTGCCATCAGAAAAGCTTTGCCTGGTTCTGTGTTTCTGTGCACAAGGTGCCACAATTCCAGGAACACTGTTGATTCCCCAGAGTTTGTGTTTGTCCTGATAGCTAATGTCACTTTCACAAAAATGGGCTTTGATTTTCTGACAACTTTTAAGCCTCTGCTGTAGCCAGATGCTGCAGAGTCCTGATTACCAAGGATTGCTCTTTGTATGTATCATTGAAAGACACAACAGAAGGAATAAAAAGCAACAGTGTCCTGGTGAGAGAAAAAAAAAAAAAAAAGGGCAGAAACAATCCTAGGAGACAGGAACAACTTCTGTTTACTCTGTGAGCTTAGACAGCACACAAAGATCCTCCTGAGATGTCTTGCGGGACAATTCCACTCTGAGAAGCACAGCAACAGATTTTTTTAAAATTCACAATTAATTAAGGAAATATTCAAAAGAGCACGGCTGTCGTTCTGTGACCATTTTCAAATGCCATTTCATTCATATTTCTGCAAAGATCACAACGATATGCAGGACACACCACTCACCACTATTTAATATGAATCAATGGAGCTCTTGTTTGTAAAGAATGTAAAGTCTATCTTAATATCAAACATGATGATAGGAGTTCTAAAAGCTGAATCCTCATGTAAAAAGTTGGAGACAACATTTGAATACACTGCACTATTTATTTTATTTTTCAAAAAAAGCTTCAGGCAGTAAACAAAGTAAGTTTAAGAGAAGAAATACGTAACCACTTGTAATGTATTACATAACAAATGCACTGTTACTCCATCCAGTTTTGTAGCCACATGATCTATGGCACTATACCATAGAGGAAAGACAAACGCCAGTAAAGATACTTTAAGACTCATAAAGTCTTGAATTTCAAGGCAAAATTTGATTTAAAGTGACAACACAAGTACTAAGTACACATTACAAGTACATATCAGAACAGTCAGTCAGAGTTTAACTCAGATGACAGTAAGTGAACATAAAACCACACAGAACTTTAAAATATTGGTACTTATTCCTGCTGCCTACACTGAACATTACAACTCCTACCAATCCAGACAGCTTTAATAAGCCTTTATCATTCCTTTAACCCCTAGGAATCCACATGTTCATGTGTTTATGTGACGTTCCTAAGTATTGTGCATGCTCATGTCCTAACTTCAGCCTCAAAATCACTGCTCAAATGCACATCTGTGTTATCACTGGTCACAGGTCTCTTGTTTACACTTACACCTACCCACAATGGACACTGCACTAAGTTGAGGCTCTGGTGGTAAAGCTGTGATTCCTTCTTTGCTGCAAATTCCTCCATTATAAGGAAGGCAACAAAACTTACTAAGACATGTAGAACTTACCTGAATATTTGTAAGTGTCTTTCATGTCCCTCCAACCACTGAGTTTTCTTTTTACTGATGTTTCTCACTGCTAGTTAATCTGCATGCTGGTTCCCAATGTGCTGCAAAAAGCAGGCTCTGTTTTTCTGAATCTAAGCTTTAGATTCATAACTACTACTCTAGATTCATAAAAGAACAATAAAATTAGTATTCTATGAATTTTTTTCCCTCTGCTTTTCTCTGGCTGCTATTGTGTTTCCTGGATGTTCACATGATTATTGTCTTTTCAGTATCAATATGTAGTCTGTCTGTCAGAGGCTCCCCGACTGTGTTTCCTCCACTCTTCCATCTTTTGAAGTCCAAGGACTTCCAGAGCACCTGGCTACAGAGATCTGATTAGAGGGAAACATGGGTTCCTGTAGTCCTAAAATAACCCAGTGAAGAAAAAAAGAAGCATGGAGGAAGGCCAAGAAGAACTAGGTAATGTATGATTAACTGTCAGGGAGTTTTATGTTGTGTGACTGCTCTCTCTCAATTTGGGGAGGTTGTCACATGCAGTCAGCACCAGCTGGTCTCCTGTTGGTGTTTCTGAGAGCAGCCTTTTGAAGATATTCGCAGTGAATACTAAGGCAGAGACATTTTCCCTCATGTGGTTGTATTCTCCTTTGTCACATTTTGACTTCTGCCGAGGCAAAACAAAGAAAAGTTGGTAGTCCCATGGTGCAGCCACGCTGAACTGAAAGTCTCTCTTGAAACACAAGGAGGTGTAACAATATTCTCCGCTACTGCTCCCCATAAGCTTATTGGCAAACAACTCTGACCCTCTCCTAAGACCAGTTGTTACTCAGGTCACTGACAGTCATTCCTCAGCTGCACTGAACTGTATGAGTCACATCTCTGTTAGCACAGCTACTCTCATAACTGGAAGTGGTGCTTGATCCTGGTGCTATGACAAGCCACACACCACAGCTGATTTTCTATCTCTGTAGAGACTGTTCTTGTTGTTTTTTCTATATCTCTGACCCACATACCTCGTTTTTCATGCAAAACAAGACCATTTTTGTATTCCACAGGAATAGCTTCAAGCTAATGGGCATAGCAGGGCACAGTTGTATACATATACCTTTGCTTATAGCATGTAAGTGCAGGAAACAGGCTCTGCAATCAGGTCTCCAGTTCTTTTATCACATACTTGGATTCATCCAGATTTACCATCTTCAAAAGCCTTGATTTTCCCAACCAATGTCTTTGGTTTTTCAGAGTACTGGTCAGATCAAATGAATTCATCCCATTAATCATTCCAGGGAATGAGTGTGCACAGACCAAAAGTTCAGTGCAAATTGTATTTCTCATGTGATTTATGATAATTGGAGATTACTGAGAGACAACTAATTATTTGCACTGTTTGCCCTGCAGCACTGTTGTTTGCTATACATTAAATTTATTCTAGGTCCTGAAGTGGACTGCATTGCTACTCAGTCTCTGTGTCTTCATAGGTTGAGGAGGGGTCTCTCTGGAGCTCTTCATATCACTTCAATTGATGAGAAAGGTGTCTTCATCACATCTGAAACTTCTCATTTCCTTGCCAGTGGGTCTGCAAATAGTGTGATGTTCATAAGGGCCATTTTGTCATGTTTGATCGTGAACTGTGTAATAGTAGCATGAAGCTCAGTCACTTCATTAATAAGTCTTTTTTTGGTATGTTCTATGTCACCCGTACTGTACAATAATACCTGATATCTTTGAAAGGACACCAAACTTTTGTTTATTTCTCCTTTTAAATATACATAAAAGGGAATTTTACCTAGTCTGATGTTTTCAGTTTTGAATCTCATATGTTAAACTACTTAGAAATTAATCCTTGTTTTCCTGAGGAAGTTAACTCTCCCACACTTGTTGTTTCTAGATTCACCACAGCAGAGTTTGAGCCATATTTTGGCCCTATGAATAAAGTCTTATTGAATGTCATCATGATGCATATACAGTGAGATCTACACATAGAAAATATTCACCATTCACAGCAATTCTGCTTCTTACTAATGTTATGCAACAAAATGTACAGGTCTGTTATGCTACTAATATTAAAGGCATTCAGACTCTGGAAAGTATTATTTAAAATGTTACTTACTAGAGCTAACATTTCCAGGAGAGAATAGCAGAGAATCATTTAGGTTTGAAAATACCTCCAAGATCATCAAGTTTAAATGTTACTTAAGCACTGCCAAGTCCATCACTAAACCATAACACTTAGCATCACATCTGTATGTCTTTCAAATGCCTCCAGGGATAGTGACTCAAGCACTTCCTTGGACAGCCTGTTCCAGTGTTTTACAACAGTTTTGGTGAAGAAATTTTCCCTACTACCCAATCTAAACTTCTCCTGCACAATTTGAAGCCCATTCATTCTCATCATTTCACTTGTTACATGAAGAAGAGACTAAGCCCACCTGGCTACAGCCTCCTATCAGATCATTGTAGAGAGTGGTGGTAAGGTCTCCCCTGAGCCTCCTTTGCCCCAGGCTAAGCCCCAGCTCCCTCAGCCACTCCACATCAGACCTGAGTTCCAGACCTTTCACTAGCTCTGTTGCCCTTTTCTGGACACATTTCAGCGCCTCAATGTTTTTCTTTAATGAGAGGCCCAGAACTGTACACAGCACTCAAGGCGTGGCCTCACCAGTGCCAAGTAGGTCACAGCCCCTTCCCTAATCCTGCTGGTCACACTATTCTTCATACAAGCCAGGATGCCATCGGTCTTCTTGGCCACCTGGGCACACTGCTAGCTCACGTTCAGCTGGCTCTCCACCAGCACACACAGCCTCTTTTTCCTCTGGGCAGCTTCCCAGCCACCCTGTCCCCAGCCTGTGGTGCTGCACGGGGCTGTCGTGACCCAAGTGCAGGATTCAGCACCTTGCCTTCTTGGACCTCACACAATTGTCCTCAGCCCATTGATCCAGCCTGTCCAGATCCCTCTGCAGAGCCTTCCTGCCTTTAACGTCCTTCCATGCTTGCCAGCCTTCCATCTGTAAACTTACTGAGCATGCCCTTGATCCCTGCATCCATATTATCAATAAAAGATGTTATACAGGATGGGCTCAAATATTTTGGGAGCCTTTCGAGACACCCTTAATCACCAGCTGTATTTAACTCCATTTACCATCACTCTCAGGGCTGATACACCCAACTACTTTTTCACCCAGGGGAGACCACACCTATCCATGTCATGAGCATCTAATTTCTGCTTGACAATTATGTGGGAGACAGTGTCAAAAACTTCTAAAATCTAGGCAGACAACATCCGCAGCCTTGCCCTCATCCACTAAATGGGTCACCTTGTGTAGAAGGAGGTCTTATAGGTCAAGAGGCACCAGCTTGGCACATACCCACACTGGTGAGGATGGTTCACAGTCATACTTCCCTTTAGATAGGACCACCCTGATAAAGAGCAATCTAAAAAGACTGTAAGGTGGTGCTCCTTCTTTCTTCTCATGTGTTCATTTGCAAATGCTTGGAGTATCCATAGGTCCCAGCTTCCACTGTTTGATCTCTTTTTTTTAGGGGGAGAGGCTGTGGGACAGGGAAAGAAGGGGAGAAGTAATTTCATATCCTCAGATTCCACAGTATTGGCTAACCAAAAAAAAAAAAAAAAAAAGTCAAATAACTTCTTAAGACTTTGGGAGTAACTTCCTAAGTTAAAAAGAACTTTCTTCTTCCTTTATTAAAGACAACAATGTAATGTAGGATTTAAAAATTAGACAAGTATATAATCTGTAATATCACATTTCACAATGATGACTCTTCTTCATAGGCTCCAAATCAATTACAATGCATAATTAAGTTGCCAGAGAAAAGTTATCTGCAGGTGGCGGTTAGAAGCTCAAGCAAAGGCATTCTCATGGTCCTGATTCCAAATATGAGGCTGCGAGTGTCAGCTCTAGAGTTTGTATAATCTCTGGACTAGAGTGAATTGATAGAGACGTTAAGTTTAGTCAATAATACGGACAGAATATACATGGTTTGTGTGGCCACACCAAGTTGATGATAGGGAATATAAACACATTTTAGGAAAAGATTGTGTCATGTCAGCAATGACACAATACTCATAAAGAGAGAAAAACCCATTCATACAAGTGCGAAAATATTCAGAAAGGGTTTAATCTGAGCCATTACAAACATAAGCAAAGTTGAGCCAGCAGCAGAAGGAATGCCCTGGGCAGTTCAGGAGTTAAAATATTCACATTGCGAAACAGAGAGTGCAACATTTGGTTAAGAGCAAGGACACTAACAGGAAATGGCAGACAGGGAGAACTTGTAAAAAAAATACTGAAATGTCTCTGTTCTTACTGAAGATTGTGTAGCATCATGGATCGTTATCTGCCCCCTTTTCAGTGAGAAAATAAACAGAAAAAAAAAGAGTAAATACAAATTTGCAATTATGTTTCAAGCAGCACTGCACAAGAGAGACAACAGTTAAACAAAAGCCCTGTTCCCTGAGTCAGTGAGGGTGATGCTGGCAGCCTAGAGAAAATAAACGGCTACGTGACACTATGCAGCCCTTGGAGATACACTGCAAGGAGCTCAGTCAATGAATGCAAGAAACATTCACCATAAGCTGACAGAAAACATTCACAGAAACAAAATGTGGCCATGGGCCTTCCCAGAAGGCAGAGCACCTGCCAAAGGATGGTGAGAAAAATGAGAAGCAACTAAAACACAGTAATCCCTTTTTGATCAGAGATATGCATAACCCACCCTTTTGTCCTCCCTCACTATCTGTCTCAGAATTCCCAGGTACAGCGCACCACACTTTCCTTCTTCACCCACATTCCTTGCTTTTTCTCACACTGAGCTCACTTCTTTCACTTTCTCTGGCAGAGATATTTTTTGTCCTACACTCTGTTACTGTACAGACGTGAAGTCCAGATATATATAGGTTGGATCCACTTTTAACAGAAGAGTTGCTGATGCCTCTCCTTGGGCATGCCTTGACAGAAAGCAGGCAGATTTAGTCTGATTCAAATCCTGTTTTCAGCAGCCCATGTTCAAAGTAGGGACCTGAATCATTTTTGAGGATGGGAAAAAAACCCCAAGAACGATTATTTTTCAAAGATCACCAATAAAGTTATGTTTGGACAGAAACCTTTTCTGGATCAGAGAAAAGTGTCTGAATGTTATTAGACATTAAAACTGGGATATTAGAATACAAACATGATATAACCTCAGCCCTGTCACCATCACTATTCTGGCACCCAGGACAACTAGGCATCAGCCTTTTACAGCATCTATAACTGTATGTTCAAATATATATGAATTTTGGTCTCTAACCCTTCTCTGTTCAGAGTCTTGATTGCTCATGAGAAATCTATCAGTCACTGTGCATACAGTAGGTGGATAAGCAATTACCATGGCAGTTTGCCCATCAGACACATAAAGTGACATATCCTGTGCAATTACCGACATTAGCCTGTGACCAACAATCTCCCCTGACCTGGGGTGGGCACAGTGAGACAGTCATTGTGGGGAAGTTGCCTGACAGAACCCCTCTGGCCCTGCATCCAGACAGCAGCCTCCTTTCCCGTCCCTCATTCCCCTCCTTCCAGCAAGCCTAGGGATAAGGAATATCTTCCTGTGGTGTGAGCACAGGTGGCATGGCAAAGCCAACTGCAGGGAGGAGGGAGACTGACAGTGTGTATTCGTGTGTGTGCATCTGCACTCTGCATGGGGTAACTGCTGGCAGACGGCAGACCATGGAGATCAGAGGGTACCACAAGATTTATTTTGCCTTTTTGCCATTTTTTGCTGTCTTTTTGTCTCTTATCCCTGCAACCCATGTATTCCTCAGCCAAAACAGAACTGCGGACTCCCCTGTGGTGAAGCATGGATGCTGGAAAACAGGGCAGAGCAACTACTGAAATATATTGAAAAGGGATGTGGAGAAGGACACAATGATGGTCTCTGTGACAGGCCTGGTTCTGGTAAGCTGAGAGTACTTTCTAGTGCCTGTATTTTTTCATTCTTCAAACAATATCATTAGATTTGTATTCATTTTTTGGAGACTGGTGAGGGGAGAGGTCTCAAAAGAATTTTTCCAAATTCATTTTCTGTCTTCCGTCTTATCTGATAAAAGGATACTTTCACAAGGTTGCCACCTTCTTTTTCTTGCATTACAAAATGAATTTGTGGTAGCATTCAATTCAGTAAAAGCACATTTAAGAGGCCTGCTGAAGAGCATGATCAGCATTTCTGTATTTTGGCTCACAGGAAAGTTTTGCCCCAATTCACTCATGTTCTGAGAACAAACCAGGGAGTTAAATTTATTATGCAATTCCTTTCTTCTCCTACAAGTAATTCTTAAAGATTTCAATCACAAGCAATTATGGATCATTTCCCTGTAGATAATTTGTTTTCTTTATCTCTAACAAACCTATATTTTTTTCACTGCACCAGCTGATTATGCTTTTTTTGTAATAATGAGACACAACCAAGCCTTGTCAGCCCAGCCACAGCCTGGCACACTGTGTGGTGCCAGGCAGGAAAAGAAATCCAGTTAATGGGCAGAAGTTCAACACTTCTTCATGAAAAATGTGTTAACCTGTTGTTTCTAGTGCCTTGAGAGAGTAGACAGGAGAAGCCAAAAAATCCTTCTCAAAAATAAAAGCTAGACTTATATCCAATACATTTAAAGGTAATGTTAAATGTCCCTATCACCAAAATATAACTGAAATACAACAGAAATTTCAGGCTTTCCCTGTCAGTGATAGGCACAACAGCCAGTCTTTTAAGCAGGCCTTGCCACTCAATTTTCTAAATATGCAGCCTCTTTTCACATAATATGTGAAGCAGAAATTTAAATCAAGAAAATTCTGTTAAAGAAAGATCCCATTTGTTCAAATGATCTAGTTATCCTAACATCTATTCAGTGTATGTCTTGTAGAAATTATAAAGTGCTGTCCAAAGATTGTCTTTTAAAATCACAATCATTATATATGAGAGTGGTCTATTTGCAAAATAATTACAGTTTTGAAAAAAGAAAACATAAGAGAGACATATCTCCCCCACATCATCACTGATCAGGTTTAGGATGCCCATCCTCTCATATATTTTTTCAGTAATTTTTTTTTCCATTTTGTTGTTGATGTGGCTGATGTATTACGAGAGGGACTGTTGTTATAAACCATATTGAAAAGTATTTTCTGCTACTTTTGTGAAGAAGGTGGCTGGTATTTCTCATGCAGTTCTAAGTGTAGCAGAAAACAGTGTCAAGAAATCCTAGCTTCACTTTATTTCACTGTTATTCCACATATAAAGAGACTTAATTCTTAGTAGGCCTGGATGAAGCAGCTGATGTATCTTACAATGCTACAGATAAAGGGGAGGTTGCTAGTGGAAATAAGGAGTCAAGGTGAAACTGAATCCCTTTCTCTTTGCCATCTGAGGCATTTTTGATCTTGCTGGCTGCAGCTCTTGATATGAAGTGCTAGAAAGCACCTTGTCTGCATTTTTTCCTCTCCTCTCTCTCTCTTTAATAAAAGTCTTGCTGAAAGCTGTAAGATACAAAGAGATGTTCCATTTCAGTGATGGGGGTGGAATCTCCAGGGGTTTTTTTACAGGTGAGATAGAAAATGCTTCCAACAGAAGTCTGCACACATGGCAGCCAAGCACTCCATGTGCAAATGCAGTTGGTAAACACAGGACGAAATATATACCTCAGCCTCCTGCTTGAGAACTGCCTTATTTTGTACCTCTCCAAGCACATGACATATCTCTTTATTTTGATAATATCTCATGGCAAGCCCAGGTCTCACAATTTGAGCAGCACAGGGTGCACCTGAGTCCCACAGGTAGCTGACTGCAGACCACCGCTGACTGCCAGAGTTGATTCCCCACTTCCACACCCAGCCCAGGAGACACATGAAAATACATTGAAGTTTATATTATATATAATAGATTTGGTTTTTTATTATTCATTTCCTGAAACATGGTTTAAACAGGTTCAAGACATGGGTATACATGCTCTGGTATTTTCCACAAAGTCCGAAACATTAGTTCCAGTGCCTCTGGTTCCCTTCTTAGTTGTAATGTAACCAGACACAGTGATCTTGATGACTTCTTGATAAGCTCAAAATTGTATTCACCACTGATCAGTCAAATTTCAACCAGGATAAAAAACTGTTGTTTTGTTTAAAGCCACCTCACCATGTACTGTCACAAAGAAAATGCAGCAGCATAGTTTCACCTGAAATTCTGATGCTTGCATTGTGCAAGAATGAGGATTTTCTTTCTCCAAATACCAGTCATAGAGTAATCAGTGTTTTTCTTCTCATCTCCAAAATGGCCAAGTTATCTTCTTCACACTTATTTGCTCTCTTCCTCCTACAGTTTTTTTTTCATGAAAGGAACCCTCTCCTCTTCTATCACATCCAAGTTACAAAGATAGAAAGACATCAGATAGATTGTTATCTCCAGCTTCTTAGTTTTCAGTCTGATTTCAGAGTTAGATGTTTCAGGTTTTCTATCTGTTTTTCCTTCATTTTTACTAGAGAAAAAGAAATAATCATCTCAAAGTCACACTTTCATAGGCAGCACAGCTGTAATCTGTGGGCAGTCAAAGGTATAGCCAAAAGTAGCCCTTACTGTTTGCAATCACTAAATAATGACAGGAAAAGTTTTAGAAAAATCTGAATTTGGCACTGTGCACTAAGGTAATTCTTTAATCTGATTCTGAGCAGGAGGTCAGTAATCCAGTTTTAATTAGACAAACTTACTACTCTTCACAGAAGTATCCTTTATCTGTTATCTCTGGGATACATGCATGAAAACGTTTTAGCTGCGTCTCACTTAAATTTTTTTGTGAGTCTTCCACTCAAAATAATTGCACTGGAACCTAGCAAATGCAAAAGAGCATATGCTGAAGAACTTGGATGGAACATGAGAAACCATTATTCTGCATCCAATTTCCCATAATATCTCCAAGAGCAGGCCAAGGAATAATGGCTGAAAAAACACCATAACCTACGGAAAGTGCAAAACATTTTTATAAGATGCCTATTTTTGTAACAAAGTACAACAGGAATATTTCTATAAAAATATATATCTCGTGTAACATTGCTTCAAGAGAAAAAAATCTACTTCAATTTTTAATCTTTTTTTGAAAAACAGGTTTGCATCCTTGCCTTGGTGAGAAATCTTAATGGCTGGAAATTTCTTTTCAGTGGTTACAGTATATTACACAGAAAAGTGAGCATGACCATTCTGGACAAAAATAAAAAATATATAAGCCCCAGGTATTATTCTGACAGTGGTCAAGAGCAGATACTGAGGGAAAAATTTAAGAATAGCAGGAACATTCAGGACTTTATCTTAAGAATATTATCTCCTTTTTTACCTGTTTACTGCTCAAGGATTTCCTGAAAGAGAAGTTGTGTCTTTGTGTTTAACACTTTTCAGGTATTTTGATCCCATGAATGTGTCCAGTTGCTTTTGAAATCCAGCAGTTGATTTTTTAACTCAAAATTACAACAAATATCAAATATTGATCCAGGAGCAATACCAAAACCCTGTTAATTTACACAAAACTAAAAAAATGTATCAAAGAAAGTACAAAATATGGGCTTCTTCTACAAAATACATATAAAACCTGAAATGAAAATTCAAAAATTAGTATCAGTGATTCTGGAAGAGAAAATTATACAGAACAGAGAGTCCTAATGATCAGTATAATAGTTCCTTATCCAGCCTTGGGTACTATTAGCAGACCATATTCTCCAAAAGAGAGACTCTTTTGTAAGGTGCAATCACATAAGAGATGTGGTTTTAATTACCAAGAAACAAAAGGACTTCAATTTTGCATCTTGCCTGAAAAACAGCACATAGAATAATTATACTGAGATAATTATTCATTATGGACTCAGCAATCTGACACCTACTGATTCACCCACATCATTTTTATTGTAGTGCCCACATTTTCCTTTGAGATGCCAATCTGCAGGCTTAATTTCAACTTCATTAAGGCAATGGAAATGTTTAAGATAACTTTAAAGTAGTATACAGCAGAATTTGGACTTCAATCAAGCTTGAGGTTTAGTCAGAGAGTTCCCAAAATAAGTAGGGGTGAGAATTAAGCTCTACCTCACCACATCCTTATTCCCTTGTAGATAGCAATAACAAGGTTCCAAGAAGCAAGACCCACAGGGGCGTGGTGGAGCTTCCAAAACTTTACTTGGTTCTGTGTAACTGATTTGCTTGTCCACATCCTCTGTCCTGTTTATTTGGAAAGATGTGTCAAGACCAAAGCCCTAGGGGACATGGCTGCAGATCTGGCAATGATCCCTGGAATAGCCACTCCTGCACAAGGGAAGGAAAACAGGGACTGGCCAGGAAATTAGAGTTGTTTTTATTAGCATTTTATTCACCCCAATCCACCAAGCAGTTCTTCTCATATGGATTTAATTACAAACTCAGAAGTAATTGAGGGAAAGTGTTTCTTTAACGCATGTCTAGGAAACAACCAGATACCACAGGAAAGTTACTTATTATTAGTGCATAGAGTTAGCAGAGTTTTGCTCATGTTCCAAAACACCAGAGGCATGCAATTTTTAAGTGAATGTCTACAAGCATATTTACTATGCAGGATTACAATACCCCTCCTGTAAACAGATTTGAAATTTACATTCAGCAAATGAAAAGTCTATGGAAAATTTATCCTGAAATTTAATAAGCAAACAGACTGCCACTCCCACTGTAAATTGGAATTAGTACTACCAAGTTTTATGTATTTGTACAATTCAGTCAGAAATTCCTTGGGCTCCCTCTCAGCAGAATGAACAGGGAACATCAAAACATGGTGTGGTTTAATTCATGACAGGATGGAGACCTACACAAAAGACGTTAGGCTCAGACAGCTACATGTGTTATCTCCACCAGTGATCAATGTGTGAATTTAAGTAATCTTCCTGTAAGTGTCTGTATTGAATAGCTCTTTCTATTCACATGCACTTCTGTGTATCTAAAAAAATGTTGTTATTATTAATTTGGATTGTGTTCTAAATAGCTTTGATCCAAAACAACTCTTCTAGTCCACACAGATTTCACTACGCTTCTTTTGTAAATCCTTTAAGTAGACAATACATATTTTTAAGGGCCAGGAATGTTTTCCTTCCAAGATCATGGAAAGAAAACAATGTTTTGCTGACCTTGGAGAACATAACATTCAAGGAAATCTTCATGTCTGTATTAAAGAGGAAGAAAAAAATAAGATAACCTTGGAATTTAACCGTATTACTACACAATGGATGCAACAACTCACAGACCAATACTTGGGCAGGACAAACATCCTTGTATAGATACATGTGAGGGTTAAACCTAACTCATTTTATCTTGGCTACTTCATTCCCAAAATACATTTCCTTTTCTCTGAGATAAGAACAACTTCTCTTCCTTCTGTTATTCTCTAATGGTAATATTTGTCAATACTTGGTGGTCTTATGATTATTCATTTCAAGAAGAAAATAAAAATTGACAGAACCAGAAAATATAGTGTAGAACAACATTTTGAAGATTAGTTTATTAAGGAGTACAGACACTCTACAAAGCAAAGTACCATTTGTTTCTGTCATTATTATTGCAAATTAATATCTAGTAAAACTTAATGAGCAATTATTTACACTCAGCATATTTGGGCCCCGGCCAGGGTCCAGGCTGCAGTAGCTCCCAAGTGTCACTCTCAGATTTGACAAGCCTGCCATCCCATGTCCTACAGAATGGCTGTGGTCATGCTGCTACTCAGCACTCTTCAAGCTCGGGTTCATCCACATGCTTTGAATTACACTAAAGTGAAAAGGTGGCATATAAAATAGATTTCATGTGTGGCAAATTAATTTTGATGATTGAAGCTAGTAACTTTACTAGACTGTTGGAAAAGGATGGAGCTGGAGATAAGGATACCCAAGCTAAACAAATGTTTCTAACTAGGTTTGTTCTAGTTAGTCTGTGAGATACTGTAAGGATATTGTATGCCTGCACAGAACAAATCAAGAGATAAATTTAAAACTTGCTAGTACTAATTATCAAGTAAGATTCTTAACATCTAATGTGCTGAAGTCCCATCTTTAGCAATTCTTTACTTGAAAACACTTGTTATCTCAATAGAAACATGAAAAGGACACTTAGAAGGAATTTCTTCTTTGATTTAGTCTGTCTACATATTTTTTCTGTATTCCCAGGTCAGTTAATTTAAGAATGTTTATGAAGCCTATATCCATTGTTAAAACATTAGGAACTTGTTTTGAGTCCAAACTGTTCTACTGGCACATTATGATCAGAGTCACGAATTTATTAAATGCTAACTTTTCATTTAGCAATATCTTGTTAGAAAGTTTGGAACTAAAACTTCTCTATCCACTTGTAAAAGTATTTAGTATTTAGTTAAACAATTTAAGTAGCAAATCAAGAATTTTTAAGGTAGTTGCCTTTTGTAACAAGAAAGAGATGTAGGATTTATTTCATTGACTTTACATGTCTATCAAGTGGGCATGTGTGTACGAACAACTGTTCCTGGGCTCCCCTCAAGAGATAAAGACACTTTAGGAGGGAAGACACTTCAGGTCATATTGTCTAAAATATATCTTAAGACAAACTGTCTGACCTGTAGACCTCCAACTGTAATGACCCCAATACAAACCCCTTCATCCAGCCAGCACTGACACAGAGCAAGCTGTGCACTTGTGTCCCTTGTTTTAATTGTGTCTCTGAGACAATGGTTCCACAGGTTTCCAGCCTCTTATGAGGGGACTGCATCACTTAGGCTCCCACTCAGAAATTGAGATAAGGGTCAAGTCAGACTCCTTTGTAATGTCCACTCATGACAAAGAAACCCAGAACAGCAAATAATCCAGTCCCTATGTCATCCATATATGGATGATATATGTCATCCATATATCATCCATACAGTCAAAGCATATGTTTGTATTTAATGCTGGTGAAAATAGGAATGTGTTTTTAACATTTTAATTACCCAAGAGATACATTAGAGGCTCTGAGTTTCTTCCAGAGATGTTTTTTGCCTACAGTACTAGCTAAATATTCATAATGATCTTTAACCAAGTATTTTGCTCTTTCAATGACTTGCTAATGTAAATGAAAAATCTGAGCTTCTCTCTTAACCTCATTCCAGTTTTTAGGGCGTACTGCATTGCAGCCTTCCAGCTTTTATTCAGGGTTTGTTAAAGCTGATGTTTGCCTAACATGCCAGCAAGGGAAGCACCAAAAAAAATTCAAACAACTTTGGAAACTATTTACCCTGACATTAGATTCAGCCTTTGCAAAAGATTCAGTCCTCAAATAATTGGGGAGAAGGATATAAAAATTAATTACATGGAAAAGTCATCCAAAGCTATTAATTCATCCATTTTCTGGAAATATCGCAGATGCACAAAGAAAACCACATCTCTGTAGCAATTCAAGAGAAAAGACCAACAAGCCACCAAACCAATAAGCATAGAAATCAATGCATACAGCCCATTTTCCTTGCACAGTGTGCTGCACTTTATAACAACTGAGAGCTACATTTAGTACCCAATAGAAATGTCAAATACTTATCATAACCAGTTCATAAGACCTTTGAGATTCACAGTAGCTGGTTGTGGCCAGCTTGTTTCAAATTAGATTAGTCCAACCTAATTTTCTATTCATGTTATGTACAGTTATTTGAGGTGGAAGGCTCTCAGCTCAGGGCAGGCAAACAAGACTCTGAGCTTCAGCTCTTGCTCTTCAAAAGAGCATGTGCAACTTCTGTCCTTTCCCCCATGTGTCATTGCTACACCCAGCTTCTAAATATCACACTCAGTGACGTTAGTGAATGTGTAAACATGCAGTAACTTTGGGAATATTAAAGCAGCCCCAGCCCACCAACCCAGGGAAATCTGTGCATCTGTGACTAAACGGGTATTTATCATTTCCTGAGCTCCATGCTGGCAGCCAGCCAGCAGAGTGTGTACATTGAAATTAGAATAGATTGGGAGACAGGACTTTGTTCCAAATTGATCTGGATGACGATAGCAATTTTGAAGGCAGCTCCACATTTTTAAAGGTTCATTGTGTGTACCTATAAAAGAGAGGGGAGAAACATTTAGGAAAATAACAGGAAGGAAATCTAATGCCAGGATATATACCTTACTGCTATTTTTATTTTATTCCTTTACAGCATTATTTTACTATCATCAACAGAGGAGCTAGAGTTTGCTGGAATCACATAGAGAAATGTATGGAGCAGGAATGGAGAAAATGCTATTTCTAGTCATGTGTTTATTTAGTATTTTTTTCCTACTGCAAGAGCTCTCACTGCAAAGACCAAAAGGTTTTATCCATTGTATCAATTCCGGCATGGAAAAAAAAATCATTACCATTAATAGGAGTAATCCCGTCTTGCCATGTGGTTGAGAGGTTTTCACTCATCAGTTTAGTCTTGAGTTTTACTCTTCTTCTTGAAAATAGTAGGTGGACTTACAACCCCAGCTTAGCTTATTTTTTCCTGCAACATTCCATATGTACTCTATAAAGCAGGGTATTTTAACAAATGTATGAGCTATTTTTTGTTGCTCTCACTCTTCTATAAAATGATTTGTGAAGTGGTAAGTCAAAATCAATAAAGATGTCAAGGATCAGCATTAATTTCATTAGCCCAACAGAAGCACTGATAATTTTTTTATGCTTTGAATATTTGCCAGAAGAAAGATAGGCATAAGAGTTTACCAGGCATAAGAGTATTCAGTGTGAAACTGCTTAAAAAAGTGATCTGATACAATGCAAAGAACATAACTCATGAGATATACATTCTTTTAAATAATTATATCAGGAACTGACCTTGTGGCACTATTTTTTCATTCCTTATGCTTCAGTATGGAAGATGAGATAAAACTAAAGGGGGTAATTTTAGTTTCACCAAGCACCAGAATTCTGTGCATAAAGCCCTCAATGTTGTTCCCAAACTGTCTTTGTATCATCTGGAGAGCCAGCCACATGTTGTAAGAGTTACGATGGTTAGAGAACAGCTGCTATTCTGAATGTTGAATATACAGATTTTCACCTCAGATTGAGCCATCAATAAGAATACAGTACATGGTATATCTCAACCATACCCCAAGAACATCTTGAAAACTAGATTGACACCTATGACTAGCTGGCTTGAACATATACTAGCCAAAAGCAACATACTCAGCTCACCTAGTGATAGCTTTGGCCATCCTTTGGTAGGACTCATGGTGAGTTATATCTTGCTTCAAATGTAACTAAATTCTGTAGGCCTGGGTGTGTTTTAAAATACATTAAGTGCTTTTAGCATATAGCCATTGGCCATATAATTTTTATGCAATCAGGGAAGAAGAAAATTTGGAGAAAGCTCTGTTCTCTTTACATCAATAACATTTCTGTTTGGTGCCAAAGCAAAGAGCCATTTCCATAGCCCTTTGTTATTATCAATAAGCACTTAAAATTTTTTCAGGCAAAAGGATTGAGTGCTTCACCTCCTTCTCCTTCAGAGTATGACAGAGCTGGCCTCTAATATTTAAAGCCATCCAAGGCATCCTCTAAACCTTTGGAACAATAATGTCAGCATTCAAAGGAAATAGCTTCCTCAAAACTAGAATCCTCTTTAGCATGGACAGCTGTGTCTCAGTGGAGCACAGCTTGCCTTCCTCCTTGTAGCACACAAATGCTCATTGCCTTTGATCTGGCACCCCTTGCAGCTGCTCAGCAGATAGAACCAGGGGCTCCAAAAGGATGTGATAGAGCTCTGAGCTGTATTAATGCCTGGCCTGACTCGTCCCAGTTTCCAGAAATGATCTGGCTAGTCTGAAAGCAGCAGTACAGCAGGACACAATATCCCCTTTCTCTGTCTTTCCTGTGTCCATGCTAAGCTATAAATCTCAGTGGACCTCTGACTCAGCTGAGATCCTCAGAAGAGGAATTTCTTACAGGCTAGGCAGAAACATAAAATCCTGTTGAGGGGACACCACAAACTCTTCCCTCAGCAGATGGGGTTTGTGCACATAAAAAAAAGCCCTCCAGACAACAGTGTTTTAAATAGATTCTTTCCACAGATTCCTATGGAATCAAGGAAAGCAGAATCAAACTGAGTTACTCTATGCAGTGCTACAGTTAGGATATTTTAAAACAGAGATTTGCAGGTAGGGAGCTAACTACACACGACTGAGTGCCTGTTAGGCTGCTACAACACTCACTTCTCACAGAGACAGAGTTTGCTACTTACTGCAGATGGAGTCCCTTTTCTTCAGTTCGGTGACTTTGGACCATATTGACTTACTGTGTAACACCACAGATAAGAGAAGGGAGAAGAAAAAAGGCTTTAAATAGCAAATCTTCCCTTGTGAGCCACAGAGCTCTCTTTACAGCAAAATAGCTGAATGGCATATACACATTTTCAGGAATCCATCCCATCTGTTTTCTTAATTCCTTTGTAGGAACCTGAACATGTATGGTGCCAAAATATTCACTGCATTCCACAAGGGCTTGGTGGATGCCACACCACGTTCCCAGTGGTGAATGGTAAGGTAGTGATAATGACAAGTGTGTACCTCTCTTCCTTGTCTGGTAATAAGAAAACAGAGTTAACTTTAGTCTCTGTGAGTTAAATATATCCCATTTACTTCTGGGAGAGAATATTCAGAAGACATAGTACAGGACCATGAAAAAGAACAAAATTCTTATTTATAGTACAACTTACTACTATCAAGTTAGAGTTTAACAATCATACTGTCAGTACCTTCAACATAGCAGTCTTCTTTGGTGGGCTGGCCTGGCTTTCTTCTGCTCTGTCTAGTAAAGACCATCAAGCATATATTTATCTTTCTTTTTAGCAGCATTTGCTTTCCAGTACCTGTAACATTTTCATTAAGCATGTTTAACTACTCAGTCAATTTTTACAAGTGGTCTCTGAAGTTTGGAGAGCATGATTTTGTTTCAGACACCAAGAAGAAACATAGGAGGAGAATATTCCAAAGTATATTTTGTTTTCTGTTGCTGTCTGGTTGCTGAAATAAATAAGAATTATATTATTTTAATGTCTGCTAATGTCTAATCTGTTACTTCCTTTAATAATTTCTGAATCTACTACTGATTTTCTACCAACTTTGGTGTATGGAAAAATACCCCAAATGTATTAAATTCTCAGAAAGAAATTGAAGGTTGAGATACTCAAAGACAACCTCACTGAGGAAAAGGTTAAAATGAGATTTCATACTTCATTTTTCATGACAGATGCTTACTATGACCTCAACTTTAAACAGGTTTGAGTACTACTGCTATTTACCAACTTGGCCTTAATGGTGTAAGAGAAATCTGTATTTTTATGTACAAATAGCTTCTGTAGGAAGGGGTGCATTGTCTCACATATCTCTGCCTAAGATTTTTGTGTTTGTTTGAATTAAGTGAACAACAGAATAAAAACTCCGCTGTGTTAAGTAACTTCTACTTGACTTTGACTTTCATGAACAAAACTTCAAGCAGCAGTAGATCACCTTAGTAACTTATCAGCTAAGTGATTTCTGAGTACTTATATGCATCTTAAGTTGCTTTTACAAACTTTGAACAACAAAATAAATACCCTTTGGAGGAGCTGAAGTAAAATGCAAAATAAAGATGGAAGCCAATTAAACTTTGCAAACAATCCCTAGCAAATGATTCCTTAAATAAATATTGCCTCTTTTTTCTGTATTCAAACTCCCCATTGGCTCACTGAAGTTTTCATTCAGAATTCAAAACTATTTTAATTATCTTTTTTTAATAATCTGTGACATAAAGTGGTTTACTGCGAACATCAGATATTCCAAACTTAAGCTGTATTGTAGTTTTATTGTATGGGTGATATACATCCTTGGCTACCTCATTCTTCTCCCTTGAGAATGGTCTCATTACCACTTCCATGGTACCTGCTGAGTGTATACATGTATTTCTTAGAATGTTTTCAGATTTTTAGGAATTTTACTAGATCAAATATCTTTTTAATTAATGATTGATGATCAAAAGTATCTCTTAACATTTGCTTGAAAGCAACTGAGTCCAAGAAGTTTCATAAATATTGGTGAGAAAAAAATCCCAGACAATATGCAAGGATAATAAAACAGTAGAAACTTTCACTTTGATAATATGTGAATATTTATGGACTCTCTTACAGTAACCAGGTCAGACGACATGTCTAAACAACTACTTAAAGCTGTTCTTCAAATATAAAACTTTAATATGGGAAAACATAATCAATCCCTTGTTCAGCAATCTCAAATCCTTTTGATAGTTCTCTCTTCCTCTCTCCCTGCCTCCATAGCTTATGCTGCTCTTCTTGCTGATGGCTTCCCTCAAATATTAACCAAGGTATCCTTTGATGCAAGATTACACAATGGCAGGAGACACAAAACCTGAAATGTTACGTGAAGATACATATTAGTTTTTCATTATAAAGTTTCCTCCCTTTGAAGTTCTAAGGAAACTACAATTTCCTTTCTCCTCCTCTAAGATATATATATTCACACACAGTTAAATACATCTCCTACAACAATTCATTTCCCAGGCCTAACCAGTACTTAGGTGCAGTTCAAAGAGTGCCTTTGATCTGCACACTGTTCCTCAAAAAATCTTCATTTTTCCATTGAAGTGAGAAAGAATCCTACCAAGAAATGGCTTCCTGCATCTAATTAATTGAGACCATGTAACACTTTCAAACAATACCTTATTAACATTTGCATTTGAAAAGTTCACATCAGTAATTATTAGCATAAAGTAGAATACTGTGCTTGGTTAGACCGATAGAGGAGGGAGTGTTAAAATCATGAATTCATTTCAATACTGTACATCAAATAAAACCTTGTTTACCATTCTGTATCAGATTACACTCCACAACAGTAGTGACTATGCTTGGGAGCCAGCCATTTATCATGTTAAAAACAAGGACTTCTGAGGCCAATGATCTACAGTAGCTCTATATAAAAAGCGGTTGTATTTTTATGCCTTTGCTAAGTTTTGTGGTTAAGTGGCTCACCTCGTAAGCACTACCCAATGTAAGCCATACAGAGTGAGTATTTATGCAAAGCATCCCACTGAATTTAGTGAGGCTATTCGTGTATGCTCTCCAAAATGAAAGTGTGGTTCATGCAGCATAGCCCTCAGCATGTGTCTGGGACTGCACAGAACTCAGAACGCAGTGGCCCTGCAATCTGCTGGCTGAGGCTTGCGGGGGAGACAAGCAGTGAGCAGTGAATTAGATCAGCGACTCAGAGCTGTGCCATCATCACTTACAAGTACTTATAAATTGTTTATCCTCCCCTTCATGCTGTAGCTATAGGTTTTCTTGTTCCTACATCTGCTAAATATGACTGCTCTGCTTACTTACCAATCTCCCAGGAAGGCAGCAAGGCTCACTTACAGCTTACATCACATGCCAAGGGGTAAAGCACCAGCTTTGTACTGAGCATTGTCATCTCTCTTAATTTTGATTGTTTTCCTTTTGCCTGAATTTAGTCAGATTACAGGCAAACATGGGTTTAAGGGCAACAGCTAACCTAACAAAGCTGAATTTTTCCTCCTCTGTGGATGTGACTATAACAAAATAGAAATGCAGGAGAGGCATAAGGTGTTCCTAAATGGCTTGGGTTTCATTCATATACTTCCTCTGGGTTTCATTCACATACCTCTTTTGGCTTCTCATCACAGCACCCTCCTTTGGCTTGCCAAAAGGAACCCCTTTCCAGAAGCAGCTATGAACAGTGGCAGATGAAAGGGGGCATGATAATTCACCAATAAATAAGCCTGTCACCTGAAATGATGTGTTTTGTTTTACACATAAATACAGTGCTGTTCTGGTTTCAGACCGTGTCACTCAGTCACTGTCCCTGCAGTAACTGCTGTAGCTGCTGCCCAGGGCCATTGCAGGGTCTTCACCTCCATGTGGAGGCGGGAGCCCAGATCAGCTATGGATCAGCATAATCCTACCACCTGGTTAACACGAATAAATGTGAACAAAAGGAAACAAAAACTTGTTCTTATAGACTCCTTTTCATCTAATGAGCACACCGTGCTTTTCAGTGCATGTTATTCATAGTGTCCCCATGGCAATTTGGTCACCTAAGATGTAGAACGGATTGGCTAAGTCAGTCCAGCTAAAGGACCTGTGGCAGAATTAGGATCTCTGTTGCCTTTACTCACAGCCCTCTTCTTTGACCACTAGATGATGTCGATGACTGGATACTTTGAGGTTATATGAAAGCTTGCTCAGACACATCTGTTTCCAGGCAATATCACAGAGATATCTCCTTTCTTTAAAATTGACTGCAATTGAAATCCTACAATAAACTCCATTTAATATATTGCCAAACAGACATATAGCTCAAATTCGGTCTGTGAAGTCTCATCTTTTTAAGAGCAGAAACCCTTCTGTCACTGAGAAAGACCTGAAAAGCTCCTGCAGTCTCATAGGGAGTATTAACCACTGATGAGGATCTGTCTTAATACACAAGAGAACAAGGGTCAGAGTAGTTCAGCAAGAAGCGTGAAGGCTTAGCAGCAGGAAAAATCCTTCTAAAAGCCGAGGGTATAAACATGATTAGAAGGGAAATTTATAATTTTGCCCAGCAAATTTCAAGCAAGCCAGCCAAGTTGCACGAGGATTTTAATGGCATTTTCTCTAGATACCAAGGAAGCCTTGCCAGAAGCCCTCAGACCTGCCTGCAGTCACATTACTGTACTTGCAAACTGTACTGCCCCAAAGACGGTGCAGTCTATTTCTGTCACAGATTAAGTGACCTCTGGACTTTTTGCATCTAGCTGTGGAGAAAGCTGCAGGTGGAGGAATGTTCATCCCTTGGTTAAGCTAAACCTTTGTTTGCTGTGTTCACATGAATAACTTATAGGGCCTTGGCATCATGAAAGCAGCACTGACACAGTTGACATGACAGCACTATAGACTGAATCCCGATCTGCCCTCGGAGGAGAAGATGGGATGTTTGCTCGTTTCACATTTCACCAAGTCGGCCTGTTCAACTATTTATAAGATGAATAGAAATTTCCACTACTTCAGCTGACACACCTGCCTTTACCTAGCAACTGCTCAGAGGGAGCCAGCTGAGACAGAGGAGGCTTTGAGAGGCACAGCCCAGAGGGGAGCCTGCTGCTGCCACCCCTGTCAGTCCCCTCTGTGCAACTAGCTCTGGCCTCTTGGCAAGACAGCAGCCCTTTCCACTCACCTCAAAAGCTATTTATACCCAGAAGAGCTCAGGAGAGTAAATGCCTTCCTGTGCAGCCTTCCCTGGGCAGTGAGTGCTGTGAGGGCAGGGAGTTCTGCAGGGAGTTCTGCAGCGGCCCCAGGGCAGAGCATGGGGACACTGCCCTGCCTAGCTTGGGGTGACCACCATGGTGACATGAAGTAACCTTCCCAATGGCGTGGTGTACCACCCGTCCTGCTGCAATGCAGTCCTGGATACCCCTTGGATACCCCTGCATACCCCTGGTTATGCCATGTGGCCCCTTCAGGGTGCCTGGGGGTCTCTGACAGTGCAGGGAGCCCACCTGGCACCAATCATTTTCACCCAGCTTCAGGCCCATGGGATTGCAACCACCACCTCCTAGTCTTCTGCTGGTTTTGACACAAGTAAGTGAGGATGAGGAACACCACTCAATCTGAGGCATTTGTCCAGAACTTGTTTTGCTGACGAATTGTAACCTGGCCCACACGTAGTGCCTGCAGTCACTAAGATGTCACATTTGACTCACTTATCTCAAACAGCCTGTTTCCACCAGACTGCCAGAGGCAGAAAGGACAGAGCTCCATTGCATTATCACATGTCTGTGCAGCCTGCCTGGGGGCTCCAGCCACCACAGAGTGATCTTCTAAAGAAGTCTCCTAGGGGTAAAAAGCCATTTTAACAGGGATTAAAACATAGATGAGCTAGTGCAACCAGGGAATAATGCATGAAAAATGACACTTCTTACTTTAATGCTGTAACTGTGGAGAATAAGTCACAAAATTCTGTGGTAATAGGTCCAGAGTTGGACTAGTCAGAAGACCAGCTCTTACAGAAATACTAAACCTAGTCCTAGCCAGGAATAAAGTCCCATCATCCTGGAGACTTCAGACACACAAAAACTGAGGAAGGAAGAGGCTATACATGGGATGCTGCAGCCCAGTTTAAGATGGGAATAGTCAAGGACATTGAACAGACAAAGAGGGGGTGGCAGCAAGAGGAAGATGTGCCAGCACAGATTCATCATGCATGCTGTTGCTGGGCTAAGGAAATAAAAAAGTTAAAAGATATCCCAAACCAAATTGCATTTACTAGGTGTTCCATCCTCAGCCTATTATCAGCAGAAGGGATGGGGATGCATCCAACAGCAGTGCCCCAAGCCAGCCAGGAAGACAGGCTGGGGTATTTGGGGAGTTGGCTCCCTCTCAGCAGGGAGAGGGGCACTTGAAAGGCAATTTTCTTTACTCTGATACCTTAAATGTTTACCACTAGCATCTGATGTTTTTGGAGAGGGAGGACTGTAACTAAATATGACATACTCTTGCTGTTCACATCGTACCATGTGGCAGCTTTAAAAAAAGAATATTTGACTACATGGTTTTGATGCTGAGGATGAAAAGACCATAATTGCTACAGCAATGTGAATTGTGTTTGTGAAGGAAGGAGTTTACCAAACAGCAGGAAAGAAGATAAAGTGGGGTAAGTTTTATGGTTAAAATTAGATTGACCTGAGTTGAGATTATAAATGTTAGGAAACAAGTAAATGTGATTTGGATAGGGAAGGGAAAAGGTATTTCCAGGAGACATGCTTCAGTTTCAAAATATCTTGTACTTTTTGCAAAGAAACAGACTGTGACCAAAATATTCAACAGCTTTTCTCCCTTGTGCTTGACACATGCTCTCAAATGTAGAGCTGAGATCAGATGTGAGGGAGGCCAGGAGAGGAGGTTCCCAACACCAAGTGAAGCTGAATCAACCAAGTCATCCTTTTGTATTTCAGTAATCTCAGACAGACACTGATGGTAATCTCCAGGATTTTCCCTTCCCTTCCCTTCCCCATACTTCCTCCCCAGCCCTAGCACTGCTGTTCATCTTGGTAACAAGCTCTTTGAGCTGTTAAAGCTGTTTGCTGAAGTTCTGGGTGCTCTCTTTAGAACTGAAAATCATCCTGCCATCATCTACCTTGCTTTAACACCCACCCACTTAGGAAATCTGAAAGCTGTGTATCTTGTCAGAGGCTGCTAATGCTATTAATTCTCCTCCCTTTACAGGCTATCCAGAATATGAATGCAGATTTTCTGCAGATTCCTGGGCTATAGCACATTCTGCAACATTTCCCATACACATTCCAGTGTCTGTTTCCCATGTTTAAAAATAAAAAAAAAAGTCTGATTCAACACTCTCTCATTTCATTTGTACATGGGTGAGGTACCATTGGTTTTTATCTGCATAATATAAACTTTGCCCACTAAATCTTATTGTGAATCTTTCCCTGTTTCTTGGCAGGCTAAATTGCCCTCTCTAACCACAACCAGACCATTTCCCAGACCCAGACTAGCACAGCCACAAATGTCCTGGATCTCTTTAGCTCACAATTGAGACATACCTGAGTGTGGAGCACAGCCACTGTTAGATATACTATCCATTGGCCATGGGTTTCACATAACTGCCTACCTAAGCACTGTCAATGCTTTACCTATCAAATTAAGGTAATTGCTGAATTATAAGATGCTTTAATTGCACAACAGATTTTAACTCATTCCTACATTAGGGAAATAATCATAAGGTGCCAAGTCTATATTCCCCCCCCCCCCCCCCATATTACCAGCTGGAAGCAGAGAGACACACTGCTCTTAGAAAGTTTTCTCTCACAGCTTGATAATTCCTTCCACAAGGCACCGTCATCCCAGGAGGACATAGAAATGTCTATACTGAAGCTGATTTGCAGCTGCACAAGTGTCTTGCTGTTGAGCCCTGACTTCAAAAAGGGACTTTTAAAAAAGCAAAAAAAGGGAACGTCTGATTTCTATGAAAGCAGTTTCAGCCATCCTAGATTCAAATAGAATCTAGGATGGCTGAAACTGCTTTCATAAAAATGAGTCTTAGATAAATTTAGCCCACTGTGTAGAGGATGGTGTGTCCAAGGGGAAAGAGGATGCAGACAAGAAGAAGGAGTTCGCTCTGCTGGTGACATGCTGAACCCCAGATGCAATAGCATAGCATAACAGGTTGGAAGGGGACAGTGAAAGCAGGCTGTGCTTCAGCACAGAAAATCTCAGAATGCTACAGAAATATATGAGGCAGGCAGGCTTTGGCACAGCTTCAGAAAAGCCTCAAAATGGCCTTACAAAACCATTTGAGGCTATATGTCTTCCCTACCTGATCTTGATTCAAAGCAGTCAATCTTACCTAAGAACCAGAGCATAGGGCCAATAAAATGTATTATGCAATCAAGGGCTGCACTACATTTACTTTATAAAAAGACATTAAAATATTTCAAGGATTTGATTGAGACATCTTTAGCTGCCCTTACATTATAAATATCTCCAGTATTAGGAGAACAGCACATTTGACTATAAGGCAGAAGACATCACTTTGGGAACCACACGTGTGCTGCTCACAACATGGCCAGTGATGTACTAAGGCAATAAAGGGGAGAAGAGTTTGTTGTGGTGAGCTGTCTTCGTGACTGTTCCGATCCAGGGAAAATGTTGATCAAAGGTAGTAAAACATAAAATGCCAACTAAAACAATAAAATGACCAGATGAAACACAGTAGCATAGGAATGATTTAATCTTTCCAAAAGGTTTAGTTAATTTAAAAGGTAACTAAGACTCAAGAGTCCCTTGGGAGCCAACACTGTAATACTCCATTCCATGCACTATGACTGAGACAAGATCTAAGGAGGTCATGAGCAGCATAATAGGAAAGATCTTACTTTAAACCTTAGCTACTAGTGGAAATAAAACTCATTTTTCTTTGTGCACTTCTCACTGTTGTAATAGCATGAACCATTCTTTCCTTCCCTGGTGACTTCCTTTAAAGCAGAATTATGCAGTTCAGAGTAGCTTTATGAATAGGTTTAATGTGGTGAATATTCTTCATTAAAAAAGAGGAAATTACTGAGTACACAGGCACCAGGGAAATACACCAGGTTGGGGAGGACCAGCATTGCTCCATAAACATGCAGGTAACCAGAAGGAACATGGACAGCTGGCAGAATAACAACTGTTATTCTGTTATGACTGTTAACCCCTTTCATTGTTTGTATCATGCCTAATATGCTGCAGCACAGTACTAACCAAATTCACAGCAGTCCTATCACTACAAGGAAGACCTAAGAGTGGAATAAATGGTCATATAACTAGCCCGTGCTTTCTGGCATTCAGATCACTCTTTTTTTGCTTTTGCACGTATAGCTGTGAGGAGAATTTTTAAAGTTAGTGATATAAATGAGAAAATAATTAGGCTCAGGTTTTCATACCTACAGATTTTAAAACCACCCAGAAAATCACTGTGAAGTGAACTGCAGCATTTAGAATATCAGCTGAAGACACACATGGCTGAGAAAATGAGAACAACTATTTTGCTGCATAGTCTGTGTAACACAGGCATGAGATCTGAAAAGCTAATGGAGTTTCTACACTAGTAGTAGCGTGTCAGCCAAGCTGGATCTGCGACAGCCACAGTGGTACCCTGCCCTGACCCCACGAGGACTCCACAGCCATCAAAAAATGGCAGCAACCTGTCTCATAACGGAGAATGAGAGTGACATTACCTGAAGGGAGATACTCACTCCTCCTACTTCCCACCCTCACTTGCCATCTGTGCTTGAATTTGCTGGAAGTGAGATGATCTCAGGAGGATATTATCTGCCTTCCACCCCAAGCTAGTTGCTGCTGCCGGCACTGTAATAAGTGTGCACTAGTCCCAGACTGTCCTGGCCCATGGATCTCCTTGCTTTATCACAAGGTGTACATACACCCTAACTGGCCCTAAATTTGCACCATCCCTTTGATGCCAGTGGAGCTACACTCACAAACTCATGAAGGATTGAACACTCAGTCAATGAAAGAATAAATAATTCCAAACCTGCAGCTAGGTCTAAAACTGCATGAGTAATTTTCCTGTCCGAGATGAATTCTCTACTTTGGTCATAGGGCTGCATGCTCACTGCGAAGTCCTGAAGAACAAAGCCAGGGCTGAGAGGAGATACCTGTCAAATGTCATTATATGTCCTCTGAAATGCTGACAAATCAGAAATATTTGGTCACTGACAGAAGAAAACATGTATCCTGGCAAATATACTCTGTTGTGAAAACAATCCTTCCAGCTAAGTCTCCTTCATGTCCAAAATCCCTACTTACTTTAATAGAGTGTTTTGGAGTGCCATGGTTCTCTCTGCGCCTAGCTGGAGCCAGGCTGTTGAGCCACAATGTATCCATTTTTCTAAATTAAAAGGCCTCTGTTCATCATCATTGTACTCAGTCACTGCCTATTCCAGGAGATCACATCTCTTTCCCTCTGGGATAGACATTGAGGTTTTTTTTCCAGCTGGGATTCTTTTCTCCAGAGATTGAACAAACAAACCCACTCAAATGATAAGCACTATTATTTCCCCAGAGAAATCCTATCACAACAATATTTTTTCTTTTCTGGAGAGAATCTACAGGTCGTTCAGGTTATCCTCTCCTCAGCCTACCTACTTTTACAAGTATTTTACCAATTGTTTGGCTCCATGCATTTACCTCTAAAGTTCTCCAAGGACAAAAGATTGGCAGTACCTGAGCGTAAAGGTAGTTTAACTTTACACGCGAGGGCAAAAATGGAGATGGAAATAAGATCAGCAAAAGCATTGCAGTTCTATTTTCCTAATGAAGCAGAACTCTCACACCGAGCTGGGCTTACACACTGTAATCAAGCACGCTTCTCACAACACTGGGTTATGGAGAGCCCTGTGCAGAGCAAGGTAATTATCAGCTGCCACGGCTCAGAAGGGCTCTTCCTCTTCATTTTGCTCAGTTGTCAGCTTATATTAAGGAAGAAAATGAAGAAAACCCCTCATTTTCAGAAGATTCTGCAGCATAAAAAAGACATGCAATATACATATGTATCCACTTCCCTCCAATCCACACCCCACCCAAAAAAAAATAGTGGAGGAAAGAGGGGGATCAGAAGATGAAATATTGTTATGCTCGTCATCTTTGTGAAACATGTTTTTGCAAGGATGACCCAAATCTAGTTTTCAATCCCATTTCAGAAGGATTGCATTGTGAAAATTACTTCATATGTGATCAATAGCATTGACTAAATTAAAGTATTTTGAGAAGGGCTTTCCTGGTACTGAAAGGCAGGGACTGGTGACAGTCTAGAAGACAATGAAACTGCTGAGGAGAAAAACTGAGGCAGAGTAAGATAAATCTCTCACTTCCTCATATGAATGAATGTTAGTACAGATAGAGGGGTGTGGTTTATTTAGGTAGTAATAGGGTTATTTTCTCCTATCCAAATGTACAGAAAGTGCTTTGCGAAGAGTTTGTTTGGAAACCCTTGTGGGACTGCAGGACCTAAGACAGAGTAAAGCTTTGATATCTCTATATATACAAATGTCCGAGCACAGCATACCGTAAAACCTAGCCAGGCAATGCATACAAGCAAAAGGAAATATCATGTAGAAGTCAGAAAATTGCACTGAGCAAGTTCTATAATAATGAGTTACATTCCGTCAAAAACACCAGAAAGCTTTATCAGCAATAAGTTTTATTTAAGAGCGTAAACAGATGTAAAAGAAATAAAATCACTCAGCAAACGGTTCTCAGGATGTGATCTATGACAAAACAAATCATACCAGTGTGCAATGAAAAAGCAGATCATGAAGGCCTGCAAAATGAGGGAAAAAAGTTAGAATCTTATAGAAGTCTGTAGGAGAATCTCAGAACCACAGAACGGTTGAGTTTGGCAGGGGTATCTGGGGATCACATAATTCCAGCCTCTGCTCAAAGCAAAGCGAACCACAGTAGGTTGCTCGGGTCTGTGTCCATTTAGGCCTTGAAGACCCTCAAGGATGGAACCACCACAACCTGTCTGCGCAAACTGGTTCTGCTGTTCAATCACCCTTCTAGTAAAAAAGTGTTTTCTTATTTTAAATGTTTTGTGGTTTCCATTCACTGAAATAAAGTGAGAAGAGCCTCATTCCATCTTCTTTATTCCCACCCTATAAGTATAGGACTAGGTATATAACACACAATCACAAGATCCCACTGAGCTTTTTCTTCTCCAGGCAGAGCTGTCCTGACTCTCTCAGGCTTTCCCCTTATGAAAGAATCCCACCATCTTTGTGACCCTTCACTGAACTCAGGCCCCTATTTCAGTGTGCCTGTTGATGTGCAGACCCAACACTCCTGCTGTGGCATCAGGGCTGAACGACACAGGACATAACTGCACAGTGCACAGTTAGTGTACTAACTCAAAGGGAAAAAATCACTGGTAAAACATAGGATAATTTGATATTGGGGATAAACAACAAAATATCTGAGGGCAGAGTGCTACTTAAGCCAAATATTCCAAAAGATATTTGAACCTGGTGGTACCTAAAAGGATTCCAGTGATACATTAATGAACCCAAGAGAAGAACACAAGATCTTTGTGCTTATATTTTAGGACATGACAAAAAACTATCAGCTTCTGAACTTTGTGGATGTGATTAGCTCAAAAAAGTGGTAAAGGATGGTGGAGTCATTACAAAGTCAAGATTTTGGTACTTCTAATTGGGTAAAAATTGTCACTGAACATTTCTTTCAGGGTACCTGGCAAGCTATAATGTACATGTGTATGCACATGTGGGAAAATATATGAAAGCATACACAAAAAAATGAAGCTCCTCCATGAGCTTCTCAGTGACCTGAAAAGAACAGTTTTAAGGAACATTTTGCCTGGTGATAGAAATGCTGTCAAAGCTTACGTAATCTATGGCAAGGGAGGGAGAGCAAGTGAAATTTTCATTAAACTGAACCACGATGCAGGTAATGGTCAGAGATCTATCCTCACAAACACACCTGCATATCCCAATCCATTCCCATCAGAGGATACACACAAGTTGTGAGCTGAGAGGATTGTAAGATATTAACAAAATATGTAATTGGCTCCATGTGAAAATCAATTACCTCCATGAAAAAAAGGCATTTGTTAGTCATGGTCCAAATGCTAAGACATAAATTTTCATATCTGAAAACTGAAGAAATTGGAGGGACTAGAGGAGAACTGATGCTGTTTATCTATGGCTTCCTCTTTTAGGAGGTTAGCTGGAGTTCTGCAATTACACCAGAGTTCTGTATTACACTCATTACCCTACAGTACATGTATTCACAGTCCCAAAATGTCAGATGTTTCTAGGACATCTATGTGCTCCTGACCTCACACGTACTTTCACAGCAGCCTGACTGTGCAGCTATATCTTTGAAATTTCCTTTCCCTGGCAATTAATGTAGCTCAGTTTTTGCTTAAGAAAAGAATATTCCAAAGTTTTTAAAAAATAATAAAGTCTGGAGACTCTCATGCCAGGAATGAGAATTTGGTGATGAGCAGAGGAAATGAGTAGAGGTCTGTGCACACAGGATATTGGAGACCGGAGGAAGGAATCCTGCAGGGAAGAATTTCACCCTACTTTGGTTTGAAAGTCAAATACAGCTCCAGATCTGAATCATAATTAGACTCCTTATGAAAGTTTAACTCCTAATTTCTGAATTGGATAGTGAATGCAACAAAATACAAATAACGATGCCTTAATACATCCCTTATCAAAAGCAGAAGTAAGTAGCCAACAGTGCTCAAGACCTAAATATTTAAGTGGACTAAAATAAATATCCACAGAATTTGACCTATCTCATCTGGGCAGGTAGCAGCAAGGCCTTAACACCCTATATGTTCTTTGATCATCTTGGAAGAATTTATTCTCCAGATGTTTATGTTCCTCAGAAAAACGATTGGTATTCTATTTTTGTAGAAAACAATTTATGGAAGAAGTCCAACAATATGAATTTAAATTTGGCTATCTGCCATTGAGTGATTTGGTAAACATTCAGTCTTTGTTTCAAGTTTCCAAGAAGCAGTTATATATAATTCAACAGTTCCCACTGCTGCAATAAAATGGCAATAAGAATAAATAGACTAAGCACTGAGTGGGGAGAAGCCCAAACTAAGAGACTTTACTTGAGGAGCTGAGTTGGTGGAACCAGACTGAGAAAACATGACCTACAGCCCAGGAAAATGGCAGAAGAGAGTAAATTGGTTGCAAGGAGGCAGAGACACATTGTTTAGGAGCAGCAGGGTACCCAAAATCTGGAAGGCAAAGGAGAGAAAAACAGAAAGCATAGCAAGGAGAAAGAGTAGGAAAGGTGTGAGGAGACAGAAAAGGGAAAAAAACCAGTGGCAGTCAAACCTAGCTACAGAAAGGAAAATAATTGCTCACATAGATAACATTAAGATTGTAATATTATTTTTAAAGCTTTAGAGATTAAATAATAGCAATAATTCTAGATAAAATATAAGTTTCCTAAGCATCTCCTAAGTCTCTAAACTGGGAGAAAATCAAAAAGTTAGCCCACTGTTAAATAAGTGAAGAACAGCAATAGCAATGGTACTGAGGGTAAATATCACTCCAGCAAAACGCAACAAGTGGCTAATAAGGGCAGCTGGGGAATTTTTTCTGTAGTAAAAGTCAAATGCAGGTAACATTTCTTCCTGGTGAACCATTAATTCTATCCAATAATGACCTCAAATTAGGTGTTTTTATATTTTGTTATTGTACTTCCTCATAACAACCTGCATTATTCCCATTAATGTATAGGTTATCATGTTGAAGCATATGGAATCCAAAGTGGATTGGGAGAAGTGGTATTTTGCTGTGATAATAACACCATTTCTGCATAACTAGTCACTGATCTTTGTTCTTCTCATCAGCAAATAGACCATATCTGTAACAAAAGTAAAGCTGAGGGATTTGAAAATGTCAAAATAGCAAGAAACAAAGAGCCCTTGGCCCATATAAATATTTACATTTGAAATATCCATTTGCTGAACTGAATATTTCAGCTGTTGAGGGCAGCCTGAATCTCATTACATCAGCTCCACAGGGCTATTGGTGCTCTTGCTTTGAAGACAAGAACATTTATTGTGTGATATGCACATTCCAAGCACCCAGCACACTTACAGAGTGGGTTGTATTTCAGCAATGCCATGTCTCTGCTATTCAATTTTTATGATAGCATCCAGACTCCACAGCTGTGTAGCTTTCTAATATTGAATACAGATCCCTCACAAGACAGCTGTCTTGGGAGGATTTTTTGGGTTTTGGTTTCTGGTTTGTATTTTTTTTTTTTAATTAAGAAGGAGGAAAAAAACCCCAAACTTCTAAAACCAGCCTCAGCAACGTCTTGCCTAGCAAAAAATCCACTTTAGTTCACCATTTATTCTGATCTGGAGCTCCAGTGAGTAAAATACTGTCCGACACTTGCAATTCAGGAAGATTAGTGCATGCAACCCTTTGTCTGGACACAGCCAGCTCAGCCCCCACTTAAGCCAGTCTCATGATCAACACATAGACAAGCCCCTCTGTGTACAGACCTGGTCCTCCATCCTGCTAGAGACTCCTCATGCCCCTGTGACCTTGTGAGGGACCAGGTCTTTGGGATAAGGTTAGTGGAGAAGAGGAGGGAAGAATAGGAAGATGTCCTTGCCTTGCAAAAGAAATCAGTGAAAAAGGCATCTCAGCTCCTTTCTGGTAATGTCTGTGTAAGTGCAGGATAGGGATGTCTGTCAGGTCAACAGTCCTTGCAACAACTGCTCTGATCAACCTTTGCCTCCCAAGAAAAGGCTGGTGGCAATAGGCTGCAGGTGTAAAACAGCCAAATGTTCTCCAGTGGAGTCATCAGGCCTCCTCCTGAGTTGTTGTCACCCTTGCCCCTTCCACTGGAGGCAGCCTGGCCCATGATATAAAACAGAAGTACAAGAGAGGAATGCAGATTTTTTTTTTAATATTTTTTTTTTCAGTTGATGTTGTTTACTCAATAGAAGGAGATCCAAAGTGGCGTTTTTCATGTAATACAGTGTGGTTGCTCTATAGTTCTCCCAACTTCAGTGTGTATTTAGCATTGAATACTCCCAACTGTATGTATATTTACCATTCCAGCTCATTTGGAAGTGTTTTGTATGGGCTGCTTTGCTACTTCTGTACATCTCAATATGCCAAATAGATAGCTGAAATGTTGATGTGGGCCCCTTTTTAGTAGCTGCTTGTCTGTTTCCATACACATGTTAAATATCACTATAAAGTGTTGTCTTCACTTCAGAAAAGGCTCTAAACCAGGCATTAGTGGCGGAGTAACTTGATTCCTCAAAAGTCCTGCACTTTCAATTCTTTCTGATAGATTTTTCTCAATTCTTCCTGAACATCCTGGTAAAAGGTGGAGCTAAAGAAGTTTCCCAAACTTCAGATTTAGATTCTATTTTTTCTTGATCTCATGTTACTTTCCAGCATTTCTATGACAAAGATTTCTTCTCCTATTAATATTTTATAAACCAACAACCAGCTGTGTAACAGATCAAACCCAAGTTTAGTAGTCTATAAATGGTAAACTGGCAATATATGTAAATTCTGGCCTGACCATGATATTTCTATCTTTTTCTAAAGTTCTTTATAACCACCATTATCACTGAATACGTCTCAAGGGAACTCTGTGATAATTGTCCTCCGAGATTTGTGGTGCAACGATGTGCCAGAACATGGAGTACGTTTACAATGAAAGCACCACTCTGGTTCAGTCTGTGTAACTATTAATGCTTTGCAAGTCTGCCTTGCCTGGGATGTAATGTACTACAAATAATTGCCTAATGTGCTTCAGCTTTGTGAAGGTTCTGTGAAAATACTCCTTTCCTTTAACTGAGGTAATTTTTTCTCATTAACCGGGGATTTTTTTTTTCTTATTACCAGGGATTTTTTTCTCATCACTAACTAACTGATTAGAAGGAAACATATACTCTCCAGTGGAAAAACTGGAGATAATAATGCTGTGGTAAAGACTAAAAAGTGATCTACAACTCACCATAGTCACCAATAGATGACATTCATAATAATGTCTGTCACTGTTTCCAAGTACTTTTCTATTAAGCCATTATTTTATTTTATCAAAATTCAAGCATAGAAAATTTCCTTCACTGTGGCAATTAAGTTTTATTACTTATTCCAGATGCATTGGGTATGAGAGCTAAAGAGCTGGCATTAACAAAAACGTACAGGGTACTGTTAGTAAGTGTTATAAATAAGTTTTAGACAAATAAAGGAACAAGCACCTAAATGCACATACCCACACATACATTGGCACACATGGGGCTCCTTATGTACTCTGACACAAAGAACAATTTTGCGATTCAAAGGCTAAACCTTTTGAATCTACAGGCAGCTATTTGAAAGATGTATGCCAGGTCCGTAAACCCAAACAGCTGCTCACAGTTCTCACGTTTGAGAAGCCAGAGCAGGGGGCTGTGCACACTCATTTACACACACTTGGACTGCCCCTCGTGTTTAGGCCCAGAGCAGCCCAAGCTGGAATTGCAGGTTATAAAGTGCATTGCAGTAACAAGCACAGTTTCATGGCACAGAGGCCAAGGCTTTTACAGCTCGTTGCCATTAATAGCCTGGGTTATGTTGTTCTTGACCTCTCACTGTGAGGGGGTCCTCAGGGCACAGTGAGCTTTTTGTCTTACCCCTTGAGATGCTTTTTCTGGGCAGACAGGGACTTCCCGGTGGAAGTGGATCAGGAGTCCTGCCACCTCCCAGCTTTCAGGTGAGCAGCCACAATGAGCAGCATGTCTTCCAGCTTTCCTATCGACCCACAGAAAGCTGCAACAGCAGCATCTCAAAGCCTGTGCTCCTTACAGTGGAGTCATGGAGGAAATGGGTCTTTCGAGACACCACATGGTGAGAGCTACCTGCACAGTGTCCCCAGCAGGAACCTGGATTCAAAACATGAAGTACCACCCTGCTCCTTGCCTCTGGTCAAGGCACCAAAAACACATTCCAGCTACAACAGAATATCCCCATGTATTGTCTGGAACCTCACAAGGACTGTCAGTCCCTCACAAGGTCTGACCCAGCCTCACTCTGATTAGCCTGAGTTATCTGGTATCACATGTAAACATGAAAGGAATCTAGGCACTTATTAAATATGCATTTCCCTTCCTATTAACATAGTTCCATCAATATTTTAATGCCATGTTGCCTTTTGGATTGTTTTCCTACTGTAACATGAGGTCATTGCTGCAGCAGACAGACACCACAGGAATGGATGAGTTTATGGATGACATTTATTTCACTATGATATGTTGTCATCAGTGGTGATTTTCTGCTGCAAATGCTTACATTTAATTGTGAAATAACACCTCTAGTCCCTTCTACCAATAAAGCCAATGGGACAGTATGAAAGTGTACAGGGTAGGGCTGAAGGTATATTCAAGCAGTAAAAACGCAGTTTTTTAGTGCCAAAGAGAGCTAATTTGTGATCAAACAATGATCAAAAAATCATATATATAAAATAATATATTTAACTCAGTACAAATGTGCTGACTCTACTGGGATACATGAGGAGGAAATTTGATGAGGGTGAAGGGTTTGAGGGTGAAATTCATGTTCATAGGAAGTTTGTCTGAGGGTTTTATTTCCTGTTTTTTACAATCCTTTTCTCATCCTGTCTAGTGTTTTCACTCTCCTCTGGTTATAGTCTAATCATCCCAAAGTCCCAGTCATTTGCTTGAAAAACAATAGCTGGCAGTTATTGTGCTAAACAGCCCATTTTGTTACCCCTGCCACAATCCCTGGTGTTCTCAGTCATTGCACTTGATAGGCGTCATTAAGGCTCCCATGCTGTTAGTCACTTTCCTGATCTTTCATGTTTCTTCTACTCGGGAATCAGCTTTTCCTAGAAACATTCAAAGAGAATAAAACCAGATTACATCCAGCACCTTGGGGTAATGGCATCTAAGTTCCAAACCCCCCACTTTTTTTTTTTTTTCTGTATTTTTAAACTGGTAATTCCAATTAAAAATGTAAAGGGCTGGATTATTCCCCTTGTGCTCATACAGAGTCATTCCATAGAAGTCTACAGAACTAGTTACGAGAGAAATATTGTTCAGTCAGTAATTTTTAGATGGCACATTCTCAGAGTCTGTAGGACACTGTATTGTCATGAGCTGAAGTGTGTTAACTGGACTGGCACCGACCTGCCCATCTCAAATACTGTGAAGTTACTGTGTGCCACCCACAAAACATTTTTGAAGATGCTGTGGGTGTGTCTATAATCAGACAGCCTTAAAGCTCTGTTTGAAGGATAGATGTGCAGCCACCACATAGGGAAGGAGACCTTCCCATTTGCAGGGTGAGGCTCTCTCCTGTTGCTGTCAAGGTCCCTGGCATGTCTTGTGCAAAGCAAGAGAAAGCAGCATGAGAGGATGCCAGTGGGTCAGTAGCACCCACATCCATGAGGAGGCAACAAGGATCTGTGCATGTGCTGGAAAGCATGTGCTCATTGCTTTGTCTTGGTAGCTAGAGTCCAACCTTGAAAGCAGAGATTTGCTGAGTCAGCTCAAATCTAAACTGATTGGACCACTTGAACCAGGCAGCCTTGCCTTTGGTGGGAAAGCAGTATGTAAAATGAGAGTTAGTTTCCCTAGGGAAAAAAAGTTTGAGGCCATAGGAAAGAAAAATCAGGTTCATGTCACTTTATCAAACATCCTCTCTTCAGAATATCAAGCAAGAAAAGCAGATCATGGATTAGTTTACATTGTTTCATCTTAAAATTTCACATACAGTAAACTGGATCAAGCATAGCAAATGCTAAGCCTTCAAACTGCAGTTAATTTGCAGTCCTAACAGGAGCAATCAGTTCCTAGCATCCCTAGCAGAAAAGGATCAAGACTTTAGTTAAGGTGCAGGCAGAATAATGCAATTTTAGAAGAAGAATTCAAGGCAGATGAGGCTAATTCTTACCTCATATATTTTTATATGTATTTACAGGCCTTGGGACTGTCTTATGGCAAGTACAGAAATGGCAAGCACATGGACTGACTTTCATCTTTGCTACAAAGCTGAGAAAACAGGCCATTTTTAGTTAGTAATGCAATAATAAGATATAACCTGTTTCATTTTTATTACAGTTTATATTCCAAGCAACAGTGGGACACCAATCACTACATTAGCATACACCACAAAACAAGTATACATTTCCTATCTTCTTCTACCATTAATGTTCAAAAAACTTTTCAAGTTACTGTTGGTTTTTTTGTGCCCAGATTTCCCAGGAGATTATATTTTGAAGGAGACTGAGGGGTAATCCATGCCATAATTTTTGAATTAGGAAAGATTCTCAGAGGAAAAAAAAAAATCACAAAAACTCTCTGGAGTGAGAGAGCATCCACCATCTCTTTCTCTTTCAGGCACAGATTCCTCCAGAAATGACATAGCTGTGAAACTAAAAGCTTAGCACAGAAACAGTTCCTGGACACCTCCTTCTTATGCACATATTTAGTACGCAGTTAGGGACATACTTACGGATAACGATACATAAGCAGCAGAGTCACCATCAGCTGAACCAGTGATTTCAGAGAAGGTGAAATAGTCCAGAAGGATAGAATAATATTTTAAAGGGAACATGCAGGCTTTCTCTTGGCCTTTTAATTGAAATTTTTTTTTAAAAAAAAGCCCATCTGGGAGGCTCAGCAGAACAGGGATACGCTTTGTATTTCACCAGAAGGAGAGGGTGAGTGTTGTGGCTGTGGAAAAACCATAATCCTACAGGCTGGGAAATATTCTTTCAGCTCCACACTGGTTAAGCCTCTTTTTGATATAAGCGTAAATCATCTTTTTTGTTGTGGGGTTGAGAGAAGGGAAAATTTGTGCCCAGATTTCTCCTTGAGAATCCGCCAGTGCATTTGCTGTTAGGAAATGACTAAAATAAGCCTCTGCACATATGTCCTTAAAAACACTTTGACTGCATTCCTCTGTAATTATTAAGCTTCTTCAGAGTCTGTAAGCCAGTGAGAAAGGGATTAGAGGGGTTACTTTGTGCCTCTGTGCCCATAAAAATCCCTTGGCTAATGCAGCACACTGCTAGGAGCATCCTGAAAGCTTTCATATAATCCCTGCCTCCCAGCCACCACCACCGCTGCATTCCCATTATTTCAACACATTCAAATTTCATGCAGTAATGTGGAAGCTCTCCAACATGGAAACAAGATTCACATTATAAGTCACATTTGAAAACTAACCTGCCAGTTAGAGTGGAGCTGCAACATAACTGTGTGATAAACACACCCTCAATTTTATGCTGGAAGGACAACCGGGAGATGTAAATTGTCGCTTAGTATCTTCTAACATTTCCTATTGTCTTGGCAGCTCAGGACAGGAAAAAATTTCTATACCTGTCCTTGTAGGAGAGGTCAAAATAGAACACCCACCCTAAAATGGAGTTGCATCTGAGTATAAATACATTATAGCAGTGACAAGAGAGTGATCTGCTCCCTGTCACCATTCAGGAGATTTTCATGTCAAAAGAGAACTTGCAGTGAGTGCTCAGTGGTGTTGCACTGAAAATAAGTCATTGTATCATAGGCAACAGTAGCACAGGACTGGAAGTTATCTTCTGGGTCACAGAGTCTGTTTCTAGTGCCAGAACTGTATTATATAATGCCTTTCACTAACCCATCTGTAAGAATTCTAATTTTTTTAAAGGCAGCATTTCCTCATGATAAATTCAGGGAGGAATCCTGGACTGTAGAAAGGTTTGAGTGAAGCACTGCTGCTAAACCCAAGAACAGCAGTAAACACCCAAAGTGAACAGCTTCCAGATCATGATGTTAAAGCAGAGAATCAGCTGTCAAATGTGCATTAAAACAACATCTGCAAGACAGAATGGAAAAATCTCCTTTGTGAAGCCAACCATTTACAAATACTTCCTGGGTATACAGGAACCTTGCACCACTTGGCAGAAGTCAATTATGAGGACCAAACCCTGCCTGGAGGAGATGGGGAGGAAGCGGCTTGCCATGCACTGCCTGTCTGCAAGCAGAGGGAAGCCCATATTCAGTCTGCAACGAGGGAGAGTGGTCACAGTCAGGGCAAGCTGGTAACCCAGCTTCAGCCCTGGCTCGTTCCCTCCCTGCCCCCTCACATTTGCCTGTATCCCTTGGCACAACATGTCAGTTTATCTTGGTCACCATCTGTGAGGAAGAGATAATAACACCTCTTGCTGCATGTCTATTTAGGTTGTAAATGCCTTCAAACAAAGACTGTCTCCTACTACGTTTACCAACAGCATGTAGTGCATGGGCTCAATCTTTTGTATAGATCCTGGTCATTAATACTCATTATTATAGTAGTGATGATAAACACAGTAATCATTCAATATGCATCTAACAGTAAGCAAGCAGCTTAGGCTTGGTTTCTATCAGAACAACCATCCTAAATACATGAGGCCTCAGGAGTTAGGAACACAGTGCAGTTCTGTGTTTTGTGGAAGGGTTGCTGGTGATGTCTGCCTGCACACAGGACACACCTTAAAACACAAGCATGCAGCAAACACACAAGTGTTCAGGCACTGATCACATCTAACTATTTAAAACTATCATCTTCTATGCACTCTCCCTTTGCAGATTACCCTTCATATGAAAACTTTAAAATCTCTGAAATATTATTTTATGACAATATCACATGGCAAATAAGTAAAGGTCATGCATTACAAAGAGAATAGTCCATTATTTTTTCCTAATAAATTCACTCACCTCTTTCACTTTAAAAATAGCAAATGGCCAAGAATACCAATTCTTCCTCATTCCAAATAAAGGATTTGATGGATCCATGGTGCAAAGCAGAAGTTAAAAGAGTAGTTAAGAAGTGCAGTCTGATCCTAAATCCCATTGGAGTTTGAATAAACTATGCTGACACTGACTGGCTAATTTTAAAAACTGATATAATTAATTTTTTTAATAAATGAGATCCCAAAATTACATATTTTAAACATAAAATCTTAATATACCTTTCTAGTAAAGTGTGTGTCATTGTTCATGGGCAAAGAGAAGGAAGCTCTGAGCTAATTTTTAAACCCAGGGGAATATCAACAGCCAGACAGCTGCTAAGGCTTTTTGCTTGATCCCTTTGCAAATTCTCTCAGCTATTCATGGCCAAAACATGTCATGTGCCAATCTAAAATCATGTTGGAGGAACTGGTGGAAAGGGTCTCCTTTTTCATACTCCCAGCAGGCTTATGTCAGAAGGCTGTGAGGGATAACCATTGCTATTTATAGATAATCCCCCTTTGAAAGGTCACCCTTCATTGTGTGCTCATTTCGCCCCATAGCTGTCCAAAAGTCATTTTCCTGCAGCTCATCCCTAATGAGTATTTTTTTAAGCAGATAAAAATGCAATAAATCATGCAATAAAGCAAAAGATAGTGTTTGTTTTACAGCTGACAGCCCAAGCAATGCATGCCACTCACATTATCTCCTGTGCTTTTAATTTTTAATTAGAACATAGGGAGGATTATTTTGTTTGAGGTTTGGTTTTTTTTGGTTTTTTTTTTTCTTTTTTTTTAACAAATTCACTATCTTCATTTAGTAGCAGGCACTTAACAGGTTGTACATTCTTGATAATAGGACTTTTGGGCACTGAATCACTTCCTTTATCATGAACTACTGACATGGAATCACAGAGTCACTTAAAAGCCCAACAAACTGCAGCTTGCAGCAAGTCAGGGAGAAGAATGGCACCTGCTCTGCAATTCTCAGCACTTCTGATTCTGAGAAAAAGAATAAAATAGCTCCCATATTATGAAACTGAGCTTTCATTCTTTCTGTGTGTTTGAGTGGTCACCCTGAGCTAAAAGCTGACTGCCTTTCCTGCTTTCTGCTGAGATGCATGTTGGAGGAAGCAAGTAGAGAGATGACAGCACTGAGCACTAAAATAAAAGAAGCACTGAATAGCAGAAAGAAAAAAGTGTATTTTTATCCAAAGCAGTACACAGCAGTACACCGACACAGTGATATTTTCTTTATTTAAACACAATCAAAGTTCAATTAACAGAAATGAGAAGACTGTCACTGTGGCAAGAGATTGATGCAGAGAAGAAGAAATATGGGTAGGGAAGGGAGATAAAACAGGGTGAGGTTTTGTGGAAGAGGCCAATGTCACCTGAAAATAAATGCACAGGGCATTTTAGAAGATATGACTCAAAAGCACAGAGATAACGCATAGCATTTCATTCCAAAAAACTCTCTTGTGCTGCTATCCTTCTTAAAAGAGAGGCAAAGGCAATGAGTGAAGCCTTCTCATCACACTTCTGAGAGTGGGCAGACAGGGATGTGGGTCGGCTTTCCTCAGGATCGACAGTGCTGCCTTTTGCAGAGCTTTATCATCATGTCAAGCAAAATGGAGCACAATACTGCCAGGAAAGCAAAACAGCTTCAGGTTATGAAGGGCTCCGCCAGAAGACATTCTTAGTGCTGTTATTGTGTCTTTTCTCCTGATTAAATTTTGAGTATAGATGGCAGGATTTGCTTCATGGAAAACAATGGTTAGACTGCTGAGGTGGACAGGGGAATTGGTGATCTCATCCCAATGAAACTTATTCTCTAACATATATTGCAGCAGCTTTGTTCCTGCTGTTCATTAAATAAGGCCTAGCTTAGAGGTAGTCTTTACATTCTTGAACTGTTTAAACAATTAAATCATTAGTCAAAACAGCAGTTGCATTAAAAATCAGAAAGCACTAATGTTCCTCCTAGAAAGAAATTTAAAGGATTAAAGAGATCATGTTTGAAGGGGACAAACAGGATCATAGTTTTGGGCTATTCATGTACATTACTCATCTGCAGGGGGAAAAAAATAAAGAAAACAAACCAGCCTGTAAATATCTGACCACTGGATGATGATTTTTGTCAGCTTCCACTGGGTAGATTGCTAATTCCAAAATTTCTTTATGGACATCTTCCATTGTATTTCAATAGGCATACATATTTAACTCAGCCGTATTTATCATTTAAAGTGCTGCTCTGGATACTGTGTGGTTGGAATTTTAAGTTTAGATAGGGTTCACCTCACCTAACTGCAGGCTTGCAAAATTGAAGCCTCTACTCTGAGACTGTCATCATGCATGTTATTTGAACAGACAGTGCCGAGAACATTTTTCCTCTAGAGGGTTCATCCCATCTCTATTCTACACACTTAATTTTTGGTTATGGATTGAGAGCAACCCTGAAGAAAAAACCTTGGGGTTGTTGGTTGATGAAAAGCACAGCACAAGCTAGTGATGTGCACCTGCAACCCAGAAAACCAGCCATGTCTTGGGCTGCATCCAAAGCAGCGTGGCCAGCAAGTCAAAGGAGATTATTATGCCTCTCTGCCCTGGTGAGACCCTGCCTGGACTGCTGCATCCAGCTCTGGGTCCTCCACACAGGAAGGACGTGAACTAAGTTGGACCAAGTCCGAAGGAGGACAACAAAGATAAGCAAAGGGCTGGAGCACCTCTCTTATGAAGACAGGCTGAGAGAGTTGGACTGGTGGTACAGAGAGATCAAGACTCCGGGGTCAGGGCTTACAGCCCATTCCATTAGGAAGCCTACAAGAGGTCTGGAGAAGGACTTTGTACAGTGCCATGTAGTGATGGGACAAGGTGAAATGGCTTTAAACTGAAAGAGTGCAGACTTACATTAGATATAAGGAAGAAATTCTTTACTGTGAGGGTGGTGCCAACCTGAGAAAGAGTTGCCCAGAGAAGTTACAGATGTCCCATCCCTAGAAACATTCAAAGTCAGGTTGGATGGGGCTTTGAGAAATCTGATCTAGTGACAGGTGTCTCTGCCCATGGCGGGGAGTTGGAACTAGATGGCCTTTAAAGGTCCCTTCCAACACAAACCATTCTATGATTCAATGAATCATCCTTTGGAAACACTTTTAGTTAACTACAGAGGGGAACATACAGGGCCCTTTGAGAAAGCATTTGTCTCTTAGAGGGCTGAAGTACCATCTTCTGCAGTCACTATTGAACTAGTACACCCACATCAAGGTTGCTAGCATTTTGCATCTAAGATGAGTGGAAAAGGATTCTGTTACACTCAGTGTCCCTTGGCTGAACTGAAAAGTAGGGATGAGAAGAGAGGTGAATCCTCTCACCTGCACACTGCCTGTAGAAGTCAGAGGTCAGCAGGAAGGAAATGTGTTTTGCTGTACTTGCACCTTATCTTTTTCACAAAATGTGTCACCGTGCAAGAGCCTGTGTGACTAGCATCAAGGCCTTGTCGTTCCACTTGTCAGTATAAAGCTTGTGGAAGATTTTGAAAGACAATTTTACTAGAGAAAGAAGGGCATTAAGTGACACCAAAACAAGTAAATATAATCATAGTGAAGCTTCTTCTCTCATTAAGATCACTGTCTCTCACTCTAGAAGGTTTTTATCCAAAGTGGGTGCTAGTCATGGCTTCAGGAATTGTCTTCATCTTGCATTTCTCTATCAAGAGATTCTTACAGACAAAGGAATCCCAACTAGACCCCCAGGATAACTTTGTGAAGCTAGCTAGAAACCTACTCTACATGGTTTTTACCTGTGGTTAATAGGTCAGTAGCTGTCTTCTTCCATTGGAGTAGTAGAATGATGATATACTCGTGATGTCTCATACTCCATCCAGTTCTTAGTATACACTCCACTGTTTCAGTATCATCTTCCACTCAATCTTTAATATCAGTGGGGTAGGAGACCCTTTCTTTTAATATTTCTTCCAAATTGTTAGCAGCCATATCACTTAGAATGAGGATGAGTGATTGTAAGACTTTTGTTTATCTTCATCTGATGGAAGAAAACTGCCCCAGAGACCTGTAAATGATGGTTGACTTTGAGCTGTTAAAGTGCCCAACAGGGAGTCCTTCTCATAAAGAATACAGATTTGGTTTCCTGGTGGGGTACAGCAAAGTTTGCTCTTACTCCAAAGTGAAGCACATTTTCTCCCTTACCCTAAGAAATGGAAAAGAGTATTTAACTGAGAACATAAGCATATTTCTGAGAGAACTGAGCATAATTTCTGGGTAACACACCAATATTTCAAATGGTCCAGAGATTTCCATACAACTGTTCCTCTCTGCAGGCAAGCAAAGCATCTGTCAGTCTTCTATTACTGTCAGGTAAACTCTACTGTCAGCTGGAATCACCAGTGCACTGTACATTTTGGCATAAGTAGCACCAAAATATGCTGATGGTCACCTAATTGAAGAGGTAAGTCTAAAAACTATTGGTTTTTAGCATTTTGCAGAAGATTGCTTTGATTTATTTTTTTTTTTATTCTACAAGTATTTTGGGCTCTTAGATTCATCTGTTTTGAGATTTTGCTCACTGTTCTGTCTTTCTCCACTTTTCCTTCTCGAGTGAATCAATTAGAATCTCAAAAATGGAATTGTTACTTAATTTATTCTTTGGAGTTAAGTTGTGATTTGCTCTTTATCCTTGAACAAAACATCAGCATTATACCAAGTCTTTGGCCTTTTCAGTCACCACCCCAATGTGGGCACTTCACATACTTTCTGTCACCACATAGGAGGATACACAAGACATGATTTTACACCCACAAAATTCAATGTACACACTATGCTTATGCTATGATACAAGGTTGGCTTTGTCTATCGATGTCACCAACAGGCTATTAGAAAACTACTCTTACAGTAATTGTAAATCATTTTCATTTTATCATAAGATTTCTGTTTAAGGAAAGGATTACCTTTTTTTAAGCCCTGGACCACTTTAATTTCATGCATCTAGCTTTAAGCATTCACTCTGTTGTCCAGTGCTGAAAACAAGCAAACAAAAAAACCTCTGTCTTGATGTCATCCCAACCATTTTCTCTTGATCTTTCAGCTGGTGGGGTATGGAGTGTGTTTGTGGGTTAACAGGTCTTTAACAAAAACAGAAAAACAAATTTTTTTTTTAAATAATGATTTAACAATTTCCTAATGTCTACCTGTTCAGTAGGTCATACATGATGTCTTACTTTACTTACTTTACTATTTTATTTTTAATTACATTACATCTTAATCATAGAGTGGAAGGAATGTCTAAAGTTCAACTAATCTAATTCCCACACCCATTGTGAGAGGTTCACCTGGAGCAGGTTGCACAGGATCACGTCCAGGCAGCTTTACATATCTCCAGAAGAGATACCACCTCTGGCAGTCTGTTCTTGTGGTTTTTTTCATTTTCAAGGCAAAAGAGTTCTTCCTCATAGTCACATGGAACTTCCTGTGTTACAATTTGGGCCCACTGACCCTTGTCCCATTACACCATTGAAAAAAGTCTGGCCCCATCCTCTTAACTCCCTCTCTTTAAGATTTTCTTATGCACTGATACTATCCTTTCTCAGTCCTCTTTCTCCAGGTTAAACAGGCCCAACTCTCTCTGCCCCTCCTCATAAGACAGATGCTCCTGCCCCATAAACATCTTTGCAGACACATGTTGAATTCTGTCCAGGAATTCCTAGTCTTTCTTGTCCTGAGGAGCCCAGAACTGGACACAGCACTCCAGATGTGCCTCATGAGGGCTAAATAGAGGTGCAGAATCACCCCCCTTGACCTGCTAGCAATGCTCTTCCTGATGCACCCCAGGATCTCAGTGGCTTTCTTGACCACAGGGACACGCTGCTGGCTGATAGACCTCTTGTTATCCACCAGAAGCTCCAGGTCCCCCAGGCCCTTTTTCACAGAGCTGCTTTCCAACAAGTCATCCCCCTGCCTGTGTTGGTACATGGGGTTATTTCTCTCCAGGTGCTGGTCCCCGCATCTGCCTTTGTTGGATTTCATGGGGTTCCATTCTCCTTAACTCTCCAGCCTGTCAAAGTCCCTTTGAATGGCAATAAAGCTGTATGTAGTACAGTTTTGTACCATCAGAACTCTTGATGAAGGTGCACTCTGTCCCTTCATGGGTATCCTCAATTAATAAGTTGAACATCTGAATCAATACTCCACAGCAAGCCTGACAACTGAAATTTAAACCTTTGGTGTTTTCCATGCTATGTCTCAGAATACCTTCAGAGTGTTGGGAATGTACTGGCAATTTTTTAAGAGATCTTCTTGGAGTGCTTTAGAAAATATGCCAGAGTTTGAGGAATTCACAGATTTCTACTCTCTTTAATATGTAACCTCATGTATGTACAAAGCTGAACACTGGCCTTTATTGTTCCAATTTCTACAATCACAGGCATTACAGAACAAATTTGTGATATCCTGTCTTTCTATAAAGAATACTCTCCACCTTCCTATGGAGCAATATGAAATGGAGAGAGGAAGAAAGATAAAGTCCTTAACATTTTGTGCTGGCAAGAGGTACAAGATCACAGAAGCTGACTTTTATACAGGCTTTAAGATTATGTACAAGAGATATAATTAGAGTTTCCCAGTAGACTTGATTTTACCACCCATTGTGATTTTTTTTCCCTCTGGGTTTTCTGCATAACATTAAGCAGCTCTGTAATAAAGTTACATGACTAGAAAACAATAGCTGCATTCTGCCCCTGTACACTGTGGTTGCCAGCCACCAGCTAAATGTGAATCCTTCATGTCATTCATAGCTCTGCATGCTTGGAAGAAGGACTGAGTTCAAGACTGACATTATTAAGAATGACAGGTCCAATTTTTAACATCATCCATTTGATGATGTCATTTTTTCCACTGCCCTATAGAACCAAGATTCTGCCCAGTGACAATGTGCATTACTGCTAAAATTCAGTTTTCCCAACAGTATCATGGCCACAGCAAACCTAGAGGAATCGGGTGATCTTTGTGCAGTATGTGCAGGTCACACCACTCTGCCACTCTACTCTGCTTTACCTCTGTGTGCAGGCAAGGTAATGAAGTATGTGAGACTTGACAGCACGACTCTTGTTATGACATTTGTGTCAGTGTCTCTACCTAGAAGAACTGAATGGACAGGCAGAACAGAGGGGTGGTATGACAAGCTCATCACATACATTCACAAACAAAAAAAAACGGAGCTGATAGATGTAATTTTAGGCTTACCAGCAATCTCTCTTTATAATAAGAGGAACAAGTAGATGTTCAGCTCACTAGTAAAGGGAACTTTTACTGTACCAGTAAGATATCATTTTTAATAGGCATGGCTCTGGACCAAGAGAAAGAAGGTGCTGTGTGAAGTCTGATCTTATGAAACACATTAAAGAAACTGGGAGATTGAGTAAGTATCTAGTCCAGACCAGACACAGTCATCCTGACCTTCTGTGGGCTTACAGTCACGTTAGCAGCTGTCATCCTCATTGGAAATATTTTAAAATCTGTGACTAACCAAAATAAATTACTATCATGAGTAAGCCTCAATGAACAGAAGCCATAACATCTAGAGTTACCTATACCCATGTGAGCTGAGGAAAGTGGCCGTTTACATCCTAGTTTGTCAATAGAGAGCCAAAGGCAAATTCATTCATCGTGCAGATTTCTGATCTGAGAGAAGAGGAAGTGAACTCTAAACTTCCTAAGTCTCTCTTTTACTGTAGTTACCATCTGACATGTAGCCTTCAGCATTTTGGAAGTGAGGAAATTTCATTTTGTGCTTCAAGGGACAAGTCTCCAAAATACAATGCCTCTGGTCAAAAAGTACATTCTTCATCCCAACAACTCAAGTTGTGTAGCACAGAAGCAGCTGTGCCACAACAATTGCTGAGGTACACCAGGACTATTTTCTTGGAAGCTATTGTCTCCAACAGTATTCAGGATTGCACAACACTGGTCTGCAGTAACATGCTTCTGCTTAGGTATCTACAGCATGTCCTGTCAGATCTGTAACTAAAGCAGACACCAATCAACAGCAGGAAGAAAAAGAAAAATCTTGCAGACATGACACAAGCAAGTGGGAAGCATTCAAGACAGGGCTTTTATTCTACCTATCTTGTTACCTAATTTTACTAATGTGTTGGTTGTTTACAAGCTTTAAACCAGACTTGTCACAAAAGAGTAATGTCATAAACTTGGTCCCTGAGTTGGAAAGCTTTTCAGCAATATTTTTCCGTTATCACTTCAGCAGCTCATAGTAGTTAAAATCTAGTTGAACTTTCTATAGCAAAGAACCAGATTAAAGAAATATTGCACCAAGGACTGAAATGCTACATTTTTTTTTTTATCAACAAATTGCTGTCATGATAAGCACCAGTAGATATATCAGAAAGCATCTGAAAGAAGGAAAATGTTGCAAATTTTCATCATTCAGTTTAGTCTCAGAAACCAAAGGAAAATCAGAGGTAATGGAAGTGAGTGCACTGTTGTATTTATTTAGTCCCATGGGCAGTGCCATGACAGACAATCTTGTAAGTGCAGTTTTGCACAGCATTTCATGTTTCCCATGGAGCCTAGCATTCCCAAACAGCCTTTTTGTCATTCAACAATTTTCAGAATGAGATCCTTACCTGTTTTCACATTCTATACTATAATAAATCCCCTGTTATAATGTTTTGTTAACTCACTAGCAAATGAAGTGAAATATGGTCTGCTTCTTTTGTAAAGTACTTGATTCATTCAATGCACTAAGTTCACACTAACTCATTCCTCCATCTTTATATGGATAGATTAATTCATGGACCATGATGCTTACAGAAAAATTGTTAGAGGCAGAAAATTATAGGATATATAAATGTAAACTTAAATCCATATATGTGCTTTGGAAAGGCCTGTAAGTAGTTTTGTTAATATTTGTGAACTCAGGGGTTTTTTTTTCATCCACACAACTATAGCCATGATGGCACCTTCAGTGGCATTGGCTTTAACAAAGTTCATTCCTTGCCTCCTGCCTCTGTCAATTTCTTGTTAACCTTATAAAATGATGCAAGGAAAAAGACTGGTCATTCTTGCCAGCTGCTCACAGCCTGTTGTCAGTATTCTCTGATGAATAATATCTTTGCACTAAATTGCAACTCTATTAAATCTGGTCCAGTGAAACAGAGATATAATATTAGAAATAACACTTGGGATGTCCTAAGTCTATAAAATAGGGATTGCATTTCTTAGAGCTGGGGCTGATTGAACCTGTCAAATAGCAGGGGGCCTTAATTTTCTGGAAGTCCTAAAGTTACACATCAGAGAGAGGCACTTTCAGGGATGGTGCTATGCCTGGATGACTTAAACATCTGGTTTCCAAGAAGGTAAATTGCCAACTAGACTTGCCTCCATTCTTTCGTCAGGGAGCCATCTGCCCACTCTTTTGCTTTCACTTAACTTTATCTAGGGTGAAGTTAGTTAAGATCACCCTTGTCTTTCACAAAAAAATGTCTGAATTCAGAAAATTCAAGAGCAGCACAGATCTATGCAAGACCTATTTTTATCCCAGGAGACTGAATAAAAAGTATTCACCTATATTTTTACAAGCTTTTTTTTGCTAGAGCTTTGCAAATACCTTGACAAAGAACAAAGATCTTAATCACATTTCAACTTGCCTATGCCATTCTAAAAAGATAGACGTTTGACAGTCTCAAATAGTGGAATATTCTGTTTGGTCTTAGTCATGATTATGCATAACACACTGGAGCAAACCGTCAGTGCCCTGTACAAGGAGCCTACTGGAAGAAACACAGTGCATGTCATTTACTGATGTAAAGCTTACATTTCTAACTGTCACAGTGCTAGTAGACTGATTTCTCTGTCCTTTGGGAATACTCTGGATGGGATTTGAAAGGTCGCTGATATCAGTGGACGTCTGTGCCACATTCTGAAGTACAAAGCGCAAGACATTTTGTGGAGGATGAGAAAGGAGTTGCACAACAAAGATTTGGTGATCCTATCTGTGGTAGCAGAAATATTCTACAAAAATTTTTAATATGCTGTTTGTAGACTTACAATTTGTACAGAAAAATGTAAAAGCAAGAGATAACAGGAGAAAATATTGCTTCAAGTCTCTTATTCACCATCTCTTATTCACCAGTACAGAGACTGCTGGGCCAAAAGTTGTAGCTGTATTCACAACCCTGGGGAGTTTTCCCTGTGAATTCTCTGGCAGCATGGTTGCTTTAGGAGCTTGCTGGGAAGCACAAGAAGGTTCCTAGTGTCTCAGGCCCTCTTCATGAGGGGCTGGTAGTCAGTGCCCCCCTGGGAGCCAGTCTGGACCTGTGAGGGCTGCAGGCTTTGTGGTGCCATCCCCTGGGCCCACAGCAGGTCACTCTCTATCTTTAAACATTGATGAAAAATACAGCAGGAAGGACCTCATGGAGAGGTTCCTCTCTTGTTTATCTGTGCTTTTTTTCCTGCTGAATTTGCAAGTAAGACAGATGGTGGTTGCAAGGTGACAGACACTTCAGGTGGCACTGGTCCCAACTCGAAACATCCTTTGGGAAAGAGGGAAAAAAAAGACACCTATGTTGTTCACACTGCTAGGGACCATATCTTGAATTGACTCCTATTGCTATTTGTGTAAGAACGATAACTTGGTTGTAAAAAAAAGAGGCGAATAAACCAGAAATAGAAATAAGTATGCTGAAGACAATGGGTTTATTATCAGCCTGATTATCAGGAAAACTCAGGTTAGAGTCAACAGAAAATATGCGGTAAAAAATATGCTTTTGAAAGAGTGCTCTGAATATGCTCTAAGTTCTGTCATTTTAAAGCAATGTTCCTACACTAAATACAAGTGCATAGGTAACTCAAAACTCTTTGATTTTATCCAAAAGACAGTTGCTGTTTGAATAGAAACTTGACCATGAATGACAAGCAAGTAGAGCAGAACCCCTCTCAGCAGATCCTCCATAGCTTGGCCCATCTGAACTGTGCGAGCTGTACCCATGGTGAATTATTTTAGTCATCAGATATGGGAGAAGACAAGTACTAGGATTTGTCTTTGGTCTGATAGAGGGAAAAATTATTTTTGTGTCACCGGGAAGGGGGAATTCTCAGATTTTCCTGTATTTTAGAATTTACAGGCCACTGGACATCAGGAGTTCTGAAATTTTATTCAATGAGATACAGAGCAAGCAAATGTTCTACATGAATTAGAATTTTAGGGGAGTTTTGATTAGATATGCATTTTGAATGTTGTCAGGATCGAGTAGAAGCAGCCTATTTCTCCTTTTCCCCAACCATTATGTCCTCTCTATATAGTCAGTGTTTCTGCACAATTCTTCCCAAGATTCAGCAATGTCCTCTGAACTCTTGATTAGACATTTCAAAAAATGTTTCTCCCACACAATTACTAATGTAAAACTAAGGGCAAGAGTTTCAACTAACTTTAGTTAATGATAAAGCCCCCCTCAAACAATGCCATTGCTTCCCATTAGACAACTGTGGAAAAGTATCCCAACAGGACAAAGAAAGATTTCCCTTCCTAATGAGACCAAAGGAGCAGAGCAGCTGCTGAAATAGCATTGTACCCAATGGATTTGAACTACATGGAGAAATCCTGTACTTGTGCAATGCAATCCATGAAGAAACCCTGCAAATCTCTGACCAGTGTCAGTTTCTTGAGCTTTAACATGAGGGCATGTGGCACGAGGTCCCAGTCATCCCAGCCTATGTCAGCAGATCTCTATAAATTTTACTCATCTGCTAGACTCTTACTGTATAAGTCATTGAGTTCTGCAGTTTTCTAAACCTTTTAGCTTTTAGCTTGTTTGCCCCTACATTAAATGCAAGATAATGTATCTGACTGCTTAAAGGTTTTATTGTCAAGATATAAAACTTTTTACAAATTATTGTCTTTTATCTTCCAAGTTGTAAAGTGTTTGAATAAGCAAATCTGATTTGATTTTACCTGATACCACAGCTCCATGACTAATTTACTTTTATTGTGTCATAAATGAACTCCATGACCATTTTACTCTTAGTTCCGAGTGCATTTTTTATGGAAGCAGTCTATAAAGTTCAGTTTGTGGTGCAATAACACTGAACATGTTGGCATAAGTTACAAAGCCCTAAGTGGTCTGGGACATGTTTTTTTCTTTGCTTTATCTTTTAAGCCACTGAGTTCACCTGGAGCATTTCTGTTGTCAGTTCCAGTTCCAGTAATGGACAGGAAAATATTTGCCAGGAAAAATGCTCAGTTCTAGAACTTATTTCAGATGGACTGCTAGTCCTGCTAGACTGCAGGGCACAGAGCAAAGCATTTTTGTGTTTCTTCATAAGAAAATCTACATACTTCTTATCTTAGGAGACTTAGTGGGGAAATTGGTTACACCTGAAGTTTCTAGAGGGCTTATTAATGGATATTAATTATCTTCATGATTTTCTTTTCTCTAGAATATTTGGTAATATGTTGTGAAATATTTATGAGATTTTTTTGAATGTAAATCCAACCAGATGCTTGGGCAATGGTCACATGCTTTATAGATATGAATGTCAATAAATAAATAAATAGCTGTGAGTGCCTCTCACAGGCAAGATTCAGGAATTGTCAGAAGAAAAAGAGTAAAAACAGAGGTGAATATTTTGACATTGAGAGTCTTTTTGGCTGATGTCATAGTTTTTCCTTTCCTCAATATCCTCTGAATTCATTTGTGGTATTTCCTAATAAACTATGTCAGTACTGTAAGTAATAGGTGCCATTTTCAGAAGAACATTGAATTGGATTTTGTGAAGTGCTAGAACATGCTGGTTACAAGGACACACCCTACAAAACCAACTTCCATTAAAAATATTTTACCTTCAAAGCCCAGGTACAAGACCTTGAACTTAATAAAGAAAATTTTAAACTACAGATATAGCCTTCTGCCACTCTGTGCAAGTGATCCAAGAGCAGACATGAGCACTTTTACTCATCATTTACAGCTGTCCAACAAATACTCCCTGTGAATGTATTTCAGGCTACAGGTGGTTCATGAACTATTCAACTGCCTTTGAGTATGTGCTTCTCTCAAGGCTCTGACTCACATTCACTAAGCAAACAGCTGTGGTGGCTAAGACCTTACTGCCTCTTCTCCCCCATCCCAGCTGTTTGTTACTGACCCTTTGCCAGAAATTCTTGCTCCCGTTCCAGATACAGCAAAACCTGCTGCACCTCAGCTGCTCCAACTCATAATCTGGTGTCTGACTGCAAAACAACTTCTATTGCTCAGTTAAGCTCATGTACAGGGCTGTAAAATGGAACAGCTGAGGTGCAGTAAAAGGCTCTATTCTGTCAGCTCTTTAATTGGGAGCAATATCTTCTTGAGAGACACGCTGATTTAGCTAGTTCAGCAAGACCTACCAGGGCACTTGCCTGTCAGTGCTCTCCTGACCATGTATTGGCACTGCATTCCTTTTAGGTGTCTAAAAACATTATAAACAAAGTTAAGAAGTTCTGGTGTATGTAATAGCACCAACTACAGTAACAGCACACAATTGGACAGTTTTTTAATTTAAAAACCTGCATGGTAGTTACATATATGAGTATATTCACTTAAAATGTAGAAATTCTCTACTCTTCAAATAAGCAAGCACCTAAAATTCCTTGAACAACAAAGATGTATGAACATAAGATGGGAAAAGTCAGTCAGAATTTGTGAAACTATTCTCAAATGGTTTTGCTCACATCCATCTCAAGCTTAATATTAACACAGACAGAAAAAAAAATCTTGGTGTTTTTCAGTCTTTTCAGAGTAAGTGAAAGGATGTTTGTGTAAAAGTAGCTACTCTGACTTAGATGACTGTACAGTAAATATTTTCAGGAATATGCCATTCAGACCTGTCCTGTAAAAATTGGTGCACAAGGACAAATCATACACAACACAAATTACTCTGTCCCTTAACTGGATTGTGCAAGGAATACAGCAGCTAAAAATTTGGTCAGATATGTATGTTTCCATGGGAAGAAAATATCTTCTGCTCCAGCTGAAGTCAATCTATTTCTATACTACACAAGATGGAAAGCAACCAGACAGAATTCCCAGAAAACTAATCAGTTGTTTTTTATAAATGACAGTAAAATTAACTGTTGAATTAACACTTGCCAGACAAACAGGTCAACCACTGAAACACAGCCCAATTTACATTGTTTTACAAACATAATGTGCTGTGAAGTAGATTAAAGCAGCTGTTGCTTAGAATCAAACTGAAGAGAAATTCAAATGATTTATATATTAGACTTCTCTACATTAACAGTTGCTTCAGAGCTTTTACCTTGAGGGAAGGTAGAGATGGATTTTGCAATACAAAAAGCACAATAAATGGGACTTCATTTATTTGAAATAACAAAGTTTTTAGCAGGGAAAGATTAATACCAATGATGATGCATACTTAATAAGATTTTTGTGAAAACAAGTTATTTTTACTAGCATGATCACAGCTTGGGACATAGGCATGTTGGATATATAATTACTCTAATTACAGGGAAAATAGAAGGAATTTGACTATAATTGCCCTTTAGTTGTTGTCCTGAATATGAGAGTCACCACACCTATTTTCACAACAGCAGATTTCCAAAGAGCAGAACAATACTGGTGACTCTCCATTCTGCTATATGGTTATTGATTATGCTTTCAGCTAACAAGAATGAGTGCTTTCTGAACATAGCCCCTTCCTCCAGCATTCACTTCTTCTGCTGCTGTGCCATTTACTCTGGCTATGAAATCCAGGAAGAGAGAAGATGTACCCAAATTTGTTATTTACCTTCAACAGTTTTGCTTTGTTGTGTTATTGCTTCACTTCACAGTTACAAGCACTTTCCATGCAAAAAAATTATAAGGCAAAAGCTTTTATTTGTTCCCAGAGCAAGCTGAAACCTTTGAAGCAAAAAGTTTTTAAAAATAAGTGTATTTTATCATTCCTTAAAATTGCCTTTGGACCCTGAAATTACACATTCACAGAAACACAAAATGGTTGACAGAGTCCTCTTGGAGAACATCTAGTCCAAACCCACAACTAAAGCAATTGGCTCAGGACTGTGACCAATATCTATATTGGTTCTGATTATCTATTCATGCAAAGACTCCACAACTCCTATGGACAATCTCTTCCAGCTGTTGTTGCACCACCTTCACAGTAAAAATATTTTTTCTTAGCCACACACAGTAAATACAGATTCATGAGAACATGTAGTATCTTAATTATTGCTTAACAGAGTATTCTTTCAATTGAGTTTCGTTTTTCTTCTACATGCTTTATGGACTCAACCATTTGTCTTCTGCTGGTACCCACCCCTATAACCCCCAGTGGATCCATTTAACCCTATTTAAGTTGAGACACTCTTCCATTTCATTCAATGGAGGTGCTATTTTGTACTAGGGGAATAAATCCTAGAGAAACTATTCTGGTTTTACACCATGTACAAATATAATTTGGCTGCTTCTATCTAACATAAAATATGCCTCAATTATTATGCAATTAGCATCAAAAGGTCATATTATTAATGGAAAAAGCATTCAACAATTAGCAAATATACCTGGCTATAGTACATTAGCAGTCCTCCTGGGAAAAGAAAAAAGACATAATCAGTATATTTCTGTTAGGAATCATCTGATTTCCTGTTAAGTTTTCAGGTTACTGGAATGACCCCATAAGGAAATTCTGACCATTTCAATAGCTTTGCTTTCTGTGTAGTTTTCATAGCATCAATCCAGACAGTAAAGCAAAATCAGGCTGGTAGAAATGCCAAAAAATCTTATCTCAGCTATACTATACTTCATTGGTATAAAAGAATTTGGACTCTCAAACTAATTTTCCATCATATAGCATATATATCATTCAAAACAGCAGGAGAATCACAGGTTAGGACAAGCCTGTGAAATCTTTTTGTGAGTTCAGAATATCTGCCATCACTGTGGTTCTGGCTGTAAGGAGGAGGGGCTGGAAGTATGAATATTCTCATATCATTTTAGAGCCAAGAGTCACCATTTTCAGTTCCAAGTTGGCATCTAAAATTTACCATCAGAAAAAGCTAGATCACCTTTATTAGAACAATGTTGTTTATTTATTTATTTATGAAGAATCTGAAGCTATATTCATTTGACATTGAATCTCCTCAATATACCTCCATGGTCTTTGATGGAAGAAGTATAAGATCTTAAATAAATACTTGAAGTAGACAGCTGTCTAAAACACACACACACAAATGCAAAACAAACAATACAAACTAAAAACCACAACAATAACAACAACCAAAAAAAAAAAAAATAAAACAGGGAATACCTTGACATTTTATTACAGAGCTCTATCTTGCTGTTTCAAACTGTGTTGAATCCCCAGTCATCAGAAGGAGCTCTGATGACTCATCCAAGCGATCCTCCTCTTCTCTAACTTCTAGGACAGAGCTGATGTCATGCAGTGGGATGGATTTACACACATCTGTATATACAACTGCTGGTTGGGGGTGCTTAGAGTCAGCTTACAGAGGTGCATACAAAGGGAGAGAAGACAAGGTGGCGCTTGATATGACCTAGTTTGCAGTCACCCAGAGGCCCAAGAACGAATATTCTCCAAAAGAAAGGCCAACATGTGAAGAGTGTCCGTATTTATACAGCAAGCACAGTCAGGGAAGCCAACTGGCAGCCCTACCTGCATGTGCTCCCTGGGAGAGGATCACCAGCCAGGCAGCTGCAGAAGCCTGGCAGGTTTACACACAGAGATACACACTCTGTCAACACCATTCACACAGGAAAGGAGAGGAAAGGAAGGAAAACTGAATCTAGATCTGCATTGAGATGTCCCCTGAGCAAAGTGATGATACCTCTCTGCCTCCTCCCAGTTTATTTCTTCTCCCTAGAGCTGTTTTTCCAGGTCAGTAATAGACTGTGCCATCTGTCCTGGCTGGGAGGAATATGGTGAAAACCCCAGAAGAACAGACAAATTATGGTAGGGGGCAAACACTGATAAAAAGCAACTCCTAAAAGCAAAATGCTTGGAGTGAGTTCTGGTTTGAGTCATGAGCCAAAAGACAAGGCAGAGCAGCACAAACGCTATTAAGGTGGATGCATGGCCAATGCGAAGCCAACAAAATTCCCTTTTTGGTACTACTGCACACTAGCACAACTGTCCCGTACCTGCAGGCCACCTTCACAGGTAATGATGCTTTTACCTTTCACAAAACCCTCGAAGTGCCTTCTCTGAGCATTTTCCTCCTAATGCCCTCAAGGTATTGGAGCTACTGCTGCTGGGAGGCAATGCATTTTCACACTTGCGCTCTCTTCCTTTCACCTTCCACCTCACCACCCCATCTGAGTTTTTAAGGACTATAATTTGTTTAGTGGTTGAGTTTAGCTGTTCTATAGAGACGAGAAAGTATACCTGAGCTTTTAGCAGCATGACTCACCTGAAAGTTAGTTTTCATGCCCAGCACAATAGCTGAAGTCAGGATCCATTTTGCATGTGCTGTAAGAAGGTTCAGAGCTGCCTTGTTGTAGGAGGATGTAAGGGAGCAGGCAATTACAGCCCACAGGTACAGGTATCCTCCTACCCTGACAGGCTCCTGCAGAAGTCTTTTTCTGTGATATTTTGCTCATGCATATGGGAATGACTGGATTTATAGCAGTTCTCAGGAGAGGCAGGTACTTAAGTATTTGGAGATACAAGGGCAAATTCTTCTCTTGAACCCACATGGTAGATTGAAGAGGAGAAATTAGCTGTATGAAATAAAGCCAGGTACTGTGACTCTTTCTCGTAGGTAAATATTTCTTTAATTTTTTGGTATATCCAGCTGCGGCCTGTAGCAGAAAGGAATATCTCATAATGAGCTCTGTTATAAATGGCTCTGAAACACAGAGTGTTGGAATGCCACTAAAAATATTTTGTCTGTGGCTTTTGCTAAGGCTCAGCTCCTCAGGAAATACTTTCATTGTTTAATGCTGTCATTTTGTACATATCCAATATTTTCTTAATCTGTCACTGGGAATAGTTTATTTATAACATATAACAAGCTTATTTTCCAATTGCATGCTGTAAATATGTCTTAACAGCCTTGCCAAAAAAACTAACTATTCACTATAGCTGCTCAGTTATAGACATTTAACCACTTTATTAGCTTTTAAAAATACCAGAAGTATGTGTCAAATCCTCCCCCTTTTTTTCCCACTGAAATAGTGGACGTACAAGTTTGAGTCAGGATTTAGCCCTGAATTTGTCATTCACATCTCTCCAGAAGTAATACCAAGGGGCAGAGGGACTTAAAGACACCTACTCCATGTTTCTTACCTGGCACTTAAAAATTTGCCATCAGCCCATGATAAAAGCAATTTTTGGAGCTAGAAAACAAGGAATGCCTCTGGTCTTGCTGGGGCATCTGGGGAGACTTCAGTGCCATCATAAGCTGTCTCTTGTTCTCCCCTGAAGATATGAAGGGAGCAAAAAAGGCCCTCTCTTTCTTAGATCTTGGGATTGTTATATAGATTGCCTACTGAATTTTACAGCTGGCACCCAGGTAAAGCTTATAAAATGTGTTTCATAAGCAGTACAATATAGCATGTATTCTGCCACAGATTCTGTTTGCTTGGAGAAGCTAATTGATCAAAGAGTTTTGTACTCTAAATGTCACTAAGTCTATACACGTGTGTGCCTCTGTGTGTGTGTGTATGTACAGGATAAAAATGAAGCTATGTGGAGCGCAGAGATCTTGCTAAAGCATTCATACATCTGCCAGCAAGTCTGCTGACAGTTTAGGGTTTTTTAATATATTTACACAGCTGTAATATATATACTTTTATGGGGAACATTTTCCGTCATTAGCTTTCCAACAGGTTAAGAAGGTTATTCATAGATATATCTACACACAATGAGCCAAACTCTGGTCTCAGCTGTAACAGTAAATACAGCGTCACTCATTAAAATTGATTGCTTTTCCTTTTTTTTTTTTTTTTTTCCATTTAACTTGTACCTGGTAACAAAAAGGAATTTGTCCTCCCTGTACTCCAAGATCCCAGCAAGACTGCTGACCTTCTGTACTCAGGCAGATAATCTGATGGTCATTTCTGTGTCACAGCAGTGGAAACAGCCTGCCAACACTTAGTGTGTTCTGCAGTCATAGGCTTTGGCTGATAAGATGATAGGAATCAATCTTTCTGCAAGTAATGTCCAAAGGTTGTCTCTAGGACTGTTTTTAATTCACATGTGCTGCTTCTACCTTACTAGTGTCTAAAAACCAGTCTAGAATTTCCTCAGATATATATTTCTTCTGACTAAAAGCCATATACACACTTTAGCCACACTTAGAGCAAATTTTCATTAGAACAGCATTAAAATGTGGCTTGTGATATGGCTGATATGGCTAAAGCTGATATTGCCTCTGCAAGTGGAAACCTTTAGCAAATGCACTTCAGTGCTTACAAAGTTATTCCAGATTTCTGCTACTAATGTAGAGACTGGAGTTTGTTCTTTGTTGAGTCACTCTTTTTAACTGATATGGTTAGACAAGTTTTTAGAGCAAACATTCTTTTTCAGCTGTGTCAGGAGATTTGTAAAAGCTGCCTTGTCAACTGTCTTAATGTGGTGGCTCCATGGCTGGAGGGACACTGTGTCTCAGCACTGCCTGCACTGCTGTTGCTTTCCACTGCCAGAAACTCAGTGGATGAAAAGGAGCTGAGAAGGACTATGTCAAACCAGAAATACGGGGATCTCCACAGAGAGTGAACTGCACAATTTTCAGGATCACACTAATTTATGCATGAGGAAATAATCAAAGTCATCTGAGAAACTTGGGATGCAGTCCTGCAGTATATTCTCAAACTAAGCAGGCTGTAAGGCCAAGGTTGGATGCTGGCAAAACTTGGATGTTGCCTAAATTATCAAACTGCCTAAACTATCAAAGCAGTCATTTCTCTTTGCAAAAGCTAGTTACAAAACAGTATATTCCCACACAGGGTGGCATTCCATCTCATTGCAGGACAAGCTGCAAGACAAACACGGAAATCACTGAAGTGAATTAGACTGGAAACTATCTTCCACAGAGGCCAAATCTTTCCACATATTTCTACTTTACCAGACAGAACTAAGCCCTGACCCCCCAGCTTAATTCTCTCAGTAAAGCTGGAGTGGGCCCCAAATAGGTCCTAGGTTTCCAATTTAATATGGGACTTCCTTTCAATATCCTTATATTAGGATGAAATATGGGAATGTTACCTATTTCTACAATTGTTTTACTTTTTCAATAGAAGCCACTAAATTTAGATTTAAGCACGTGCAGTTGTCCAGCCTTCTACACCCTCCTTGCCCAGTCCTCCCACTGCTACCGCCAGCCACCCCTACCTGTGAGCAGCAGGGACAGGAAGGGGACACAAGCAGTGAGACAGACCCTGGGGACCACGAAACTGTCACTGGGTGCTTTGTGCAGTGCCTGTCTGGCAGCAGCAGAGCGGGTGAGAGGGGTGGTTCAGGTCAGGCATGGTCTGAGTGATCTCACTGCCACTCAGCGGGCTCTGGGTGCCGGGCTGCTCCCCCCCGGTCGGCTGCATGTGCTGCCCAGAGCTGGAGCTACCTGCAAATCCCAGCTGCCTTCGAGATCTGCTTTAGTTTGCCTGAGCAAAGGTATCTCCGAGCTCTGGTTACACATTGGTTTCACATGCAAAGGAAGAGGGAGGATTTTTCAAGGAAAGGTTATTAAAGTCTGTGATAAGATGCTGAGAAACCCAAACATAAACTCCCTCAAAAATAATAGTAACTGTGTGAGAAATTCTTCATTTCAAGTGTTTGTATAGTGTAGCCCTATATAATGTTACAAGCTGCAGTCCTAAGCGTTGCAATCCTAACTGTACACCAGCATGTGCTTTTAAATGTAATGCGTTTTGATGTCCTGTTTGCATTGGACTCACTACTGTAGGTCTCTGCGGGACACTGTTTACAAAAGAGATTACCAAAAATAAAAATTACAAAACAAAGTGGTGTAAGTTTCAGAAATGAGAGTAGGAATGCCTCCCTCCGGAAGTTTTTGCCACAAGCCCATATATAAACAAGGCCAAAGGAACTCATTATAAATCAAGTTATTTTCCTATTACCTCAGTAAGATATGGGATCAACAGCTATCCTGGTCTTATTTTGCAGGCTGAAGCCTGGAACTAGTTTAAATCTACTTTAATCTAGTTCATAGTTCATGGAACAGCTGTATTGAAATGGGGGTTTTTTGTATTGAGTTCTGTACCTTCTAGATGAGAAAAAAAATCACATGAAAAGTAGTTCTTGTTTATGAATAATTTATATTTCTAGAAACATAACAAGAAAAGGTAGCCTTGGTAAAGTTAGCTCCTTTCTCTGCCACCAGGATGGATTCAGCTCTGACTTTTGCACTGGCCTACAATTACACATATGTAATTATACACATATCAGTGGGGAGAACATTAAATTTTTCTGTCACTCTCTTTCCTACTCCACCCCTCAATTTCCAATTTATTGCTCTAAATAGTTATAGTTCAATATGTAACAATATGTAAGACCTGCTTTCTTTTTTTTTCTTTCTTTTTCTTTCTTTATCTTTCTTTCTTTCTTTCTTTCTTTCTTTCTTTCTTTCTTTCTTTCTTTCTTTCTTTCTTTCTTTCTTTCTTTTCTTCTTTCTTTTCTTCTTTCCTCTTCCCCAAATTTTAACCTTCTTGGACCACAAAGGCAACATATTTGTCATCCAGAGCACTACTGAACAATTACTGATGTTTACCTTACCCCTGGTCACCACTCGATGATGTCCTTAGTTTCTATTATAGGAATATATAGAAGTCCTGCTCATCATCAAGGTCCCTCCAGCCTGAATGCTGTTTAATTATATATTCTGTAGCTATATGGCACAGCAGAGTGTGAAGAACTGGGAGACAACATAACTTTGTCAATGTGTCATTTGCTTGAATAAATTAACTTTCACAATTTCAATGGTCAAACAGCATGCTGGTGCTACTATAGTGATTCCGATTTAGGAATATGTATAGAGCTGGTGAGCACCATGTCACTCTACATATCAATAGAACAATCCCTGCCCCAAAATTCCTCATAGCCTGAATAGGCAACACGGACAAGAGGGTACCTGGAGAACAAAGGCACAGAAAGGAGAATATCTATGGCCACATCCACTGGCCGGTTCCTGAGAGTGAGTCTGTGCACTCAGCTACCTACTCGTGCTGCCCCAGTAGCAGAGGCAGTCTTATGCACATAAGAGCTGTGAAACTTAACTCAGTCAGGCAAGCTGACATCCTTCCTAATTACATTGTGCAAATGAACTCATGAGTGAAGTGTGTTCACATCAACACTTGAAGGAAATAAATATAAGCCCTGCTTGTTTCAACAGCTCCTGGCTATAAATCTAATATGAGATAGTTTTGTACAAGATCAGATCTAAGTTGTGCACATGGTCCCCTGCATTGCCACACTGCTACAGAGTCTGACTACAGGAAAGAAATCTGCCTGAGCAAGGATTTACCACTCCAGGCAAGTGACACACTCTGGTTTATAAGTATAAATTTCCACAGATAGGAGAAGCATTTTGTTCCTCGGCCACAGTAGATGCTGATACATGCCTTAGCTGGGATCCACTGTGCTCCTTGCTGATGGCTGTAAGGTGGCACAGTAAATGGATCCTGTACTGGCTGACAATATCACAGTGACAGATGAGTATTATGATAA